>NC_050105.1:119593897-120218897 GCF_902167145.1 Zea mays
ACCAAGGTCTTGAGCCGGTTGTACATCTCTTGTGGCTCCTCCCCTTGGCGAAGTCGGAAGCGACCGAGCTCCCCCTTGATCGTCTCCCGCTTGGTGATCTTGGTCACCTCGTCTCCTTCGTGCGCGGTCTTGAGTACGTCCCAAATCTCCTTGGCACTCTTCAATCCTTGCACCTTGTTATACTCCTCTCAACTTAGAGAGGTGAGGAGTATAGTGGTGGCTTGGGAGTTGAAGTGCACGATTTGGGCCACCTCGTCCTCATCATAATCTTCATCCCCTACGGATGGTACCTGTACACCAAACTCAACAACATCCCATATACTTTTGTGGAGTGAGGTTAGGTGATATCTCATCATATCACTCCACCTAGAATAATCCTCACCGTCAAACACCGGTGGTTTGCCTAATGGGACGGAAAGTAATGGAGTATGCTTATTAATGCGAGGATAGCGTAGGGGGATCTTACTATACTTCTTGTGCTCTTGGCGCTTAGAAGTGACGGACGTGGCGTCGGATCCGGATGTAGAGGGCGAGGAAGAATCGGTCTCGTAGTAGACCACCTTCTTCATTTTCTTCTTCTTCTCGCCACTCTTGTGCGATCGAATGCGTGAAGGGGATCCATCCTTGTTGTTGTTGGCGGACTCCCTTGATGGAGCCTTCCCGTGGCTTGTAGCGGACTTCTCACCGCCGATCACCATCTTCTTGGCGTGATCTCCCGATATCACTTCGAGCGGTTAAAGAGTCGCCTAGAGGGGGGTTGAATAGGGCGAATCTGAAATTTATAAATTTAAGCACAACTACAAGCCGGGTTAGCGTTAGAAATATAAACGAGTCCGTGAGAGAGAGCGAAAAACAAATCGCAAGGAGATAAAGAGTGAGACACAATGATTTGTTTTACCAAGGTTCGGTTCTTGCAAACCTACTCTCCGTTGAGGTGGTCACAAAGACCGGGTCTCTTTCAACCCTTTCCCTCTCTCAAACGGTCACTTAGACCGAGTGAGCTTCTCTTCTCAATCAAACGGGACACAAAGTCCCCGCAAGGACCACCACACAATTGGTGTCTCTTGCCTCGGTTACAATTGAGTTGATCACAAGAAAGAATGAGAAAAAGAAGCAATCCAAGCGCAAGAGCTCAAATGAACACAAGTCACTCTCTCACTAGTTACTATTTGATTTGGAATGAACTAAAGACTTGGGAGAGGATTTGATCTCTTTGGTGTGTCTTGTATTGAATGCTATAGCTCTAGTAAGGTGTAGGAAGTTGGAAAACTTGGATGCAATGAATGGTTGGGTGGTTGGGGTATTTATAGCCCCAACCACCAAAAGTGGTCGTTGGGAGGCTGTCTGTCGCATGGCGCACCGGACAGTCCGGTGCGCCACCGGACACTGTCCGGTGCGCCTGCCACGTCACGGAGCCGTTGGATTCTGACCGTTGGAGCTGAAGTCTTCTAGCCCACCGGACAGTCCAGTGGTGCACCGGACAGGTCCTGTAGACTGTCCGGTGCGTCTTCTCGCGCGTGCCTGACTTCTGCGCGCTCTGGCGCTCATTAAATGTCGTTGCAGGTGACCGTTGGCGTGGAAGAAGCCGTTGCTCCGCTGGCACACCGGACAGTCCGGTGCGCCACCGGACACTGTCCGGTGTTACACCGGACAGTCCGGTGAATTATAGCGGACTGGCCTCCAGAATTCCCGAAGGTGAGCAGTTCGGAGTTGGAGTCCCTGGTGCACCGGACACTGTCCGGTGGCACACCGGACAGTCCGGTGCGCCAGACCAGGGCACACTTCGGCTGACTTTTGCTTTCTATATTTGAATCCTTTTTCGGTCTTTTTATTGGTTTGTTGTGAACCTTTGGCACCTGTAGAACTCATAATCTAGAGCAAACTAGTTAGTCCAATTATTTGTGTTGGGCAATTCAACCACCAAAATCAATTAGGAAAAAGGTGTAAGCCTAATTCCCTTTCACTCCTTGAGCCACCAATCTTTTGTGGGTTACTTCATCAATATTCTCCATCATCAAATTATGATAATATCCAACAGTTTCGTTCTATCTGGTGAACATGGCAGCATTTAGGCTTATCTCCACAGGCAAGACAACCTCCTGTCCATAAACAAGCTCAAAAGTAGAGACTTTAGTAGCATGGTGTTTAGATATTCTATGAGCCCATAAAGCCTTAGACAGAACCTTATCCCAATGCCTAGGATGGTCAGATATCTTCTTCTTTATAAGGCTAATCAATGTCCTGTTATTAGACCCGGTCAGTCCGTTGGCCTGAGCATAATATGAAGAGTAATTGAGCAATTTGATCTTATATAATTCATCAAACTCATGTATCTATTTTGACATAAAAGAAGTCCCCTGGTCCGTAGTCAAAGTTCGGGGAATGTCGAATCTATGAATGATATGCTTGATTACATACTCAATTACCTCCTTATGTGTCATGTTCTTCAGATCAACGACTTCAGTCCATTTGGTGAAGTAATATGTGACAAACAACACAAACTGATGTCCTTTTAATGGCGAAGGATGAATTTCTCCTATAAAGTCCAAACCCCACCCCCTAAAGGGCCAATGTTTGACAATAGGGTCTAGTTCGGCTACAGGGACTAGCTGCACGTCACTGAACTTCCGACAAACTTGACAATCAGCTATCATGTGAGGCCAATAGAAACTAGATCTTCTCACCAACCACTTCATATTTGGAGTCAACTGATGAGTACCACAAATCCTTTCATGCACTTCGGCCATAGCTAAGATAGCATCATCTGGACACAAGCATTTAAGTAGGACATCGTCAACAGTTTGGCGATAAAGTTTATTATCAATTAATATATATTTGAAAGTTGTACGTCAAACATTACTGTCTATCCTAACACTCGAATTACGTAGGTAATTAATTATAGGCGTCCTACAATCAATTGCATCGGCTATATTGTTAGCCGAATTGATTAAGGAGACATCCCTGGTACCGTCGAACAGTCCGGACTCCTTGCTCGGACGGTCCGCGACATGGGAATTTGGCGCAGCCGGTTATGAGACTTTCAGAATTGTGAAATCTCCCTCGCTTTATTCAATAACCTGATGTATCTTGCGTCAAATTATTAGCTCTGCAATTCTCAGCTCTGGATATATGTCGAATATCGAATTCATCAAAAGAACGGATTATGACTATTTAAAGTGTCATCTGAACATTGATATTTCTCTAAAATTTACTGGACAACTAACTGAGAATCCCCAAATGCCCTCACATGTTTTACAGGAGCTTAGCTCGCCACTTAACAGAGCCGCCACGAGCCAAATCAAACTTAGCTTGGTTCATTTCCACACCTATATCGAAGTTTGCAAGAATGATTTCTCCTTTTCTCTTATCGCGTGGTTGACTTTATTAGACTATCTCTAACAACTTATCCATCCTATCATATCTCTTATTTTAAATTTCATTCTATAAACGATATTTTGTATGACTGTATACATGATCGGCTGGAAACAACCTTAGGAGTTGAGAAATGGGATTAGAGGATTGGTAGAGCTTCCAAATTAGTTAAACTATATTTTTTAGAGTGGGGATTGGAAGTGGGTCGAGATGTTTTTGGGTCGTTTGTTTCAGCTTCTCGTTGTATTTCAGCTTTCGGGCCATTTAAAAGTGAAAAACTATGGAAAACTAAGAATCAAAAGCTAACTAGGATGAACTTTTAGGCTTTTGGGTTTTGGCTTATGGGATTGTTTGGATTATAAAAAGTCCAAAAGCTAGTGGCCATAAGCTAAAAACAAGGGAACCCAATTGAGAAACTAGGAACAATTGGATGTTTGATCTGCAATCGTTCGAGTGTTAGCCTAAAAATCAGTGTGTTACACTTTTTAAGATCTTGTTCGATTATTCTTATAATTCATAGATTGAAAGAGATTGAAAAATATTATAATTTTTTTTAACTTGCTCAATCCATATAGATTACAATGAAACTGAACAAGCCCTAAACGTGTGCAACCTAACCCTGATCCGAATCGCAATCTGCACACAGATGATCCATTCTCTACTGACAAACCGACCAAAGCAGTCTCTGGCCCACCTGTCTGTCTCCCAACAACCACATCCACTGTCGCGATAAGAGAACACGTGTGACCCCAAAGCTCGCCCCAACCGCAACGACCGACCAGAAAAAAAGCAGAAAGGAAACAAACTTCTTGACTACTACGAAACATCGAACTGTTCTCACAGATCACTCTCAAACTTTTTCCCATTTTCTCTCAAAAAGAAGAAACAGCGAAATTTGTAATTCTCAGTGACGCCAACCCTGACTCCGTTTGACGCGGCTCCGATGGTCACCGCCGGCGACCTCGCCGCTGCCGCCAACTCCTGAGACCTCGTCGCGCCTAGGCCCTAGGGTTCGATTCGCACGCCCTCAGTTTATTTTGTCCATTCCTCGTCTCCGATTTTGTTTGCTTGACTTGCTCTCGCCGCATCTGATTCCGCCACCGCTCGGGATTCGGGAATGGATTGGGCGCACCAGCAGGGCGTGAGCTTGCCTCCGCCGCGATCCGGGTACCAGTCCTCGAGGATGCAGTACCAGCACGCTGGCAGTCGAAGCCGCATGCCGCCATTCGCGCGCGGCGGCGGCGCCTACAGCCGCGGACGGAAGCAGTTCTACCCGCCGTCTCCCCTCCCGTCGGCGGCGCTGTCTCTGCCGCTGCAGAACAAGTATGAGGTGCTCATGGAGGCAGGCCGCCTCGCTGCCGAGTACCTGTTGGCGAAGGGCGTGCTCCCACCGGGCTCCCTGCAGCAACGCAGCGGGACAGTCGTCCCTGGAGGGTGGGGCCAGCTTCCTCCTCCGCCTCCGCTTTCCGTGACTTTGGAAGCCCAAGCTTACCACGGGGCCAGGAATGGCCGGCGGCAGGTCGATGATGAGTGTGGTATTCGTAATGCCAGCTCGCGGCGGAACCGTGGTGGTGACTACAGTAGCAGCAACAGTAGTAACTACAATAGAAGGGGGAAAAGGAAATTTGGGGCTGACAATAGGTATTCAGATTGGGCAAAGGATAGGGGGAGGAACAGGCGGTATTCTGATATCCGGAGTTATGATGACGATGATGACAATGGGGCTCCTGGGTTCAAACGGGAGCGCCGAAGCAGTGGTGGGATTGACGAGGTTGGCAGTAGGGTGTCAGGGGTGGCTGGGGAGGGACCATCATCGAAGGTGGAGGCGATGGGGGAGTCGGAGCTGGAGGATACTGGGTCAAAGGCTAGTTCTAACAGCAATGTCCAGCAGAAAGCTGATGCTTCGCAAGAGGCGAAGGATGAAAATGAGGCAAGCAAAATGCAGGAGAATAGTGTGGTGTCTAATTCAGATGTAGTCGAGCAAGCTTTGAATGGTGAAGATAATAGCAACAATGATTCTTCTGATGGTGTTCAAGAGTTAGAGACAAAACATTTGCCAGTATCCTCAGGTGAAAAGGTCTCAGATGGGAGGCCTGAAGATAGTGGTGTTCTGAATGGCAAGGTTGAAGATGGCAGTACTTCGCATGAGAAGGCTGAAGATGATACAACGTCAGAAGAGGTCTCCATTATGGAGAACAATTTGCCTAATGATGTTGGAAATTTGCTAAATTATTGTAATTTTGCAAGAGTTCCAACAAGACCACGATCAGTGCTTGCAAACAGGAATGTTGAACCAGCTCAAAAAGAAATTGATGTGTCCGAACTGGTCAATCCAGTTACTCCTGAAGAAATGTCCCAGATGGCAATTGATAGAGAAGCTAACACCAATTCCATAACTAATATTGAGGAAAACAGTAAAGACGAGCTCGTTGGTCAAGACCAAGAACGTGCTGAAGAAATTAATATCTGCAATCAAGTGGCGGAATCAATGGCATTCCATGAAAAGGAAACACAAGGTGAAACTGAGGAAATGGAAGAGCAGAAGAACATCCCTCGACATTATGAAGTTGAGGATAATAATGAGACTAATGAACTGTCTCCTACATTTGCTTCTTGTCAGAATAACTTCAGTTTGCAAGTGGAAAAAGGAATACAAATCTACAATTTAGATACCCCGCCACAAGATGAAGTGTTGATTGATCCACCCGATAAAGGGAAGACAGTTGATTCAGAGTTATCACCTAACATCAAAGCAGAAGATGCTGTTACAATAGAAGAGGAAAAGCTTGGCCAGTCTAGCTCATTTAAAATACGTGATCTCAACCTGGTTGGTAGTCCAGAGGTTGCCGACATGCGAGGTGACCCTCGTTTAGGCCAAAGCTTCACTGCTAGATGTTCAGTGGACCTACAAGATAATCAACAAATTGACCTTGGAACAGCTCTTGGTAACAATCCAAATAATACTGATACATGTACCCCATTTCTGTTGGCAAACAAGGCAGTTCAAGTTATTGATATCGAAGATGACTCACCAATTGAAGCTGGTGCTTGTGACACTTCAAAGTCAAAGTGAGTCTCTGCTGTTTCATCCTGGTGAAAGAATATATAGAGTCATGGAGAGTGTTTTGTTTTCATTAAATATTATGTGTTGATAAAATACTGGGAATCAGAGCCCTATGACCATGTGAAATTTGTTTTGGACTAGTTAACTTTAGGTTTTTTGTAATAGAAATTATGAGTGGTAGCTACAAGTTATTTCTAAAAAAAAGTGATGTTGGCAAACAAGGTCGGCAGCTATCATGCTACTAGTTGGTTTATGACTGATTGGAAGCAAATCTGCCATTATGTCAGATAGTCAATAGCATGGTATTCATTTTCACATTTATTTTCATTCAAGGAAAACATGAAACCTGTTCATAGCTACTACTGGAATTGGAAGTATGGAACATGAATTAATTCCGGGCTTTGGGCTGTAGTGGCAATCAAATTATATCCTTAAGAACATTGACCAGATTTGTTACAGATTTCTGGCTAGCATGCATTTTGATTTTAGAAACTGTCATAGCAGTGTTGAGGATGGATCAGTGTCTTTCAATCTAATCTAATTATTATTGGTCCATGCCAGTTATTTCTGCATGGTGCACTGGTAATATGGAGCAGCCATATCTGCCCTTGTTAATCTATGCATTAGTTAACTGTGGGTACAATATTTACTGGACATGCTTCTTTATCCCCTGTGGCATCTGGCCACATATGTTAAATCTGATTCATTTTTGTGTACTAATACAATCTGCTGTCAATCAGAGGTGAGATGGTATATTCTAGCATGGAGGGCTCGATGAACCCTCCGGCAAACAACGATGCTCTACATGGTATCCCAGATGGTTATAGCCTTGCAATTTCAGATTACCTTGGTGCTGATATGTCATGCTACCAATCAATACAAACAGAACTTCAAGGTGGGATGAACCTAAATGGTTCAGAGGTGAGCTTTCCTGCTATTTTTAGCTACCACATATAGACTTAAATATTTCAAATCAGATATTGCCTCATTTCGGTCATCTGTAATGGAGTACTTACATCATCTCTTTGTTATTGTTCCTGCAGGGCATAACTGTTATGGATGATTCAATATACAGTTCTCTTGGTGACATAGGTAACTTTTCTGCTTCTTCACCTTTTCTTTCTACAATTATTTGGTTTTATTATATTGTCGTTTCTTGGTGACTGTGTGGCTTTGCTGGCATTTTTTTTCATTTCCCTTTTTTTTTTACTCTGAATGTGTTGAACAATTGAACAGGACATATAAGATATGTGATTTGATTCTTTAATTGTCCTTGGTCCTTGTGCGTTGTTTTTTAAATGTTTTTCTTTATGGTTTCAGGTTTTATGGAGGTTTGGGACCAGCAACCTCAAGACTATGAGAAGTTCTTCTGAGGCGCTCGTATCCCTGAAACTGTTCTGGAGTTCGACTGATAAATAGACCAGTTACACTTGCATAGGCAGAAATAAAACACCTGATCGTGCCTATAAACTGGAAACCCGTATACTTGTGCGCCAGCAGCAGCTCTTTCACTTGTATGTTCCAGGCCATGCATATTGGGGCTTTTGTACGGGTGCATCCTACGCGAAGCACTTTCCCTTCTGTAATACCAGGGTCTGCGTCGGCAGCTCAAAGAGCAGATATTCGTATGAAACAGTTCTTTGACTCCCTGCCTTGCCCGACAGCGGTGTAAAAAGTTGTCGTATAGCTGCCACGTAATTCAAAGGAATTGACCTAAGCACGACATAGTATTCGTCTGAAACATGTCTTCATTTATAAACAGTTCTATATTCCGAAATAGAATTGTTTATTTGTTATATCTATGTTCTTGTTGCGCTGTAAGTTGTGTGGTTTGTGGCTTCTAAAGCTTGTTTGGTAAGAATCGACGCAAATGCCTTCGGATAGGTGTAGTGTTTTTTTTTGGGTAAACAAACTTCCTTTTTTAATCAAGATGTGAATGTGTGAAAAAGATCCAAATACCTCAATAGCAAGATAGATGGAATTCATGAAAAAACCGTCTTAGTCCTTGTGGTGGATTAGGAGGGATTGGAGATAAATAAATCCCCTCCTATTCAAGAATTTATCCACCTCCAATTTATCCACCTCCAATCACCCTCAATCTACCTCTAACCGAATAAGCCTTTATAGTTTTTTTTTTCACCGTTAAACCATGTGGATTTTAACCATGTGGATTGAGTAGTATTAAGTCGATTTAAAATCTATAACATGTCAAAATTATCATAATCCATTCCAATACACTTTAATCCATATGTAATTAGAATAACCGAAGAAGTTCTTAGTTCGAGAAAGTAAGTCAATATAAAGCCGGTATGTATGTGCAATGTTACACCCTCTCTTTTGGTGGGCAAAATTCTAGCAGATTACAATTTACAAGTAACAGCAATTCGCTGGCAACAACATATATAGGTGACCTGTCTCATTTGAGACCGAACACATCCGCCATGTTATGAACAGAAAAATGCTGCTCAGAAGGAGAGGTCCTTTATTTGTCTATCAGTTCCTGATAGTCGTTTGATCAGATCCACAGAGCGGCATCTTTGCCCTCCTCTATGAGCTTGCACTTTGTTTGCCAGAGCCAGTTGAGACCTTTCACAGTAGCAGGCCTTAGCATCCTCTCCTTCAAATGGAACCCTCTGCGGACTTCATGCATGACAATCCCTGCCTTGAATTGCATGGATGCTTCTCGTGAGATGGCCTCATGGACCTGCATAAGAAAACATTAAGAATGAGCCCCCACAGTGGTGCATATATGATGAACATAAAAGTAACACTGTTCGACTCTCATGCAGATCATACTTTCTAGCTGTAAACACTGAAAGTGGATGCCCATTTGTTTTTCTGCCAAATACCCAATATTATTTAGATCAAAAGAGATGTACTGCAACATAGATGCAGGAAACTGTGTGAAAGCTAAGCTTGATCCCATGAGTATGAAACAGGCCATAAAAACCTAGGTATTATTATGCGCTTGTTAATACTCGAACATAATTCTTTTTGCGTGTTCAAAAGGATCCAATATGTTGTTTGCATACAATGTTTTAGGGAGAGAGACCCAGTCAATGAGAATCAAACAGGTGACGGAAGGGTAAATATTACTTACCAAAGGATCAAACGGATTGCCAACTGTTTCCACAACTCCTACACCCAAATATCTTAGCGTTTCAACTAACTGCTTGTATATGCCTTGATAGCTTGTGCTGACCATTTGCTCCTTCTCAGTCCCTGGGGTGTTCTCTAATTTCGTTTTCTCAAAACTATCAACCAGAGGTAACAGGCTCTGGACAACATCCACCCGTATATTTGATGTAAACTTGGCACCGTCCTTTTCAGCCTGTTTCCGGAAATTCTCCAGATTGGCATTTAAGCGAATAAATTTTTCCTTCCCAGAATTTATTTCAGTTGTAATACTTTCAAGTTGATAAGCTACTCTACTGTTCTCTTTTTCCACAGCAGCGATTGCCTTCTCAACTACACCAAGAACCTCATTGTTTCCTTCCAGAAAAGCTGTCATGTATAGTTGAATTAGGTCATTCATGGGACGAAAATCTTCCCCGTTGAGTCGTTGACAACCTGCAGCGACATAGTCATTCTGGTGAAACTTGATGAAACACATTTCGTCAAAATGAAAAGCATGACATGAAGATCCAACAGAGAACCTGGGCATTTTCAAATGGTTTGTTTCTCTTCCCATTTCATTGCTATCATTTATATAAATGTTTTATTACTTATTCACCTCATTGCTGACGAGGTGCAATAGCAGTTCAAAATGCAACTTTACAACTGCGCCATAAAACTTGTTGCTCCTATTTTCACACAATATTCCTCAAACTATCCGATTTAGCTCAGAGAAAAGAACAGGGCGTTTCCAATGTCCTCCACACTACAGTAAACTAACAAACATCCGACGGCCACCTTATCTCCGACGGCCAGACACCCATGTGATTCATAGTAATAGCAAAGCAGTCTAATTTTAGTCCATCTTCTGTATTTGGTAAACCCAGTGGCAGAGCACACCCCAGAAACAAGGTATGGCCGGGGGAGGAAGATGGACGTTGTCACGCTGAGATGCTGCATGTTGGAGTTGGAGAGGGAGGAGCGGAGAGAGTTGCCGCTGTGCCGCATGAGCGCAAAGGGGCGACCACACCGAGAAGGGCCAACAACCGCAGTGGCGCACGCCATACAGGAGCAGGAGATTGGAGAAGGTGGAGCTCAGTGTCAGAGCTGGCGAGCCGCGAGCACAGGCTGCGGATGGAGCTGGAGAGGAGAGCTATAATGGTGGTGAGCACAGGCTGCGGATGGAGCTGGAGAGGAGAGCTAGAATGGTGGTGGCAGGCGTCGAAGAAACAAGAGTGCGGTGCGGCGTGCGGGTGAAGGGAAGGTATGGCGTGAGCCATATCAGGCACTCCACCGCTGGGTAAACCCCAACTAGTGTAGATTAACTACATGTTCTTGTAGTCCAGGCCACATTCAGAGCATACTAAAGATGGGTATTTATCGCAAAATTAGCCATGGCACCTTAACGCACCAAGTTCAGGTCTGCATCAGTCATTCTTTGTAACACTCCAACGGCAGCTAGTCATGGAACAAACTGTTGAAGAATAAGACGCACCTAAGACTATCTCCATATCATACTCCCTATCTCACCGTTTATTTCAAACTCTACTCTATGTAAAACAGTTCTCTGCTGGAGATGGCCAGCACATATACATACGAGAATCTACAGAGAGATCTTCACATTTCTCAAAGAACAGTGCTTCCGTACTGTCTCTGCTCCTCAAGCTTGCAAGTGTCCAATGGGCGAAATTCTCCGCGAGCTAATCGCTCGCTCGATGTCTCTCACCCAACCCACGTTGTCGATTACCACTAAACGCAAAAGTAGGTCTGAAATACCTCACCTTCGGGTCAACGCTAGAGCCGGCGGCGACGCGTAGTGGCCGCAGCTCGGCATTGGGGCGCCGGAGGGAGACTGGGAGAGAAAAGCAGGACTCGGCCTGCTGGGACGCCAGCAAGCAGGCAGCACGGCAGCCCGAGCTAATTCCTGGGGTCGTGTCACGAGTCACGACCCTTGGCCAGCGATGGAATCAACGCAAGCACAAGCAGAGAAGAACAGAGGCAAGTGTTTCGACGGTTGAAACTGATTAGATTCCTTTTCTCATTTTGCATGTCTGCCACAAGACGCACGAGTATAATATATATAGGCACACCATCAACTCCCCTGACCTATTAATTACGATCCAAGATGGCACTTATACGGCCTAAGCAGCCCACAATTCCATTACAGACTCGATTACCATCTCCATAATAGCGAAATAGAAATTGCCTGACTGACCTCATTCGACCATCCTCTCGCACCACTCCCATTTCCCACAGATCTACTTTAGGCTGCATCTTCAGTCATGACATCTCCCCGGACCTTAGATAACGCTTGTCCCCAAGCGTTTGCCTCCGGAAACCTTGCCTTGGCCACTGAATAATCCTCCCATATTGCAGCTTCCTTAGGCACCCTAGTCTATTTCACCAACACTTGAACAATATCTCGATTGCCCTTTCTCACCATCCTTCGATCCAGGATCTGCTCTGGCTCTATACCCCCTTGAAACAAATCCACCACAGTAGGTAGCTCTGAGAAAATTGGAGAATAACAGGGCAAAAATGGCTTCAGTTGTGACACATGAAAGACCGGATGTACTTGTGCATCCCCAGGTAATTCCAGCTTGTATGCCACCACCCCAATCCTCGATATCACCTTGAAAGGACCAAAGTACTTAAATGCCAATTTAGGGCAGGGTCGGTTCACCACAGTCTTTTGTGCATAAGGTTGTAATTTCAGCAAAACCAGATCACCCACTTGAAACTCCCTGGGAGTTCTGCCCTTGTCAGCATACTGCTTCATGCGAAGCTGAGCTCGTGCTAACTGCTCCTTTAACATGACTGAAAAGGCATTCCTTTCAGCAATCCAGTCAGCTATCTCCCTATCTTCAATTCCCAACAGTTTTGGTGTAATCAGCAATGGTGCTTCATACCCATACAACACCGAAGGGTGTACACTCCAGCACCGAATGATAAGTAGTATTATACCAGTACTCAGCTAAAGCGATCCAGCTCTTCCACTTGTTAGGTTGGTCATGCACAACACACCTGAGATACATTTCCAAGCACTGATTCACACACTCACTCTGACCATCAGTTTGAGGGTGATATGCAGTGGACATTAACAACTTCACTCCCATAAGTTGGAATAGATTTTTCCAAAAGGCACCGGTGAAAACCTTGTCTTTGTCAGACACTATAGACCTTGGGACCCCATGCAACTTCACCACATTCTCGAGAAATACTTGGGCAACACCTTTAGCAGTAAAAGGGTGCTTTAGAGGAAGAAAATGACTGTATTTCGAGAATCTATCCACCACTACCAGAATGGTATCAAACCCTTCAGACTTTGGTAATCCTTCTATGAAATCCATAGTCACCTCTTCCCAAATACCTTGTGGAACTGGTAAAGGCTGTAGCAGCCCTGCTGGGTGCACCCTCTCAGCCTTAGCCTTTTGGCAGACTGCACATTGCTGCACATACTGTGTCACATCATTCTTCAAACCCTTCCACCAGAACACCTTCTTTACCCTCTGATATGTGGCTTGAATTCTAGAGTGCCCCCCAACTGCACTATCATGCAGTGCTGCAATTAGTTTAGTACGCAAGGCTGAATTGCATCCGATCCAGATTCAGTTTGCTTTTCTTATAATACCTTGCTGCAAAGAAAACCCCTGCTCGTCCGGGCTCTGAATTAACAGTTGAGTGATCAATTGTTGTGCCTCCTCATCTGTGGCATAGGAGTTCACTACTTCTTGAATCCATATAGGTTGAATTTCAGAGAGAACAGACAACCCCATCATATGCTCCCTCCTTGATAATGCATCCGCTACTACATTCTCTATTCCCTTTTTATACACCACCTGAAATTGCAAGCCCATAAGCTTGGTGAAAGGAAAATAGGCTTACACCTTTTCCTATATGAATTTTGGTGGTTGAATTGCCCAACACAAATAATTGAACTAGCTAGTTTGCTCTAGATTATGAGTTCTACAGGTGCCAAAGGTTCAACACAAACCAATAAAAAGTCCAAGAAAGGGTTCAAATAAAAAGAGCAAAAGACAACCCAAAGGCAGCCCTGGTCTGGCGCACCGGACTGTCCGGTGTGCCACCGGACAGTGTCCGGTGCACCAGGGAATCCAACTCCAAACTTGCCACCTTCGGGAATTTGGGAGGCCACTCCGCTATAATTCACCGGACTGTCCGGTGCGCCAAGCGGAGCAACGGTCGTCCACGCCAACGGTCGTCTGCAACGCTACAGTGCGCGACTGCGCGCGCAGAAGTCAGAGCAGGCGCAGAAGGCGCACCGGACAGTCACTATTCACTGTCCGGTGGCCCAGTTGTTAGAAGCTCCAACGGTCGGAACCCAACGGCCTGGTGACGTGGCTGGCGCACCGGACTGTCCGGTGTGCCATACGACAGCAGCCTCCACCAACGGTTCTTTTGGTGGTTGGGGCTATAAATACCCCCAACCACCACACTTCAATGCATCCAAGTTTTCAGCCATCAAACCTCATACAAGAGCTCCAGACTTCATTCAAAGACACAAACAAGAGATCAAATCCTCTCCCAAGTCCAAAGATCACTCCAATCAAATAGTGACTAGAGAGAGAGAGACATTTGTGTTCATTTGAGCTCTTGCGCTTGGATTGCTTTTCTTCTTCCTTCTTTCTTGTTTCCAACTCAATTGTAATCAAGGCAAGAGAGACCAATTGTGTGGTGGTCCTTGTGGGGACTTAGTGTCCCGATTGATTGAGAAGAGAAGCTCACTCGGTCTAGGTGACCGTTTTGAGAGAGGAAAAGGGTTGAAAGAGACCCGGTCTTTGTGACCACCTCAACGGGGAGTAGGTTTGCAAGAACCGAACCTCGGTAAAACAAATCACCGTGTCATCCGCCTTATTTGCTTGTGATTTGTTTTCGCCCTCTCTTTCGGACTCGTCTATATTTCTAACGCTAACCCCGGCTTGTAGTTGTGCTTAACCTTTATAAATTTTGGATTTGCCTATTCACCCCCCAAGATAAGTCAGAGATTTGTGATATGTTTTAATCACAAAGGCACCCCTCTGCAAATATTGTCTCCACCTGTCCACTGCTAGGATCAGAGCCAAAAACTCCTTCTCATAAATTGAAAGATGTTTGTTCTTCTCACCTAATGCCTTGCTGATGAAGGCTATTGGTCTGCCTTGTTGCATTAGAACAGCCCCCAATCCTATATCTGATGCATCAGTTTCTACTATGAAAGGCAAGTCAAACCTTGGTAAAGCCAGAACTGGAGTAGAGGCCATAACCTGTTTCAAGTTTTCAAAAGCTACCTGAGCTTCTTCAGACCATGCAAACCCTTGTTGTTTTTGTAACAGCCTTGTGAGAGGTTTAGCCAACAACCCATAGTTCTTCACAAATCTTCTGTAGTAACCTGTGAGGCCAAGAAATCCCCTAAGCTCAGTGACATTCCTGAGCTGGGGCCAGTTCAACATTACTTCAGTTTTACTAGGGTCAGTAGATACCCCTTCTCTTGAAATCACATGCCCCAGATACTTCAGTTCAGATTTCATAAATGAACATTTCTTCCTTTTCAGATAAAACTGATGTTCTCTCAACTTATCCAAAACCAGCCTGATATGTTGCAAATGAGCATCCATACTGGAACTGTAAATAAGTATGTCATCTAGGAAAACCATCACAAATTTTCTGAGGAAACTCTGCAATACCAATTCATGGCACACTGAAAACTAGCTGGAGCATTGGTGAGCCCAAATGGCATCACCCTGAACTGATAATGACCATGGTGTGTCTTAAAGGCAGTTTTGAACTCATCCTCAGCCCCCGTTCGAAAATGGTGATAACCTGAGGTCATGTCAAGACTTGTGAAGAATTTAGTTCCAGCTAATTCATCCAATATCTCCTCTACCAGAGGCATTGGAAATCTGTTCTTAATTGTCATGTCATTCAATTTTCTGTAATCCACACAGAATCTCCAACTTCCATCTTTCTTTTGCACTAATAACACTGGAGAGGCAAAAGGACTCACACTAGGGACTATCGAACCAGCAACCAACAGCTCAGACACCTGTTTTTCAATCTCAGTTTTGTGATGTGGTGAATACCGGTAGGGTCTGGAATTCACTGGTATAGAACCTGGCAAAAGTGGTATATGATGGTCATATGGTCTAGTGGGAGGCAACTAGGTGGGCACAGTAAACACATCCTCAAATTCTTCCAGAATTCCTGTTAGTGTCTCATTTCCAGCCACATCTTCCTCTCCTTTAACCTCCTCCAACATCACAAACACCCATACTTCATATCCATTCACCCACTTCTCCAACTACAACACAAACACCTGCTGCACCTCCCTCTTTGGGTCTGCATCCCCCTGTAGTCTGACCTCCACCCCCTGATCACAAAAGGTTAGCACCTTGTTGATCCAGTCATAATGCATTGGTCTATGTTGTTTCAACCAGTCATACCCTAATATCACATCATAAGCCTCCAATGCCAACACTCTCATGGCAGTTCTATAGACATGCCCCCTAGCCTTCCACTTCACCTCCCTGACATTTTTTCACACACCATGATCTCCCCATTAGCTACCTTCACCTTCACAGGAGGACAGTCTTCTATGCTCAACCCCAGTTTAGTCACCATTCTATGACTAATAAAAGTAGTGGAGCTACTGGAATTGAAAGGGAAATATGGTCAAACCTTTTCCTAAATGATTTTGGTGGTTGAATTGCCCAACACAAATAATTGGACTAACTAGTTTGCTCTAGATTATAAGTTCTACAGGTGCCAAAGGTTCAACATAAACCAATAAGAAGTCCAAGAAAGGGTTCAAATAAAAAGGAGCAAAACCAACCGAAGGCTGCTCTGGTCTGGCGCACCGGACTGTCCGGTGCACCACCGGACAGTGTCCGGTGCACCAGGGAGATCCACTCTGAACTCCTCAGCTTCGGGTTTTTGGAAGAGCCCTCCGCTATAATTCACCGGACTGTCCGGTGTAGCACCGGACTGTCCGGTGTACCATGCGGAGTAACGACTACAACGCCAACGGTCGACTGCAAAAGTGCACAGTAACAGTGAACAGTGCGGAATGCACGCGCAGAAGTCAGAGCAGGCGCCAGAAGGCGCACCGGACAGTGAACAGGACCTGTCTGGTGCACCACCGGACTGTCCGGTGGCCTAGCTGTCAGAAGCTCCAACGGTTGAACCCTAACGGTTGGGTGACGTGGCTGGCGCACCGGACAGTGTCCGTTGGCACACCGGACTGTCCGGTGCGCCCGTCGACAGACAGCCTCCCCAACCACCACACTTCAAGGCATCCAAGTTTTCAGCCCACACATTCAATACAAGAGCTAGTGCATTTAATACAAGACACAAATAGATTGAATCAAAATCTCTCCAAGTCCAAATTCCACTCAAAGCAATTAGTGACTAGAAGAGAGAGTTTTGCCGTGTTCTTTTGAGCTCTTGCGCTTGGATCGCTTTTCTTCTTCCCCATTTCTTGTTCCCAAGACATTTGTAATCAAAGCAAGAGACACCAATTGTGTGGTGGTCCTTGTGGGGACTAAGTGTCCCAATTGATTGAAGAGAAGAGCTCACTCGGTATAGGTGACCATTTGAGGAAGGGAAAGGGTTGAAAGAGACCCGGTCTTTGTGACCACCTCAACGGGGAGTAGGTTTGCAAGAACCGAACCTCGGTAAAACAAATCACCGTGTCACACTCTTTATTTGCTTGTGATTTGTTTTCGCTCTCTCTTTCGGACTCGATTTTATTTCTAACGCTAACCCCGGCTTGTAGTTGTGCTTAAAGTTTATAAATTTCAGATTAGCCTATTCACCCCCCTCTAGGTGACTTTCAGGAATCAATCAACATAACCAACACCCGATCTTAGATCAGAGATTGCACCCTCATGCAACCATCACACTCTGTCCCCTTTATGGCATTCCAGGACAACTGATGTAATCCTTGAGAGCACCTAGAGGGGGGTGAATAGGTGATCCTGTAAAACTTGAAACTTAATGCCACAAAACTTGATTAAGAGTTAGCACAATAAAGCCAAGTGGCTAGAGAGAAGTTCTTGCAAGACACGATAACCACAAGAAGAACAATCATAGATAGACACAGTGGTTTATCCCGTGGTTCGGCCAAGTTCAACACTTGCCTACTCCACGTTGTGGCGTCCCAACAGACGAGGGTTGCAATCAACCCCTCTCAAGCGGTCCAAAGACCTACTTGAATACCACTGTGTTTTGCTTTGTTTACTTTATCCCGTTTGCGAGGAATCTCCACAACTTGGATCCTCTCGCCCTTACACTTTGATGTTCACAAAGAAGCACGGAGTAAGGGAGGGATGAGCAACGCACACAAGACACAAAATCAGAGTGACAATACGCACACAAGTCACAACTCGAGCTCACAACACAACCCAAAGAGTTCTCTACTCTAATGGAGCTCTAGTTGCTATCACAAAGAATCGAATGCGCGGAATTGGAGTCTTGGTGCTTAGGAATGCTTAGAGAATTCTTGGTGTTCTCCTCCATGCGCCTAGGGGTCCCTTTTATAGCCCCAAGTCAGCTAGGAGCCGTTGAGAGCATTCCAGGAAGGCAATTCTTGCCTTCTGTCGCCTGGCGCACCGGACAGTCCGGTGCACCACCGGACACTGTCCGGTGCGGATTTCTTTTCTTCTTTGGCGAAGCCGACCGTTGGCGGTTCAGAGCCATTGGCACACCAGACAGTCCGGTGCTCCCTTCTGACCGTTGGCTCTGCCACGCGTCGCGCGCGGATTACGCGGCCGACCGTTGGCCGGGCCGACTGTTGGCTCACCGGACAGTCCGGTGCACCATAGGACAGTCCGGTGATTTATAGTCGTACACCGCCGTCGAAGTCCCGAGAGCGGTCAGTTCGCCAGAGCCAGCCTGGCGCACCAGACACTGTCCGGTGCACCACCGGACACTGTCCGGTGCACCCAGACCGAGCAGCCTTTTGGCTGTACACAACCAACTTCTCCAAAATTGTTTCTCCTGTTTCTAGCACTTAGACACAGTACATTAGTCTTCAAATCAATGTACTAAGTCTAGAAACATACCTTTAACTTTGATTTGCACTTCTTGAGTCCTTGGCACAATTTAACACTTAGGCACTTGTGTTGGACACTTAATCACCAAAATACTTAGAAATGGCCCAATGACACATTTCCCTTTGAATCCTTCCACTATATGCTCTTCCTCCTATTCTAGCTTCAGCAACACTTCATCAGTTAGAACTGTGCTCATATCCTCCACTGTCAACTGATGTACTTGAGTCACTACTCTCTTGGGACATTTGGCTTGATGCTCCAGTTCAAATTTGTCTCCACATATGAAACATAGCCCATTGGCCCTTCTATAATATCTTAACTGTCTTTCCTTACTCAATTCAGGATTCAGGATCCCACTCCTACTCCCCATTGCCTCAGTCTTGATCCCCATAACCCCTTCTGACTTCTCATCTTATTCTTCTCGGCAATTTCCTGATATAATTGAGCTAATCTCATGGCCTTATCCACTGTCTTAGGCGTCCGTGCCATCACTTGGGACTAAATTTTAGGCTTCAACCCCTTCACATAGTGGGTCACAAACAAAGTCTCATCCAACTCTGAATTATGCAAGGTAGCTGCATATCTGATATCATTGAAAGCCTGAGAGTATTCTTCTACCCCATGTTGTTGTTCACATTGACTAACGCTCTCATGGCCTGAGGGTACTCTTCCACCCCAAATTTCTCCCTCATCGCATGGGTGAATTGCTCCCAGTCTCCCAAACCATGTTTCAGTTTATACACCTGCAGCCACTTCAACGCATTTCCCTCCATGTGCATCGAGGCAATGCTTGCCCAGATCCACTCGGGCACCTGATAAACTGTGAAGTATTCCATACACCTATCAAACCAGATCCCTGGATCATTCCCTTGGAACTTTGGAAACGACCACTTCGGTAGAGAATAGGGTCTGAACTCCCTTCCTTCACCCCATTGACCCCTCCATTCTCTACCTCCTTCCCTGCCAAAACCTCCGCCCCTCTCATCCCAGCGAGGAACACGGTCTTCTCGCTCAGAGTTGGATTCGTTACCTTCCAAGTCCTTCGCCAGCAACTCGAGTCGGAGACGCGAGACAACTTTCTCGGTTTCCTGCAGTTGACGAGCCATCAGCGCCCGATCCTCATCAGCCTTCCTCTGACCGACCTCCATTGCTTCCATCTTGCCAGTCAGGCGCTCCACCGCCGTCATCACGCGCTCCCAACACTCTTCTCCTTTCTGCTCAACTTGCGCCATGGCTTCCAGAATCAGCCGCGTTTGCACCGACGGCTTGGTAGATGGCGCCGTGGTGCTCTCCTCCGAAGACCAATGGCTCTGGTACCACTTGTCACGACCCTTGGCCAGCGTGGAATCACCGCGACGTGAGACGCAAGAACAAGCAGAGAAGAACAGAGGTAAGTGGTTGGACAGTTGAAACTGATTATATTCCTTTTCTCATTTTGCATGTGTCGGGGACCATAATTAGGGGTACCCTCAAGTCTCCTAATTCTCAGCTGGTAACCCCCATCAGCACAAAGCTGCAAAGGCCTGATGGGTGCGATTAAGTCAGGGATCAATCCATTCGAGGGACTCGATCACGCCTCGCCTGAGCCTAGCCTCGGGCAAGGGCAGCCGATCCCGGAGGATCTCCGTCTCGCCCGAGGCCCCCCTCCAGCGACGAACATACTTCCGGCTTGCCCGAGGCCCTGTCTTCACCAAGAAGCAACCCTGACCAAATCGCCGCGCCGACCGACCAAATCGCAGGAGCATTTAATGCAAAGGTGGCCTGACACCTTTTATCCTGACGCGCGCCCTTCAGTCGACAGAGCCGAAGTGACCGTAGTCACTTCGCCGCTCCACTGACCGACCTGACAGAAGGACAGCGCCGCCTGCGCCACACCGACTGCAGCGCCACTTGACAGAGTGAGGTTGACAGGCAGTTAGGCCCGGCCTCAGGCACCATAGGAAGCTCCGCTCCGCCCGACCCAGGGCTCGAACTCGGGCTAAGCCCCGGAAGACGGCGAACACCGCTCCGCCCGACCCAGGGCTCGGACTCGGGCTAAGCCCCGGAAGACGGCGATCACCGCTCCGCCCGACCCAGGGCTCGGACTCGGGCTAAGCCCCGGAAGACGGCGAACACCGCTCCGCCCGACCCAGGGCTCGGACTCGGGCTAAGCCCCTGAAGACGGCGAACTCCGCTCCGCCCGACCCAGGGCTCGGACTTGGGCTAAGCCCCGGAAGACGGCAAACTCCGCTCCGCCCGACCCAGGGCTCGGACTTGGGCTAGGCCCCGGAAGACGACGAACTCCGCTCAGCCCGACCCAGGGCTCGGACTTGGGCTCAGCCCCAGAGGACGACGAACTCCGCTTCGCCCGACCCCAGGGCTCGGACTCAGCCCTGGCCTAAGTCGACGGTCTCCGCCTCGCCCGACCCAGGGGCTCGGACTCGACCACGGCCGCGGAAGACATACTCGACCTCGACCTCGGAGGAGCCTCCACATCGCCCAACCTAGGGCGCGGACCGACCACGTCGATAGGAGGCGCCATCATTACCCTACCCCAAGCTGACTCAGGCTACGGGGAACAAGACCGGCGTCCCATCTGGCTCGCTCCGCCAGATAGGCAATGATGGCGCCCCGCACGCTCTGTGACGACGGCGGCTCTCAGCCCCCTTACGGAAGCAAGAGGACGTCAGCAAGGACTCGACAGCCCCGACAGCTGTCATTCCGCCAGGCTCCAGCGCTCCTCCGACGGCCACGACACCACACGAACCGGATGCCAAAACCTCTCCGGCTGCCACGACGGCATGTACTTAGGGCGCTAGCTCTCCTCCGCTAGACACGTAGCACTTTGCTACACCCCCCATTGTACACCTGGATCCTCTCCTTACGCCTATAAAAGGAAGGACCAGGGCCCTCTTACAGAGGGTTGGCCACGCGGGGACGAGGACGAGACAGGCGCTCGCGCGAGGCCGCTCGCTCCCTCTCCTGCGTGGACGCTTGTAACCCCCTACTGCAAGCGCACCCGACCTGGGCGCGGGACGAACACGAAGGCCGCGGGATTTCCACCTCTCTCACGCCCGTCTCCGGCCACCTTTCTCCCCCCTTCGCGCTCGGCCTCGCGCCGACCCATCTGGGCTGGGGCACGCGGCGACATTTCACTCGTCGGCCCAGGGACCCCCCGGTCTCGAAACGCCGACAGTTGGCGCGCCAGGTAGGGGCCTGCTGCGTGTTGACGAACAGCTTCCCGTCAAGCTCCAGATGGGCAGTCTCCAGCAACCTCTCCAGCCCGGGACGGTGCTCCGTTTCGGGAGTCTTGAGTTCATGTCCCTCGACGGCAGCTACGACATGATCCTCCTTCCCCCGCCGCGCGACAGCAGCAATGGCGGCCGACAGCCCGCCCGCCGGCGGCAGAATCGATGACGTCTTCCCTGCGTGGTGGAAGAACAACATTCGAGCTCACCCCGTCCTCTCCCCCGCCGACGGAGGAGGAGGCGGGGCAACCAAGGCCAAGCAGGAGGCAGCGCCTCGTCGGCTGTCGAGCGAGTCGACGGCGCCAGCGCCCCAACGGGGGGCGCGTCGGGCGTCGACCTCGCATTTGAGACGAAGACGAGCGCCGTCTCCCCGCAACACGCCAATTCCGAGCAAACGGACGACGCCAGCACGCTCACGAAAGGCTTGCTGGACGTCACCCTCGTACCTGAGACGACGGTGCAGTCAGTCCCCGACGTGACTTCATCACCGCCCGTCGACCAAGAGGTACCGACCGATTCCCATCTCACGCCTTTCGGATTCAGCCTCGACCCGCCAAGCAGCTTCGCTTTGGCGGACGCTCTCGTAGAGGCGAGTCCAAACCCTCTGGGGTTTCGTATGCGGTCACCCTGGGACCGGCTGACGGACGTCTCGACCTACGGGCCCTCTGGGTCCGAGGAAGATGACGCGCCCGACTTCTGTTGGGACTTCTCCGGACTCGGTAACCCCAGTGCCATGCGGGACTTCATGACCGCGTGCGACTACTGCCTTGCCAACTGTTCCGACGGTAGCCGCAGCCTCGGCGACGAGGACTGCGGCCCAAGCCGCGAATGTTTCCACGTCGATCTAGGGGGTCCCTCCGAAGGCAACCATCACTGTATGCCGGAGGACGGTGATCTCCCTAGGCCGGTGCCTCGCGTTGACATCCTACGGGAGCTAGTTGTGGTCCCCGTTCAGGCGGGGGGTCATGACCCACAGCTCGAGCAAATCCGCGGGGTGCAGGCCAGGCTCGACGAGGGAGCAGGAGCACTTGAGCCGATCCGCCGGGACGTCGGACAGGAATGGGCGGGCCAACCTCCGGCCAGAGAAATGCGTCATCTACCCCAGGGCTTCCAGCACCACATCACCGACAATGTCAGGATGAGGCCGCCACCCGCTTCCAGTGGGGTCGGCCAGAACCTGGCTGCAGCAGCAATGCTTCTCCGTGCGATGCCAGAGCCATCAACCACCGAGAGGCGACGAATCCAGGGAGAGCTCAAGAATCTCCTGGAAGGCGCCGCGGTCCGACGGGCCGAGAGCTCCGCCTCCCGAAGGCAGGGGTACCCCTTGGAACATCGCACCGCGACTTCCCGATTCATGCGGGAAGCCTCGGTCCACACCGGGCGCACGCGCAACACAGCGCCTGCGGCCCCGGGTCGCCTCGGCAACGAGCACCATCACCGTGACCGTCGGGCCCACCTCGACGAGAGGGTGCGCCGAGGCTACCACCCCAGGCGTGGAGGACGCTACGACAGCGGGGAGGATCGGAGTCCCTCGCCCGAACCACCCGGTCCGCAGGCCTTCAGCCGGGCCATACGACGGGCGCCGTTCCCGACCCGGTTCCGACCCCCGACTACTATCACAAAGTACTCGGGGGAGACAAGACCGGAGCTGTGGCTCGCGGACTACCGGCTGGCCTGCCAACTGGGTGGAACGGACAATGACAACCTCATCATCCGCAACCTCTCCCTGTTCCTCTCCGACACCGCTCGCGCCTGGTTGGAGCACCTGCCTCCGGGGCAGATCTCCAACTGGGACGACCTGGTCCAAGCCTTTGCCGGCAATTTCCAGGGCACGTACGTGCGCCCTGGGAATTCCTGGGACCTCCGAAGCTGCCGACAGTAGCCGAGAGAGTCTCTCCGGGACTACATCCGGCGATTCTCGAAGCAGCGCACCGAGCTGCCCAACATCAGTGACTCAGATGTCATCGGCGCGTTCCTCGCCGGCACCACTTGCCGCGACCTGGTGAGCAAGCTAGGTCGCAAGACCCCTACCAGGGCGAGCGAGCTGATGGACATCGCCACCAAGTTCTCCTCTGGCCAGGAGGCGGTCGAGGCTATCTTCCGGAAGGATAAGCAGCCCCAGGGCCGCCCACCGGAAGATGCCCCTGAGGCATCAACTCAGCGCGGCGCCAAGAAGAAGGGCAAGAAGAAGTCGCAAGCGAAATGCGACGCTGCCGACGCGGACCTTGTCACTGCCGCCGAGTACAAGAACCCTCGGAAACCCCCCGGAGGTGCCAACCTCTTCGACAAGATGCTCAAGGAGCCGTGCCCCTATCACCAGGGGCCCGTCAAGCACACCCTTGAGGAGTGCGCCATGCTTCGGCGCCACTTCCACAGGGTCGGGCCGCCCGCGGATGGTGGCAGGGCTCGCGACGACGACAAGAAGGAAGATCACCAGGCAGGAGAGTTCCCCGAGGTCCGTGACTGCTTCATGATCTACGGTGGGCAAGCGGCGAACGCCTCGGCTCGGCACCGCAAGCAAGAGCGTCGGGAGGTCTGTTCGGTGAAGGTGGCGGCGCCAGTCTACCTAGACTGGTCCGACAAGCCCATCACCTTCGACCAAGCCGACCACCCTGACCACGTGCCGAGCCCGGGAAAATACCCGCTCGTTGTCGACCCCATCGTCGGCGACGTCAGGCTCACCAAGGTCCTCATGGACGGAGGCAGCAGCCTCAACATCATCTACGCCGAGACCCTCGGGCTCCTGCGCGTCGATCTGTCCTCGGTCCGGGCAGGCGCTGCGCCTTTCCATGGGATCATCCCCGGGAAGCGCGTCTAGCCCCTCGGACAACTCGACCTTCTCGTCTGCTTCGGAACGCCCTCCAACTTCCGAAGGGAGACCCTAACGTTCAAGGTGGTCGAGTTCCGAGGAACCTACCACGCGGTACTGGGAAGGCCATGCTACGCGAAGTTCATGGCCGTCCCCAACTACACCTACCTCAAGCTCAAGATGTCGGGCCCCAACGGGGTCATCACCGTCGGCCCCACGTACAAACACGCGTTCGAATGCGACGTGGAGTGCGTGGAGTACGCCGAGGCCCTCGTCGCCGACCTGGAGAGCCTCTCTAAGGAGGTGGCAGACGCGAAGCGTCATGCCGACAACTTCGAGCCAGCGGAGACGGTTAAGTCCGTCCCCCTCGACCCTAGCAGCGACGCCTCCAAGCAAGTCCGGATCGGCTCCGAGCTCGATCCCAAATAGGAAGCAGTGCTCGTCGACTTTCTCCGCGCGAACGCCGACGTCTTCGCGTGGAGTCCCTCGGACATGCCCGGCATACCGAGGGATGTCGCCGAGCACTCGCTGGATATCCGAGCCAGAGCCCGACCCGTCAAGCAGCCTCTGCGCCGATTCGACGAAGAAAAGCGCAGAGCCATAGGCGAGGAGATCCACAAGCTAATGGCGGCAGGGTTCATCAAAAAGGTATTCCATCCCGAATGGCTTGCCAACCCTGTGCTTGTGAGAAAGAAAGGAGGGAAATGGCGGATGTGTGTAGACTACACTGGTCTAAACAAAGCATGTCCGAAGGTTCCCTACCCTCTGCCTCGCATCGATCAAATCGTGGATTCCACTGCTGGGTGCAAAACCCTGTCTTTCCTCGATGCCTACTCAGGGTATCACCAAATCAGGATGAAAGAGTCCGATCAGCTCGCGACTTCTTTCATCACACCCTTCGGCATGTACTGCTATGTCACCATGCTGTTCGGCTTGAGGAATGCGGGTGCGACGTACCAGCGGTGCATGAACCATGTGTTCGGTGAACACATTGGCCGGACGATCGAGGCCTACGTCGATGACATCGCAGTCAAGATAAGGAAAGCCTCCGACCTCCTTTCCGACCTTGAACTGACATTCTGATGTCTCAAGGCGAAAGGCGTGAAGCTCAATCCCGAAAAGTGTGTCTTCGGGGTACCCCGAGGCATGCTCTTGGGATTCATCGTCTCCGAGCGGGGCATCAAAGCCAACCCGGAGAACATCGCAGCCATCACCAGCATGGGGCCCATCAAGGACTTGAAAGGCGTACAGAGAGTCATGGGATGTCTTGCGGCCCTGAGCCGTTTCATCTCGCACCTCGGCGAAAGAGGCCTACCCCTGTACCGCCTCTTAAGGAAGGCCGAGTGCTTCACTTGGACCCCTAAGACCGAGGATGCCCTCGGGGACCTGAAGGCATTCCTCACGAACGCGTCCGTCCTGGTGCCCCCCGTTGCTGGAGGAGCAGGCTAAAATAGCCTCGGGGCGAATAACGGTTCCCCCGGAAGCCTTCTCCCGAGACCTGCACCAACCCTCCGTCAAGATCGACGACACGCCCGAGCCCGAGGTACCCTTGGCTCGGTCCGAGGTACCCACAATTCGGCCCGAGGTACCCTTGGCCCCCGAGGGTGAGGCATTGCGCGTCGAGGAGGAGCGAAGCGGGGTCACGCCTAATCGAAACTGGCAGACCCCGTACCTGCAATATCTCCACCGAGGAGAGCTACCCCTCGACCGAGCCAAAGCTCGGCGGTTGGCGCGGCGCGCCAAGTCGTTCGTCTTGCTGGGAGATGGGAAGGAGCTCCACCACCGCAGCCCCTCAGGCATCCTCCAGTGATGCATTTCCATCGCCAAAGGCCAGGAGCCCCTACGAGAGGTGTGAAAGCGAAATAGGCTTTAAACCTTTTCCTAAATGATTTTGGTGGTTGAATGACCAACACAACTAATTGGACTAACTAGTTTGCTCTAGATCACATATTCTACAGGTGTCAAAGATTCAACATAAAACCAATAAAAAGAACAAGACAAAGGTCAAAAGAAAGGAGCAAAAAGAAACCGAAGTGCTCCCTGGTCGGGCGCACCGGACTGTCCGGTGTGCCACCGGACAGTGTCCGGTGCACCACCGGACTGTGTCCGATGCACCAGGGAGGATTGCCTTCAAACTCTTCACCTTCGGGTTTCTCAGGCGCAGCCCGCTATAATTCACCGGACTGTCCGGTGCACCACCGGACAGTGTCCGGTGCTCCAGAGTGAAGCGGCTCCGAACTGGCCAGCTTCGGGAAAATGGGAGGCCGCTCCGCTATAATTCACCGGACTGTCCGGTGTTGCACCGGACTGTCCGGTGTGCCAGCGGAGCAACGGCTACCTCGCGCCAACGGTCGACTCTGACAGTAAACAGTGCGGAACAGTTCTCGTGGCAGAAGTCAGAGCAGAGAGTCAGAGAGGCACCGGACTGTCCGGTGTGCACCGGACTGTCCGGTGCCACATGAGGACAAAGCCTCCAACGGTCGACCAGCTCCAACCTCAACGGATAGGATGACGTGGCCGGCGCACCGGACATGTCCGGTGTGCACCGGACTGTCCGGTGCGTCCATCGCCAACAGACTTCATCAACGGCTAGTTTTTGGATGGTGGCTATAAATACCACCCCAACCGGCCACTTCAAGGTGTGGGAGTTCAAGCAACATTCCAAGTCACCTAGTTGACATACTCAAGCCCTCCCAACCACATATATTCATTGATCCATCCTATACACAAGATTTAGTCCACTACAACCAACACAAGTGCCACAAAAGAGAGAGCAAGCAATTGAGAGCTACTCAATTGAGTTTAGCCCTAGCGCAGTGTGAGATTCATTGAGAGATAGTGTGATCTACATCTTTGTGTTCATTTGCGCGTGGAGTTTTGACTCCCATTCAAACTTCCTCCAAAGTGTTGGAGGCTTGTAAAAGCTAGCAAGAGACACCAAAGATTGTGGTGGTCCTTGTGGGATCGAGAGTGATCCTTGAGAAGAAGAAGAGCTCACCGATCCTTGTGTGATCGGGGGAGAGAGGGAAAGGGTTGAAAAAGACCCGTCCTTAAGTGGACTCCTCAACGGGGACTAGGCCTTCGAGGGCCGAACCTCGGTAAAACAAATCACCCGTGTCCATTGTGTTTATTGCTTGTGATTTGTTTGTTTTCCCTTGCTCTAAGTTTTTCTTGCACCTTTATTTGCTAATATCATTTGGTGTTGCTTCAAGTTAAATTTCCATTTAGTGAAGCAACACATTGCAAGAAAGAACTTGTCCTAGTGCTCTTCTCATCTAAGGCTTCTTGCTTTGTTATTCTATAACTTACTAGTTGAATTGATTTATCACTTCCGCATTATTTAGCAATACCCTTTTCAAGCAAGAACTTAGTTTCTATTCTCCGATATTTGTATATCTTGTTCTAACCACTAATCAAGGGATCTAGTTGGGGGATAAAGTTTTAATTTACAGGTGTCGCCTATCCACCCCCCCTCTAGGCGACTTTCAATTGGTATCAGAGCTAGGCACTTCATCTTGAGTCTAACAACTCGAAGTGATGGCTCGTAGAAGATCCCAAAAGAACAAGAAGACTCCTCCAACGAACGCAACTCAAAAGGAGGTAACTCTTGAGATATTATGTGATGATTGTTCTAATTATGATTCATGGTCTACTAGTGTGATAAATGCCTTTAGAACCATACATCCTCAATTAGAACAAATTATTGACAAGAGTATTTTTCCCTCTAGTTTTAATGGAAAAATTAATTCCGAGGAGGATCAAAGATGTTATCGCTTAAACTATTTAGCTTTTGACATCTTAACTAATTCTCTTAGCAAAGAAGATTATCATGCCTTCATATCAAACTATGACGAATCCATCCATGATGCGCATGATATTTGGACTAGAATTAGAAGCAAATTTGATGAGTCCAAACATGATAGTTCATTTAGTGCTTCCACTTCCTTTGGTATCTGTGACACTAACCCTTGCAAGGAAGAAGAAGAAAATGAACGATGGAGACCAAACGATGAATCCACCTCTCCAAAAGGTTTGTCTTCCCATTTCAATTCTCACATGTGTTGTGTGGCTAATGAAAATGATAGCGGAAGGACAAATGAGGATGAGGAGGAAGAAAGAAGCTTCTTGCATCTCTACGCTCGCCTAAGCCAAGAAGATAAGGCGGTCATGCTCAAACTTCTAGAAAGAGCAAGAGAGCAAAGCGAAGCTCGTCAAAGGGTAGAAGGTATTCTCTCCATGAAGATGCAATGCTTTGACGAGTTGACTAAAGAACATGAGGAGCTAAAATGCTCTCATGTTGATTTGGTCCAAAGGTATGAAACTATTTCAATTGAGCAAGATAATGCTTTACATTGTATCGCTCAATTAGTAAATAGGAATACTTTGCTTAAGGACCAAGTAGAAAAGCTAAAAGTTGAAAATCTACCTTTTCAAGAAAAATATGATATGCTTCTATGTTCTCATGAAAATCTCATGGATGATCATATCATATTAAATATTGCTCATGAGGTTGTAATAGAAAACTTAAAATCCCAACAACCTCACTCATGCACATGTATTCGAATTGATACTATATTACCATGTGCTAATGCTTGTTGTTCGTCGACAAGCAAATCTTCCTTTGAGCTAGAATTTGCAGGAACAAATGATGATTCATATCAAAAGCTCAAAAAAGAAAATGAGAGGCTAAAGAAGAGCTTGACACAACTAAAAGGGAAATGCATTGCCCAACCTTCTCAAGATAACCGCGATCACATGGTGAAGAAGCTTGAGACGGGAACAACCGTGGCATGCACTACATCCCTTGAAGAAAATGTCAAGGATTTGAGGACAGCCAAGAGGAAGAAACAAAAGATGAAATTCAATACCTCCTCCAAAAGCCTCAACCACGCCTCCACAAAAGGTAACATCCAAGGTAATGATCAAGCCACACTTCACATTAAAAGGTGTAGTGAGTGCTTTGAAGAGGGGCACTTGATTAGGTCATGTCCCTATATTAATGGCTTGATTATTACCAAGGATGATAGACTTTGTTTTAAATGCTCCAAGAAGGGACACTTACTTAGATCTTGTCCCCATTTAAAACAAAGAGGCATAGGGTTAGAAAAGAAAGTTTTTACTAACCATGTAGCAAGCAACAAACAAGGAAAGAAGAAATCTTCAAAATTTGGAAAACGCCTATGCTACACATGCCGAAAGAAGGGACATCAATGCAAAGATTGTCCCATTGGTAAAAATCCCACTCCTAACTTGTCATTTGATTCATATATAACTAGGCAACCCAAGATTGCAACTTGTGCTAGAAAGGTAACGAGTTTACCAAGCGCTAGCACAAAGGACACTTGGATTCCTAGATCTTTGTTTACTAACCTTAATGGACCCATCAAGCGATGGGTACCAAAATGTGCTTGACAAGCTTTGTAGGAGAAGGAGATGGTATGAACCTCTGGGGTGCTTGAGGGAGTTAATTCAATTCTTATCGACTCAAGCTATCAATCTTCAAATGATCTACATATCCAAGATTGACCCAAGGTTATTTCAAATTATTATGTCTAAAACTCATATCATCTCGGGAAGATATTAATGTTGTAGGAAATAAAGAATTAATCCTATGCCGAAAAATCAAGACCTACAACATGGAGGAAAGTCAAAGGATGGTAACATTTATATTCTTAAGTGCAATTATCTTAAATTGTCGTGTGCCTTGTGTAGTCACATAGAAATAGAAAGCACTTAAGCATGTTTTAAAACTATGTTATCATTCTTTGAAGAAATTCCTCTCATATGGTAGATTGTGTATTTATCAATTCTATATTATGACAATCTACATGCTTTAAAATTGTTGCAAGTTCTCATGGCATGTTTTTACATTAATTATTCTATTATTGCCATGTTCTAGATATAGAGAGATATTTCATGTTCTTAAAAGAATAAGGTGTCATGTAAGGAATTCAAATACTTAGGACACTTATAAAAGGAAAGTTCTCTCTATAACTAGAAAAGTGAGACTAATGTTTTTGTCTAAGTAATTTAAGTAGTCTCACTTGTAGAGATAAATTTCTCTATGGAAATGCGTAATCCATCATGGCAAGCAAAATCAATCCAATAACTTATGTTGTATGTTTTATTGCTTAAATTGGATATGATTCTTCTTCATTTATCGCTCTCCATGTTATGAATTAGATTTATTCCCTTAAGTCTCAAGAATTTAACCATGCTTGTTTTATGAGTTAAAACTAGGCATACCTCATGGAATGATCTAGTTCATATTATAAAGTTTCCATGCTTTAGTAGTTCACATTTTCATTCTTTATCAAAAAATGATTACAAAAAGGGAAACTAGTGCTTGTGTTGTTCTTAACATCTCTCTTGAGCTTACTTATGAAAAACTACAAGAGAGTAAGTGCAAGTTTAATGCCACAAGCCTCATGGGTTGCTCCTCACCCAAAGGAAGAGAGGTAAAAGCAAAGGTATGGGAACTCATCTTCTTAGTTAAACTTAGTTCCCATCTCAATGACTATTTAATCTAAATTATCATATTCTACCCATGTGAGAAATAGATTCTTTATTGGACTCAATTCAACTAGATGTGCATTCAATCTCACTCTTTTAAAAGCTCATGTCCATTAGAATCTATGTAATGCCTTTGCGATATTTATATATATATGTTATCATATTGACTTACCTCCAAGTGATGATTAACTAACTTCAATATGATAAAGTAAAATCTCCAATGATTATTAAAATGCTTAAAAGGTGCTCACTCATTTTTCTCAAATAAAATGCACTAATGTTAAGAATTTTACTTCATGTCTATGTGACTTGTGGATGATGAATTATGTCTGCTAATCATCTAAAGTAATCATCTTTCACCATATGCTCCCTTGCGCTATTAACATGTCTCTTGAGTATTTTCAATAAGTTTGGAAGGAAAAAGAGACAAATACAAAGGGAGGACACTCAAATGAAAAAGGAAGAACATCAAGGACAACAGCATCTACTTGGACAATAAGATCTTTACAACAATCAATGGTGTGGTTGTAAGCATTCTAAATCCTCTTTTCATTATGAGATTACCAGGCTCAAGTTGTTTATTGCTTAATTTATGAGCCCTTGATCAAGATGTATAATGATTCTCCCTTTATGTCCTTAAAATTGAATGCATCGAAATCAATTCTTTCAATTACTTGATGCACATCTTTAGGGGGAATCCATTATTATATTTTGATTATGTTGAGACTATTGCTTTATCTTAGTAATTTCATATAGTCTCTTGCATGAGAATAATGTTTCTCATATAGTATGCTACTACACATCAATCCAACTTGTTAAAATAAAGTCGCTTTTATCAAGGATTGTTGCCTTCATTTCTAAAGTAGCATGCTTATTGGATTCTCCTATTTTTAAGCTTGAGTGAAAATCTATTGCCTTTGTTGTTCTCTTGATCGCATATTGGTTGATCATTGAACAACTTCAATAATCACTTATGCTTCTTAGTGCCTCATGTAATTTCAATTTGATTTCAATTGGTAATTTTAAATTAACATCTATCTTGATATGCACTAAGGAAAAAGGAGAATTCATGATTCATTTATGCAACTTGTGATCCATTTGATATATGCTAACAATAACTTGAAAAAGATCACTAGTTGTAGAACTCTCTCTTGTGCAAAGTATTTCCATATATTGTCATTGAGTATAGGTCTTAAACATCTAAGACTGAGGACAAAGCACAATGAAGAGAGCATCTCTAAGCAAAGGTACAAAAAGGGTAAATCTTCTACCTATCACTTACACTTGTACCTAAATCTTCCTCTTATATAAACTATTTGCATATCTTGTATAAAAGGAAGAGAAAGCATGTCCTTTGCATTTATCACTGCTTCATACCTAGTTTAACCTCTCAAACATTTCATTCTTGCATTTATGCATCTTTGTTAAAACTGGATGAAGTAATCTTATTGTCAAAGAGCTTAAAGCTTGACCTTGTAACGAGGATAAGCTGCCTTTGTTCCAAAGGTGGATGGTCCTTAAGTCTCTTTGAAATCCTTAAAGGAAAATGCTTAAAATATTTGAAACATGCTTTCTTAAGTGCATAAACTGTCTTGAGCATCACTCATATACTATAACACAATGCACTTCACTTTCTCTATGATATAGACTTGTTCTCATTAACCTAATTATGTGCACTTGGCATTTAAGGCCAAAATATGTCTTTCTCTCCATGCACATATTTAGGGGGAGCAATCTATGGTGTATAGAACTATGATCATGCTTAATTTAATATATCCTTTTGATCATATCTCTTTATGTCTACGACTAATGTGCTTTCAAGTGATCTCTATAATTTAGTCGAAGATTGAAAGGGAAATGGAGTCTTCGGCGAAGACAAGGCTTCCACTCAACTCTATCGTATTATCTACCCTTCGCCATCACTCCACACTAGCTCTCCAATTATGGTATAATCTTCACTCATATATTTTTGCCAAAGGGAGAGAGAAAAGTTCTCAAAGGGCTTATATTTCACTCTAAGTATCCGTTTTTGGCGATTCATGCCAAAGGGGGAGAAAGTATTAGCCCAAAGCAAAAGGACCGCACCATCGCACCACCACCCTAGTTTTAAAAACTTAGTTTTTAAAAAGAGTATTTTCAATTGGTATCTCTTTGTATTCTAAAAGGGGAGAAAGTAGCACCTTTCAAAATTAATATCTTAAAACCCTCTTGCACACTAAGAGGAGAATTTATTGAGCCGGAGTTTTGTTTAGTCAAAAGAAACGCATTTGAAACAGGGTGAGAAAAACTTGTGGTGCAAGTATGGTCCAAAATGTTAAATAAGAAAGAAAAACCATTCATGCATATCTTATGAAATCAATATTGGTTTAAATTCCAAGCAATCTTTGCACTTACCTTAGGCAAACTAGTTCAATTATGCTCTTATATATTTGCTTTGGTTTGTGTTGGCATCAATCACCAAAAAGGGGGAGATTGAAAGGGAAATAGGCTTTAAACCTTTTCCTAAATGATTTTGGTGGTTGAATGACCAACACAACTAATTGGACTAACTAGTTTGCTCTAGATCACATATTCTACAGGTGTCAAAGATTCAACATAAAACCAATAAAAAGAACAAGACAAAGGTCAAAAGAAAGGAGCAAAAAGAAACCGAAGTGCTCCCTGGTCGGGCGCACCGGACTGTCCGGTGTGCCACCGGACAGTGTTCGGTGCACCACCGGACAGTGTCCGGTGCACCAGGGAGGATTGCCTTCAAACTCTTCACCTTCGGGTTTCTCAGGCGCAGCCCGCTATAATTCACCGGACTGTCCGGTGCACCACCGGACAGTGTCCGGTGCTCCAGAGTGAAGCGGCTCCGAACTGGCCAGCTTCGGGAAAATGGGAGGCCGCTCCGCTATAATTCACCGGACTGTCCGGTGTTGCACCGGACTGTCCGGTGTGCCAGCGGAGCAACGGCTACCTCGCGCCAACGGTCGACTCTGACAGTAAACAGTGCGGAACAGTTCTCGTGGCAGAAGTCAGAGCAGAGAGTCAGAGAGGCACCGGACTGTCCGGTGTGCACCGGACTGTCCGGTGCCACATGAGGACAAAGCCTCCAACGGTCGACCAGCTCCAACCTCAACGGATAGGATGACGTGGCCGGCGCACCGGACAGTCCGGTGCACACCGGACATGTCCGGTGCGTCCATCGCCAGCAGACTTCATCAACGGCTAGTTTTTGGATGGTGGCTATAAATACCACCCCAACCGGCCACTTCAAGGTGTGGGAGTTCAAGCAACATTCCAAGTCACCTAGTTGACATACTCAAGCCCTCCCAACCACATATATTCATTGATCCATCCTATACACAAGATTTAGTCCACTACAACCAACACAAGTGCCACAAAAGAGAGAGCAAGCAATTGAGAGCTACTCAATTGAGTTTAGCCCTAGCGCAGTGTGAGATTCATTGAGAGATAGTGTGATCTACATCTTTGTGTTCATTTGCGCGTGGAGTTTTGACTCCCATTCAAACTTCCTCCAAAGTGTTGGAGGCTTGTAAAAGCTAGCAAGAGACACCAAAGATTGTGGTGGTCCTTGTGGGATCGAGAGTGATCCTTGAGAAGAAGAAGAGCTCACCGATCCTTGTGTGATCGGGGGAGAGAGGGAAAGGGTTGAAAAAGACCCGTCCTTAAGTGGACTCCTCAACGGGGACTAGGCCTTCGAGGGCCGAACCTCGGTAAAACAAATCACCCGTGTCCATTGTGTTTATTGCTTGTGATTTGTTTGTTTTCCCTTGCTCTAAGTTTTTCTTGCACCTTTATTTGCTAATATCATTTGGTGTTGCTTCAAGTTAAATTTCCATTTAGTGAAGCAACACATTGCAAGAAAGAACTTGTCCTAGTGCTCTTCTCATCTAAGGCTTCTTGCTTTGTTATTCTATAACTTACTAGTTGAATTGATTTATCACTTCCGCATTATTTAGCAATACCCTTTTCAAGCAAGAACTTAGTTTCTATTCTCCGATATTTGTATATCTTGTTCTAACCACTAATCAAGGGATCTAGTTGGGGGATAAAGTTTTAATTTACAGGTGTCGCCTATCCACCCCCCCTCTAGGCGACTTTCAAGGTGCACTCGGGGGCTCGCGACCATCGCGCAGCACCCCGAGCCCTTGTTGGAGACGCCTTCCGACAAGGTTTCTAATGGCCGGCGGCGGTGGCCGACGCCACCCGAATTGTCCACACCCGCGAAGGGCGTCAGTTCTACGCAAGGCAGACCCACCCCTTGCGGAAGACCCCCGGGGGCTACACACACCCCTGGGAAGGGCCGCTCGTCATCGCCAAATTTCTGAAGCCCGGAACAAACAAACTGGCCGACAGTCAAGGCGAGGTCTGCACCAGCACTTGGAACGTCTAACAGCTACGTCGCCTCTACCCTTAAGATGCTTTCAAGTTGTTCGTATACCTCGCTCCCACGCAAGTTTTAGTCATCAAGGAAGGGTCAGCCTTGCCTCGGTAGAGCCCGACCCTCCCTCGGGGGCTAAAAAGGGGGGAACCCCTCTGCGTCAAAATTTTCAATCGAAAAGGCTTTTGCGTTCCCCTCGCTATGTCGGAAGCAGGACCCCAAGGAGCGAACGCGGGTGCATGTAAGTGGCAAGGCTGACTGAGCCAAGGGACTCCTACGCCTCTGGGTTACGGACACCTCACTCGTCACCCACCACGAAAAGTGACTCCTACTTGGGGAAGCCACCCAGTTACTGACGGGCGGGGCCGGACACGCAAAATGAAAGGAAAAGGGGCATGACTTTATGCAACGATAATAAAGTGTTCAGGCCTCAGTGGCCGCAAAAAGACACACGTGCATCCAACAGAAACTGCTCCGACAGAGTTAGGCGTCGCCCGGGGAAGGAGGCGCGCCTTCGGCTTCGCCCCCGCCCTCGGCAAAGTCCATCCCGGCTTCGGACGACGGCGCGGGCGGGAAGATCTCTGCCTCGAAGGTGGTCGCCAGCACTGCGCTCGGACCCGCGGCGGCCGCGTCGAGCCTCTGGACTTCTGCCAGGGCAGCTTCATCTTCGTCAGGAAGGCAATACCCCTCGCTGACCCGCTCCAGGTCCACGACATAGTGGGAAGCGAGCACGGCGAAGGCCCGCCTGACGCCGTGGTGTAGCGCCTCGCGGAGTCTGCCGCGCACATGATCGCCCAAGGCCTGCAGGCGACTTTCAGGGGAGCTTCCTGAGGGACGTCGCCGAAGCCAAGGACACGGCAGAAGTCCGAGCCGGCCTTGGACATGGCCGCATGGTCGGCCTCCCTCTGCTCAGCCGCCCCGGCAAGCGCCTCAGCAAGCGCCTTGGCGGACTCATCAAGGGCGGACTCGAGCTCTGCGAACAGCCAGAACGAAAGATCTCAAACACAAGCGGAGGAAACAAGCTGAAACGAAAACCGAAAATGGCCAGGGCGTACCTCCGGCTCGGGTACGCTGCTCCGAGACTGCAACCTGGGCTACGGCTAGGTCGGCTGCAAGGGCTCCAGCCCGGCTTTCGGCCTTGGCAGCTCGGCCCCGAGATTGGTCTCCCTCATTGGCGACCTGGTCGAACTCCGGCTGCTGTCGTCGCACCTCTACGTGTGCCGCTGCAGCCTCTGTGCGTGCTGCTGCCGCCTCGGCTCTCAGATCGGTGCAGAGCAACCGAAGGTCCGCCACCTCGGCGCCCTGCTGAGAGAGGCGCGCAGTAGCCCCGGCGAGCGAGGTCCTCAGGGATCGCAGCGAGCCCCAGACGTCGACCTCGTGGCGGATGAACGACGACTTGGCGGCGCTCAGATCCGTCAGATCCTGAGGGAAGGAAGCGGGGCGTCACAAAAGACGCCTTGGTCAAAAAAAAAGGTATGCCTGAAACCATTACCTAGAGGATTTTGGGGACGTCCCTGCAGAAAACCTCCAGCGACGACCCGAGCGACCCCACCGTTGCTTCGGCACACTCGCGGAGCTCGTCCCAAGACTGCTCCTCCCATTCATCGTCAAGAACGAAGAAGGGATCCGAGGCCTCACGGGTCCGGAACCGGAGCAACTGGCACCGACCCTCGAAGCTCTGCCGCACAGCGACAAGGCTGCCGCTCGGCGGGACGGATCGCGTTTCCACACCCCCTCCTCCGAGGCACCGAGCGCCGACGCCTCGGCCATCTCAGCGTCGGCAGCAACAGGTCGCTCCCCGACTGGGACGGCAGCGGCTTCAGTAGCAATAGGTGCCAGCACCGCCGGCACGTCCGGTGGGGCCGGGGCCATGTCCACGTCAGCCGCCTCCTCTAGCACGATGGCCGCCTCGGCAGAAGAGCCGACCTCGGGAACTCGCTCCACGGCGACTGGTGCCGCCTGAGCCCCCTGTTGTGGAGCGCCATGCGAGAAGGTCAGCTGAACAGCAAGGCCCGGAGCGGCACCGGCTGCGGAAGCTGACGCCGTCTTAAGGGCCTTTCGGGGAGCCAGATCGGTCAGGCCATGGCTTCGCTTGCTGAGGAGGAAAGAAAAGTCGCGGTCGGGACATACGAATGGAAAGCTAGGACGAAGACATTCCAAGATACTTACCCGCTCCGGGCCATGATCAACCGTGCCTGAGGGGAGGTCTCTCGGATCTCGACCCCCAAAGGCGCCGCCGAGGTCTGCCTCGCCGGCAGCTTCGGCACCACCCTTGCTTCGGACACCCTGGACGCCCAGGAGACGGACTGCCCAGGCACTGCCACGGCAACCTGAGGGTCGCACTACAGCGCTGCCGGCGTGGGCGACGACTCTCGGGGAACAGATGCCTCGGCCTGACTCCCCGGGGTCACCTCAACTCCCCCGGCCGAGGGGTCAAGTACCCTCTCGGTCTGCCCCCGCTCTTCGGGCCGGGACCTCGGCGTCCCGACTCCGGGGACTGACAGCGCTAGCCCACTCGGGGGCTGGCTTGACGGCTCCTGGCCTAACCTCAAGCCCGGGCTGAAGCCGAGGCGGGAGGCCATGTCGTCATCCTCGTCATCATCTTCATCATCGTCGTCGTCGTCAGGCGTTTCCGGCGACGGCTCCCTCGGGAGCCCCTCCCTCTCCTGCCGACGACGGAGCTTTTCCAAGGCGTCTCGAGCCCGCATCCGCTCGCGGGCCCGGGCCTTCTCCGTGTCCTTCTTTTTCTTCTTCTCCTCCGCGGCAACCCGCCGCGCTGCTCGGTCCACCGCATCCTCTGGGACCCATGGCAGGGAAGGCTTGTGCCACCCTACCTCCTGGAGACGGATGGAAATCCCGACCGTAAGAACCAGGGGCAACCCGACGCAAGAAGAAGGAAGGAGCGGACACTCACCAGAGTCACGCACCCTTGGTCGGGGCGCATCAAGGGCTGGGAAAGGGCGCTAGCGTCCGGTTTCCCCAGCGCGACGGCCACCCGCCCGTGGAGAACGTCGACGGGAAGAGGATCCGAGGACATCCGCGAGCCCTCCAAGTCAGCCTCCGGTGTCATCTCCCAAAGCGGCAACCGCCGCTTCGCCAAGGGAAGCACCCTCCGGCGGTGGATGGTGGCAATCACTCCCGCGGCGGTGAGTCCCCCTTTCCGCAGCGCCTCCAGGGCCTTGAGAAGGGGCTCGAGGTTCTTCTGTCTGTCGTGCGGGGTCCCGTGGCGCCAAGCATCGGCGGCGACGGTAACCACTCGCTGGGAAAACGGCGGGAGCATCTCGCCGTCGTTCCGGAGGTAGAACCACCTGCGCTGCCACCCTTTATTCGAGGACGCAAGGATGGCAGGAATGTACAGCGATGCTCACAACTGCCTCAGCTGGAGGATGCAGCCGCCGGCCCACACTGCCGCGCGGTCTCTTCTCTCCCCCGTCGGCGAAGCAAAAAGCTCCGCAGAAAAGATATGAGTCCACAAGTCCCAGTGGGGGGCGATCCCCAAATACCCTTCGCACACCGCTACGAAGATGGCGGCTTGCGAGATAGAGTTGGGGCTGAGGTTGTGCAACTCCACCCCATAGTTGTGCAGGATCGCCCGCATAAAGCGGCTCGCCGGCACACCGAATCCCCGCTCATGAAAGGAGACAAAGCTCACGACGTACCCCGGCGGCGGGGACGGAGCAGCTCCGCCCGCAGGGGGAATCCACTCCGGCCGCCTCTCATCAGAGAGAGGGCGGAGTAAACCCTCAGCAACAAGATCCTCCAGGTCACCCGTCGTGACCGTGGAGAAAGGCCATGGATCGCGCGGCGAGATGATGGTCACCCGGTCGGCCATCACCGAGCAAAAGGGGTGGCGGCGGAAAAGACTGGGTGAGCGGTTTCCTTTTCTCTGGCTAAACCTCTCGGGTTGCGAAAACCTAAGGGGGAGGCGAGAAGCGGAGCAAAGAACCATCGCCAGACCCTCCTCCAAGTATATAAAGGCCAGGACGAGACCCGTTCAACGTTTCGTCCGGACCCGCCGCGGGATTCAAAAAACCCAAAGCGAAACGGCCGCTCCTCGAACGGCTCGCGCACGCGCAACGACCGCCTCGCGAACCACTCGCCCCGTCGCATTAACCCAGCGGCGGGACAGGCGGCGCCTCTGGCAGGAGAAGCAAGCGACGCTTCGCCTTCGCCATAATGACCGCATCAAAAAAGGTACGCCACGTCGTTCAATTTCGTATCCTTTTCCTTTTCCTCTTTCTCTCTCTTACAACAGGGACCGGGAAAGGGGGATACCCCGAAAAGGATCCTTCTTCGTGAAGGAACCAGGCTCCGAGCCTCCCTACTGATCAGAGGTTCGAAGGCTGGCCCCTCGGAGGGGTTCGACAGCCGCCTCAGAGCGCGTGGGCTCCACGCCCACTACTGGTCAGAGGTTCGAAGGCCGGCCCCTCGGAAGGGTTCAACGACCGCCTCAGGCTACTCAGGCTCTGCGCCCACTACTGATCAGGGGTTCGAAGGCTGGCCCTCGAAGGGTTCACAGCCGCCTTAGACACAGAGCGAGGGATGACCATGGGTACGTTCGATACATAACCAAGGCTCGGGCTACGCTCCCGAGGTACCCTAGGACATTTCTGAGACCAGCGGGAATGATCTTGTAACGGAATCCCATCAGAGGGAGGCATCGAGCCCTCGGACCCCGTCGATAGGGGACCGGGTCCGGCAGATCACCCGCAGGTACTTTTGGGCGCGCCTCTGGGCCTCTAGCCGACCCCTAGCAAATGGGGCACGGACGTCCGCTCGGATTACCCGCCAGCAGCTCACCGGAGACACCATGTTCGGCGCCCTCCGAGGGCAACATGGCGCTTTCCCCCCTCCTCCTTGCGGAAAGGCGACGCAGGGGCGTATGTAAAAAAGTCGAGTCTGCCCCTGACCGTCCTCTCGCCCTGTGCAGAGGCTCGGGGGCTGCTCTCGCAAACCCGGCTCCGGCCAAACCGTTGACAGCGTCAACATACCAGCCCGAGAACTTGGGACCCGACCGTGCACCCGGGAACGACCAGACCAGCCAAAGCATTGTGCAAGGCATTAAGACCTCGGAGGAGTCAAACCACTCCTCCGAGGCCTCGGGGGCTACACCCGGCGGGTGCGCTCGCGCGCATCCACCGGAACAAAACGCAACCGAGAAAGGCTGGTCCCCTTGCAAAAAAGTGCGACGAAAGCCTCCAAGCGAGTGCTAACACTCCCTTCGAGGCTCGGGGGCTACTGTCGGGGACCATAATTAGGGGTACCCTCAAGTCTCCTAATTCTCAGCTGGTAACCCCCATCAGCACAAAGCTGCAAAGGCCTGATGGGTGCGATTAAGTCAGGGATCGGTCCATTCGAGGGACTCGATCACGCCTCGCCCGAGCCTAGCCTCGGGCAAGGGCAGCCGACCCCGGAGGATCTCCGTCTCGCCCGAGGCCCCCCTCTAGCGACGAACATACTTCCTGCTTGCCCGAGGCCCTGTCTTCGCCAAGAAGCAACCCTGACCAAATCGCCGCGCCGACCGACCAAATCGCAGGAGCATTTAATGTAAAGGTGGCCTGACACCTTTATCCTGACGCGCGCCCTTCAGTCGACAGAGCCGAAGTGACCGCAGTCACATCGCCGCTCCACTGACCGACCTGACAGAAGGACAGCGCCGCCTGTGCCGCACCGACTGCAGCGCCACTTGACAGAGTGAGGCTGACATGCAGTCAAGCCCGACCTCAGGCACCATAGGAAGCTCCGCTCCGCCCGACCCAAGGCTCGGACTCGGGCTAAGCCCCGGAAGACGGCGAACACCGCTCCGCCCGACCCAGGGCTCGGACTCGGGATAAGCCCCGGAAGACGGCGAACACCGCTCCGCCCGACCCAGGGCTCGGACTTGGGCTAAGCCCCGGAAGACGGCGAACACCGCTCCGCCTGACCCAGGGCTCGGACTCGGGCTAAGCCCCTGAAGACGGCGAACTCCGCTCCACCCGACCCAGGGCTCGGACTTGGGCTAAGCCCCAGAAGACGGCGAACTCCGCTCCGCCCGACCCAGGGCTCGGACTTGGGCTAGGCCCCGGAAGACGGCGAACTCCGCTCTGCCCGACCCAGGGCTCGGACTTGGGCTCAGCCCCAGAGGACGACGAACTCCGCTTCGCCCGACCCCAGGGCTCGGACTCAGCCCTGGCCTCAGCCGACGGTCTCCGCCTCGCCCGACCTAGGGGCTCGGACTCGACCACGGCCGCGGAAGACAGACTCGACCTCGACCTCGGAGGAGCCTCCACATCGCCCAACCTAGGGCGCGGACCGACCACGTCGACAGGAGGCGCCATCATTACCCTACCCCAAGCTGACTCAGGCTACGGGGAACAAGACCGGCGTCCCATCTGGCTCGCTCCGCTAGATAGGCAATGATGGCGCCCCGCACGCTCTGTGACGACGGCGACTCTCAGCCCCCTTATAGAAGCAAGAGGACGTCAGCAAGGACTCGACAGCCCCGACAGCTGTCCTTCCGCCAGGCTCCAACGCTCCTCCGACGGCCACGACACCACATGAACCGGGTGCCAAAACCTCTCCGGCTGCCACGACGGCATGTACTTAGGGCGCTAGCTCTCCTCCGCTAGACACGTAGCACTTTGCTACACCCCCCATTGTACACCTGGATCCTCTCCTTACGCCTATAAAAGGAAGGACCAGGCCCTCTTACAGAGGGTTGGCCGCGCGGGGACGAGGACGAGACAGGCGCTCGTGCGAGGCCGCTCGCTCCCTCTCCTGCGTGGACGCTTGTAACCCCCTACTGCAAGCGCACCCGACCTGGGCGCGGGACGAACACGAAGGTCGCGGGATTTCCACCTCTCTCACGCCCGTCTTCGGCCACCTTTCTCCCCCCTTCGCGCCGACCCATCTGGGCTGGGGCACGCGGCGACATTTCACTCGTCGGCCCAGGGACCCCCCGGTCTCGAAACGCCGACAGCATGTCTGGCACAAGACGCCGAGTACAATATATATAGGCACACCATCAACTCCCCTGACCTATTATTTACGACCCAAGATGACACTAATACGGCCTAAGCAGCCCACAACTCCATTACAGACTCGATTACCAACTCCATAATAGCGAAATAGAAATTGCCTGACTGACCTTATTCGACCATCCTCTCGTGCCACTCCCATTTCCCACAGATCCACTTTAGGCTGCATCTTCAGTCATGACAGGTCGGCAGCTGGCGGAGCTAGGGTTCGCTGCCGCGGATGCGACGAGGCCGCGCAGGAGGTTACCGCCATGCTGCCCTATCTAGCCGAAAAAGGAAAATGAATAATGACTAGTTTAGTAACTCTATTTTACCTAATGATTTTCATTTAACTTTGTAAAATAAAATCATTTTAAAAAACGAGATTTTGAAACTAGCCTTAAAAAGAAAAATGGCAAATGCCGTGCCGCTGACCCATTGAGGAATTGACGCCTCTCGATGCTGTCCGTTCGCAGGCGGGCCACGCCGTCCGTTGGATCACGGGGCGGGACCCGGTCCACAGATAATTGAGGCGGGCGGGACGGCTACGTCAGCACTCAGCAGCCGGCAGGCCGCAACCCGCAACCGTGGCACCCTGCGCGCCTCGAACAATCTCGTTTCGTACTCCCGTTTCGTTTCTCCCCCTCGCTCCCCAGCCGCATCTCGAGCGCGCTCTCGGCGGCCGTCCACGTCTCGGTCCCACGCGCTGCTCGCTTGCTCGCCGGCGGGGCGCGAGGGCGGTGGCCTAGGTCGTACCCAGCGAAGCGCGGCGTGCCACGAGGTGGGGGTTGGCTCGGGACCATCGAGCCTGTCCGGAATTTTTTCTGGCGCGTGATTTGCCGCTGAGAAAGCATCGGAAAAGGGAACGGGGATTTACTCTCAGTAGCCGCGAGCTACCCGCCGTCCCCTGGTCGATTCAGTGCAAATCCTCCAGGTTTCTGGGTCTTAATGGCTTCCTCAGGTAATCCTCCGCGCTAATTTGTGGGATTGATAGGAGAGAGCCTCCATTTTCTCCCACCTAGTACTTATTCGATTATTTTCTCTGGGTCTACCTGTGAATGTAATGGTTTGGTATCAGGTGATCCATAAGTGGCTTAGAATGAATGGAGTTATGGTGCAATTTCATTGGAATCCTTTTTTTCGCGATCTGGTGTTGTTCAAATAAAACAAAAAATATATGTTCTATTTTCGAGCCAAGTAAATGCCCTGACTGTCTGTTTATCTTTATCTTTGGCAAAGATAGTACCTTCTGTGGGGAGTTGTCAATAGTTCTTAATTTTTTACGCAATGAATATTTATTAACTAGCCAAGTTGTGGATCACATGGAAATTCCAACTGTTTGCAAGGGGCCTTGTTAACTGCTCTCATGTAATTACCTACAACAACTTTAATCGATCTCCCCACTACCTACTCATAACGAAGAGAGAATTAATAGGTAGGGATGACAGGATTTGAACCTGTGACATTTTGTACCCAAAACAAATGTGCTACCAAGCTGCGACAGCCAACACTTGAGATTTGTATCAAATCTGTTAGAAAACAAGTAAAATTGAGGAAAGACGATCCTCTCACCAAATAGCAAAGACATGTTTTTCCCCCATTTCTCAAACAGTTCATGAAATACTATATTGTTTGTTTGATATTGAAGTAGACTACAAAGGTTATAGGATTCTAATGGAGACCCAATGTGGTATAATAGAGATCGTCATAAAAAAAACTCGACCTGCGGGGGTAGGGGGGGGGGGGGTAACAAGGTTATTAAAACGGTAAAAAGTTGGAACGCTCATGGGTGAATTTTGACTTTTAAACGTTTAAACAAAGTTTAAACGTAGTTTTAAACAACACAGGAAAAATACCAATACATCATTATTTCAGACAATAATATGAAGTTAAATACCAAAATAGAGAGGTTAGTGGCTTACCAAAACTTCACCCATGAGCTGGATTGAACCTCAAAAGTAACTAATAGACTGAGCCCAAAAGTAGCTAACCGGTCTAAAATGCATAAAACACTGTGTTTTACAGTTTAGAACGCCAAAACGCGGTTTCAATCTCTAATTAAAGTTTTGACATTTAAACGTAGTTTAAACATCGTTTAAACGTAGTTTTAATAACACTGGGGGGGTAAGACAACCCCAGGCATTGTATTAAGAAGAAGACTTCACACAGGTCGAGAAAAACCCGGACCTCTACCCAATCCATACACAGCGGCACCATAGCCCATGTGAGAACGACAACGACCTGGGGATTTTTTTAACCACTGAAATTCGCTCATACGGGGAGTTGAACCCAAGACCTGATGAGTGCTACTCAGACCACCTAACCAACTCAGCTAGAGGCTCTTTCACTACAGAGATCGTCATCAGTAGTTGTAAGTTGTATCCTGTATCAGGGACTATAGAAATACGGAAAAACAACTCCCTCAGGTACATGTGTCAATGGAATCCTCTAACTAAGTGTGCTACCTTAGTGCTGTTATTTGAGGCGATAAACTGCTATCCTAATTCTTCATTTAGGATCAAGGTTGTTAGGTATATCAATGTGGATCCTAGAACCTTATACTATGATCTATCAAGCCAAAACGATACTGAACCCACCATGCATCCGAAATTGTATAGCACCCTATCCTACATAGAAGTTTCATATAATCCCATATCGGTAAGATCTTGCATAGGATTCCGATCCTAAATAATAATGGATATATATGACTTTTGGAATGATTTGATCGTGATAAATTATGAGGGAGTTAAGGCTTTTTTATGGTTGATCCTTGAGTCCTTGACCACAGTTCGCATCCTAATTCTATCCGATCCTAACAATCTTGTTTTGAATTGTGCTATGCTAGAGCATGGCAAAGGCTATTTCTGTGAGATATGCCATGTGTGTATATATAAAGGGGATGCAGTCTCACTGAACTTTCCTTGTAAGCGTAGTCATATAAAAACTCGGCCGGGGAGGGAAAGACCGCCCTCCCGGTATTATATTAAGAAGAGACAGAAACATGGTCCCGGTCGAGAAAACCCTCAAACCCTGGCCCCCCATCACTAACAGGCCGATCAACTGTCCACTCTGCAATGGCCCAGCCGGTGGGTGGCGCGCAGGAGTCTGATCCCCAAGAGCGGGCGGGGCACGGCGAGAGGATTTTTTTTAACCAAGCCCGAAATTCGCCCTCGAGGGAGATCGAATCTGGGACCTGGATGTGCTACTCGAAAGCCTTAACCATCACGCTAGTGGCCCTTTCGCGTAACCGTAGTCATATGCCCATCATTAATTGTCGCTAAGGAATATTTTGCATCAAGAGTTACATGTCTGCAGGATGTTGTATATTCGTGTTGCTATGTCTTGTTTCTGGATTGTTTTTACGTGATATATACTGATATAATAATGTCTTCTCATGCAGATATCTCTGTTGATATTCGTCCTGACATAAACTCATTTGATCATTTTTTAAGCATGCGATACATTGCAACAGATAGACCCTGGCTGAGTAAGTATAACATGAAGTTGTCTCTTGAATTGAAGTATTGAACTGGCTGTGTGTCACCTTTTTATTTTAATTGAAGAATGACTATTGAACATTAGCTTCTTTAGTGCTACATAGATTAACCTGTTTTTTTTCTTTTGTTATCTAATTCCTTAACAGAATTATATGGAATAAGAGTTCAGCCTGTGCCACCATTCAGCAGTTTGAGCTACAAACCTGATCCAGCGCTCATTCATCATTGCCTACCTGATGAACTAATGCTCGAGGTGATGGTTATATGAAGTGAGCAGCATTTATTTCATTTTCTTAACATATGTGGAAAAAATTTTACTGATTTTTTCTCCACTTATGTCCATTCCATGTGTATTTCCTGCTAGGTATCTCTGTATATATCATTGTATTATTGAATCATCATGGAGAAGAACTAACTAATATACTTGAAACTTGATTGATCCATAATACATGTCTTGTAAAAGGTCCATTCTGTCACTCAAGTATCCTGAGAGTCCACTTTGCCTCTTAAACTATTGTTTGGTTTACTTAATCCCTTGAGATTATAATAAGGGCTCAGATCAGCCACTTCTCACTATGCTGGTTTTATTAAACTATTTTGATAACGCAGAAGGTTGTGTGGCTCTAACATCTGGTTCCTCATTCTCTCTCCCCACCTGATCCCTCTGTTGCAACTACGTACCCAATTGCTCATCCCAGTGGTGTTACTTTGTGCCATCACGTGGCTGCTGTGGTGCTCTCCAAGTATTTCTATGAGCCCATGGATTCCACCATATGATATGCAGACAGGAAGCAATGTCATGATGCACATCCAGACCATTAAGGGGCTTTAATAATCATTTCTAGATACGAAAATGCAATGCTTCATGCAATCTGCACATAACTCCATGCATCCTATTAGTGGTAATGTTTGGATTCTGATCTTACCTACAAGAGGAAGCGGGTTGGAGGGTGCAATATATGAAATGGGGATGTGACACCATACATGGCAACAGTCTTTGAGATCATCAGAACTGCTTAGTAAAACCAACGTAAGAGTGGTGCCCTTATTGTAGTCTAAGGAGGTTCAGTAGAGCAAACAATAATTTAGATTGCTAAACGGACTCTAGTGGAACTTTAGGGGAGTAAAATGGTTTTTTTTCCTTTTCTTGCTAACTACTAACTAGATAAGGCATAACTCATGTTTCACCCATGTGCCTCATCCCATCATGACTTCATCATGAAAAGAAATCAGTGATCAGTGCAATACTGCTTTCCTCAAGTGTTTTAAGCCCTTTTTTTTCAACAGATTTTTACAAGAATGAGCCCATATACTTTAGGGAGGGCTGCATGTGTCTGCCGCAAGTGGAAATATACTGCACGCAATCCTACTTTGTGGCGTGCTGCATGCTTGAAAACTTGGCAGGTTAGTGTATTTGATTTTGTTATTCAGTTTCATGTTCTTATGTTCTCAAGCATCCAATTTTATGTTGTGAAGAGGAGTGGAATGGAGGCAAACTACATGATGGTTCGGTCGTTGTATGATTCCTCTTGGAGGAGAATGTGGCTACAGAGACCAAGAATCCGAATTGATGGTAAATATTCAAGAAGCCTTATATCATACAATGTATTCCCTCCATTCCAAACTATATAGATACATAGTTTCTGCTATGCACCTAGATATGCGCTATGTATATGCACATAGTAAAAACTATGTATCTAGAACAGCCAAAATGACTTACAATCTGTAACAGAGGTAGTAGTACATTACCGAAAGCATATTTCTACAATTAGATAAGAATGTTTTGCATTTCTACAATTAGATAAGAATATTTGTGGATTTTGAATCTTTTTTAGCCTTGTCAAGTTCTGCCTTATGATTTCATCTGTAAAGTGATCACCATGCCAGTGACTGAATGATTATTAGAAAAGTTATTTACAATGTTTTTTTTTCTAAATAGGGCTGTGAACATAAATCAAAATCTCATATATAAGTGGATACACAGCTGTGAATCTGTGATTTGGCACTTAGTTCTAGTGTGCCCAATTTAGTTTGCATAGCGCGCACACAGATCTGATGCATCATGGATATTACATACAAGTATAGAACATAGAGCTATCAGTATGATCTATAGATCTGCAGTAAGCCAGTAGCCATGCTCCTTGGACTCAATTGTGTGTTAAAATGAAGGCATGCTGGAATTGTTAGTTTGGTTTTAGGTGCAGAGCTCATCCCATTGCAATTCCTGGAGATAGTCCTCCGGTAAATACTAATTTTCTATTTGAAAACCGTCTGAAAGCTCTTGACTTAATTCCTAATTTGCTGTTTTGCTATTATTGTATAATTGATACTATTTGTTAGAGCCTTCAGTATTCTGGCTGTGTTATATTTGCACTGACTTTTTATATTTGTTGCTTATTCAGGTCTCTATGTGAGCAGGAACACATACATTCATACTGGAGTTACAGAATGGCAATTCAAGAAAACTGTCAATGTGGTATGGTGGCACTGTTTAGTTTTTTGCAACTCCTCGTGACACATTTACAAATCCTGATCATTATGAACATGTTATTATCTGTTATCTTATTGATTTGATGTTCTAAATTTTACAAAATTGTTGGTATTAATTTATGTTCAGGTTTGCTACTACCGTTACTTAAGATTTTTCCCGAGCGGGAAGTTTCTCTATAAGGTCCCTATTCACAACTCCCATGTACTCATCTATCACTCAAGAGCATATTTCTCACTCGCTCCATTTATCCTTTTTTTTTCTTTCATCCCTGTGAATTACCAGATCTCTCCAGATAAAGTTAAAGACGCTGTTAAGTGCATGCATTTCCGGGCATCAAAGGCTGATTGTGTATTTAAAGGTGACTACGTGCTGTCAGAGGATGGCCAGGTGAGAGTCCAGCAGGCTGACTTATTCTTTCTTCAGTTGCCTTTCACATTCTTCCTAATATGAGCTACTCTTTGTGGCATGCAGATAGAAATGGCTCTCCTGTACCCAGGGCATCGGTACACGCTTGTCAGGATGCACCTTAGGTATTTTGTATGAAATTGTTGCCCGGGTTTTGATGATTTTTGCCGGTACCTAGCCTCTGAAATTTGTGCCAACATTCTGCAGGCTTAGGGGCACCACAGTTGGTGCAAATAACAGGTTGGATGTACTGAAGATTCTAACCACCGGAGTGAATGCAACTGAGCTGCAAAACTGGAAAGGAAGCATACTAGAACTCGTTGAGGGCTGGGAGGAGGATGAGACGCATGACCCGGATGTGCCTGCCGTTTCCCACAGCAGGGGTTTGTCACCCTTTGTGTTTGTTCCGTTTGAGGAGGTACATTATTTTTGTCTAGTTCGCTGTGGCCAACCGTGTTGGAGGGATGGTTAACTGCAACTTGTAGTTCAAATTTTTATGCCGAGCGTAGTATGATTAATTAACTAAAGTGAGTAAATTATTCAGGCTGATACTTCGGTGTTAAACCTCCCCGTGGAGAAGATGGACTACTACGTCCCTGGGTGAGCTCTTCATGACGACGATGGCCATTGGAGAATGAGATGATGGGTGGTCATGTTACAGGTTAAAATGATGATGGCCAACGATCTCCTTCCCTCTCAGATCCCTTGCTAGAGCAAATGTGTAAATACAGTGTTGTTTTGTTTACACTTTTCGGTTGGTCGCATGCTGTTGTATGACATTATGTTTGTTGATACCTGGAAACAGGTTTTATTATTGTTGGTGCTTGAAAATGGTGTGGGAGGAAACTCACTATCAAAAAAAGTAGAGCTACCCTCCTGAAGTAATGTGGGTCTGTATTATTATAGAAACAAGCAGTCTATCGTTGCGAACTTTTTAGTCTGTATGTATTTTCGTATTGTACAGTTAAACCTTGGCACCGTGCTTCGTTTTTTTTGGAACGACACTGACGTTTAGCTACTCGAGTACTAGGGGTGGTGTTTAAATGTACTAGCGCTGATAGGTAGTTGGCTAAAAATATTAGTAGAATTAGCTAGTTAATAAATAGCTAGATAACTATTAGCTAATTTGCTAAAAGTAACTAATAACTGAATTATTAGTTAGACCATTTAGATATATTTAGCTAATTTTAGTAACTAACTATTAGTTCTAGTACATTCAAATGACCGGTATATATTCAAGTAACAGCACGTTAAGTATACTTTGCTGTGTTAATTTGTCTCCTATAACTGGCAACGACAATCCTATGCATCTACCTAGTTACTTGAGCTTAATTTGGGTACAGAAGCTAGATTCCATCCTTCAGGTCTATATCAATCACCACAGCAGCTATAGATGTTGATAATTAGTTTTTATCTACCACGGTGTTTCATTATATAGTATTTATAGTCAACCTACACCTACATCAATGTATTTTTTTTTAAAATACCGTAGAGGAGGCCCATACAGTAAAATTTTATTAATTTAAAGGGAAATTTGGATCCATACCATTAAAAGATCACCACTTTGGATCCATACCATTACTATCTCACTTACATGTGGGTCCACATGAGTTAATGACATGTGGGGTCCATGGTATATATCTAAAGTTTAGATCTTTTAATGGTATAGATCCAATTGTTCCTAATTTAAAAGGATAGAACAACGAAGCAAATAAAAAAGGGAGGGGGAAGGGAGGATCAGTCCTCTAGAGTTTAGCCATAGGGCTACAATAAGCTTAAAAGAAGGGCTAAACTAAACATCTGCTCATTGAAACAAATCCTCCAAGGAGAAGGGATGATGGAAGAAGTGAGGTCATCAAACATTATTCGTGTCATCAAACATACCGAAGAAGTGAGCTCAAAATTCCACTAGTGGCGGATTCAGCCCGTGGCTGTCCGGACTGCAGCCCCGGTCACAGCCCCATCTCCGCACTACACTAGCATGCAGCAACAGCGCGCTAGCCGTCCTGTCTGTGCTACAATAACATCTCACACCAGTAACCTAGCATGCAGCAGCTAGCAGCCTAAAAGAAGTGCACTAGCAACTAGCAAGCCAGAACCGTTGTTTAGCATCCAGCCTACATAGTGTACTCCTTAGCAGACGCAGACAAGAACTATTGGACACTGAACCACCAGGCACAAGAGTAGCGCACAGGATACCGGCACATTTGCAGCAGGCCAAAAACTATACGTTAGTTTTTTTCAAAATTTTAATTAATATTGTTTCATCAATTATTTACTAGGTTAGTTAATAAAATTAATGATTATAGAGATAGAATGGATAAGTTTTTCATCAAAAAGAAGATGGTTTTAACATAATACTTAGAATAAAAAATTAAGCTTGTCTTAGTAGCCCCTCCTTTAGACTATTTTTGGATCCGCCACTGACTAGATGCCCATGTGACGCCACCAATTTGAGCTGAAGGGGCACTCGAACATAAGATGGAAGGTCGTCTCTTCGCAGTTGGAGTCACAATGGACACGGTATAGATTGCTAGCTGTATTCGGAAGGCCTTTTCTCTTGAGCAGATTCTTTGAATTAATTATGTCTCTGAAGACAAGCTAGATAAAATTTTTGATCTTTTTGCAGACTTTGCACTCCCAAATTCACATAAACGGTGGGGAGGGTTAATGGAAGCAAAGCTGAGATTGTAGAATTTCGAGGAACTGAAGTTGCTATTTCCCCAAAGGTAAATCCATCTATCCATCTCTTCCCTGAATGCCAACATTTGATCAATGGTCTCTGAAAAGATATTGTATTCCTGTTCAGCCTGCACGGACAAAGGAGTATGAAAAGTATCTTCCATGGACATATTGCTGAGGAAGGACTACATTGAGGATTCCTTATTTTTTGCGAAGGAGTAGAGACAAGGGAAAGTCGTCATGGGGGAATCCTGTCATAAAAGAATAGTGCTTCCATCTCCCACACGAGGCATGTCATAGCCTCTGAGGTATATGAATAATTTGGTAACGTCTTTCCACCAGAAGGACCCTTTTTCAGGGGAGCAGTGAAGGATCCAACCCGAAGAATAGTAGGAATCTCACACCAAATTAACCTAGGGGTGTCCAATCTGTTATAAAACTTGTGAACAAACTTTATTAGAAGGGCCAAGTTCTGAATTCTCAGATTGAGAACACCCATGCCTCCTTTGTTTTTTGGACAAGTGACCTTGTCCCAAGAGATGAGAGGATTGCCATGAACATCATCATTGTTCCCTTTCCAAAGATATCTTCTAATTCGATCAATGGTCTTAATAGCAGCAACCGACAACTTGAGAGTGCACATAGCAAAGATTGGCATAGCCGAGAAGGTGGAATTTATCAGAGTTAGTCTTCCTACCAAGGAGAGCCAAAGACTGGTTGAATTCAGTCTTCTTTTGATTTTGTTGATGAGAGGGAGGTAATCTTTAACCCTTGGCTTAGTGATTCCTAGCGGGAGACCTAGATAGGTGAAAGGAAAAGTTCCAATCTGACAACCAAAAATTGCTGCCAAGTGAACTGCTTTTTGATGATCCAATTTGATGGGCAGGAGACAAGATTTATCAAAGTTTATCTTAAGCCCAGTGGAAGCTGAAAAGGAATGAAGAATTCCTTTTAGGCAAAAAATCCCTTTGGGAAGCCTTCATGATAATTAAGGTGTCATCTGCATATTAAATGATTGGGAAATTCGATAAACTGTTGGTTGAAATAGGGGCCGAGAACACGCCAACAGAAGCTGCTCTATTGACGATGCACCGAAGAAGGTCAGCAGTTATGACAAATAAAATGTGTGAGAGAGGATCACCCTTCCGAACCCCTCTCTTGCATTTAAAACTCTTTCCGAAGACACCATTCAAGAGAACAACTGAGGAACCTAAATACAACAACCTTTTTCATATACTTTTAAAATAAAAACACAATGTTTTATTGAAATATAAATTAAACCGAGTATCGGGTACATAATTTATAAAATGATTAAAATGTAAAAACTTAAAAATATAACTTACGTAATCTATAAAAATAAATGATACACTTCCTCTTCCGCTTCTTCCTCATCTAATTTCAGTTGTTTATAATATTGTTTTAAGGTTAACTTGTTTGTCTTTTTCATGCCTTTGTTTATATCGATGGTGGAATGGTTCAACAATTTATTAGAATTGCTCAAACAATTTAGTTGAGCAATCATGTCTAGTCTTCTACAACTTCTTTAGCATTCTTTTCTTCGTAACCAGAGACTCGATGTTACTTATTGCGGGTCTCTTCCCCTTATATTGTGCTCTTGTCCTATCATAGCCAATAGAGTGTGGTGTGCCTACACTTTTCTGTGGCGTGTAACTATAATAATCGTCCAAGTTGAGATGAGATCTTTTGCACCCAACACTAGAGTCGTTGTAACTACATGTCTCACATACTGTAACACCCTGAATTTGAGGGTATAAAATTTCTTTTCTAATATCCACTAAATTCAGGTGTTACTCTCTCAGTTCTTCGCTTTCCTTTCTCTTTTCCCTAAAAATGGAGAATCATTTTGTTTTATATTAGCGTAAACCTAGTGGAATGAGCCATAGAGGCACTTTGGTTGTTGCATTCATGCCGTTGCATGGTGTTTCTAAGTGCAAAATGTGTTTGAAACATGTTAACATATCTTATAGAAGCGCTCGGTAAATTTTCATATTTTTCGGAATATTTTTCTATTTTCCGGAAACCAAAATCTATTTATTTGTGGAACTTAAAAATGTTTTTAGAAATTCTAATTATGTTTTTTGAGTTCATTAGGTCCCAAAACATTTATAGGAATTTTTCTGGAATTTTTGAAAGTATCTATAATATTTTGAGCACAAAATATGGATTTCTAAGCTTTTTCGAATTTTAAAAATAGTAAAATCTGAATTTTAACTGAATTTTTATCTCGTCCAAACCCTAGGTATATATACATGTCCGGCTTCATCTCGTCGAGCCCGTTCCAGAACACCAAACGTTTCCCCCAAATCCAATCCCTAGCTCCCGGTATTGCTCGCCGAAGTTCGGGGCGGTTCCAACTCCGGCGAGCAATTACTCCCAATCCGTGCATCGTCTGCGGAATCCGAGGGTACCGCTGCGTTCGTCTCGTCGAAGGCTTCGTCGCAGCGCGTTCGGTTCATCGATTGGATCCCCAAATCTCCGGCAATCGACGGATTTCTTCTCGGCTCCGGCGAGGGTCTTCTTCCCCGGTGAGAAACCTCCATTGTTGCACCTAGGGTTTCTTCGTTTCTTCGTTTTCCCGTCCGTGCAGAGCCTCTCCCACTCTCCCCTCACCTTCCCCGGTGGCGGCGCCCCTCCCCCTCCGTTTCCCCTCCTCGACGGCGCCCCTTTCTTCCTCCCCGGCGGCGGCGGCGGTGGCCGGCGGTGGCGCCCGCGTCCCGTGCTCCCGCGCCCGCGCGCACCCCTCCCCGGCGGCTGTGGCCGCGCCCCGCGCGCCCGGTGCGGCCGCGCCCGCCCCCGGCCGGCCCGGTCTCGTCCTCCCCTGCGCAGCCCCCTTCTCCTCCTCTCTCTTCCATGGATGGGAGGAAGAAGATGAGGAGAGGAAGAAGAAGATGGCAGTTCTGTAAATTAGGACGCGCGAATTACAGTATGGTTTAAAACATTCATAACTTTTGCGTTTTAAATCCGATTCGATCCATTCAAGTTGCGTTAGATTCGTATTAAAATAATCTTAATTTAGAAATATTTATCCTAATTTTTGCACATTTTATTTAATTTAGTTAGACGTTTGTTTAACCAGTGGCTACTAGAACGACGTTTCAATTTAAAAAACCTAATTTAGGATTTCGATTTGCGTATTTATAATTAGTCATCAATATGATTAACCTTAACTGAAATGTTATTTATTAACAATTATTTAGTTTAATCACGTTGTTTATTTATTAGTTTCGCAGGTCGGTCCGCGCGTGTCGTCGCGTGTCGTTCGCGAGTGTCGCGCGTGTCGTTCGCACGCGTTGTCGTGTGCCGTTCGCGTGTGTCGCACGCCTTGCCGCGTGCCGTTCGCGCGTATCACGCGTTGTCCGCGCGCTAAGTCGTTTGTGTCCGCGCGTTGCGCACATCGTGTTTGCACGTCGTGCGTCGTTAATTCGCCTAGCTTAGAATCGCTCATATTCATTAAGTTACTTGCTTAACTGTCAACTATTAAAATAGTAAGTTAGTCAAAACTAAGTAGTAGTATTAATTTATATTTGATTAATATCAATTAATATAATTATGTTGAATTAGATGTTCTAATTAGTACTTGTTTAACGTAAACGTACTAACCCCTCGACCATAGCTTCGTCTATCATGGTTCTTTTTCTCGCGTAATCGTAGAAGCGCTCTCTATTTTATATTGCTCGCTTTTATAATATTTTATCTTGTATGGTGTAATGTTCTTATGCATATATATGTTTGTTTGCTTGTGTCTGTTTGTCTTCGCTTCGCGTTGCGATTGGATCGCGATTCGTTTCCGAACTTCGAGGAATCGACGGTCAAGCTTCGGCGACCAAGTGATCTAGCTCTTTGGGTTCCACGAAGTTGAAGACTCTGAGCATCTGTTTGGTGAAGGCAAGTGTCCTCTGACCCATTATGTCCCATTTACTTTATAATACACTGTCCCGCATACTATGAACAACCTAAGGATTTACTAGCTTTCTATTTACCTTGTCCTTGATTTACCTTTTGGGTTACTATGGTTAGCTACATGCTAGCGCTTTACTTTAATCAATGAACATGATGAGATACAATGATGATACTATGATTTTATTCTGGATATGATGATATACTTGTGGCATTTAGGGGACTCGGGCTGTTTCCCTAGTACCTCTCCGTAAGGACCTGTTCGTTGAGAGACCACCCGGGATAACAGTGCAACCATGAGGGTGAAATGGGATGCCCTTAGCTGATTAATTAGAGGAACTAGAGGTGTAGTTGCTTCGCCGTCGTGCCGTTAATGGGGTCCAGGCACAATGCTTGCTCTGCCGAGGCGGGGTGCCGAGGTCCTTTCGTTTTGCTTTTGTTAGTCACCCTCCTGCGGGGAGGAGTACTGTGTTTATCAAACTGGAGAAACCTAACGGGCGACTATGACCTCTAGGGAATCTTTGTAAAAGCTACGTAGTGATACCCTGCCAGACCACCTAGGAAGTGATCAATGGGGAGTCATGATCCCCGGGCAAGACGGGAATCACGGCTCATGGGTAAAGTGTGCGACCTCTGCAGAGGGTAGTGAAACTGATATATCAGCCGTGCTCACGGTTAAGAGCGGCCTTGGGATCCTCTTTGATTAGAGATACAGATGGTTCAATATACAATGGTTCTATTTATGGTTTTGGCTCGATGATGATAATGATGTTCCTCGAGGAGGAAATGGTTCACGGGTTGGCTATTACTAAAACTTGGCTTCCACTAATAATAAATATCTGACCAACTAAAAGCAACTGCTTGAGCTTAACCCCACATAAAGCTAGTCCACTACAGCCAAACGGGACATTTGCTGAGTACGTTGATGTGTACTCACCCTTGCTTTCACAAAACACCAGGTTGCCTTTGGTGTAATCTATGCTCAGGTAAAGAAGAAGTCGTCGAGGCGGATCTCCAGGAGTTCTAGGACTTCGATGAGTTCGAGGATTAGGCTAGCGACCTCCCCCAGTCAGCTGCCTGTGGTGGGTTGTTTACGTTGGCTACGTTTCGATCCTGTGTACTTTGATTTATATTATGTAAATGGCTCTAGTCTGTAATATTATTACTTACTCTTTATTGTAATTCGAAGCATTGTGCTATGATGAGTCATTTATGTAATCGCTGTGTACGTGAATAACTGATCCTGGCACGTACATGGTTCGCATTCGGTTTACCTTCTAAAACCGGGTGTGACATAAGTGGTATCAAAGCCGTGCTGACTGTAGGACCGCTGACCTAGAGTAGCATTGGCCGTTTTAAGGACTTATTGATTATTACTTCATCTCATCCTTGATTCTGCTTCAAAATATTAGTCACCTTGACTAATTCTATGTTGTGCTCCTATATGCCCCCTTGACAAAAATTATTTTATTCTAGTATGGTCTATACTTCTCTCAATCTATTAGATCTGATCTCATCTTGTGCTTGCGACATCTTTGTAGATGCCCCCTGACCATAGCCTTTAGTCTTTTGGGACTCTTTCCTCATCCATTATTAAATTGCTACAATTTGACCATCTCTATTCCATTTTGTTATTGACATGCTCGTATCCTTGCATTTTTAATACCCTTATCCCTTAATCTAAAGCACTTACCCTTGTACCTCTACTGCCTATTTAAACATTTCAGTTATATGTCCATGATCTTACTGTCTTTTGAGACCCTTTCCTATTCTCTTGTTAAGTCTCTATCTTTTTGGCAAATTGTACTTTCTTGGTCTTGGTATGCTCGTACCATTGGAATCTTGCATACTCCTATTTTTATATATGCTTACCTTTATATCCCAATATCTGTTTGAAATATTTCGGTTAACATGCCCTTGACCACCCTTGTTTCCTAATGATCCATGAGTGATCATTTTATTTTGCGCACCTGTGGTAATCTCGTTGTTTCCTTGTAACTTCCTTCGGTAATGAATTTTTACTTCAACTCTTCTGTCGGAACCTCACTTATCTTATCCTTGATTGTTTTCTCCACCTTGCCATTTGGTGAGTCTTGCCTTGACTCTGTCCATGGATTATGCTTTTCATCATTATCACATTTACCCTTATCGCCTCTACATCTTACCTTGATGTTTATATTATACCCGGCCTTTAAAACCTTCTCTCTTCCATCTCAATTTTATAGTTGTATTTTACCTATTTTCCCTTGGTCGTATGCTATTCCTTGTCGCTTGCAAGTTTTAACTCCATCCTTGGTCGTGCTCCAGTTGAGTATTACCTTTACCTTTCTCATGTTTTAATCTTACCTTGGAGATCAAACTATGTCCGTTCTCTAAGATCTTCAATCTCCTATCCCAGTTTGGGAGCTGTGAGTTACCTATCTCTCCCTTGATTTCTTTTCACTTCTTGTCGCCTTACAAGTTTTGTGTTAATTCCATCTCTTGCTATGTTTTTATTTGCTATCACCCTCACCTTGTCGTCCATCGATCTTGCCTGGATACTCATCTTTATTCCTACTTCTTAAAAACCCCCTCTCTTCCACCTCAATTTCAGAGTGATAGTTTACGTATCGGGCCCTTGGACGTATCCTCTTCTTTCCCACTTGCAGATCTTGTCTGAACTTCATCCTTTGTGGTACTTATATCCTTGGTTCTTATGCACATTTACTTCCTCTCTTACATTCTTGTTCGGTATCACCTTTAGCCCTTGTAATATTCATACCCTTACCTTCATGCTTACTTTGAACCTCCCTTTAAAAGCCTTCTCTTTTCCATCCTTGTTCGAGGATAATGTCTTACCTATTTCGCCATTGATTGCTCCCCCTTCTTTGACACCTTGCTAGTTTTGTCCAAAATACATCCTTTATTGTGTGTTTGTCCATTATCACCTTAACACTTGTCATCCCTCGATTTTTACCTTGATGCTTATCTTGCACCTGCATTTTAAAGCCTCCTCTCCCATTTCATTTCAAGAGTGACGTCTTGCCTATCCTGCTCTTGTTCATTCCCTTTTTCCTCTGTCGCGTTGCAAGTCTTGTCCTAACTCTATCTTTTGGTGTGTTTTTGCCTTTCACCTCCCTTACCTTTGTAATCTCTAGATCTTTCCATGATGTTATCTTATGCCTACCTTTTGAAATATCATCTTTTCCATCTCGATTTGAGAATGGTGTTTTACCTATCCTGACCTTGGTTGCATTCTCTCCCTTGTCAGTTACAATCATTGCTTTAGCTCCATCCTTTATTATGCTCATGCCCCTACCCTCCATGTCTTATTATTCCCCTTGCCTTTTGTTGGCCTTAGAGTAGTTTCCCTTTTCAAGGAAAGACCACCATTTAATTAAAAGGAACGTATAGCAATGAGATGTTTGTTGATGTGTGCTCATGATGTTTGTCCTTCTGCTATGACTGATTTGCTTCTTTGGAATGAGTGTTGATGTGTTGTGGCCCTTGGACCGTAATGGAATCTGTTTACTAGGTGAGTGCCATAGAGTTAAGTAGTTGGGTTCTCCCCCTCCTCTCTCTAATCTATCTATACTTACCTTTTCTCGTTATTCTTTCCTCTTGCACCTGTCCTTTTGGCAACCTCAACTCCTCCAAATCAGTCAAGATCAGAGTCGGCAACATCTTCATCAAGTGTGTATCAATGCTCTTGTTAAGGGGGTTAGCCGCTAACCCCAATGAAGACAATGCAATCAACATCAACCAACAAGATCAGATTGGCGCAGCGAAAGCGTGTGTGGGTCCTAACCCACAGGTCCATGAGATCCTCAAGAATTGCATCAATCGGTCTCAAGCATCTGATGGTCAAAGCAACCAATCCACAAGTCAAGCTGGCGGAGTCAAAGTTGAGTTAGAAAAAGCTATGAAAGACTAATGAACCAATCTCATTTTCCTGCTAGCCTCTTCTTGAATCTCGAGGACGAGATTCTGTTAAGGGGGTTAGATTTGTAACACCCTGAATTTGAGGGTATAAAATTTCTTTTCTAATATCCACCAAATTCAGGTGTTACTCTCTCAGTTCTTCGCTTTCCTTTCTCTTTTCCCTAAAAATGGAGAATCATTTTGTTTTATATTAGCGTAAACCTAGTGGAATGAGCCATAGAGGCACTTTGGTTGTTGCATTCATGCCGTTGCATGGTGTTTCTAAGTGCAAAATGTGTTTGAAACATGTTAACATATCTTATAGAAGCGCTCGGTAAATTTTCATATTTTTCGGAATATTTTTCTATTTTCCGGAAAGCAAAATCTATTTATTTGTGGAACTTAAAAATGTTTTTAGAAATTCTAATTATGTTTTTTGAGTTCATTAGGTCCCAAAACATTTATAGGAATTTTTCTGGAATTTTTGAAAGTATCTATAATATTTTGAGCACAAAATATGGATTTCTAGGCTTTTTCGAATTTTAAAAATAGTAAAATCTGAATTTTAACTGAATTTTTATCTCGTCCAAACCCTAGGTATATATACATGTCCGGCTTCATCTCGTCGAGCCCGTTCCAGAACACCAAACGTTTCCCCCAAATCCAATCCCTAGCTCCCGGTATTGCTCGCCGAAGTTCGGGGCGGTTCCAACTCCGGCGACAACTCCGGCGAGCAATTACTCCCAATCCGTGCATCGTCTGCGGAATCCGAGGGTACCGCTGCGTTCGTCTCGTCGAAGGCTTCGTCGCAGCGCGTTCGGTTCATCGATTGGATCCCCAAATCTCCGGCAATCGACGGATTTCTTCTCGGCTCCGGCGAGGGTCTTCTTCCCCGGTGAGAAACCTCCATTGTTGCACCTAGGGTTTCTTCGTTTCTTCGTTTTCCCGTCCGTGCAGAGCCTCTCCCACTCTCCCCTCACCTTCCCCGGTGGCGGCGCCCCTCCCCCTCCGTTTCCCCTCCTCGACGGCGCCCCTTTCTCCCTCCCCAGCGGCGGCGGCGGCGGTGGCCGGCGGTGGCGCCCGCGTCCCGTGCTCCCGCGCCCGCGCGCACCCCTCCCCGACGGCTGTGGCCGCGCCCCGCGCGCCCGGTGCGGCCGCGCCCGCCCCCGGCCGGCCCGGTCTCGTCCTCCCCTGCGCAGCCCCCTTCCCCTCCTCTCTCTTCCATGGATGAGAGGAAGAAGATGAAAAGAGGAAGAAGAAGATGACAGTTCTGTAAATTAGGACGCGCGAATTACAGTATGATTTAAAACATTCATAACTTTTGCGTTTTAAATCCGATTCGATCCATTCAAGTTGCGTTAGATTCGTATTAAAATAATCTTAATTTAGAAATATTTATCCTAATTTTTGCACATTTTATTTAATTTAGTTAGACGTTTGTTTAACCAGTGGCTACTAGAACGACGTTTCAATTTAAAAAACCTAATTTAGGATTTCGATTTGCGTATTTATAATTAGTCATCAATATGATTAACCTTAACTGAAATGTTATTTATTAATAATTATTTAGTTTAATCACGTTGTTTATTTATTAGTTTCGCAGGTCGGTCCGCGCGTGTCGTCGCGCGTGTCGTTCGCACGCGTTGTCGTGTGCCGTTCGCGTGTGTCGCACGCCTTGCCGCGTGCCGTTCGCGCGTATCGCGCGTTGTCCGCGCGCTAAGTCGTTTGTGTCCGCGCGTTGCGCACATCGTGTTTGCACGTCGTGCGTCGTTAATTCTCCTAGCTTAGAATCGCTCATATTCATTAAGTTACTTGCTTAACTGTCAACTATTAAAATAGTAAGTTAGTCAAAACTAAGTAGTAGTATTAATTTATATTTGATTAATATCAATTAATATAATTATGTTGAATTAGATGTTCTAATTAGTACTTGTTTAACGTAAACGTACTAACCCCTCGACCATAGCTTCGTCTATCATGGTTCTTTTTCTTGCGTAACCGTAGAAGCGCTCTCTATTTTATATTGCTCGCTTTTATAACATTTTATCTTGTATGGTGTAATGTTCTTATGCATATATATGTTTGTTTGCTTGTGTCTGTTTGTCTTCGCTTCGCGTTGCGATTGGATCGCGATTCGTTTCCGAACTTCGAGGAATCGACGGTCAAGCTTCGGCGACCAAGTGATCTAGCTCTTTGGGTTCCACGAAGTTGAAGACTCTGAGCATCTGTTTGGTGAAGGCAAGTGTCCTCTGACCCATTATGCCCCATTTACTTTATAATACACTGTCCCGCATACTATGAACAACCTAAGGATTTACTAGCTTTCTATTTACCTTGTCCTTGATTTACCTTTTGGGTTACTATGGTTAGCTACATGCTAGCGCTTTACTTTAATCAATGAACATGATGAGATACAATGATGATACTATGATTTTATTCTGGATATGATGATATACTTGTGGCATTTAGGGGACTCGGGCTGTTTCCCTAGTACCTCTCCGTAAGGACCTGTTCGTTGAGAGACCACCCGGGATAACAGTGCAACCATGAGGGTGAAATGGGATGCCATTAGCTAATTAATTAGAGGAACTAGAGGTGTAGTTGCTTCGCCGTCGTGCCGTTAATGGGGTCCAGGCACAGTGCTTGCTCTGCCGAGGCGGGGTGCCGAGGTCCTTTCGTTTTGCTTTTGTTAGTCACCCTCCTGCGGGGAGGAGTACTCTGTTTATCAAACTGGAGAAACCTAACGGGCGACTATGATCTCTAGGGAATCTTTGTAAAAGCTACGTAGTGATACCCTGCCGGACCACCTAGGAAGTGATCAATGGGGAGTCATGATCCCCGGGCAAGACGGGAATCACGGCTCATGGGTAAAGTGTGCGACCTCTGCAGAGGGTAGTGAAACTGATATATCAGCCGTGCTCACGGTTAAGAGCGGCCTTGGGATCCTCTTTGATTAGAGATACAGATGGTTCAATATACAATGGTTCTATTTATGGTTTGGGCTCGATGATGATAATGATGTTCCTCGAGGAGGAAATGGTTCACGGGTTGGCTATTACTAAAACTTGGCTTCCACTAATAATAAATATCTGACCAACTAAAAGCAACTGCTTGAGCTTAACCCCACATAAAGCTAGTCCACTACAGCCAAACGGGACATTTGCTGAGTACGTTGATGTGTACTCACCCTTGCTTTCACAAAACACCAGGTTGCCTTTGGTGTAATCTATGCTCAGGTAAAGAAGAAGTCGTCGAGGCGGATCTCCAGGAGTTCTAGGACTTCGATGAGTTCGAGGATTAGGCTAGCGACCTCCCCCAGTCAGCTGCCTGTGGTGGGTTGTTTACGTTGGCTACGTTTCGATCCTGTGTACTTTGATTTATATTATGTAAATGGCTCTAGTCTGTAATATTATTACTTACTCTTTATTGTAATTCGAAGCATTGTGCTATGATGAGTCATTTATGTAATCGCTGTGTACGTGAATAACTGATCCTGGCACGTACATGGTTCGCATTCGGTTTACCTTCTAAAACCGGGTGTGACATATAGTTGGGCTAATGTGAAGAGTGCGCCATATATGTTTTAGCTTAAAGTCAGTTTCCTTGGACTTGTTGCGAAAGCTCTATTGATCATTTGAAGCAGCATAACATCATTTTCTCCACTCAACCAAGCCACGTACAAGCGATTGTAGATACAGTTGAAGAGGGCGACCTTTCGGTTACTTATCGACCACCAATCTTTAAACTGCTTGGGGATACAGTGGCAAAGAGCTTCTATGATGGAGTTGTGGTGCTGGATATTTGGCCATAGAAGGGCAATTTCTTCTTGATGTTGCCATCAACAGGGTTTAGACATTGCTGATATAGTAAGGAGCATATGGATAAGTGAAGGGTGGAAGAGGAGGAGCGTCGGTGGTAGGAGCATCAATGGTAGAAGGAGGAGAGTCAGTGTTGGAGAGGTCTCTGGTCGAAGGTCTATATTGACTAAATAAGTGTTTAGAAATTTTCTCAGGATAAAAACCTCAAGGAAAGTCGAAGGCCATCATACCTAAAGAAGCTTCGAACTATGGATAGAGCTAAAACATGAATCTCATCCAAGGCATCAGAAAGACCTTCAACCATGATTCATCAAAACTTAGGACCAATCACACGAAAATGATCAATCACATGGTGTTTCCACTATGAAAATTGTGTGCTATCAAAAATATGTATGTTACATCCAATATCTTGTTCACTAGTCACCATCCTCTCAGGTTGGTTAATAACACAAATGAGACACCAAGTTCTGATACTACTTATAGGGTCAAGATGGCAGACTAGATAGAGCAAATAGCCATTTCTAAAAACTTAAACCTTAGGCGCAATATAATTTAACTATCAATCTCGTCAAAGTTGTACCTTGACTATCTATCATAGAACCTTATAAAGATTTTAGTTAAACAATTAAGATGTCGATCTAGATAGGTCCCATCTAGAAAATCAAGTTGGCAAGGTAGCACAAACCTATACAGCTAGTACTCAAACAATTCAAGAGCTCCTACACATACTAGTGAGGAAAGCACACAAATCATAAGCACATTAGTGTTAGTCAATTAGCAAGGTTACACAATCTTAACTAGTGAGATAAATAACTCCACAAACTTACAAGTAGAAGAGAACAACTACTTTTGCAACACAAGTAAACTAATCACAAGAATAATACTAATCATTATTTATTAGCTCAAATATGAACAAGCTAGTGTCAGGGAGTTGCAAACAAACGGGAGGACAAATGTTGACATGATGATCTTTCTCCGCTAAACACCTACTTCTCGTTGAGGTAAGTCCAAAGTTGCCATCGATCCTCTTGCGAGTGGTGACCCGCAAGTCACACTCTTCCATGTGAAGTACTCACACCTGAGCTCTAGCACTTTATCTGGTAGTACCACTTGGCACGCTTCACAACTCACTCTAATAGTGTTGCTCCTCACGTTGCATATGGGGTGAGCACGATACCCCCTCACAAAGTCTTCTCTATAGCCACACACTTCTCGTGGGCTTTCCTAAAGCCACAACCTCTAAGTCGTCTAGAAGGTGGTAACCTCCAACACTAACAAGCACCATCGACTTGCAACTCGACCATCTAGTGCCACTCAATGCAACCACTCAATGTGAAGCACTAGGAATCGCTCTGACATGTGATCTCTAGAAATCATATGTGAGTACGAGTATAGGCTCAAAGATAAGCACAACACTTGGTCAACACATCCCCAATGTGCTCTCTTACTCCAAATGATCGGCCACCCACTTATTTATAGAGGAGAGAGACCAACTAGCAGTTATTACACTTTTTCGAGGAATATGTGCACTTATAGACAATCCATAGGACAACTCGTGGATAGTACACATTTGAACTCCAATGACTATATCTTATATAGAAACGTATCGATTAGTTCAGAGAGTGTCTGGCAGGCAGTCCACCACTAGGGTGCGACAATCCACCGATGAATCTTTCAATGTACTCAGAGCTCCCTAGTTTATATCCATGGTTTAAAATTATATGACAAACATTTCACCCTAGGGCCCTAGATAGTCTGTTGTCAAAACCATATTTTCACCTAAAAACTTCCAAGTTTCTCTTTGCCTCTAGAATGATATGATAGATAGTCTGTCTAAAGGCCAAAACAACCATGAGTCAATATTTAGCTCAACGAGAAACTTCCTAGTTTTTGTCCGACACCAAAATAGACTTGTGAATAGTCCACCGTTCAAAATTCAACACAATACTAAAACTTAGTGTCTCTAGCCATTCTCTGGTAGCTTCGTCAATAGTCTAACGTACACAGTTTACCCTTTTTCAAAGATGCCAACTCGCAAATGTTCCACCAACTTGTGTATGTGAGTTAGCCTTTTCATAATTATTTTCATAGGGGTTTTCTCTTCCACTTTACCACGCCACTCAATCTCTATATGTCACGGGTTAGATCTCACAAGTGGCACTAGATTATTGACATACAAACAAGTTTGTCTCTCTTGATAGCATGGACATCTATCAAAAACCCATCAAATTCTTCTCTACACAATCTTCGACCAATGAAATGAAATGCCCTATAAGCCATACATTTTACTTGTATATTCCATTTTATCTCCTCCAATGGCAATGCTACACAAGCATCTAACACCCATGAATGGTATAATTCACTTCATATAATCATACAACCTTATTAGTTTATTTATCATAACTTCACTTGCTCTTCATCACTGCTTTGGCCCATCGATGCCAAGTCCTTTGACTTGCCCTTCACTCTTGCAATCAGTTTCATCATAGCCAAACCTTTTGTCTTTTAATCTTATTCACATAGTCACACGACACCATGTTGTCTCATATGCAATGAACTCATGTGAACTAAATCCTCTATGAATGATATGATCTACTTCATATCATCATGTAGTCTTATTAGTTCACCAATTAAAACTTTGCTTGCTCTTTACATTGCTTCGATCCGTTGGTGCCAAGTTCTCCAGGTTGCCCTTCACACGTGCAACCAGTTCATCGTAGTTAAGTCATGTCTCTTAATCTTATACATCTAGTTGCATGACATCATGACATTTTTATATGAAATGTGCTCCTTGGATATTTAGCTAAGCATCTTCAACATGTCAAAATCATTTTCTCCTTTATGGCTAGAGTTAATCACACAATATATCTATGGACTAAACCCTACTTGTATTGGCCTACCTAAGTTGTCATTCAGTTACCAAAACCAAACAACATTCTTAGATCCAACCACCACCATGGGGTAAAATCATATCAAAGAGATCAATGGTCCGAAAACTAGATCCTATGTAGTGCTAGAACCTAGTAGAAAAACTAGGGGTCATTTATAGCCGACAACACCATGATGGCTAATCGTTAATTTGCGGTGGTTGTCCTCAACAAAGTTGTACAACTTAGGGCATGGTCATCCAGGAACGACATAAGTTAGTGATATCAAAACTAGATCCTTAGTCGTGCTAGAATCTAGTAGAAAAACTAGGTTTTTGTTTGTGATCAATAGCGCTGAAATGGCTAACCATCGATTTGTGATGGCTATCTGTTAAGGCCAAGACGTCATTGAAAGGGAAATATCCTCAACATTTCCTATAATCGATTTTGGTGTTTGACGACCTTCACAAACCTTATAGACTAACTAGTTTGCCTAGTTGATCATTTGTCAGGTACATAAGTTCATCGACAACTATTCTAAGTCAACTATCCGGAATACCGTAGATTATTCCGGACAGGAGAAGCTTTTTTTGGAAAACACCTATGCGTGGACCATCTGTGCCCTTACGGCGGACCGTCCGCGACACTAGGGTGAACCTCGGACAGGAACTCTGCAAAAACATACGTTAACACTATAGACCGTCCGAAGGAGAAGCGAGCACCGTCCGAGACCAGCGCGGACCGTCTTGTCGTTGTAAAACCAGAAAACCCCGAAGGTGACGGGTTCGGTAAAATTCATTTATAGCGTCCTCACGGACCGTACGGGGTGCACGGCCGGACCGTCTACGACTGCTTTATCTGACATCTTATGACACATTAAATGCACTATAGCCGTTGATATAGCCGTTACTGCTGACCGTTGCGATTTCAGCCGTTGATGTGTAGGGGCGGACCGACTGAACTAGGGCGCGGACCATCCGCGATCGACAGAATTGGAGCAACGACTAGGAAGTGGTTGGAGGTTATAAGTACAACCCCAACCACCTCCATTTACTTGATTCAAGCCTCTCATTCATTCTCATTCAATACAAGAGCATTCACTTCAACCAAAGACACATTCAAGCTTCTAAATCTCTCCAAGTTCCATAATTGTGACTAGTGATCATTAATGATTAGTGACTTGAGAGAGTGTGATTTTGTGTCTTTTCTAATTGCTCTTGTTGCTTGGCTTTTAATCGTGCTTTCTTCATCTTTCTCTAAACTTTCTAAGTGATTTGTAAAGCAAGCAAGAGACACCTAATTGTGTGGTGATCCTTGCGGGGTCTTAGTGACCCGTAAGATTGAGAAGAAGCACTCGACCGGTCTAAGTGACCGATTGAGAGAGGGAAATGGTTGAAAATAGACCTGGCCTTTGTGGCCTCCTCAACGGGGAGTAGGTTCTTTGGAACCGAACCTCGGGAAACAAATCACCGTGTTCAATTGTGTTGATCTTCACCACTTGACTTGTTTCTTCCCTCTCCTCTCTCTCTAAAATTCCCTTGCTCATATTGGTTTGAGTTAGCTCCCAAAGTTATCCGCATTGATTGAGAAACACATAGCAAGAGGAACTATCTTCCGCACTCCGAATTCACTATTATTTATTTCTAACCCTAACCCCGGGTGAAGTGCGTGTTCAAAGTTTATAATTTTCATATTTCGCCTATTCACCCCCCTCTAGGCGACTTTCAGTCATCACCAGGACAAGGTGATTGTCAGCGTTGCGGTACAAACCTTGTCGAAGTTGCAGAAATCTAATCGAGGTCACCTGTGCGCTCATATCAAAGGAAAACAGGGAAGCAAGGCGATATAGTTAGTCACGCAGAAACATGGACCACCAGCTTAACGACCCATGACCTATTCCGCCTCAAGGTTCACCTGATCATTGGTCCTTGGTGTAAGGAAAATAGATGCCGACCTGATCATTGGTTCAGTTGTAAATTTCTAAAAAACTTAATTCTAGCTGTAAGTTGTGGAAAAGCTAAAATATATTTGGTTAAAACAACTATCAACTATAGATTTTATAAGAGCAAGATAACTTAGAAACATAGATATATAACAAAAATCTAGAAAGCCTAGGATAAGAGATGATTCTGAATCAAAATTCTAAATTGAACTAGAGAAATACGTAGATGTTCAAAAAATCTATTATACTATTATACCCGTTTGGTTGTTATAAAACATCACTGAAGCATTTCATAATGCACGAAGCAAAACGAGCACAGAATAACCTCTGGAGTAGTACTGCCACGATCATATGCCTGATGGAAGTGGGGTGGTTTGGTGGAAATAATTGGAGTACTGTTGACGCTTTTTTGGAGCGCCAAATACTCAAGAAGAACCGGCGACGGTGCTCTCTGGTCAGGCGCGGACGGTCCGCGGCCTGGGGCCGGACGGTCCGCGACCTGGCACAGGGGCTAGGGTTTCCTGCCTGACGGCCGGACGGTCCGCGCCCTGGGGCCGGACGGTCCGCGCGTGCGCAGGGGCGGCGGAAGATCACCGGCGGCGCCTGGATCTCGCTCCCGGGAGGGACCCCGTCGGGGAGGAGAGATCCTAGGGGTTGTCTAGGCTCGGGCCGGCCGACCTAGACTCCTCTAATCGGCGTAGAGTCGAAGAGAGGCGAAGAATTTGGGGATTGAGAGGCTAAACTAGAATTATACTAGAACTACTCCTAATTGTACTGGAAATAAATGCGAATAGAAGTTGTATTGATTCGATTGATGATTACAAATCGGCCGTAGACCTCTCTTTATATAGAGGAGGGGGGCTGGACCCTTTACACGACTGGATTCCGGGTTAATTCCGCAAATCTAGCCAACAAACATAGCACAAAACTTGGAACCCTAAACTACTCTGCGCATGCGCGGACCGTCCGGCCCACAGCTGCGGACTGTCCGGACCGTGGACCGTCCGGCCTCAGGGCCGGACCGTCCGGCCGCTCAATATGGTGCTCAACATATGCCCCCTGCCTTTTGGTGGAGCTGAGCAAACCAAAAGCAACTAACTCGATGTGATTACATCAGTTCTCTTAGGCATCCTGCCACATACTAGGATGGTACTGTTTGAGGAAACGCCCATTCAAAGCCTTAGGCAAGTCTTTGTCTTGTAATGTTTGTAGCAAATAGGCGTTGCCAGACATCACCTGTTTTACTTTATAAGGGCCTTCCCAGCTTGGTGACCATTTCTCGAACTTCCGGTCTTTATTCCTTAGAGGCAGAATGGTCTTCCACACCAGGTCCCCTACTTGAAATGATTTTGCTTTGATCTTCTTGTTGTAGGCCCTGGCTACCATGATTTTGTCCTTTTCTATTGCTCCCAAAGCTATCATTCTTTTGTTAGTCACCTCATCAATATTATCCATCATTGAATCATAATAATTGGTAACAGTTAGATCATTTTGTCTGGCGAACCTGATAGCATTCAAACTTATTTCCACAGGCAACACTGCTTCCTGCCCATAGACAAGCTCAAAAGGAGATACTTTAGTAGCCCTATGTTTAGATATTCTATGAGCCCATAAAGCCTCAGACAAAATCTTATGCCAATGTTTAGGATTATCAGATATTTTCTTTTTTATCAAATTAATCAATGTCCTATTGCTAGACTCGGCCTGACCATTGGCCTGAGCATAATATGGAGATGAATTAAGCAGCTTAATTCTGTATAATTCAGCAAATTCACGTACCTCCTTTGACATAAAAGAAGTACCTTGATCTGTAGTTAAGGTCTGGGGAATGCCGAATCTATGAATGATATGCTCAGTTATAAACTCAATTACCTCCTTGTGTGTCATGTTCTTTAGAGCAACGACTTCAGTCCATTTGGTGAAGTAGTCAGTGGCAACTAACACAAACCGATGCCCCTTTGATGATGAAGGATGAATTTCTCCAATAAAGTCTAATCCCCATCCTCTGAACGGCCAAGGCTTGATGATAGGATGTAATTCGGCTGCAGGGACCAACTGTAGGTCGCCGAATTTTTGACACACTTGGCAACCCTTGTAGTACTTGAAACAATCAGCTATCATACTAGGCCAATAAAAACTAGACCTTCGCAACAACCACTTCATCTTTGGAGCTGATTGATGAGTACCACAAATTCCCTCATGTACTTCGGCCATGGCTAATATAGCGTCATCTGGGCCCAAGCATTTAAGCAGGATGTCATTGACTGTTCGGCGGTAAAGTTCATCACTCATCAAAACATACTTGAAAGCTGTTCGCCGAATGTTCTTATCTGTCCTGATATTGGGATTTCGTAAATAATTAAGTATAGGTGTCCTCCAATCACTTGCATCAGCTTCATTGTCAGCCGAATTAATGAAAAGAACACTTCTGGTAACCCCGGACGGTCCGGCGTCATCCCGCGGACGGTCCGCGACCTGGGAATTTGGCTTTGCACTGGTTATCAGATTTTCAGTTTTGTGAAACTTCCCTCTCTTTATCCGATAACCTGATGCATCTTGTGCCAAATCATTAGCTCTATGATTCTCAACTCTAGAGATATGCCGAATACTGAATTCGTCAAAAGAATGGATTATGCTCCAACATTTCTCAAGGTAACTATTTAGAGTACCATCAAAACATTGATATTCTTCTAACACTTGTTGGACAACCAGCTGAGAATCACCAAATACCATCACATGTTTTACTCCCATACCATTTAAAAGTTCTAAACCGAATAGGAGGGCCTCATATTCAGCTTGATTATTAGTGCAATAAGTTTTCAATCGGCTAGAGAAGTCAAAGGAGACATTACTTGGTGAAACAAGTACAATGCCAATTCCTTGCCCTTCATTGCAAACCGATCCATCAAAATATAAAGTCCAAGGAGTAATAGTGAGGTATGACATGTCTAGCTCATGAATATCATTAACCCGATGTTCTATAATGAAATCCGCTACGACTTGGCCTTTCATAGATTTCAATGGTTCATAGGCCAAGTCATATTCTATTAGTGCATAAGCCTACTTACCAATTCTACCACTCATAATTGGGTTATGCAACATGTATTTGATCACATCGGCTTGACCAGAAACAGTGCAATGACTAGACAGCAAATAACATCTACATTTGGTGCATGCGTAAAACAAGCATAAGCATAACTTTTCAATAAAAGTGTACCTTGTTTCAGCATCCACCAACCTTCGGCTTAGATATGCCACCACATGCTCCTTCCCCTCAGTTTCTTGTGTCAGAACAGCCCCAATGACCTTATCCTCAGCTGCAATGTATAATCGAAATGGCACTCCTGCTTGTGGTGCTTTTAATACGGGAGCCAAAGATAAGTATATTTTGATGAGATCAAATGCTTCTTGCTGTTCTGCCCCCAAGCGAATTCGGCATCATTCTTAAGCCGAAGAATAGGGGTAAACGCATCAATCTTCCCGGCTAGGTTAGAAATAAACCGTCGTAAATAATTCACCTTGCCGAGGAACCTCTGTACCTCGACTTTACAGGTCGGAGGCCCCACATTCCGAATAGACTTGATTCGGTCAGGGTCTATCTCTATACCATGTTCATGTATGACAAATCCTAAAAACTTACCAGCCGACACTCCAAAAGCACATTTACGTGGGTTCATTTTCAAACCATATTGACGCATTTTATCAAAGGCCTTGCGCAAATCAGCTATATGAGAACTAAACTCAACCGATTTGACTACAATATCATCAATGTAAACTTCCACAGTGTTTCCTAACAATTCATGGAAGATCAAATTCATAGCCCTCTGATAAGTAGCACTAGCATTTTTCAGACCAAATGTCATGACAACCCACTCAAATAAACCAATGAAGCTTGGACATATAAAGGCCGTTTTAGACGCATCTTCTTCGGCCATGAAAATCTGATTATATCCGGCATTACCATCAAGGAAGCTAATAATTCTATTTCCTGATGCATTATTGATTAATGTGTCGGCTATGGGCATGGGATATTCGTCTTTAGGAGTTGCTCTATTTAAATTGCGAAAATCAATGCATACTCTAAGTTTACCTGTCTCCTTCTTCTCCACCGGCACAATATTGGAGACCCACTCTGCGTATCTGCAAGGTCTGATAAAATCAGCTTCTAGCAGCCAGTGGATTTCGTCCTTGATGCGTGGGAGAAGGTCCGGACAAAATGTTCTAGCTCTTTGCTTGAAAGGTCTGAAACCAGATTTAATAGGCAGCCGATGCTCTACGATCTCTCGGCTTAATCCAGGCATCTCAGTATAATTCCAAGCAAAGCAATCTGAATATTCCTTCAATAGACCGATCATCTCATTTCTAGAATCGGTCTCCAGGGTCTTGTTTACAAAAGTCGGCCTTGGAGTTTTACCATCTCCTATGTCAATCTCCTCCAAAGGATCGGCCGATGTAAACCCCTGTCCTAGTTTATCAAGATCTCTGAATTCCTCTATCATGTCCTCCACAGAGGAATCAGATGATCTTTGTGTGATGGCGGACTTTCCGGTCTCGAGGACTGGATCATCCGTAATACTGTCTTTTCGCTGTGGTAGATGTTCGGTCTTAAAGTCCGAACTCTTTCGTGAAAGACCAGACCATCCGGCCTTGGCGGCCGAACTGTCCGTGACCAAAGACTCATGAACTTTGTGTGTATTCATCATTTAAACTTTATTTAGGATTTAGCCGATTCTCCATCGGCTCTAGCATTACAGGAATAAAACCTTTCTTATCTATACTTATGAATTGATAATCAGAAAAATCTACTCCTGTGAGACATGTAGCAGTCTCATAAGTCCAGAGTACAGGGGCATCGGCCACAGCGATGCAGGCCGATACATCAGCATGTACTTGTTCTATGTCATCGCCTACCCATTGTATTAGCATTTGATGTAATGTAGAAGGTATACATTGATTGGCGTGAATCCAATCTCTGCCTAGGATTAAACTGTAATTTCCTTCTACATCAGCGACAAAGAATGCAGCAGCAAGGGTCTTAGTCCCGATGGTTAATTCAACGGACATGACTCCCCTGGCTTTGATCGAACTATCAGTTCCAACACCGCTGAGGGTCATGTTGGTCTTGACAAGTTCGTCATCTTGTTTACCTAATTTTCTGTACAATGAATAAGGCATTAGATTTACAGCCGCCCCTCCGTCTACCAACATCTTAGCAATCGGTATCCCATCAATGTGACCGCGCACGAAGAGCGACTTTAAATGATTTACCGATTCCTTTGGTTTAGTAAAGGCGGCTTCTTTAGGACCAAAATCAAACTGGGCAACAACAGGTTCATCGTCGCCGATAATAGTACAATCGGCAGAAAATGTAATAATATTTACATCCATACCTTGGCGTTCTGGAGAAGCCTCGTAGTCGACCAGGTCTTCTCCCAGCAGGTCGTCCTCTTCCATTGATGTTGTCGTGTCGTTGGAGGCTTCCTGGTGAACGGCGGACGGTCCGCGTGCGGGGGTCGGACGGTCCGCGCCTGGTGCAGGTTGTCCAGAGACTTCCTGGTGAACGGCGGACAGTCCGCGCGCAGGGGCCGGATGGTCCGCGCTTGGTGCAGATTGACTTTCTATTTCTGTGGCTGTTTGTTTTTTCTCAACGGCCTTCGGTCTCCATTTCTTTTGCGGTGGCGGGTATAATGGATGTGTGTCATTAAATGTCTTTTCCGCCTCCTTCTCCTGGCTCTCCTTTGCGCTTAGGTGCTGTAATTTTCTCTTTTGGGATCGTGTCAATCCCGCTGGGCACCATCGAGGCATGGAGTATTTTGGATCGGCTGTTTTGATGGTAGCCGTATCCTTTTCGGTTGTGTTGGCCGATTCGCCGAAAATCATCGGCCCTTTATTATCTTCTTGTATGACAACATCTGCAGTGCCTATTTTGATGATGTCCTTTTTTGTTTTTTGAGTTGCTGCAGGCATATGCCCCCCTGCCGGATTGGTCGGCCTAGGAGGCCGAGTAGTCCGGCAATCTTGTTGGGCCTGTGCCTGGTGACCGGATTCAGCAGCGCTCAATCGGTCTTGCACTGGTGGCGCCAACCTATCAAAAACGGATGTTTGGGGTGCCCCCCAGGCGGGGTACTGTGGCATTCCAAATGAATATGGTGCATGCCCCACATTTGATTTGGGATATATGGTGGAGGTAAGTATGTGTATGGATATGGATAGATGGATAAGGAGGTGGAGGGGTCCATGTCGGCATGTTAGGTCTCAATTGTACAATAGGACCTTTCATTTCTTCCGATTGGTGAGGTGGTCCAATCGGCCTGACCTGACGTTGCTCATGAATGGGTGAGCGGGGTCGCTTCGGTGGCCGGTCACTGGGGCCGGCCTTCTTTTTCACATATTTAGACAACAATTGATCAAAAGTCGGGCCAGGCTTGATCAGCCGACCAGCTGCTTTAAATGTATTTGTTTTCCACGTAGCTATCTCTGGTCGTCGTGGTTTGAAGGTACGAGGTCGCTGCGAGTCCTGAGCATGACCGGACCGTCCGCCAGAGTCCTCCGGACCGTCCGGAGAAGCGTCAGACCGTCCGCGTCGGGAAGGCGGACTGTCCGTGATGCGCAGCACGGGTTCCCGCAACTGTCTCCCTGTCTGCGCTTGCCCCCCAGTGCTAGAGGCTGTGATGGTCACCTTCAGGGTCTCCCCTCCATCGGGAGTCTTCTCGGCCACCACTTTCCTGCAAGAAACTTTACAATCCCCATCGGCCTTTTTAGCATTGCCGATGATTGTTTCCTTGCCTTTGCCTTTATCGGCTGTATTTGGCCGAACCAGGACTTTCTTGCCCTCGAAGTCAATCATGTTCATCGGAAAGGGCTCTGTATCCACCTGCATTTCCTGAAATTTCAATCGTCCTTCGTTAATGGCCGATTGAATCTGTCGCCGAAATACATTACAATCATTAGTGGCATGAGAAAATGAGTTATGCCACTTGCAGTACGCGCGACGTTTTAGCTCGTCGGTGGATGGAACAGTGTGATTTATTTTAATATTGCCATTTTTAAGTAACTCATCAAATATTTTATCACATTTACCAACATTAAATGTAAACTTTATCTCCTCTTGCCGTTTCTTTTGAACCGGCTATAAGGAGGAACAAGCCGAAGATTTGGCCTGTTTTGGCCAAACCATTTCAGCAGCGTACACTTCCGCTGATTCGTCATCCGAGCTACTTTGGTCGCATTCTACTATGTGTACGTTGTGATGCATTGTTTTAGCAGTTTCTTTGCTCCGGCTTTCGCAAGCCAAAGCCCTCTGGTGTAACTGTGCTAGTGTAAAAAATTGGATGCCTTCTAATCTTTCTTTTAAATAATATCGCAGACCATTAAAGGCTAATCCTACTAGCTGTTTTTCTGCTAAATGAATTTGAAAGCATCGGTTTCTTGTATCGCGGAATCTCCAGATGTAATCATTAACCGATTCGTCTTTTGTTTGTCATAATGACACTAAATCTACCAAATCCAACTCATAGTCACCGGAGAAAAAATGATCATGAAATTTTTGTTCTAGATCCCCCCATGATGAAATGGAATTAGGAGGTAAAGTGGCATACCATGCAAACGCAGTTCCTGTTAGCGATAATGAAAATAAACGTACGTGAAATGCCTCTGTGTCGGCCAATTCTCCCAATTGTGCTAAGAACTGGCCTATATGCTCGCGTGTGTTTTTCCCTTGATCACCCGAAAATTTTGCGAATTCGGGTATCCTGGTTCCCTGTGGGTATGGGTGGTGATCAAATCGGCTGTCATAAGGTTTCCGATATGATTGCCCCCCAGGGACCATGCTTACTCCGAGCTTATCTCGGAACGGCCCGACTATTTCTTCCCTTACTATATCAATGGCAGCCGGTGCGAGACCACCGGCTCTCTGGTCAAACATAGGTGGGGTTGGCTGGATATTAGCATGTTGTCTTTCCCCCCATTGGTTTGAGTTACGTGGTGCATTTTCATTTGCCCTATATGGGTCATAGGTTTGATCGTTTCTTTCCGGCCTCCTCGGTGGGGCCGGAAAGCTTTCCTGGGCTCTGGATCTTGAATTAATGGGTTGATGCATTGTATAGTGCGATGGGAAGTGCTGCTGGGACGGGTGAGGATTCCGGTAACAATCCTCCTCAAAAAGGTCATGTGCGGACTGTCCGGACATTGGCCCGGACCGTCCGTGATTATGTGCGGACCGTCCGTTGTTGTACGCGGATGATCCGACTGGGTCGTTTAGATTTTGTGTCGTGTGTGGTGGTTCGGGCGCATATCTAGGTAACTCATTAAAAATCGGCCCGACTGTTGTTGGTCCGGACGGTCCACGCTCACGTGCGGACGGTTCGGGCATGTGCAGATCGGCTGATTTGCTGCCGATTTGCGGTTGTTCAGGGTATGTGTCCATCGGCATCCCATAAAGGGGTTGTGACTGGTCGTGACAACCTGTAGCCGATGTGTTACGCGTGTTACCTCCTAACTCAACCTCGTGCGAAGGAAAATTTGTGATACTAGATTTATCAAATGCACGTACTAGTCTCTTAAGATCGCTTTGCATACCCCCTATGATGTTCTGCATTTGTTCACGCTGATCTTCTACATAATTTCTAAGAGATTGCAGATCGTTGGTATTACTTACATTGGGGATATCTGGCGTGGGTTGGAGCGAAGCCGGATCTGTCGCCCGATGTCGGACGACCTTGTTGTTCCTGTCCACTTTGAAGTTGGCCAAGAACTTTGCTTTTGCCTCCTGGATCATTCGCTCCTTGTGCTCCTCGAACTGAAGCTGCTCGTCAGCCGGCAAGGTTTCCCAAGTCGGCTCTATGATGTTGCTTGGAGAAATATCAGAGCTATCCCTTGAACCGGCCATCGAGGGCCGATTTGATGAGCTTAGATATGTACTTCCCCAGTGGAGTCACCAAAAAGTATGTTGACGCTTTTTTGGAGCGCCAAATACTCAAGAAGAACCGGCGGCGGTGCTCTCTGGTCAGGCGCGGACGGTCCGCGGCCTGGGGCCGGACGGTTCGCGACCTGGCACAGGGGCTAGGGTTTCCTGCCTGACGGCCGGACGGTCCGCGCGTGCGCAGGGGCGGCGGAAGATCACCGGCGGCGCCTGGATCTCGCTCCCGGAAGGGACCCCGTCGGGGAGGAGAGATCCTAGGGGTTGTCTAGGCTCGGGCCGGCCGACCTAGACTCCTCTAATCGGCGTAGAGTCGAAGAGAGGCGAAGAATTTGGGGATTGAGAGGCTAAACTAGAACTACTCCTAATTGTACTGGAAATAAATGCGAATAGAAGTTGTATTGATTCGATTGATGATTACAAATCGGCCGTAGACCTCTCTTTATATAGAAGAGGGGGGCTGGACCCTTTACACGACTGGATTCCAGGTTAATTCCGCAAATCTAGCCAACAAACATAGCACAAAACTCGGAACCCTAAACTACTCTGCGCATGCGCGGACCGTCCGGCCCACAGGCGCGGACTGTCTGGACCGCGGACCGTCCGGCCACTCAATATGGTGCTCAACAAGTACTACAAGACAATGCAAATGCAACCTGTTAGATTAGAAACTACTACCTCCGTTCTTAAATATTTATCACAGTGTTCTAAAAAATAAAACGATGTTCACTTTAGAACTAAAACACGATAAATAAAAAAGAACAGAGTAATGGTGTTCATTTTAGAACTAAAACACGACAAATAATATGGTGTTTATTTTAGAACTAAAATCCAAAAAAGGTGTTCACTTTAGAACTAAAATACGATAAATAAAAAAGAACGGAGTAATGGTGTTCATTTTAAAACTAAAACACGACAAATAAAATGGTGTTTATTTTAGAACTAAAATCAACAAATTAAAAAGAACGGAGGGAGTACTAGTTAAGTGATACACTGATGCCATACCATGATACTGATACAGACAACTTTGCGCTGCATGCCCCGATGCCCGTGACCAAACGACCATTGCGGTGCAAGATGGTTGTAACCGGTGACTGGCCACTGAACAGTGGTAAACGAAACAGAAACTGTTGGGTGAATTCGGCCCAGAAAAACCTGGAGCGCAGTCTGATTAAACATGGCCTTGAGGCTTTGCCTCAATCAATAAGATGCAGGCTCGTAGACTCAACATAGCTTGAGTGCTTGACATACCATCCAAAACATACAAGACCTGACGCCTGTAGTCACTCGGAGAATTTACTGAATAGTAAAGGCAAACGAGTGCTCCATATGAATAATGGAATATTTCATAATTTCATAATACAAAGACAACAACTTGAGAATGGAAGCACACAACTTCTGCTTCCATGCCAAACTGACAAAGAAAACATGGTAGTTTGTCGGTAACATTTTCAAACAGAAGATAATGGAATCACAGTCAGTTTGACGGGACCAGATTCTTATTGATGCCCAAGTAGACCTTCTGCGCAGAGATCTGTAGGAAAATAGAGAAACCATCAGACCATCTGAAACCTCAAAATAAAAGGAATTTGAGGAGCAAACATGTAACAGATTCTCGATAAAAAAACATATGGTTTGCATGTTCATGCTGCAAGTTAATAAGAAATATTATAAGCAGCATCCAGTCTTTTAGGTATGATAAAAGAGACACCACGAATGGCTGAACAGGACATTCCCTAGATAACCTAGAACAAGAAGGAAAAGGTCCATTTTTGAAATTTGTCTTTTTCCCCTAGTACGATTTTGAGTTTTTGGTACACATTTTGGGGGGTGGCAGTTGATGCTGTACCATATGTTGCAAAACACATTTCATGATCATTTTTTGCAATTAGTTTCATGGCTTTGGACCTAACCCTTGGGATATGAAAATGGTAAAAGAAACGCCCATAAAATTATCAAGTTATTTTCTCATAGGACATAATATCATCCCAAAATAAAAAAACAAAACACAACTCGTATGGGAAGAAACAATAACAAATTTCATTAGAGGGTGGATTGGACTAATTTGAATAATTTAAGAACTAAATCGAGTTGATATTTTCTATAGGGTGTCAAATGAGGAAAGAGATTTGTTGGTGAGTAGTAAAATGGCTTTTTCCAAAAAAAAACAGTGACTCAAATTGCTCTGTGGCCTGTGGGGGACATAATTTCATGAGAGATCACTGCAAGTGTGCTTTTGGCACACCGCACACGGTGCAACAATCTATGGCCATGCCGACGTTACACTCCAAAAAGAGAACTAAAATCAAAACAACACACATTATGTTCAACCTCCATCCAGCATGGGTATAGCACGATAGACTGACAGTCAACTTTAAGCCATTAACAAATATATAATATATTACAAGAATACTGCATAAAAAAAGAAAAAAACAGTGGACAGAAACTGCCTCCATATTCCGACATCGATTACAACTTAAATGCCACATTGTCATGTATAAACTCAACCTCTGAAAATTCAAATGAAACAATCTTATTTTCCACACAGCATGCCAAAAAAACAACTATTGACCAAAGATACTGCCATGTTGTCAGGAATTACTATAGCTAACATTATAAACATAATGTCAATATAGTAGCATTTAATTGTCTATAAAGTGCAGCCAACTTCAAAGCAGACATTTGACATTTCTATTTTCTATGCCAACAAAAGGTCGAACGTATAGAAGCATGATTAGTCCATCATGTAGTACAGGTCTACAAATGTAATAAGATATATCCCCTCCATTCCAAATTATAAGGCGTTTTGGTTGTTCTAGATACATAGTTTTTGTTATGTACTTAGACTAACATGATTGAGTGAATTTTATGTGACATGATGAATTGGTTGTTTTTATGTATTCTATTCATCTTCTTTGATTCTTTTAAACAAGAATCAAAGAAGATTTTATAATTTGGAATAGAGGGAGTAGAATTTATTGAGTGTTTGGTTTGGAGAACAAACCTATTCTACATGCATCATAAGTCCATTCCTTAAATCTAGTGAATAACTTCATTTCTCATACTAGTACTAATTATTACCTTGTGAGGAATAAGGTGATGATGAATCAACTTATTCTATTCTCCAAACCTCTGTTTACAAATCGTCCGACTAATCACGATTAATCGCGATTAGTCGGGCTGGTCGCCTGTAAGTGGCCGACCAGGGGGACGACACGATTTGTTTTTCTGGTCGTCCTATTCGTCGATTAGGCGTCCAAATCGTCCGATTAGCCATCTCTGGTCGACCAGTGTGCGGCGGGCTAGGTGTACTATTGGGCATCACCGTTTTTTTCGCCTAGTAGCCGCATAAATCTGTTGGCACCCCAAAACCCTAAAGCCTCCCCTGTGCCTGCGCCCCTCTCCTAAACTTTCTGTCCTCTGCCGGCGGCGGCTGCTCCAGCCTCCAGGGCTCTCCACCATCTACCAGCTCTGGCGTCTCCAGCAGTCCAGCTCATCCTTGAAGGTCGTCCCTGCCCCCTGCTCATCTACAAGGCACAAGATGAGCTCGTCATCCGAAGGTCATCCCTGCTCCCCTCCTTCCCCCTTGTCTGCAGTTTTGCATTCTGCGCAGCAGTACCCATTTGTCTGCAGTTTTGCAGTCTGCCCTGCTCATATAGTGTTCTATACTTCTACGTTCTATTGCCTTACTTCAATAGTTCTTAGCTTCATAGCAGCGACCAGTTTATCCCACCAGTCCAGCAGCACCAATGATCTTATTCTTACCAGTTCCAAACTTCCAATTCAATTTTAGTTCTATATGGCTTATATGCCTAGAAATACATATATACATATACATATATATGGCTTATATGCCTAGAAATATACATAGGACGACTAGGGACGACCAGAGGCCGACTAGAACCAATTAGTCGACCTAATTGTCGCCCTAATCGCGATTAGGCGCCTGGTCGGTCCTCTGGGTCGACTAGCTGGTCGCCCGACTTGAAATCAGTGCTCCAAACCAAACAAAGAACTAAAGAGTGAGATGATGATGGACTACTTTATTCCACAAACCAAACACCCCTTGGTTCTTGAAGTGCATCACTCAGGCAATTAGGTTTACAGACAAACTTAATCCCAATAATCTAAGCAAACTAGGGCATCCTACTGAAAAACGCAAATTATCGAGAATAAACATAACTTCACGCTAAAAAGAAAGATACGGAAAAGTAACTCAAAAATAATAAGTGTTCATGGCTTAACACAATGCATATTACTGAAGAAACACAAATGTGCATAAATATCTACTTAAAACTCGCTCTCAACACCAAAGAAATACGATAGAAATACATCAGAAAACTTTGATGAGGATTCCTTTTTTATGGAGGTCTTTCTTAATTTCCTCTCTTCTTTTCCACTCAATTCTAGTTTATCAGATTCTTATTTAAAAGAATCAAAGAAGATGAATAGAATACATAAAAAACAACCAATTCATCATGTCACATAAAATTCACTTACCTAAGTCATAAGCTGCTCGTGCTTTCAGAGCATTGGAGCAACAACAAATCTATACTCTTAGCTAACCTATGAAACTAGTCGATAGTTGAACTAGATTTGTTACGTCCCAAATTTTCATCGACTGAATCAAAATCAGCAGAGCTCTTGACCAACGACCAACGAGGAGTCATTTGCAATTTTGTCACTGTCATTTGTGAGCTTCACCAATTTGCCATCGAACACACAAATCATAGACATAGATGATCCCACAAGTCTTAGACACGATGTAATAGCAAAGAGCCAAATTTGAACCCTGGATAGAAACAGCCCACAATTCGCCTAAATACAACTCGCAGCAAAGGATTCAACCTATTGTCGCCAAATAACAAGCGCTCACTGCACGAATCCATACGACCATCCCACCAATTGGGACCTATCCTCATTCCTCAATCAAATCGACCAAATTCCTACGGCGATGGGGAAGCATCGAGATCTATCCAGGAGCGTACCGACACGGGCGTTTAGGAAGACGGCGGGGAGCCGGAGTGGCGGGTGATGAGGTCGTCGTAAGGGTCCCGGCGACCGGCAGCCTGGCTGATCTGCAGGTCCCAGGAGAGCTGCGAGTTGAAGCGGTCGAAGGTCCAGAAGCTGTAGGGGCGCAGAGGGAGGCTCCACGCCGCCTTGGTGCGCTCGCACCGCTCCTTCATCTTGTAGGCATGCTCCCGCCGAACCTGGTCGCGCTTGTCCGGGTCCTCCATCAAACGGAGGATCAGGTTCTCTGCGAACTCCATGATGAAACCCATCGCCGCCGCCGGTCGCCCACTCCCTCCTCCCCGGTGAGTTTGGGATCTGCTGGTGCGCGTCGGCCTCTCTCGGCCGCTCCTGCTGTATCGATAGTTCGAGACTGGGGCCTGGGGGTGCAGTGCAGTCTATAGTCTGCTCTGCCTACGGTGGGGTGGCCGGGTGGGGGGTGGACCAAAATGGTCTGCCCTGCCGTCTGCGACTCTGCGTGGCTGATGCAGTGAGCCGGTCAGCCGGAGATCAAGTCCATCCACCGGCCCAACACGAGGTCCTAGATGCAAGCCAGGTCTTAGTCATGTTTTTTTATTTTATCTACTACTCCGTTTCAAAATATAGTTCATTTATCTTTTTCAACCTCCAATTTGATCACTCGTCTTATTAAAACATTCATGAGAAATAAAAAATAAATCATATGTAAAATATATTTGATAATAAACAAAATTATAATTAATTTTTTTTGTTTTTTGGCAATTTTTTAAATAAGACGAGTGGTCAAATTTAAGATTGAAAAAGTTAAACGAACTATAAATTAGGACTCAGAGAGTACTATAATAGTAGTAGCTTTATCTGGGGGTAAAAAATAGAAATATTACTCCATCAGAGTCACACTACGGCTGTTTCAAATCATAAAATGTTTTTATGTTTTTCATTTTTATATATATTATATTTAACTTTTTTCTCTACTCATATAAAATACCAGTTTTTCTGATTTCTAAGAAAGTCCTTATACTTTTACCGGGTACCTAGGAACGGGGTACATGTAACACCTAAAAATCTTAATGCTAGGATTAAGGAAGAATTTCCATGGGAATTAAATCATCATACCCTTTGATACACATCTCCTTACCTTCTGGGTTATGTTCTTAAAAATAAATAAAAGTAATATTTCGACTTCTCAATTTTAAGATCTGACTTTTGAAATTAAGTATAATTTTGAAGCAAGAGTTAAACTCAGAAAATAAATAATAGAGGTTTTCTATTTAAATTGAGTGAATATTTCCTTCACCAATGTACATCCGGAGGCATTTATTTAAATAAGAAAAAAACTTAAATGTTTGCATTGAATGCTGAGTTTTTATGTGATTGTGCATTATGATTTAAATTGAAATTCAAACTTCATTTAAATCTGAATTAGAATATGAAAATAGAAAACAAAATAGAAAAGAAAAAGGGGAAATAATAAAACTCGCGCTAGGCTGAATCCTCTTCTCTCGGCCTAGTCTCATGCACCCACCGGCCCAACTACTCTCCTATGCACATCCAAGCACCCACGCTCAACCGCACTCACTGCAGAGCGGGGACCGGTTGTCAGCCCCTTCACCCAAAGTCTGTGTGCGCGCGTAGTAAACCTGAGACACTGTCGTGTGGGGCCGCTACCAGCCACACGAGCCGCTCGCCAGCTCCTTCGTTCACCTGCGCCCGCATACACTAACAAGTGGGACCCTCGTGTCACCGTGTTCCTCCTAATCTTCACAGCAGCCGCGCAAACCATAATAATCTCCCTGACGTTCGCAGAATTCTTTTGCAACCACCATTGCTGAGACATGTGCCACCGTGAAAAGGAGAGATAGAATGTCGCCGCCATCAACCATGGTCCCCGGCCACGCTGCGTCCTCGGAGGGTGGTCCTATAGCTTCTCTAGTGCTCCCCATGCATGGACGTGGTCTGCTCGGACGAGATTGTCCACCGGAGCACAGCGAATTGCTCACCGGATTCACGAAGCTGTCGCACGTGGTGGTGAGCTTCACTATCGCTGCCATGTCAAGTAAGAAAGTGTGCTCCTATGTTTGTCGTGCTCTAGTGTATGAGTATCGCCGTTGGGTGTGATGGATGAAGCGTCGGGGCGCGGAATTCCCGAGCACTGACGAATCGCCGCCATGGAGAGCGATCGGTGCCGCGCGTCTGGGCGTGCTGGTGGAAAGACAACTATGAGCCGTTGATCGGGTCATGGGCAGCGTCGATTAGATCGTCTGTAGAGTGTAAAACTGGTATATCAGTCGTGCTCACGGTCATGAGCGGCTTGGACCCTCACATGAGTAACTTATGGAACTAAAACTTAATATGTAACCTGCATTGCATTGTGGGATTTATTATAATTGTGATCTCTTATTTAATTGTGTTGGTATCTACGTATACTTAGTAACTGCTAATAAATTTTAACCAACTTGTTAATAGCAACGCTCAGCCTTAGTCATTCTCTTTGGTAAGCCTTACAATTCACATGAACCCCCACTGTAAGTGAGCTCATGCACATTATTCCCCACAACTTGTTGAGCAATGAACGTATGTGAGCTCACTCGTACTAAACTCACACCAGGGCAAGAACATGTACCACCAAGATGAGGAGCATGAAGGATTCTATGATGAGTTCGGAGAGGTCTAGGCTGTCATTCTCAGTCAGCTATGGTTGTGGAGGATCGTTGTTGTCATATAATGTAATTATTTAGCTATTTTGTACAGAACCCCTATTATATAATAAATATGTGACATTGATTTTTGTACCATGAGTCATCATATGTGGGGATCTTGATTTGGTGCATATATGAGACGCACACGAGTTTGCCCTTAAATTTGGGTGTGATAGTACCCAAGGTAAAGCCCATAACCTCTTTCCGGTCCATTTGCCGAGCAAGTCTGCGAGGCGAGATGGATGACCAAGTCCCCAAGGAGCAAGTCTGCGAGGCAAGGCGGACGACCAAGTCCCCGCTAAGCAAGTCCGTGAGGCGAGGCGGACGACCAAGTCCTCATCGAGCAAATCCACGAGGCGGAGCGGACGACCAAGACCCCGCCGAGCAAGTCCGCGAGGCGGGGTGAACAATCGAGTTCCCACCGAGTTGACCCACGAGGAAGGAACGCGTTCCCGGCGATCTATGGGGTCCTAGCTCAATTGAACGGGTCGGTGAGTATCAAGAGCAAGCAAGGGTGTTGAAACAAGAAAGCAGAGGGCGTGATCGGACCTGAATTGGGCTGGCCACGACGAGGTCAAGCAGCTCGGTGTTCTTGAGGGATTTGGGGGAAATCCCAAATTGGGGAGTTCTAGGGGAGGATTTGAGGCACAGGTTGCTTCACTGGTTGCGCAATTATCTAGCGGAGCGGACGAGGGCGGCAATTTATAGCTTCCAACGATGGTGGTGTCCAATTTCATGAGGATGTGTTGGCGGCCGGAGGGGAAAAGAGGTACTGGCGCTCAGGATGAGTGGCTTTCACCGTGGCAGCCCTCCGGCAATCACCGGACATGCATACCGTGATTCGCCGTGACGTGGGCTAGCGTTTAAACACGTGGCGTACAACAGCGAGCGATCGACGACGGCGAAATCTATCCGGCCGCACGACGAGCAAGTGGGTACGGTGAACCTCATCCGCGCCCGAGCCCGAGCTGATCCAGTGCCAAGATCTTTACTCCGTCGTGGTTATCCCCTCTCCAGCGAACACGAATCGCGGCAACAACGTGAATCACGGCGTAAAGACCATCGGTGGCGAGGGGGATACATCCGGGATCTGATTCAGCTACTGTACCATGGGAACCCCTATTCAGTTAACCTGACAGTCGATGTTTAGGGCAGGTTTTCTCCAAATTTGTCATGGCAACATAACCAATGCTTTGCAGCAAAGTTGTAGCCCTACAAACCATCTTCACCTTTGCTATAGCATCCCTAGCCAAATTCCCCTTGGATCATGATTGAATTCGAGCCCTAAGTTCATGCAATTCCTCTGTCAGTCTGAATTCAGACTCCAAGCAGTCTGACAGCCCATCTTTAGGTCTAGTTATATCCAAATTTTACACAACATCAGTGCTTGGTCACTTAATAAGAATTGTTCTCCTTTCATAGCTCTATAGGTTTGATGTGTTGATCTAGGGCAAACTCCTCCTAATTTGGAAGTTACAAAGCTTCAAAGTTGAGCCAATTCTCTGAATTTCAGACTTAGCCAATAGAGTTCAAATAGGACTTTTTGCAAATAAGTCCAAATCTCAAGGTTCATCTTACAAATCCACATACTTGTGAACCATATGACTTAAGGTGCCTTACTTTCATGGTTTTTGCACTTTAGTCCAAAAGTGCACTAATTTTGCACTTAGCCCCCTAGGGTTTAATTAGTAACATGTCACCTTAATACAACTTGTTTGAAATTTTTGCCTAGTGGATGCACTCTAGGTGTGACAAACACATTAAATGCCAATGCTTATGATGTTATGCTCAAGTTTTAGTAATAGTAACACCAGGGGTGTTACACCATGTATCAATTGAACTTGCGTAGGATTACGAAATACGAGGGATCTAAAGAATAACCTTGACCATTTCATGGTCATCCCATTTTGTGCTCCCGAGGTTGCGCACTTGATTTACCATCGTCTTGAGCCGATTGTACATGGCTTGTGGCTCTTCGCCTTTGTTGAGGACGAATCGACCGAGCTCTCCCTCGATCGTTTCACGCTTGGTGATCTTGGTCACCTCGTCCCCTTTGTGCGCGGTTTTCAGGACGTCCCAAATTTCTTTGGTGTTCTTCAACCCTTGCACCTTGTTATACTCCTCTCAACACAAGGAGGCGAGGAGTATAGAAGTTGCTTGGGAGTTGAAGTGCCTAATTTGGGCGGCCTCATCCGAGTCGTAGTCCTCATCCCCCACTTGAGGTGCTTGCGCTCCAAACTCAACAATATCCCAGGGCTAGCATTAGAATTAAATTCAAGTCTGAAAGATTATTTCTCTTGCTAGGAGTTGCTCAAGGAGTGCGGATGACATGTGGAAGCAAACTCAATTAATGCTAACAAGGAAATGTTAGAGAGAGGAAAGAGGACAAAACAAATCAAGCGAGTAGACATGATGATTTGTTTTACCGAGGTTCGGTTCCAAAGAACCTAGTCCTCGTTGAGGAGGCCACAAAGGCTGGGTCTATTTCAACCCTTTCCCTCTCTCTCAAATGGTCACTTAGACTGAGTGAGCCTTTTCCTTAATCTCACGGGTCACTAATACCCCACACGGACCACCACACACTTGGTGTCTCTTGCTTCGCTTATAAGCACTTAGAAAAGAAGTGAGGAAGGAAGAAAGGCAATCCAAGCAATAAGAACGCAAATGAACACAAAAATACTCTCTCAAGTCACTAAGTGGTTGAGATGAATTTGGGACTTGGAGAGGGTTTGATCTTTGGACTTGTGTATTGGAGTGAATGCTTTAGCTCTTGTATTGAATGTGATCTTCAAAAAACCTGGATGCCAATGAATGAGGTGGTTGGGGGTATTTATATCCCCAACCACTTCCTAGCCGTTGGCAAGGGCTGCTGGCGATGGGTGCACCGGACAGTTCGGTGCGCCACCGGACAGTCACTGTGCACTGTCCGGTGCGCGCCACGTCAGCGCAACCGTTAGGGTTCGGAGCAGTTGACCGTTGGCGACGCTTGTGGTCTTGCTGCACCAAACAGTCTAGTGCCACACCGGACAGTCCGGTGCCCTCTGACTTCTACGCTCTGACTTCTGTCACGACACTGTTCACTTCTAACATCTCCACAGTCAAACAGTGCACCTCCATACTCCTCGCTTCCCTGTGTAGGGAGGAGTACAACAAGGTGCAAGGGTTGAAGAGTGCTAAAGAAATTTGGGACGTCCTCAAAACGACGCATGAAGGGCACGAGGTGACCAAGATCACCAAGCGTGAAACGATTGAGGGAGAACTCGGTCGATTCATCCTCAACAAAGGAGAGGAGCCACAAGCAATGTACAACCGGCTCAAGACCATGGTCAACCAAGTCCTCAACCTCGGGAGCACCAAGTGGGATGACCATGAATGGTCAAGGTTATTCTTAGATCTTTTGTTTTTCGTAATCCCACTCAAGTGCAACTAATCCATGGAGATCCTAGATATAAACAAATGTCTCCCGAGGAGGTCATTGGCAAGTTTGTGAGCTTTGAACTTATGGTCAAAGACTCAAAACACATTTTCAACTTGGAGCAAGGCGCCACCTTCACACCCGAGGTGCAACTCGTTGCATTCAAAGCAACGGAAGAAAAGAAGGAAGAGTCTACACCAAGTAGACTCCCAATCGACGCCTCCAAGCTTGACAACGAGAAGATGGCTCTTATCATCAAGAGATTTCGACAAATCCTCAAGCAAAAAAAGGGGAAGTACTACAAACCCCGTTCCAAGAGGGTGTACTACAGGTGTGGTAAGTCCTGTCACTTTATTGCTAAATGTCCATATACAAGTGACAGTGACAGGGATGATGACAAGAAAGGGAAGAAGAAGATGGAGAAGAAAAGATATTACAGTAAGAAGAAGGGTGGCGAAGCGCACATGGGGCGATAATGGGACTCAGACGAGAGCTCCACCTACTCCTCCGACGAGGACGCTGCCAACATCGCCGTCAACAAAGGGCTTCTCTTCCCCAACGTCGGCCACAAAAGCTCTAGTGATGATAATGATGATTTCACTTCTCTTTTTGCAAACATTACCAAAGATCAAAAGAAAAAGATTAATGAATTGATAGAAACCATTAACGAGAAGGATGATATCTTGGAATGCCAAGAGGACTTGCTCGTTAAGGAAAATAAAAAAATTGTTAAGTTGAAAGATGCTTATGCTCTTGAAGTAGAAAAATGTGAAAACTTGTCTAAAGAGCTTAATATTTGCAATGATTCAATTTCTTGTCTTAGAACTGAAAATGCTAGTTTAATTGCTAAGATTGAAGAATTGAATGCTTGTAATGTTTCTACATCTACTGTTGAGCATGTCATCATTTGCATTAGATGTAGAGATGTTAATATTGATGCTATGAATGATCACATTGCTATGATTAAAAAACAAAATGATCACATAGCTAATTTAAATACTAAAATTGTCGAGCATGAGTTAGAAAATGAAAATTTTAAATTTTCTCGAAGCATACTCTATAATGGGAGACGCCCTGGCGTTAAGGATGGCATTGGCTTCCAACAAGGGAGCCAAAGCAACATCAAACTTAATGCCCTAAGAACAGACTTTCTAACTTTATTAAGGCCAAGGCTCCCATGATTCAGGATAGGGAAGGTTACATTTTATATCCTGAAAACTATCTGAAAGTTGCCTAGAGGGGGGTGAATAGGCAAGCGGAAATATTTTCAACAAAAACTAGAAACAAACTAGGTAAAACTGGCTCAGCCGGTGTCAAAACCGATTCAATCGGTTTGAACAAGCTCAACTAAAGAATGAGATATAAAACTAAATTTATCTCGAAATTCACATAGTTAACTTTGGAAATGAGATATTCTAGATAATCCACAGAGTTCAAAGTAGTAGATCTGAGAAGGACACTTCTCAAAATCCACACACCAAAAACATATAAACAAATCTTCCATGGAATGGTGAGAGAACGAAGAATACGAACAAACACAATGAACAAGAACACAAGAGATACAAGATTTCCGAGGTTCGGTCACACCACAAAAGGTGCCCTACTTCCTCATTGAGGCGCCCACAAAGAGCCGGGTCTCTTTCAACCTTAATCCTCCTTTTGCCGACCACAAAGGTCAAGCCCACACACTAATCTTTGCTCAAACGAGCGGGTAATACAAACTTTCTTGTGGTCTTCCACAAGATTTGGAAACTCACAAGCGACAACTAGTCGTCTAGGAGCTAGAAGCTCCAAGAGTAATGAATCCACAAAGAACTCGATGTAGTACCAAAGCTCGAATCAAGAAGAGCAAGAGGGATTTAGAGATGAAGCACCAAAAACCGCAGCTCTCAAACTCACTCAAAGATTTCTCACCAAAGATTTGAAATAGGAGAGGCAAGAGATGTGTGAGAGAGAGTGGGAGGTGTTTCTCAAGTTAGAAATTAGGGCTGGGCATTCGGTCTATTAGGGTAATTCGGTTCGATCTATTCGTGTTTGTGAAATTTCGGGTTCTGAAAAATGAGAACCGAAATTTTCAAAAATATTTTAGGAACCGAACCCGAATAGACTCACAATTTCGGTTCGGTCTATTCGGTCCACCGAATAGACCCGAATTATAGAGAGACTAGTATATTTTGTTAAAATATATACAATGAATAATTAATTGAAAGTACTATTACTACAACAAGTGACTATAAAAATTAGCATACAAAGATATATATACTATCGTTAAGATGATATCATTATTTCTAACTAATAAGTTCATAAATCATATAATAATACCATCACATATTAAGAGTTTTTTATATTTCGGGTTATTAGGTCTATCCGGGTTTTAAAGGTTAGGAACCGAACCCGAACCCATACCCCGAAATATAGCACATATAGGAACCGAACCCGAACCCAAAAACCCGAATAGAACGACAATTCGGTCTATTCGGGTTTGGTTAGGGTTCGAGTTCGGTTTTCGGGTTTAAAATGCCCACCCCTATTAGAAATGGAGTTTGGGTCGTGCTCTTGTGTGGGGAGAGAGGTAGGAGTGAGTATATATAGGTGGGGCTTCAAAACTAGCCGTTGGGCCAGAAAACCTGACCCAAACCAGTTGAACCGCCCTAGGGGGTGGTTGAACCGCCCCTGGCAGGTCTGGCAGACTGTCTGCTAGTCTGACTGGCAGACTGACGTGCAGTCTGGTCAAGTTGACCTAGACCGGTTGAACCGCCCCTGACATCTCTGTTGACCTGTCTGACAGTCTGACTGGCAGATTGCTGGTCAGAGGTCAGAGGGGCCAGGGACCAGTTGAACCACCCTTAAGGACCAGTTCAACTAGTCTTGACTAGAGAGTTAAAGAGAGAAAACCCCAGTTCAACTGCCCAGAGGCAAGTTCAACTGGTGTATGGTCAAAGAGGTTCACAGTTGAAGTTGAAGTTCAACTGGAGTTGAGAAAGCTCAACTATAGTTGAAAAAGCTCAACTGCAGTTGAAGAAGTTCAACTCAGCTGAAGTTCAGCTCAGCTGAAAAATCTCAACTTCAGCTGAAGAAGCTCAACTCAGCTGAAGTTTAGTTCAGCTGATAAAGCTCAACTGCAGCCGAAGAAGTTCAACTGCTTTTCAACAAGAATACTCTCAGTTTCTCAAACCTAACCACGGTCAGCCATAGAGCGTTCAAGAGATTTTTTGGTTTTCAAAAATTGCTTTTGAATATAGAGGCTTGAGCTTTGGCAAACAGCAACCTTTTATTTGGATCCCCCTTGATAGTACGACGATTTCTATACTCAAGTTAAATAAAATATAATTAAGTAAACTCCTTGAGTCATTGGTGTCTCATGTGTGATTTCTCCATGGCATTGCTTTAGAAGGACCACAAAACATCTTTATCTCACCTCTTGAAGCAAACACAAATCGAGCCTGTGACTTGAACCATTTCACCATATATGAGCTCAACTCACGGCTTCAAGTCACCTCACGGCTTCAAGTCACCTCACGGCTTCAAGTCACCTTACTGATGCATCAACACAATATAAGTCTTCATAGTTGATTAGTTCATCGATTTAGTGCAAGTACTCTCTTCTTCACCTTAGCAATGGTACCTCGGTCCACAAGCCATCGCTTGGCCTTCACCTTCGCTTAGTTCCTCGAAGCCCTTTCCTTGCTATCTTCACCCTATCAAGCCATTCTTGAGTCACATCATATTGAGCATCCATTGAGAGAACCATTTCTTCAATATTGGGAACCTTGCTTGAGTGTCTTCTAGATGTAAATGCTAAGATCAATCAAGCTCTAGTATGATTCTCATAGAAGCATATATGGACTAATAGTAATATGGTCAAGCCAATTCACGATTCCTCATATCTTATTCACTTTGTCTTGACCAATCCTCTTAATCACTTCAACCTCTATTCTGATCATATCTATGAAGTGATTCCTCAGGTCTTATCCATATATATTCAAACCAATATAGAGACCATATTATATCCATTTGCATTGTCTCATTGGTTATTTAACCTTGTGTTGAACCTTTGTTCACTGATCATTATACACTATTCAAGTATGTTCATCAAACTGAATTTCATGTTCAACACTTAGCAAACTCGTTAGACCTTTAAATGTGTTGTTATCCAAATCACCAAAACTCTCAAATGGGATGAATGCACTTTCACTATCCTGAGCACAAAATTAGAAGAATTCATGCTAGGAAACCTCATTCCGTTTCTCATCATGCTTTTATATATAGTAATGAGGCTTCTAGCTCTCGGCATACAACTCATATCAAAATGCCTAAAAAGAAGATTGCTAATGCAATAAATGAACATAGCATTTCATTCAAAACTTTTGATGCACCATTTGTGCTCACTAACAAATAAGGCAAGGTAGTTGCCAAATATGTTGGGGGCAAACACAAGAGTCCTAAGACTTGTGTTTGGGTACCCAAGGTGCTTGTTTCTAATGTGAGAGGACCCAAGTCCGTTTGGGTACCTAAGAACAAGACCTAAATTTGTTTTGTAGGTTTATGCATCCGGCGGGTCAAGTTGGATAATCGATAGCGGATGCACAAACCACATGACAGGGGAGAAAAGAATGTTCTCCTCATATGAGAAAAATGATGATCCCCAAAGAGGAATTACATTCGGGGATAGAAATTAAGGTTTGGTCAAAGGTTTGGGTAAAATCACTATATCTCCTAACCATTCCATTTCTAATGTTTTTCTTGTAGATTATTTAGATTACAACTTGCTTTCTGTTTCTCAATTATGCAAAATGGGCTACAACTGTCTATTTACTGATATAGGTGTTACTGTCTTTAGAAGAAGTGATGATTCAATAGCTTTTAAGGGAGTGTTAGATGGTCAGCTATATTTGGTTGATTTCAATGATAACGATGCTAAACTAGACATTTGCTTAATGGCTAAGACTAACATGGGCTGGCTCTGGCATCGCTAACTTGCTCATGTTGGGATGAAGAATCTTCATAAACTTCTAAAGGAGGGCACATTTTAGGACTAACAAATGTTCATTTTGAGAAAAACTGTGTTTGTAGCGCATGTCAAGCATGGAAGCAGGTTGAAGTTCATCATCCACACAAGAACATCATGACGACCGAGTGGCCATTTGAGCTACTCCACATGGATCTATTCGGCCCGATCGCTTACATAAGCATCGGCGGGAGTAAGTATTGTCTTGTTATTGTGGATGATTATTCTCGCTTCACTTGGGTATTCTTTTTGCAGGAAAAATCTCAAAGCCAAGAGACCTTAAAGAGATTCTTGAGACAGGCTCAAAATGAGTTCGGATTAAGAATCAAGAAGATTAGAAGCGACAATGGAAGGGAGTTCAAGAACTCTCAAATTGAAGGATTTCTTGAGGAGGAGGGCATCAAGCATGAGTTCTCTTCTCCCTACACACCTCAACAAAACGGTGTTGTGGAGAGAAAGAATAGAACTCTCTTGGATATGGCGAGGACCATGCTTGATGAGTACAAAACACCGGATCAGTTTTGGGCGGAGGCGATTAAAACCGCTTGCTACTTGAAAGCATCTAGGCCCCCCTGGTTGGTTTTAGTGATTAATGACAACGTAATATTATATGTGACTAACGTGTGTTTTACAGAGCAAATGGTAAGTTAGGTCGCATTACAGGAAGTTGTACTACAACGGTGAAAACAATCCTCGAGACGAGAACTTGAAGCGACAGCTGAAACAATAAATCAAAAGATGAAGGTCTTCGTATTCCGAGTGTCGAAGGAGTTGCGGACACTCGGTATAGAGTTAGGTCTTCTATTTTATTTTAGCCGTACTATAAAAAGGGGTTGTGGATGAGTAGTTTGACCAAGAGAATTCTAGTGTAGTGTTGGTGCATATTCAGACTCACATCTAGTGCTAGGTGTCACTCTATAACACACTCATGAGTTAGAACGAAAACAGATTCTAAAAACAGAATGAAAACGAAGTTAGGGTTTCTGTCTTAGGGGCACCGGACTGTCCGGTGTGCACCGGACTATCCGGTGCTCCCCTGATAGTGGGGCCAGCCAGGCCCGGGGGTAGTGCCTCTGCCCTTGAGAAAACCTGAGAGCAACGAGTTGCGAAGTTGAATTTTAGCGGTCACACCGGACTGTCCGGTGTGCACCGGATAGGAACTGTTCACTGTCTAGTGTGCCATCAGCCCAACGGCTAGCTGTCAGAACTAGCCGTTGGAGTCAACCATTGGTGCACCATTGGCGTACCAATGGCGCATCGGACTATCTGGTGCGCTCATGCGCAGTAAACCCTGGTAACGGCTAGTTTGGTGGGTGGGGCTATTTATACCCCTCCACCTAAAATATTGAGAGTCTTGCTGCCCTCATTGATGACCATACATTGCTAGAGCATTGCAAGCACCACAAAGCATAGTGAGGTGATTAGAAAATCTTAAATCCTGCATTAGGACCTCATTAGTGCAAGTGAGAGCCATCTAGAGCACACACTGCATGCATTAGGCTTCTCTTGGTCAAGTGAAAGTCTATGGCTTGTTACTCTTGGTGATCGGCATCACCTAGCTAGACGGCTTGGTGGCGTTTGGAGCACGGTGATCACCTCGGACGATTTGTTGGTGATCCGGCTTGAGATTGTAAGCGGTCGTGAGGGATCCACCGCGCTGGAATGGCAGAGGATCATCTCATAGTGAGCACTTGGTTCTTGCGAGGACCAAGGGGGAGCGATACCCTTGCACGGGTGCTCCAACGAGGACTAGGGAAGAGTGCCGACTCTTCGATACCTCGGCAAAAAATTGGAGGAGTCTTCTAAACCTTGCTTTACATTCCGCATTTAATTCAAGCATTTTACCTTGTTTAATTGTTTAGCAAGTAGTTGAAGTAATGTCTTAGTATTGTTGTTTTTCTAGTAGTATTCTCTTATTGCTAGCAGTTGGGTGAAGTTGGGCTCTTGCTTAGGGTTTAATTGTTGTTGATTTTTAGAAACGTCCAATTCACCCCCCCTCTTGGGCATTGTGATCCTTTCACTACTCCATCAATCGACTCTACCTTCACCGAATCCTCAAGAAAACATCGTATGAACTCCTCACCGGTAAAAGCCCAATGTTTCTTATTTTAGAGTTTTTGGGAGCAAATGTTTTATTCTTATTTAGAGAGGTAGAAATTCTAAATTTGCTCCTAAAGCGGTAGAAGGCTTTTTACTTGGTTATGACTCAAACACAAGGGCATATAGAGTCTTCAACAAGTCCACTTATTAGTTGAAGTTTCTTGTGGCATTGTGTTTGATGAGACTAATGGCTCGCAAGTGGAGCAAGTTGATCTTGATGAATTAGATGATGAAGAGGCTTTGTGTGCCACGCTAAGAACATGTCCATTAGGGATGTGTGTCCAAAAGAATCCGTAGAGCCTTCACAAGCACAAGATCAACCATCATCATCCATACAAGCATCTCCAGCAACTCAAGATGAGGAAATGGCTCAAGAAGAAGAGGATGAAGACCAAGATGATGAGACACCTCAAGAGGAGGATATTGATCAAGGGGGAGATGAAGATGATCAAGATAAGAAAGACGATCAAGAAATTTAGGATCAAAGACCACCACACCCAAGAGTCCACCAAACAATTCAAAGAGATCACCCCATCAACTCCATTCTTGGTGACATCCATAAGGGGGTAACCACTAGATCTTGAGTTGCTCATTTTTGTGAACATTACACTTTTGTCTCTTCTGTTGAGCCATACAAGATAGAGGATGCACTAAGAGATCTGGACTGGGTGGTGGCAATGCAAGAGGAGCTCAACAACTTCACGAGGAATGAAGTATGGCATCTAGTTCCACGTCCTAACCAAAATGTTGTAGGTACCAAGTGGGTATTTGAAAGTCACCTAGAGGGGGTGGATAGGCGGAATCTGAAATTTACAACTTAAAACAACAATCTACAAGCCAGGGTTAGCGTTAGAATGAAAAACCGAGTCCGAGAGAGAGGGGGAAAACAAATCAACCAAGAAATAAAGTGAATGACACGGTGATTTGTTTTACCGAGGTTCGATTCTAAAAAACCTAGTCCCCGTTGAGGTGGTCACAAAGACCGGGTCTCTTTCAACCGTTTCCCTCTCTCAAACGGTCACTTAGACCGAGTGAGCTTTCTCCTTAATTCCACGGGTCACTTAGACCCCGCAAGGATCACCACACACTTGGTGTCCCTTGCCTTGCTTACAAGTCACTTTGGAACAAGAAAGAGGAAGGAAGAAAGTGATCCATGAAACAAGAGCGCAAAGAACACGAACAAACACTCTCTCAAGTCACTAGGAGGTTGGAGTGAATTTTGGCACTTGGAGAGGCTTTGATCTTTTGATTTGTGTCTTAGAGTGAATGCACTAGCTCTTGTATTGAATGAGATGTCTGAAAAACTTGGATGCTTGGAGTGGTGGTGGTTGGGGGGTATTTATAGCCCTCAACCACCACATAGCCGTTGGGGCAGGCTGCTGTCGATGGGCGCACCAGACAGTCCGATGCGCCACCAGACACTGTCCGGTGCACCAGCCATGTCACCCAACCGTTAGGGTTCTGGAGCTTGTGACCGTTGGAGGCTTTGTCTTCTAGTGGCACCGGACAGTCCGGTGCTACACCGGACAGGTACTGTTCACTGTCCGGTGCGCCTCTGACGGGCGGCTATGACTCTGCGCGCACTGTTCTTCACTGTTCATCTGAATCTTCAGCTTTTGCAGTCGACCGTTGCGCGAAGGAGTCGTTACTCCGCTGGTGCACCGAACAATCCGGTGAATTATAGCAGAGCGCGCCTGTAGAAACCCGAGAGTGGCATGTTCGATTCTATACGGCCCTAGTGCACCGGACATTGTCTGGTGACACATGGACAGTCCGGTGCGCCAGACCACGGCACACTCAAGTTTCTTGCTCCTTTGTATTTGAACCCTATCTTCTATATTTATTGGTTTGAGTTGAACCTTTTTGCACCTGTAGAACATATACTCTAGAGCAAACTAGTTAGTCCATTATTTGTGTTGGACATTCAACCACCAAAATTAGTTATGGGAAAAGGTTAACCCTATTTCCCTTTCAGTATTCCGCAACAAACAAGATGAGGATGGTGTGGTGACTAGGAACAAAGCCCGACTTGTTGCCAAGGGATATTCACAAGTCGAAGGTTTGGATTTTGATGAAACCTATGCACCCATAGCTAGGCTTGAGTCAATGGCTTCAAAGTTGGTATGAATGCCTGAAAGACTTTCTTATCACCAATGGCTTCAAAGTTGGTAAAGCTGACCCTACTCTCTTCACTAAAACAATTGCTAAAGACTTGTTTATATGCCAAATTTATGTTGATGATATTATCTTTGGGTCTACTAACAAGTCGTCTTGTGAAGAGTTTAGTAGGATCATGATACAGAAATTCGAGATGTCGATGATGGGGGAGTTGAAGTATTTTCTTGGATTCCAAATCAAGCAACTCCAAGAGGGCACCTTCATTTGCCAAACTAAGTACATTCAAGACATACTCAAGAAGTTTGGAATGAAGAATGCCAAACCCATCAAGACCCCCATGGGAACAATGGGCATCTTGACTTCGACACAGGAGGTAAATCCATAGATCAAAAGGTATACAGGTCGATGATAGGATATTTACTCTATTTATGTGCTTCACAACTGGATATTATGCTTTCTGTATGCATGTGTGCAAGGTTCCAGGCAAATCCTAAGGAAGTTCACCTTAGGGACCCAAAAAGAATCATGAGGTATTTAACTTATACTCCTAAGTTTGGGCTATGGTACCCCAAGGGATCAACTTTTGATCTAATTGGGTATTCCAATGCTGATTATGTCGGATGTAAAATTGACAGGAAGAGCACATCAGGGACTTGCCAGTTTCTAGGAAGATCACTGGTGTCTTGGGCTTCAAAGAAACAAAACTCAGTAGCTCTATTCACCGCCGAAGCCAGGTATATTGTTGCAGGACATTGCTATGCTCAATTACTCTGGATGAGGCAAACCCTTAGGGACTATGGCTACAAGTTGAGCAAAGTCCCTCTCTTATGTGATAATGAGAGTGCAATCCGCATGGCAGATAATCCCATTGAACACAGCCGCACTAAGCACATAGACATCTGGTATCACTTTCTGAGAGATCACCAACAAAAGGGGGATATCGAAATTGCTTATGTTAGCACTCACAACCAATTAGTCGATATCTTCATCAAGCCCCTAGATGAAAAGACTTTTAGCAAGCTTAGGAATGAACTCAATATCCTCGATTCTCAAAACTTTGATTGAAATCCTGCACACATTGCTCATTTATATACCTTTGATCATGTCTCTTTTATTTGGTACAAATGCATATTTCTTATTTTTCATGTGCCAAAGCTAAGACTAATGTGTTTCTAAGAATATTTCCATGATTAGTCTTGGATTGAAAGGGAAATGGAGTAATCGGCAAAGGCAAGGCTTCCACTACGACTCTGTCGGTATCATTTATCCTTTGTGAAAGTCGCCTAGAGGGGTGGTGAATAGGGCGAATCTGAAATTTACAAACTTTAAGCACAACTACAAGTCGGGGTTAGCGTTAGAATTATAAATGAGTCCGAAAGAGAGGGCAAAAACAAATCACAAGCAAATAAGGCGGATGACACGATGATTTGTTTTACCGAGGTTTGGTTCTTGCAAACCTACTCCCCGTTGAGGTGGTCACTGTTGGGGCAAAGGCGAAGACGCTACCCTTCGCTCTAGCCTTCGTCTTTCTCACTGCACCAACGGAAGTAGAAGAACCGGCGAGGTCCACCCTTCGCCTTGTACACTATGAGACGAAGGCCTACGACGACGTCGCCCCGTCCCACGTCCTCACTCGGCCTTGAGGCCTACGTGGGATTTGGCCCATTGTAACAGGCCCCGCACGAAGAAGCGTGTTACGGGCCTGATTTGTAATAGCTTTTCTGTAATGACAGTCTAACCCTCCTTTATAGGAATATTCCGGGGATAGTCCAGGTGCCTGAGGGTACATGCGTCATTACCTTGAGACGTTGGGCTCTCAGGCACCTATAAATACCCCCGTACATTGCCCTTGAGAGGCTGGATTAACAGAGCTATTGCCATCTCAAGTTGAAACCTTGTTTACGTCGCTTTCATTCCCCCATTGGATCAACTCGCCCGGGAGAGCGAGTACCAACATTTGGCGCCCACCGTTCGTGCTACGAAAAACCACCCGCGATGGCACCCAAGAGAGCTAGCTCGAAGGCAGCCCCATCCATTGACGAAGCAGCGAAGGCAGCGCTGCTGGCCGAGAAAAAGGGCAAGGCCCTTGTAGATACCACCCACCAAGAAGCCTGCGAAGACGACGCACTCAGCAAGAGGCAGCGCAATGAACAACCTACACCCGAAGGCAGTCTCCGCACCTACAGCTCCGGAGGACAACCGCAACCTCCCCCAGGCTTCGCTCCACCGGAGGGCGCGGATGCCACTGAGGATGGCGAAGTCATCAGAGGAACAGCTACAGCTGCGGGCCTTGCGCATCAAGAACCGCAACCTCTAGAAGCAGAAAGAGATCCTCGAGGCCAAGCGCCAACGTATCTCTGCGCAGGTCAAGGTGCGCCAGATGATACACGACGAGGAGCAGAGGGCTCAGGAACTTGAGCAAGAGATTGCGCTCATGCAGCGCGAAGGCCAACTTGATCTGCAACACGGCCCAGCCCTCCAACAGCGCGCACCATTCGAAGAACTGTTCATTCCTCAGCGCGGACCCGTCATCCCGCACGCCACAGCATTCCAAGGTGTCAACTACCTTGACGAGCGGAGTCCCCTGGCGCCGCACCTGCAAGTGTCACCATGGCCCGCCAACTTCAGGGCAGGGACCTACCCCATGTACAACGGTAGCACCGACCCAGCACAGTATATCATGAGCTATCAAGTCGTCATTGCATCATCTAGAGGGGACGACGCCACGATGGCCAAATCATTCATCAGCGCCCTCGAAGGCCTGGCTCTCACCTGGTACACCTGGTTGCCCCCGTTGTCCATCGACTCCTGGAGAAGTCTCCGGGACAAATTTCTGCTCAACTTCCAAGGGTACCGCCCATACACCGACGCCTTGGCTGAACTATCCCTCTGCAAGCAGCTGGAAAGAGAAACTCTGCGGGAGTACTACCGCAAGTTTCTAACTCTTAAGTCACAACTGCCTTCGGTTGATGACCAAATCGCCATTCACTACGCCATCAGTGGCCTTCGGGCTGGCGTCCTTTATAGCCACTGCATCAGAGATCCACCCAAGAACCTCCAGGAGCTGTATCAGCTATTCGAAAAATATGCCAGATCTGAAGAGCTCCACCAGCGCAAGGTCGAGTCCTAGAGGAAACCCAAAGACCCTTCGCAGTCCAGCCGAACGTGGACGAGACCTTCACAGTCATACTCCGGTCGGGACGGCCGCAGTTAGCAGGTACACAACATCACCAACCAGCACCCCGCTGGTGAGGCCCCTCGCCACCAAGATTATCCCCCCAGGGCCGCGGCAACAGAACTTGTGGTCGGGGCCGAGGACGGGCGCAGCAGCCGCACAGATTTTACTGCTTGTTCCACGACGAAGACTGCGCGCACCCAACAAGGGACTGCCCGGAAACGAAGGCCACCAGAGACAAGATGTCTCAGGCGCAACCAGCCGACAACCCAAGAGTTGTCACGCACACATATCAACAACCCCCACAACCATACAACCACGGCCCCGCTCCGCATCCACCTAACCACGCATACCAACACCACCAGGAGGTACAAATCGTACCTCCCCCACTCCCACCTCCACACCCGCAACAGCCAAACATCCACCACCCCAACCACCCCAAGCACCAAAACAAGAAGACTTCGCTGATCAGCCGTATCGCGGAGTCATTCACATGATCACTGGGGGGGTCCAGCGTCGACTTCGACACGAAGCGACAGAAGAGGTAAAATGGTCCCATGTGCCATTGACCTTCGACGCCAGAGACGTCGACCTGCGCAGCGCACACCACATCGACGCCATGGTTATCAACTGCAGCGTGGCAGGCTGGGACCTAAACAAAGTCTTAGTTGACAACGGCAGCCAGGCGGATATCATTTTCCTCCACGCCTTCGACCACATGGGCATCAGCCACAGTTTGCTTAAACCTTCGGACAACCCCCTGTATGGCTTCAGCAGCAAGGGCACCTTTCCTGTCGGCAAAATAGAGCTACCCCTCTCCTTCGGTGTAGCACCCAATGCACGAAGTGAGCAAGTCACTTTCGACATCGTCGACATGGTGTACCCGTACAACGCCATAATGGGTCGGGGCTCCATCAACAAGTTTGAGGCAGCCATTCACGGACTTTACCTGTGCATGAAGATCCCGGGTCCGCAAGGCGCGATCACAGTCTACGGCAACCAGCAGGCCGTGCGCAACATAGAAAGAGACTTCATTCCAGGGCAAAGGAACGTACACTGCCTCACGGCGCAGCGCGAGGTCCCCGAGGCCACCAGCCCAACCGCCAAAGAGCATGAAAAGGCACAGCTGCAGAGCAACGATGGGACCAAGACTGTTCCCCTTGACCAGGCAACGCCCAAGCAAATGGTCATCATAAGCGAAGACCTCACTTCGCATGACGAGGAGAGACTCCTCTCCTGTCTGTCCAAAAATAAGGACGTCTTCGCCTGGTCCGCCCTCGACCTGGTCAGAGTCAGTCGCTCTATCATCGAGCACAGCTTGGGAATCGACCCTTAGGTGAGGCCAAAGAAGCAGCGGCTGCGCATGATGTCTAATGAGAAGACAGAAGCCGCCAAGGCCGAGGTACACCGCCTAGTTGAGGCCAACTTCATCGAGCTAGTCGCCTACCCTACGTGGCTCACCAACGTAGTCATGGTGCAAAAGAAGAGCGGCAAGTGGCGGATGTGCATTGATTTCACCAGCCTCAACAAGGCCTGCCCCAAGGATAATTTCCCGCTGCCTCGGATCGACAAGATCGCCGATTGTGCGGCCGGGTGCAAAGTCATGTCACTCCTTGATTGCTTCTCCGGCTACCACCAAATATATATGAAGGAGGAAGACAAGGCCAGCACCAGTTTCATAACACCCTTCGGCACGTATTGCTTCATCAGAATGCCGGAGGGACTTAAGAATGCTGGGTCCACATTCTCTCGCCTCACCAAAACGGTGCTCGAGAGCCAAATCGACAGAAACATATTTACGTATGTGGACGACATCGTCGTCGCCAGCAAAAGCAAAGAAGACCATCTGGCTGACCTCATAGAAACGTTCGTGAACATGCGGGACACACGACTTCGCCTAAACCCCGAAAAGTGCTTCTTCGGCGTCCGCCAGGGGAAGATACCGGGCTACCTGGTGTCGCACCGAGGGATAGAGGCCAAGCCGACCAAAATCCAGGCCATCATCAACATGACGCCCCTGCAGTCAGCCAGAGACGTCCAACGACTAACAGGCAGAATGGCCGCCCTCAATAGATTCATTTCCAAGTCCGCAGAGCGAAGCCTACCTTTCCTCAAAACGCTTCGCGGCGTAAAAGACTTCGCATGGGGACCAGAGCAAGCAGCGGCCTTCGCTTCACTAAAGCAACACATGTCTGAGCTGGCGATTCTTACAAGCCCCAACCCCTCGCTACCCCTGTTGCTCTACGTCGCAGCTTCGCCGCACGCGGTCAGCGCAGCGCTGGTTCAAGAACAAGATAGAGAGGGCACAACCAGACAGTGTCCAGTTTATTACGTCTCTGAAGTGCTCACGACATCCAAATGCAACATGACAGAACTGGAAAAAATCGCCTACGCAGTCGATATGGCTTCGCGCAAGCTGCACCATTATTTTGAAGAGTTCAAGGTACGGGTCACCTCGGACAGGGGGCTCGGTGAATTGTTCAGAAATCCGGAGGCATCTGTCCGGATCGCCAAATGGGCAGCCGAGCTCTCCGGATACCATATCACATTCGAGCCCAGGACAGCCATCAAGTCACAAGTCCTAGCAGACTTCATCGTCGATTGGATCAGGCCAACAACGCAGCCGGACACGCCTGCAGAGAAGGTGTGGACCATCCACTGCGATGGCGCATGGTGCCATGCGGGGGCAGGCGCAGCCGCTGTCATTACTTCACCCACAGGGGTCAAGCACCGATATGCAGCACGACTCAGCTTTGCTTTGGAGTTCGACAGATGCACCAACAATGTAGCCGAGTACGAAGCTGTCATCCTCGGCCTTCGCAAGTTACGGGCACTTGGTGTCTCCACATGCATAATCAGAACAGACTCCAAAGTGGTTGCCGGCCAAGTCGAGAAAGATTATGCAGCAAAGGACCCCGCACTTATGCAGTATCTCGCGGCTATCCGCAGTCTCGAGAGACAATTCAAGGGCTTTACCTTGCAACACGTGGACCGAGCCAAGAATGAGGAGGCCGATGCATTGGCCAAGGCAGTCACCAGAGGCGAGGCCCTGCCCTCCGACGTGTTCTACCATGTCATCGGCACGCCAGCCGTCCGCAGCCCAGAGGGCCTCCAAATCACTAACGACACCGAGGGCCACCACATAGTCAACCTCATCATTACCGAAGACTGACGGGCACCAATAACCCTGTTTCTGCAGGGATACTACCATCCGAGCGATATCAACGAGGCCAAGCGCCTCAAACACCGAAGTCGGGATTTCGCACTCATTGACGGATAGCTTTACAAAAATGGGGTCAGTCAACCCATGCTTAAATGCGTCACCAAGACCGAAGGCGTCTAGATCCTGCGCGAAGTCCACAGCGGAACATGCGGCTCTCACGCAGGGCCTAGAGCCCTAGCCGCCAAGGTGATCCGACAAGGCTTCTACTGGCCCGCTATGATTTGCGCCGTGAATCGGGTGACGAGGTCCTGCGAAGCCTGCCAGAAATTTTCTCCACGCTCGGGAAACCCTTCGCAGTTCACAAAGCTAATCGCCCACACATGACCTCTTCAGCGTTGGGGCCTAGACATTGTCGGGCCGCTACCCACGGCCCAAGGGAACCTCAAGTTCACCTTCATCGCCGTCGAGTATTTCACCAAGTGGATCGAGGCAAGAGCAGTATCCACGATAACATCGAAGACCGCCCAGAAATTCTTCTGGCAAAACATTGTCTGCCGATTCAGAGTCCCGTCCGAGCTCACAGTTGACAATGGCAAACAATTCGACAGCCAAGACTTCAGGGACTTCTGCTTCTCCATTGGCACCAAGCTTGCCTTCGCCTCAGTATACCACCCACAATCCAATGGCGTCGTGGAGCGCGCCAATGACAAGATATTCACGGCAATCAAGAAAATGCTCCTCGACGACAAGAAGGGTAAATGGGCCGACCTGCTACCTGAAGCAGTCTGGGCACTAAACACGACCGAGTGTTGGGCGACCGGATTCACTCCCTTTCGCTAGCTATACGGATCGGAGGCCATGACCCCGCAGGAGATGAAACATGGGTCCCCGCGGACAAGCGCTTCAGCAGTACCCGACATCGACGAGCTAACCTCCAAAGATCTCATCAACGAAGACCGTGTCTTCGCCCTCCAGGCCCTCAACAGATACCAATCCCAAACGAAGGCCTGGCACGACCACGCAGTCGTCCCAAGAGAATCAACGAAGGGGACCTCGTACTTGTCCGCACAACCCGGACAGAGTCACGGGGTAAGCTGGAGCCAAAGTGGGAAGGACCATTTATCGTCAAGACAAAGTCGTCTCCCAGTGCGTACAGACTAACAACGCAATCTGGCGAAGACCTGGAACATTCCTGGAATATTGACAATCTCCGTAAATTTTTTGTTTAAATCCTCAGGGCTAACACGCCCTTGTAATTCACCAAACAGTTTTATTCCGGCCCGCACTCTTTTCCTCCCGGGGGGTGAGGTTTTTAATGAGGCGGAGCCATGTAATATACACGCGAAAATCCCCCGCAAAAATTAAAGCAATGTCGAAAAAGACCGCATCGACGGTCTTTGGCATTCGACCACATCGAAGTCACTGCGAGGGGCAGCGAAGCCTCCCTCGCGTGCGACACTCCGCGCAAAAGTCGCCTAAGGGTGCAGCCAGATCAGCACAACAAGTGCGAAAAATCGAAGTCTTTTCCAAAAGACTCTCCGTGCAAAAGTCGCCTAAGGGTGCAGCCGGATCAGCACAACAAGTGTGAAAAATCGAAGTCTTTTCCAAAAGACTCTCCGTGCAAAAGTCGCCTAAGGGTGCAGCCGGACTAGCACAATAAGTGCGAAAAATCGAAGTCTTTTCCAAAAGACCCTCCGCGCAAAAGTCGCCTACGGGTGCAGCTGGAATACTAGTACGAAAAACTCGAAGTCTTTTCTAAAGAACTCCGTACAGAAGCCTACGGGAGCGGCCTGATCAACGAAAGCGCGCAGCTTCATCACACAAGAGTATGGTTACATACATAAAGCGAGGGCATCGCACATTACATTGGCTCAATCTTCGGGATGATACCCATCTCCCTATAACTGAACAACATTATCCTCAATTCCTCACCCGCAAACAGACTTCGTAGCTCCCCCTCACCCACACTCGCCCCAGCCGGCGAGGACAACAATTCCCGCTTGCCAGCCCCGTCCACACTAAGGCGACCACCTTCCACCCCACCACGATGACGCCTATCACCTCGCGGCAACTCACTCACCCTCCGTTTCGCCGCCGCCCTTCGCCGCCTATGCCCAACACTCGCACCCGGAAGATCCTCATCACCCATTACACGCGGTGAAGCCTCCGCCGCAGCCACATCCAATGCCGCAAAGTAATCCAAATCCTCACCCGAAGACTCCTCTGTCCACACAATCAAACTCCCAGAATCATCAGACTCAAAACACTTAGACACAGAATCATCAGAATCGTCTTCAGCAACCACGGTCGAAGCCGCCACAAAATTATCATTGACAGTAGCGATTGCGTGCGCAGGCCCAAAATCCTGAACCTGCACAGCAACCAAGGTTCGGTAACACAGACAAAATTTACAAACTCCCCAAACTCCTACTCAGCCACCTGCGAAGGCCCGGCCGCGGCCATGGGGTCTTCGGTCACCGGCTCAGCCACCACCTTCGGGGGATCTTCGGCCGTCGGCGCAGGGGCTGGCAAAGGGCCTTCACCGGCCACGGTAGGCACGGGTGCAGCCGAGGAGCCTTCACCAGCACTCGAAGGCGGCACCGGGTTGACCTCAGCCTCGGGCGGCGCGCCGACCAGATCTCCAAGGTCCTCGACATCCTCGGCACGCGCCATATGCAGCACACCCATTCAGCAAAACCACACATACCCACACAACCACACAAAACAAAAGATAACCTTTACCTGTTCTATCGCCCGGTCAGACCGCTCCTTAACCGCCTCCTGACCGTGCGGACCCCACATCCTGTCAAAGAGTGCCCCCGCTGACTGCTTCACCACAGGGTCTTAGGCCTTGAAAACTTCACGTTCAAAGTTCTCGTCTGATTGGTCGAAGACCTCGTAGTGTCGGCACCCCTCGCGGGACAACGCATTCAAGGTCCCCTCGCAGGTGACGAGGGAGGCGAAGGACATGAAACCCTGCACAATAGTTGGGAGCACCAGCAGCTCCTCCTGCAACCATTTGAGGAAGCGAAGGCCTGCCTCTTGGTCGGGCACTTCGAAGTCTGCAGTCCGCGCACCCAGATCGCGGTACGCATCCACGAACTGCGCGTGCGTCCGCCCGACCTCCAAGCGTGCCTCGGCCTCGGCCTTGTCCACGCGGCCGCGCAGGGCGTTTAACCTTGCTTCCCACTCCTCGGCGCGTTGGCTGGCGAGACTGTTCTCCGCCCGCGCCACTTTAGCCTTCGCTTGCGCAGCCTGCACTTCAGCGATGGCCTGGTTAGCCTCCCTCCTCTCTTTCGCCAGCCGGTGCCGGAGGTTCTCGGCCTCCAAGGCAGCCACCTTCTCCGCCAGCCTGCGGTTTTTGCTCTCCACAGCCGACTTCTCCCGGACAGCATCCGCATGCTGCGCCCGAAGACTCTCGACTTCGGCAACGACGTCTGCAGTCAGGACACCCGACGCAACACGGTCAGCGAAGTCGGCCGCCTGACAAAAACACATGAGACCCAAACCTTCAACGAAACAACAAATATCGAAGTCCAGCACAACTTACTTGCTTCAGCTGCTGCGTCAGCTGCTGCGACGCCTCCCTCAGCCACTGGGACATGGTGCCTGCCACGTCCTTAGCGGCAGCAGCTGTCAGAATCTCACCGCTCGCGCAGAAGGCGGCCCACGGGTCCTGCGCGGCTCCCTTTGCCCTTACCACCGCCGATGGTGAAGTGGTTGCCACCGAAGGCGGGACAACAACCAACTGTCCCTCACCCGACCCTACAACATATCTTCGATCAAAAAAAAACTTACCAACAAGATAATCCTCGACACTAATATTCGTGCCGAAGTCAGCAACACGTCTCCCCGGCGAAGGCAGCTCCTGTCCTTTCGTAGGTTCGCCCAGGGGAGGCCTGCCTCCGCTAGAGGCGGCAGCCTTCGCGCTCGTCGCCGCCTTGCTGGGTCCGGGAGCAGCTACCTTTGCAGGCGCCACCGGCTTGCTACTGCCAGAGGCAGCAGCCTTCGCGCTCCCCCGTGCCCTCTTCGCCTCGCGCGCAGGATCTGCCATCCTGACGACGACCAAGCGCTTCTACGCAGCGTCTTGACGGTCCTTGTTCATCACTGCCGACACAACAGCAGCAATATTCCGTCCGTAAGGAAACACCTTCAAGTTGCGTGCCATGCGGGATGTATAGAAGTCTTCGCCAGCCGCGCGGGGGATCGGAACATTCTTGGGCCATCGACCCCCGGTAACCTCCAGCATTTGCGCTGAAGACTCCCGGAGCTCGGGCGAAGACATCCTTCCCCCGAGGGCTGCACACGTCCCCATCAAATCCACAACAAAACTACAGACACCCCCATTCCCCCCACTATAGTACCTAATTTCCTCTTCTTAGTGGCCGGGGCAGCCTCCTGCGAAGGCCCTTCCTCGGTCACGCCCATCGGTTTCTTCCCGCGGCGGTCGGTGGCGTCTTCCCCGGGATAACCACCATACGGCAAGCGGTTCAATTCGAAGACCCGATTCAATCTGTCGTTGGACCCACGAATATCCCAGCTCCATAGACCCTCTGTCTTTGGCACGTAGCGCCCCACGATCCTCGCCGCACCGTCCTCCGCTTCACGCATGAATGCGGTGGGATCCCGACCACGCAAATCCAACGCGAAGGCAGGACTTCGCACCCGCTGCCCGCCCCGAGAGGGCATCTCGTGAGGGCATACTTCACCCAGCGCCCAGCCATGCGCCAAGGGCCATACCCCATACCCGACAAACTCCTCAACTAAGTCACGCCCGCTACTCATGCGGGCAGCGCGTCGAAGGGCTCCTTCGTCCTCATCATCCTTCGCCACCTCAAACTGTGGGTACGCCACGTAATAATGCGAGCACATGACGGCCACGGGGAGCCCTGGGTGGTCTTCGACTGTGCCTTCGGAAACGTAAAACCAGAAGTCCCACCAGTTGCCCCACTTATTGCAGGCGTAGGGAACCAAATCCACAACTTCCATCGAAGTCTTCCCGGTCCTCGGGGTAAATGTGCATGACCCAAATTGTGCAATCTCATGTCCAATTTTCCTCTTTTGCCAATGCGGACAGTAATGCTTTGCGAAGACCTCCATAGAGGGCTGACCACCATACGAAGTCGTCGCCTAGACATACTTCGCCAGGGCCACCATGGCATTCGGCGTCAGCTGGTGGACCTGGACCTTGAATCTCCGCAGGACCTCCGCCACGAATCGATGTGCAGGCAGACGAAGGCCAGCGGTGAAAAACGCTTCAAACACGACAAGCTCGCCCTCTGGCTCGGGGACCTCCTCCGCCCCCGGAACACGTCCCACTCCGCTGCCAAAATACCCAAGTTGCTGCATATCCTGAACGCGGACCGAGGAGATCCATGACACGCCAAACTCCACTGTATCACTAGGATGTAGCGTTTCCACTGCCAAGTCGCTCAAAGTGTCCTCCGACGACGCGGCGGCCGGCGGGGTACTCGCAGTAGACGAGGAAGAGGACGACATGGCTACGTACCGTCGGCGGCGGCGGGTGGTCTGCTTGATGCGGGCCAGATCTCCGACGAGCAGGAGAAAGGAGGGCAGGCGAGCGGACGAGCGGTTTTCAAAAGGAGGCTAGGGTTTTGTGGCGTGCAGAAAGTGCACCTGAACCGCGCCGTCCTGCCCTCCTTTTTGTACACAGGACGCGACGCTTCGGGAAACCCGCAGTCCAACAGTACCGCGTCCGTCAACGGTCACATCAAAAACCCCCGCGGAACCATTTCGAGCGAGGGCAGCGTCTCCACCATCTAGCGACGTCTTCGGCACCAGATGACTCAGTCGAACTGGTCCCCCGGAGGGCAAATGTTGGGGCGAAGGCGAAGACGCTACCCTTCGCTCCAGCCTTCGTCTTTCTCACTGCGCCAATGGAAGCAGAAGAACCGGCGAGGTCCACCCTTCGCCTTGTACACTATGAGACGAAGGCCTACGACGACGTCGCCCCGTCCCACGTCCTCACTCGGCGTTGAGGCCCACGTGGGATTCGGCCCATTGTAACAGGCCTCGCACGGAGAAGCGTGTTACGGGCCCGATTTGTAATAGCTTTTCTATAATGACAGTCTGTAACCCTCCTTTATAAGAATATTCCGGGGATAGTCCAGGTGCCTGAGGGTACATGCGTCATTACCTTGAGACGTTGGGCTCTCAGGCACCTATAAATACCCCCGTACAGTGCCCTTGAGAGGCTGGATTAACAGAGCTATTGCCATCTCAAGTTGAAACCTTGTTTACGTCGCTTTCATTCCCCCGTTGGATCAACTCGCCTGAGAGAGCGAGTACCAACAGTCACAAAGACCGGGTCTCTTTCAACCATTTCCCTCTCTCAAACGGTCACTTAGACCGAGTGAGCTTCTCTTCTCAATCAAACGGGACACTAAGTCCCCACAAGGACCACCACACAATTGGTGTCTCTTGCCTTGGTTACAATTGAGTTGAACACAAGAAAGAAGGAAGAAGAAAAGTAATCCAAGCGCAAGAGCTCAAATGAACACAAGTCTCTCTCTCACGAGTCACTATTTGATTGGAATGATCATTGGACTTGGGAGAGGATTTGATCTATTTTATTGTGTCTTGTATTGAATGCTATAGCTCTTGTAAGGTGTATGAAGTCTGAAAACTTGGATACATTGAAGTGTGGTGGTTGGGGGGTATTTATAGCCCCAACCACCAAAAGAACCGTTGGTGAGGGCTTCTGTCGCATGGCGCACCGGACACTGTCCGGTGCGCCAGCCACGTCACCCGGCCGTTGGATTCTGACCGTTAGAGCTTCTGACATCTGGGGCACCGGACAGTCCGGTGGTGCACCGGACAGCTACTGTTCACTGTCCGGTGCGCCTTCTGGCTCTGCTCTGACTTCTGCGCGCACTGTAGCGCATTAACTCCTGTTGCAGACGACCGTTGGCGCTGTAGTAGCCATTACTCCGCTGACACACCGGACAGTCCGGTGGTGCACCGGACAGTCCGGTGAATTATAGCGAAGTGGCCCCAGAATTCCCGAAGGTGAGCAGTTCGGAGTCGAGTTCCCTGGTGCACCGGACACTGTCCGGTGCGCCAGACCAGGGCACACTTCGGTTGTCTTTTGCTCTCTTTGTTTGAACCCTTTCTTGGTCTTTTTATTGGTTTATTGTGAACCTTTCGCACCTGTAAAACTTATAGTCTAGAGCAAACTAGTTAGTCCAATTATTTGTGTTCGGCAATTCAACCACCAAAAATAATTAGGAAAAGGTGTAAGCCTATTTCCCTTTCAATCTCCCCCTTTTTGGTGATTGATGCCAACACAAACCAAAGCAAATATAGAAGTGCAGAATTGAACTCGTTTGCATAATGTAAGTGCAAAGGTTGCTTGGAATGAAACCAATAATTATTTCTAATAGATATGCATGGATGGCTTTCTTCTAATTTAAAATTTTGGACCATGCTTCACCACATGTTTTGTTTTGCAAATGTTTTGGAAATTCTTTTCAAAGTCTTTTGCAAAGTAGTCAAAGGTAAATGAATAGGATTTTGAGAAGCATTTTCAAGATTTGAAATTGTCTCCCCCTGTTTCAAATGCTTTTCCTTTGACTAAACAAAACTCACTCGTAATGAAATTCTCCTCTTAGTGTTCAAGAGGGTTTTAGATATTAATTTTGAAGAGGTATACCAATTTGAAATTATATCAATAACAAGATACCAATTTGAAAATACTACTTTAAAAACAATTTGAAAGACAAAAAAATTGAAATTGGTGGTGGTGCGGTCCTTTTGCTTTGGGCTAATACTCTCTCCCCCTTTGGCATGAATCGCCAAAAACGGAGTCATTAGAGCCCTTGTAGCTACTTTCTCCCCTTATGGTAAATAACATATGAGTGGAGATTATACCAAAGTTGGAGAGTGGAGTGACGGCGAAGGATGAATAATTCGATGGAGTGGAGTGGAAGCCTTGTCCTCGCCGAAGACTCCATTTCCCTTTCAATCTATGACTTAACTTGAAATACACTTGAAACCACATTAGTCATCGCAAAGAAAGAGATATGATCAAAGGTGTATAAATGAGCTATGTGTGCAAAACATCAATCAAAATTCCAAGAATCAAGAATATTTAGCTCATGCCTAAGTTTGGTAAAAGTTTGCTCATCTAATGGCTTGGTAAAGATATCGGCTAATTGTTCTTTGGTGTTAACATATGCAATCTCGATATCCCCCTTTTGTTGGTGATCCCTTAAGAAATGATACCGAATGGCTATGTGTTTAGTGCGGCTATGCTCAAACGGATTATCCGCCATGCGGATTGCACTCTCATTGTGACATAGAAGAGGAACTTTGGTTAATTTGTAACCATAGTCCCTAAGGGTTTGCCTCATCCAAAGCAATTGCGTGCAACAATGGCCTACGGCAATATACTCAGCTTCGGCGGTAGAAAGAGCCATAGAATTTTGCTTCTTTGAAGCCCAAGACACCAGAGATCTTCCCAAGAACTGGCAAGTCCCTGATGTGCTCTTTCTATTAATTTTACACCCTGCCCAATCAGCATCGGAATAACCAATTAAATCAAATGTGGATCCCCTAGGGTACCAAAGGCCAAACTTAGGAGTATAAACTAAATATCTCAAGATTCGTTTTACGGCCCTAAGGTGAACTTCCTTAGGATCGACTTGGAATCTTGCACACATGCATACGGAAAGCATAATATCCGGTCGAGATGCACATAAGTAGAGTAAAGAAACTATCATCGACCGGTATACCTTTTGATCTACGGATTTACCTCTCGTGTCGAGGTCGAGATGCCCATTAGTTCCCATGGGTGTCTTGATGGGTTTGGCATCCTTCATCCCAAACTTTGTGAGTATGTCTTGAATGTACTTCATTTGGCTAATGAAGGTGCCCTCTTGGAGTTGCTTGACTTGAAATCCTAAGAAATACTTCAACTCCCCCATCATAGACATCTCGAATTTTTGAGTCATGATCCTACTAAACTCTTCACATGTAGATTCGTTAGTGGACCCAAATATGATATCATCAACATAAATTTGGCATACAAACAAATCATTTGCAAGCGTTTTAGTAAAGAGAGTAGGATCGGCTTTTCCGACCTTGAAGCCGTTAGCGATAAGAAAATCTCTTAGGCATTCATACCATGCTCTTGGGGCTTGCTTGAACCCATAAAGCGCCTTAGAGAGTTTATAGACATGGTTAGGGTACTCACTATCTTCAAAGCCGGGAGGTTGCTCAACATAGACCTCTTCCTTGATTGGTCCATTGAGGAAGGCACTTTTCACGTCCATTTGATAAAGCTTAAAGCCATGGTAAGTAGCATAGGCAAGTAATATACGAATTGATTCAAGCCTAGCTACGGGTGCATAGATTTCACCGAAATCCAAACCTTCGACTTGTGAATATCCCTTGGCCACAAGTTGGGCCTTGTTCCTTGTCACCACACCATGCTCATCTTGCTTGTTGCGGAAGACCCACTTGGTTCCTACAACATTTTGGTTAGGACGTGAAACTAGATGCCATACCTCCTTCCTTGTAAAGTTGTTGAGCTCCTCTTGCATTGCCATCACCCAATCCGAATCTTGAAGTGCTTCCTCTACCCTGTGTGGCTCAATAGAGGAAACAAAAGAGTAATGTTCACAAAAATGAGCAACACGAGATCGAGTAGTTACCCCTTATGAATATCGCCGAGGATGGTGTTCACAGGGTGATCTCGTTGGATTGCTTGGTGGACTCTTGGGTGTGGCGGTCTTGGACCCTCATCATCTTCCTTGTCTTAATCATTAGCATCTCCCCCTTGATCATTGTCCTCCTCTTGAGGTGGCTCCTCTTGATCTTCATCATCATCACCTTGAGCTTGATCCTCATCTTGAGTTGGTGGAGATGCTTGCATTGAGAAAGATGGTTGATCTTGTGCCTGTGGAGGCTCTTCGGATTCCTTAGGACACACATCCCCAATGGACATGTTCCTTAGCGCGACGCACAGAGCCTCTTCATCATCTAGCTCATCAAGATAAACTTGCTCTACTTGAGAGCCATTAGTCTCATCAAACACAATGTCACAAGAAACTTCAACTAATCCAGTGGACTTGTTAAAGACTCTATATGCCCTTGTGTTTGAATCGTATCCTAGTAAAAAGCCTTCTACAGCCTTAGGAGCAAATTTAGATTTTCTACCTCTTTTAACAAGAATAAAGCATTTGCTACCAAAGACTCTAAAATATGAAACATTGGGCTTTTTACCGGTGAGGAGTTCATATGATGTCTTCTTGAGGATTCGGTGAAGATATAACCGGTTGATGGCGTAGCAAGCGGTGTTGACCGCCTCGGCCCAAAACCGAGCCGAAGTATTGTACTCATCAAGCATGGTCCTTGCCATGTCCAATAGAGTTCTATTCTTCCGCTCCACTACACCATTTTGTTGGGGCGTGTAGGGAGAAGAGAACTCATGCTTGATGCCCTCCTCCTCAAGGAAGCCTTCTATTTGAGAGTTTTTGAACTCCGTCCCGTTGTCGCTTCTTATATTCTTGATCCTTAAGCTGAACTCATTTTGAGCCTGTCTCAAGAATCCCTTTAGAGTCTCTTGGGTTTGTGATTTTTCCTGCAAAAAGAACACCCAAGTGAAGCGAGAATAACCATCCACAATTATAAGACAATACTTACTCCCGCCGATGCTTAAGTAAGCAATCGACCCGAATAGGTCCATGTGGAGTAGCTCGAGCGGCCTGTCGGTCGTCATGATGTTCTTGTGTGGATGGTGAACACTAACTTGCTTCCCTGCTTGACATGCACTACAAACCCTGTCTTTCTCAAAATGAACATTGGTTAGTCCCAAAATGTGCTCTCCCTTTAGAAGCTTATGAAGATTCTTCATCCCAACATGAGCTAGTCGGCGGTGCCAGAGCCAACCCATGTTAGTCTTAGCAATTAAGCAAGTGTCGAGTTCAGCTCTATCAAAATCTACTAAGTATAGCTGACCCTCTAACACTCCCTTAAATGCTACTGAATCATCACTTCTTCTAAAGACAGTAACACCTATATCTGTAAAAAGACAATTGTAGCCCATTTTACATAATTGATAAACGGAAAGCAAATTGTAATCTAATGAATCTACAAGAAAAACATTGGAAATAGAATGGTCAGGAGATATAGCAATTTTACCAAGTCCTTTGACCAAACCTTGATTTCCATCCCCAAATGTGATAGCTCGTTGGGGATCTTGGTTTTTCTCATAGGAGGAGAACATCTTCTTCTCCCCTGTCATGTGGTTTGTGCACCCACTATCAATGATCCAACTTGAGCCCTCGGATGCATAAACCTACAAAACAATTTTAGGCCTTGTTCTTAGGTACCCAAATGGTCTTAGGTCCTTTGACATTAGAAACAAGCACCTTGGGTACCCAAACACAAGTCTTTGACCCCTTGTGTTTGCCCCCAACATATTTGGCAAGTACTTTGCCTGATTTGTTAATAAGCACATAAGATGCACCAAAAGTCTTGAATAAAATGTTATGATCATTTGATGCAATAGGAGTTTTCTTCTTAGGCAATTTAGCACGGGTTGATTGCCTAGAACTAGATGCCTCACTCTTATACATAAAAGCATGGTTAGAGCCAGAGTGAGACTTCCTAGTGTGAATTCTCCTAATTTTGTGCTCGGGATAACCGGCAGGGTACAAAATGTAACCCTCGTTATCCTGAGGCATGGGAGCCTTGCCCTTAACAAAGTTAGATAATCTTTTAGGAGGGGCATTAAGTTTGACATTGCTTCCCTGTTGGTAGCCAATGCCATCCTTAATGCCAGGGCGTCTCCCACTATAGAGCATGCTTCTAGCAAATTTAAATTTTTCATTTTATAAGTCATGCTCATCAATCTTAGCACTAAGTTGAGCTATGTGATCATTTTGTTTCTTAATTAAGGTTAGGTGATCATGAATAGCATCAATATTAATGTCTCTACATCTAGTGCAAATAGTAACATGCTCAACGGTAGATGTAGAGGGTTTGCAAGAATTTAATTCAACAATCTTAGCATGTAATATGGCCTTTTCATCTCTAAGATTGGAAATGGAAACATTGCAAACATTTAAATCTTTAGCCTTAGCAATCAATTTTTCATTCTCAATTTTAAGGCTAGAGAGTGATGCATTTAACTTGTCAATCTTTGTAATCAAACTAGCATTATCATTCCTAAGATTAACAAGAGAATCATCACAAACATTTAAATTCTCAACCTTAGCAATTAATTTAGCATTCTCATTTCTAAGGTTGGAAATAACATCATGCTTAGCTCACTAGTTAGTTTTTCACATTTTTCTACCTCTAGAGCATAAGCATTTTTAACCTTAACATGCTTTTTGTTTTCTTTAATTAGGAAGTCCTCTTGGGAGTCCAAGAGTTCATCCTTCTCATGAATAACACTAATTAACTCATTTAATTTCTCCTTTTGTTGCATGTTTAGGTTGGCAAAAAGCGTTAATAAATTATCCTCATCATCGCTAGAGCTAGCCTCATCACTAGATGTTGCATACTTAGTGGAGGATTTAGATTTTACCTTCTTCTTCTTGTCGTCCTTTGCCATGAGGCACTTGTGGCCGACGTTGGGGAAGAGAAGTCCCTTGTTGATGGCGATGTTGGCAGCGTCCTCGTCGAAGGAGGAGTCGGTGGAGCTCTCGTCGGAGTCCCACTCCCGGCAAACATGGGCATCGCCACCCTTCTTCTTGTAGTAACTCTTATTTTCTCTTCTCTTTCCCTTCTTGTCGTCGCCCCTGTCACTATCACTTGATAATGGACATTTTGCAATAAAATGACCGGGCTTACCACACTTGTAGCAAACTTTCTTGGAGCGGGGCTTGTAGTCCTTCCCCCTCCTTTGCTTGAGGATTTGGCGAAAGCTCTTGATGATGAGCGCCATCTCCTCGTTGTCGAGCTTGGAGGCGTCGATGGGGACTCTACTCGGTGTAGAGTCTTCTTTCTTCTCCTCTGTTGCCTTGAATGCCACGGGTTGCACATCGGGTGTGGAGGATGCGCCTTGCTCGATGATTTTCTTGGAGCCTTTGATCATCAACTCAAAGCTCACAAATTTTCCTATTACTTCCTCGGGAGACATTAGTGTGTATCTAGGATCACCACGAATTAATTGAACTTGCGTAGGGTTAAGAAAAACGAGTGATATAAGAATAACCTTGACCATTTCGTGGTCATCCCATTTGGTGCTCCCGAGGTTGCGCACTTGGTTCACCAAGGTCTTGAGCCGGTTGTACATTGCTTGTGGCTCCTCCCCTTGGTGAAGCATGAAGCGACCGAGCTCCCCCTCGATCGTCTCCCGCTTGGTGATCTTGGTCACCTCGTCTCCTTCATGCGCGGTCTTGAGCACGTCCCAAATTTGCTTTGCGCTCTTCAACCCTTGCACCTTATTATACTCCTCTCGACTTAGAGAGGCGAGGAGTATAGTAGTGGCTTGGGAGTTGAAGTGTTGGATTTGTTCGACCTCCTCCGAGTCGTAATCCTTGTCTCCCTTCTTCGGTACCTGCGCTCCATACTCAACAATATCCCATATGCTTTTGTGGAGTGAGGTTAGGTGATGCCTCATTTTATCACTCCACATAGAATAATCTTCACCTTCAAGCATAGGTGGTTTGCCTAATGGAACGGAAAGTAATGGAGTGCATTTTGAAATACGAGGATAGCGAAGGGCATCTTACTATACTTCTTGCGCTCATGGCGTTTAGAAGTGACAGATGTCGATTCCGAGCCAGAGATGGAGGGTGACGGAGAGTCGGTCTCGTAGTAGACCACCTTCTCCATTCTCTTCTTCTTGTCACCCTTCCGTTGGGACTTGATGGAGGAAGAGGATTCCTCCTTGTGCTTGTGGGCGGACTCCCTTGAGTGTGTTCTTCCCGAGCTTGCGGACTTGTCGCCGGTCCCGATCTCCCTCTTGGCGGATGCTCCCGACATCACTTCGAGCGGTTAGGCTCTAATAAAGTACCGGGCTCTGATACCAATTGAAAGTCGCATAGAGGGGGGGTGAATAGGGCGAATCTAAAATTTACAAACTTTAAGCACAACTACAAGCCGGGGTTAGCGTTAGAATTATAAACGAGTCCGAAAGAGAGGGCGAAAACAAATCACAAGCAAATAAGGCGGATGACACGATGATTTGTTTTACCGAGGTTCGGTTCTTGCAAACGTACTCCCCGTTGAGGTGGTCACAAAGACCGGGTCTCTTTCAACCCTTTCCCTCTCTCAAACGGTCACTTAGACCGAGTGAGCTTCTCTTCTCAATCAAACGGGACACTAAGTCCCCACAAGGACCACCACACAATTGGTGTCTCTTGCTGTCAGCGTTTCGACCCCGGGGGTCTCTGGGCCGACGAGTAAAATTGTCGCTGCGTGCCCCAACCCAGATGGGTTGGCGCGAGATGGAACACGAAGGGGGAAAAACCACGGCTCGTGTTATCCTGCGCCAGAGTGGGTGCGCTTGCAGTAGGGGTTACAAGCGTTCGTGAGGGAGAGAGGGAGTCCCGCGCGACCACCTTCTGTATGAGGGCCCTGGCCCTTCCTTTTATAGATGCAAGGAGAGGGTCCAGGTGTACAATGGGGGTGTAGCAATATGCTAACGTGTCCGGCAGAGAGGAGCACAGCTGTCGGGGCTGTTGGGACCTTGCTGGCGTCTCCTTGCTTCCGTAAGGGCTGAGAGCCACCGTCGTCATGGACGCACGCGGGAAGCCATCATTACTTGTTACCGGGGCGAGCCTGGATGGGACGCCGGTCTTGTTCCCCCATAGCCTGAGCTAGCTAGGGGTAGGGTAATGATGTACCCCCTGCGGCGTGGTCGGTCCGAGCCCAAGGTCGGGCGAGGCAGAGACTCCTCCTGAGGCCGAGGCCGGGGTCGGGCGAGGACGTGATTCCTCCCGAGGTCGAGGTTGAGGCCGGGCCCTGGGGTCGGGCGAGGCGGAGACTTCCTCCTGAGGCCGAGGCGGGGGTCGAGCCCTAGGGTCGGGCGAGGCGGAGACTTCCTCCTGAGGCCGAGGCCCAAGGTCGGGCGAGGCGGAGCTTCCTGTTGCCCCTGAGGCTGGACTCAGCTGCTGTCAGCCTCACCCTGGCGGGTGGCACAGCAGTCGGAGAGGGGCGAGCGGCGCTATTTTCCTGTCAGGTCAGTTAGTGGGAGGGCGAAGTGACTGCAGTCACTTCGACCTTGCAGACTGAGGCACGCGTGTCAGGATAAGGCGCCAAGCGATCTTTGCATTGAATGCGCCTGCGATACGGTCGGTTGGTGAGGCGATTTAGCCAAGGTTGCTTCACAATGAAACTTGCCCAAGCTGGGCTTCGGGCGAGTCGAGGGTGCGCCCGTTGCTTGAGGAGGCCCTCGGGCGAGGCGTGAATTCGCCTGGGACTACTGTTCTCACCCGAGGCTGGGCTCGGGCGAGGTGAGATTGCGTCCCTTGAGTAGACGAAGCCTTGACCTGAATTGCGCCCATCAGTCTCTGCAGTTTGCGCTCATGGTGATTACCAGTCGAGTTTAGGAGTGTTGGGGGTACCCCTAATTATGGTACCCGATAGTAGCCCCCGAGCCTCAAAGGGAGTGTTGGTACTCGCTTGGAGGCTTTGTCACACTTTTTTGCAAGGGGACCGGCCTTTCTCGGTAATATTTTGTTCCGGTGGGTGCGCACGAGCGCACCCGCCGGGTGTAACCCCCGAGGCCTCGGAGGAGTGGTTTGACTCCTCTGAGGTCTTAATGCCTTTCATGATGCCTTGGCCGGTTTGGTTGTTCCCTCATGCGATCTGATCGTAACCCGGGTGCATGGTCAGGTTCCGAGTTTTCAGGCTGGTTTGTTGACACTGTCAACGGTTTGGTCGTAGCCGGGTTTGCGAGAGCAGCCCCCGAGCCTCTGCATGGAGCGAGAGGACGATCAAGGACTGACTTGACTTTTATGATACGCCCCTTCGTCGCCTTTCCGCAAGGAGGAAGGGGGGAAAGCGCCATGTTGCCCTCGGAGGGCGCCGAACATGGTGTCTCCAGTGAGTTGCTAACGGGTTATCCGAGTGGACGCTCGTGCCCCGTTCAATTAGGGTCGGCTAGTGGCCCAGAGGCGCGCTCCAAAAGTACCTGCAGGTGATTTGCGGGACCCGGTCCCGTTCGATAGGGTCCGAGGGCTCGATGCCTCCCTCTGATGGGATTTCGTTACAAAATCGCTCCTGCTGGTCTCGGAAATGTCCTAGGGTACCTCGGGAGCGTAGCCCGAGCCTCGGCCATGTATCGGACGTACCTAGAGTCATCCCTCGCTCTGCGTGCTGTGGGGCGACTATCGAACCCTTCCGAGGGGCCAGCCTTCGAACCCCTGATCAGTAGTGGGCACGGAGCCCGAGTGCTCTGAGGTGGCTGTCGAACCCTTCCGAGGGGCCAGCCTTTGAACCTCTGATCAGTAATGAGCCTAAAGCCCGAGTGCTCTGGGGCAGCTGTCGAACCCTTCCGAGGGGCCAGCCTTCGAACCCCTGATCAGTAGGAGGGCTCAGGGCCTGCTTCCTTCACGGAAAAGGATCCCTTTCGAAATATCCCCTTTCCCAGTCCCTGTAGCAAGAGAGAGAAAGGGGAAGAGGAAAAGGATACAAAATTAAACGGTGTGGCGCACCTTTTTTGACGCGGTCGTCATGGCGGAGGTGAAACAACGCCTGCTTCGCCTGCCAAAGGTGTCGCTTGCCCTGCCGCGGAGTTAATGTGACGGGACGGGTGGTCGCGGGGCGGCCGTTGCACATGCGCGAGTCGTTCGAGGAACGGGCGTTTTGCCTTCGAGTTCGAATTTCGCGGCGGATTCAGGCAAAGTGTTGAACGGGTCTTGCCCGGGCCTTTATATACCCAGAAGAGGGACCGGTGGTGGTTCTTTACTCTGCTGCTCGCCTCCTGCTTTGGTTTCCGCAACCTAAGAGAATAGCTAGAGAAAGAAAACTGCGCACCTTGTCCGCTCCGCCACCACCCCCTTCGTTTGGCGATGGCCAACTGGGTGACCGTCGTTCCACCGCGCGACCCGTGGCCTTTCTCCACCATTACGGTGGACGATCTGGAGGCCCTCGTCGCCGATGGTTTGCTCCGTCCCCTCTCTGGTGACCCGCAGCCGGAGTGGATGGTCCCTCCGAGCGAGGCTGACCCGACCCCGCCGCCGGGGTATGTTCTGAGTTTCGCCTCCTTCCATGAGCGGGGGTTCGGAGTGCCAGCAAGCCGTTTCATGCGGGCGCTCCTGCATTACTACGGGGTGGAGCCGCACAACTTCAACCCCAACTCCATTGCGCAAGCGGCCATCTTCGCGGCGGTTTGCGAGGGTTTTTTGGGGATTGACCCCCACTGGGATATGTGGATCCATCTCTTCTCCGCGGAGCTTTTTGCCTTGACGACGGGGGAAAGGAAGGTCTGCATGGCAGTGCGGGCCGATGGTTGCTCCCTCCAGTTGAGGCAGGGGCACGCGCAGCAGTACATCCCTGCCATCCTTGTGTCTTCGAACAAGGGGTGGCAGCGCCGGTGGTTTTATCTCCGGAACGACGACGGAAGGCTCCCATCGTTTTCTCAACGAGTGGTGACCGTCATCGGCATCAACTGGCGTTGGGGGGCCACGCGCGAGAAACAAGAGAATCTCCAGCCTCTTCTGGAGGCCTTGCAGAGGTTACGAGATGAGGGGCTCACCGCTGCGGGGGTGGTCGCCGCCATCCATCGCCGGAGGGTGCTCCCTTTGGCAGAGCGGCGGTTGCCGCTCTCGGAGATGAAGCTGGGGGTTGATTTGGAGGGCTCGCAGATGTCCTCGGCTCCCCTCTCCACTGACGACCTCCGCAGGCGGATTGCGGGCACGGTAGGGAGGCTGGACGCCAGCGCCCTTACCCAGCCCATGATGCGTCCCGAGTGTGGGTACGTGTCCCTGGTGAGTGTCCGCTCCTTCTCTTATTTTGCGCTAAGTTGCCTTTGACTCTCACTGTCGGGATTTCCGTTCGTCTCCAGGGGTTGGGGTTTCACAAGCCCTCCCTGCCACGGGTCCCGGAGGACGCGGTGGACCGAGCCGCGTGGAGGGTCGCCGTGGAGAAGAAAAAGGAGAAGAAGGATGCAGAAAAGGCCCGAGCCCACGAGCGGATGCGGGCTTGGGACGCCTTGGAGAAGCGCTGTCGAAGGCAGGAGAGGGACGGGCTCCCGAGGGAGCCGTCGCCAGAGACGCCTGACGACGATGACGATGATGATGATGACGAGGACGACGATATGGCGGCCCGCCTTGGCCTTAGCCTGGATCTGAGGCTGGGCCAGGGGTCGTTGAGCCAGCCTCCAAGTGGGTCGGCGCCGTCGGCATCTGGGGCCGGGACATCAAGGTCCCGGTCCGAAGAGCGGGGGCAGGCCGAGGGGGTACTTGACCCCTTGGCCGAGGTAGTCGAGGTGACTCCGGAGGGTCAGGACAACCCGCCTGTCCCCCAAGAGCAGTCGCCCGTGCCGGCTGTACAGGAGGTTGATCCTCGGGTCATCGTGACTGCGCCTGGGCGGGCCGTCCCTTCGGCGCCCTGGGCTCCCGAGGCGGGAACGACGCCAAATCCGGTAGCGGGGCAAACCTCAGCAGTGCCTGTGGGGTCCGAGGCCCGAGGGACCTCCCTGTAGGCACAATTGGCCTTGGTCCGGAGCGGGTAAGTATCTGAGGATACCTCTGTTTTGGCTCCGTCTTCGTGTGTCCTTATCCTACTTTATCTTTTCCTCTTAGCAAACGGAGGCATGGTTCGGCCAGTCTGGCTCCCCGGAAGTCCCTTAAGACGGTGCCGGCTTCTGCAGCCAGTGCCGCACCGTGCCACGCCGGTTGGCTGGCCTCCGCACAAGACGCCCTCAAGCGGGGGGCCCAGGCGGCACGAGTTGCCATGGGGCAAGCCCCCCAGGCCGACCCCTCCGTCGGGACGGCCATCGTGCTGGGGGAGGCTGCTGGCGTGGCCGCGGCCCCGAGCCCACCTGACGCGTTGCCGGCGCCGGCACCAGCTCTTGCCGAGGCCGTTGCTGTTTTGCCAGTGGAGCCACCCGTCGCCGCTGATGCTGGGATGGCTGAGGTGCCGCTGCTCGAGGTCGTCTCCGACCTTCCTAGTCTCGGCCATAAGGAGGGGGCGACCGTTGTTGCCGAGGTCGGTCATCGGAAACCCGCCTCCTTAGCCAAGGTGGCACCCGATGTGTCGACTGCAGGGGGTTCCAACGCCTTGGAGGAGGGGTGCACAGAACCGCGACCCGTCTTGGGGAGCGGTTACCTCATCCCCACGCGGCGCGATCCCAATGAGTGGCGTGGGCAGGCGCTCCGGTTCTGGACTCGCGGCACCTTGAAACCCCTCTTCGTCCTTGACGATGAGCAGGAGGAGCAGTCTCGGGATGAGCTCCGTGAGTATGCCGAGGCAGCGATGGGGTCGCTTCGGTCGACCATGGAGATCCTTTCCAGAGACGTTCCCAGGGTCCTCCAGGTGAGGATTTTAGGCATACCTTTCGCGTGACCAGGGCATTCTTTGTGACACCCTGCTTCCCTTCTTCAGGATCTAACGGATCTGAGCACCGCCAAGTCGCTGTTCATCCACCGCGAGACCGATGTCTGGGGTTCACTGCGGTTCCTGAGGGCCACGCTTATCGAGGCTACCGAACGCCTCGCCCAATGGAGCACCGAGGCGGTGGACCTTCGGTTGCTCTGTGATGAGCTAGAGGTGGAGGCAGCGGCGGCGCGGGCAGAGGCGGCGTCGGCACGGATGGAGGCGCAGCAACGGCAGCTGGATATTGGCCAGGTCATTGGCGAGTGGTACCAATCTCGGAACCAGGCTGCCGAGGCTGTAGGCCGGGCTGAGGCCCTTGGGGGCCAGCTAGCCGAGGTGTCTGCTTGGGCCGGAGCCCTTGCGGAGGACCTGGCCGTGGCGGTCGAGTCTGCCCAGTCCGCCCAAGCCACAGCCTCGGAGCAGCATGCTCAGGCTGAAGGTATGTTTCGGCCGCTTTGGGACTTCAATTCATCTTCATTCTTCAACTCGTGTCTGAAGAATTCTATTTGGCTGTTTGCAGAGTTCGAGACAGCTCTCAACGAGTCCGTCAAGGCACTTGCCTAGTCGGCTGAGCAGAAGGAGGCCGACCGCGTGGCCATGTCCGAAGCTATCTCGGCCTTCTACCAGGTCTTTGGCCTCGATGACGTCCCCTCTGGTAGCTCCCCCCAGAGTCGCCTGCGGGCCTTGGGCGGCCATGTGCGCAGCAGACTCCGCGAGGCGCTGCATCACGGCGTTAGGCGGGCCTTCGCCGTGCTCGCTTCCCACTACGACGTGGATCTGGAGCGGGTCAGCGAGGGGTACTGTCTACCCAACGAAGATGAGGCTGCCTTAGCCGAGGTTCAGAGGCTTGACGCGGCCGTCGCGGGCCCAAGCGCGGTGCTGGCGTCCTCCTTCGAGGTGGAGATCCTTCCACTCGCGTCGCCGCCCGGGGCCGGGTCGGATCTCGCTGAGGGTGGAGACGGCGCCGAGGGTGGAGATGAAGCCGAGGGTGCCGCTCCTCCCCCGAGCGATGCCTGATTCTACCGGAGCAGTCTGTTTGGAGCATGCATGTGTCTTTCGCGGCCGCCGAGGCCTAAACACTTTGTTGTCGTGTTACAAATCTGCGTTTCTTTTCCTCTCGTTTCGAGTATCCGGACCTGTTCGACAGTAGCAGAATTGCTTATCCAAGTAAGAGTTACTTTTTGTGGAAGGTGACGAGTGAGGTATCTGTATCCCGGAGGCGTAGGAGTCCCTCGACTCGGTCGGCCTTGCCGCTTACGTGCGCTCTTATTCGTTTTGCATGATTCTATTATCGATATAGTCGAAAAGCACGAAAGTCGTTTTGGTAGAAAACTTTTCCGAGGAAAATTTTGACGCAGAGGGGGTCCCCCCCTTTCTAGCCCCCGAGGGAGGGTCGGGCTTCGCCGAGGCAAGGTTGACCCTTCCTTGATGGTTAGACTTTATTTGTGTATGTATAGAAAACGAGGTATATGAACGACTTGAAAACATCTTAAGGGTAAAAGCGACGTAGTTGTCGGATGTTCCAAGCGTTGTTGTAGACCTCGCCTTGATCGTTGGCCAGCTTGTATATCATGGGCTTCAAGATCTTGGCGATGATGAATGGCCCCTCCCAAGGAGGGGTAAGCTTGTGGTGCCCTCGGGTGTCCTGCCGCAGCCAAAGCACCAAGTCTCCCACTTGGAGGTCTCGGGGCCGAACCCCTCGGGCGTGGTAGCGTCGCAGAGACTGCTGATATCGCGCTGAGTGTAGCAAGGCCACGTCCCGAGCCTCTTCCAGCTGGTCCAGCGAGTCTTCTCGGCTGTGGCAGAACCGCCCGAATTATTCCAGCTTAAGTGCCTAAGTCACGCCTCAGGGGCCGTAACACACTTAAATCGGAATAACCCGTCAGTCCCTCAGATCTAGTCTAATAGAGCCACTTAACCAGGATCAAATTCCACAATCTCACTTGAAGGTGAGTCACAGAAGAAATACAATAAAACAGGAAACCTCAAACTAAGTACTGAGTTATTACATAAATCGGAGTTTTCGAGTAGCAAATAAAGTTCACAAAATAAAGTGCAGCGGATAATCGATATCGTCGGTCTCGAGGAATTGGGCAAGGCCTAGCCCACTACTCCTCGTGCTCCTCTCCTGCCGGAGCAACATCCCACTCGACCGTCCAACCCGGTGGTAGGGTGGTAGGCCAAGTCACACCATCGACCATTTCCTGAATGGTACCTGCAAAAATTGTGCCACAAGCAAGGCTGAGTATACTAATACTCAGCTAGACTTAACCGGTGTGAGGAGTCTACTCCTCTACCTCTAGACTATGCAGTTGTTTGGCTGAGGGGTTTGATTTGCCAAAAGCACTAGCTGTTTCTAAAATCAGTTTTTAGCTTTTCAAATTCTATCATCATTAACTTAGCTAGGTTTGCTCCTTCTAAGCATACATGGTAACAATCATTTAGTTCAATCAACAAGTTATCTCATGTAACCACATTTCACTTCTTACTCGATGCAGTACAAGGGGTCAAGCAGTCTCATTAGCTGCGAGAAGCAGACGATTCGAATCGAGTTTTAACCTTGAAAGGTAAACCTAAACACACGGCATGTCAGGGTACTCCGACCCCACACATGACAACCGTCCCCATCGATTCCCCGTTCACGTCTAGGCCTCACCGCCTTGGCATACAATGCTCCACTGACCCCGGCTGCCGTCGTGCATTGACCGCACTTGTACCCACCATAGCTAGCATGGGAGACCCAGTCTCAGGTCGCATGAGGGATAAAGTCCGCGCCCGGCTTCACTCAGGTACTAGGTTTATCGGTTACCATTTTTCCCGGCATGTGCTTAGTACGTTCAAAAGCTTGACTCAGGTATCCACACATTAATCCTTAATTCCTTTTCCCGTCTCATGGACAAGGCATCCTCCCTGGATCCAAATCCATAGACTAACATCTATCCCGTTATCAAGATGAATACAATCAATTCCTGACCTCGCGCGAGTGCTAGAAAAATCACTCGACTTCTACCGAGATCCTGATTAGCAAGCAGCTACTCGACCTAGCATACTAGTATTCATCTCAAAAAGGAATCCTAAGTTCATGCAACTAGAGGTTTCAAGCAACTCCTACACTTAAGTGCACATTGCAATCCTACAAGCATTAAGTGTAGTAAAGTAGCATATAATAATACGGTTATGCATAAAACCGGGGCTTGCCTTCAATTGCTGGGGCTGCGGGGAGATCCTCAATAGCAGCCTCTGAAGCCTGCTCCTGGTCCTCCTCTTGGACAGGTCCTTGCTCGGGGACGAGCACGTACTCTCCGTCGGCAAGATTACAATCTAATAAATGCAATGCGTAAGATATATGCATGATATGATATGTGCTTTTAGAAATTACAACTTAAAGGTGTATGATCTTCTTGAGTTAAACAAGGTTAACTTTGCTTATGTAAGTCCCTTGGGTGGTATACTTGGTAAATTGGGTCAAGCTTAGCTAAGGTAAGTGGTAGGTTTATTTTTGGGGTTCCACTGAATTCTTTTTAAATTTTAGGGAGAATTGATAAGTTCTCAAGTTAGACTTATTGGGGTGGGGTTTATTCCTTCTTTCCTTTTCTTTTATTCTTTTTAATGTTTTGGAGTGGGTTTGAACTACAAGTTGCTTTTATAGAATTCTAAAAATTCTGCAAAAATTACAGTGGCTTGGTACTGGTGTATGTTTCTCTGTCTCAAAATTTGGGGATCAGAAAGTGAATAGGTTTTTCTGGACAAAATTATTAAATTCTATGGCAGAAGGGGTGCTTTGAACTACAACTACCATTTAACGGTGGGTAATTCTCTAAAACTTATTTTTGCTGGCTTTTAGGAGTTATAACATGACTTTATACAAATTTATAGTCATTAATACCTTTTAATCATTTTTCTATGTTTTTCTCAAGTTTCCAGCCAAATGGGTGCTTTCTACTACCACTATACTTGAAAAACATCAAACAACAGAGTTCTTATTTTTCTTGGTTATTATTTTGTGCAAGAGCAATTATTCTGAGGTTTGGCCTCTTTTTGCTTAAGGGAAGGGGTGGTATGCATTATTTGAATTAAGTGGCCTTTCTCATAAAATACTAGCAATAGGTAAGAGTTTGCTTCTTTTTCATGGGTTTGCATTTTTCTCTGGTGGTTTATCTTACTATGGACTTAGCTAATATTTGGTTGCCCATTATCACATGATTAGGGGTTGTTCAAGAATTATTTGGAAAATGCCTTATTATCACTTTATATTTATTTTCCTTACTTAAAAAGTTGTGTTGAGGTGTTCTTTATTTTTGTAGTGGGGCTCTAGTGGTTGTAAGTCCACTGGATTTTTATTACTCATTTTGGTTATAGTTTTGCTACTCTAATAATTGATTTTTAGTCTAAATAAGGCTAAATAAAACATTTTAATTTAAAACTGGTCTGAACTAATGGTCTCTGTATTTTTCCTAGGTTCTCTGTTACATAAGTAAACTAGGAAAAATAATTTTAATTACTGTTCATTAATTTCTAATGCCTTTCTGATTTTTCCTAAGTTTTGGACAAAATAGCTTTAAATGAATAAACACATCATATTTTTCAATGTTGGGGTTCCTATTATTTTTAAACAGTGTCTAAATGAGGTTTGAACCTCTACAAATTTTCTTAAGTTCAGCACAGAAGAAAAACTAATTTTCCTTAATTAAACTAGGTTTGGTAAGTTTCTGTTTTTAATTTTAAACTCTAAAATTCAGAACCGAAAGCATAGGGCTCATCATTTTTAAATGGTAGTCCATAATATTCAGGAGCTAGCAAAATTAGTTTGACAACTTTTTATGAAGAATTCATCAAGTTATGGGTTTTCTAAGTTCTCTGGTCATTAAAAAAAGATTAACAGAATTGATTAAATGGAAATCCACTTTGCACTGGGGTCCCTGGCGGGTTTTTAAGTTTTCCTCGCGGATCAGTCCTTAGGCTACTATTCACATGAGTCACTGACGTTACAGAAAACCCCTCGGGTTCTACAAATCCTAACCCGAGGTCCTTCGTCTAACTCAAACAGTAACCGCAGCGGAAGAAAGGGCGAAGGGGCTTACCGGCGGCGAGATTGCTCCGTGAAGTGGTCGAGGACGTAGGGGAGGTCTTGGGGATCACAACGGTGTGCGGGTCGCCGTCGGAGATGGCCGCAGTCGATCGGTCCACGCATGCAGGCAGGGATGCTCGTCGGCGGCGAGGAGTCCGGCCTGGTCACGGCGAGATAGAGCAATTGGATGGGTCAGAGAGGTTCACGGGATGCCAGAGAAGATGTGGGCGCAAGGAATTGGTCGGAGACTCACTGGATAGCTCGGTCCACGTGCGGCGGCGGAAGACCGAAGTCCGGTGAGGTCGATCTCGGGCCTCCGGTGAAGTCCGGCCGGGTCTGAAGGCTTGGCAAGCTTCACGGGCCACTGGCGGAGCTAGCCGAAGCATTGGCTCGACTTGAGGGTGGCTGGAGTGGGCTGGCCACGGTGGCCGAAGCTCTGGCGGCAATGGCGGGCGGAATTAAGCTCGCCGGAGCTAAAGGAAAGTGGTCGGCCGGTGAAGATGAGTGCGGGGCGAAGTGAGGCGCGCCCGGGGAGGCTTTATAGGCGCGGGTGGGCACAGCCGAGGGCAAGGGCGCGCGGCGTACTTGACCGAACGCCGGGGCGAGCGCGTGTGCGGGTTGGGCGAGCTCTGGCGTGCCGACCAGGGTCGAACACGTGTGCCCGTGCGTTCTGCCCAAGTTCTGGCGCGTGTGGTCGCTCATCCGAGCCTGCTCTCGCCTTGGTCAGTGCACAAAACCTCTTCTCCTCCCTACAAGCTACCGATCTTGTGTGGGGGTCATAGGATTTTGCCTACTGGTTGCAGAGATATGGAGCCAGGAAATCCGGTCTGTCTCCCTGCTCAAACCCGAGGCAAATCCAGGGTTTTGTCGTGTCTAGGGCTCGCGTCCCAATGCCATCTTCGGGCACACGACAGAGGGGTTAGTTAGACACAATTTTGTTAATGGGGCCATTAGGATTCGAGTTAGGGATCAAGGTGAACATCCCTGATCTTTGGCTCAAGGTCTGAATTTCAGAATTCTGAAATTCAGAATTCCTATTAAGTCCCCACATGAGAAGCTTGATTTGGAGTTTTATTTGAGTTATTTTCGCCAAGCTTTCTCAACCTTTCTTGTTGCTCATTAAATATACTTCAATTTTTATAATTGGCTCAAGTCATAATTTTAAATTTTTCATCCCCTTTTTCTTATTTTCTTGAATTTTGCTCATGGGGCTCACTTAGGGTTTTTATTAGGGTTGCACATTCTTATCTTTTTAAAAGACTCAATTGTTTTGATCATGATACTTTTAAGTATATACTTGGTGGATTCTTTCTTACTTGAGTTAATTTGATGCTCATGCTTACTTTGGTTCACATGAAATAATGGTTCTTGGCTTGGCATTTTGAGAGAAACCCTAGGTGACACTGGGGTGTCACAACCTTCCCCCCTTAAAGGAATCTCGTCCCGAGATTCGGGCCAGAGTCCTCTAGGGTAAAGCGAAGGGTGAGGCTTATAGGAAATGGGTGAGTGTTGTTATTATTAGGGTAAAACTGCTCTTCGAATGTCATTCTCTTTGCAACTTCAGAAGGAAGTCCTTTTAAGTTTTACTTCATAGTTACTTCATTCTGAATTAAGATCATATTTTTGAAAATTAGATTCGAAGGGCAGGGGGAGGGGTTGGGGTGATTACGTACCAGCTTCCTTAGGTAGGCAATCGGGGAAGTTGGATCTCAAGAATTCCTCGGTTTCCCAAGTAGCTTCCTCCTCTGAGTGATTACTCCACTGAACCTTGTACATCTTGATCGATTTAGCCCGAGTTGATCTTTCTTTGCAATCCAGAATCTTGGAGGGGTACTCTTGGTACGATAGATCTGGCTCTATCTCCAATTCTGGCTCTGCTATGATCTCGGTCGGCAATCGAACACACTTCTTCAGCTGAGATACATGGAATACACTGTGAATGGCAGACATCTTTGAAGGTAACTTCAACTTGTATGCCACAGGTCCACATGCTTCTATGATCTCATAAGGTCCAATGTAACGAGGGGCTAGCTTGCCTTTGATCCCAAACCTTTGCACTCCCTTGGTGGGTGATACCTTGAGGTATACAAAACTTCCCACCTCGAACTGGAGAGGTTTCCTTCTTTTATCATGATAGCTCTTCTGCCTGGCCTGAGCAGCTTCTAGATTCTTCCTGATTAGCTTGACCTTCCTTTCGGCTTCAGTCACTAAGTCAGGTCCAAAAACTTCTCTTTCTCCAGGTTGAGACCAATTGAGCGGTGTCCTGCATCTTCTTCCATAGAGAGCTTCAAAAGGTGCCATCTTTAGGCTGGATTGATAACTATTGTTATAAGCAAACTCTGCCAAGGAGAGGTGCTTATCCCAGTTCTTGCCATAATCGATCGCACAAGCTCTCAGCATATCCTCCAGAATTTGGTTTACCCTTTCCGTCTGACCATCAGTCTGTGGGTGGTAAGCTGAACTCCTGATTAGCTTGGTTCCCAAAGACTCCTGCAATTGTTCCCAAAATCTAGCAACAAATTGTGCTCCTCGGTCAGAAACAATGGTCCGAGGTAATCCGTGCAAACACACGATCCGGTCAATATACAATTCTGCATACTTCTGAGCCTTATCAGTGGTGTGCACAGGAAGAAAATGTGCCACTTTCGTCAATCGGTCCACAATAACCCAAATCGAATCATGATGACGAGAGGTGTTGGGCGGACCCACAATGAAATCCATGCTGATGTCGTCCCACTTCCACGAAGGTATGGACAGTGGTTGCAAAGCTCTAGCTGACTTCAAGTGGCTTGCCTTTATCCTCTGACAGGTGTCACATTCTGATACATACTGGGCTATCTCCCTCTTCATTCTGGTCCACCAGTACAAAGGCTTCAGATCATGGTACATCTTGGTGCTTCCCGGATGCATAGAGAATTTGGAGAGATGAGCCTCATCCAAGATTTTCCTCTTGAGGTCCTGATCTTTAGGAATCACCAATCTGCTTTTGAACCATAACACACCCTTTTCATCCTGGCGGAAACAATTATACTTCTCAACCTTCTGATGGAGATTCTTCTTGATAATTTGCACTCCCTTGTCACTGAGCTGGGCCATGATAATCTGGTCTTGCAAAGCTGGCTCAACAGAAATGTGAGACAAAGAACCAGAAGGAATCACTTCAATTTGCATCTTGCTCAACTCATCACACAAGGTGTTAATGCGAGAATCCATCAGAATACAGTTGCATTGCAACTTCCGACTCAAGGCATCTGCTACCACATTAGCTTTTCATGGGTGATAATGTACCTCCAGGTCATAATCCTTGATCAGCTCTAGCCATCTTCTCTGCCTCATGTTGAGATTAGCCTGAGTAAAAATGTACTTAAGGCTCTTATGATCAGTGAAGATGTTGCAGTGGGTTCCCATTAGATAGTGCCTCCACATCTTCAAGGCATGAACCACTGCTGCTAACTCGAGGTCATGAGTGGGATAGTTTTGCTCATGAGGCCTGAGTGCTCTTGAGGCATAAGCAATGACTCGGTTGTCTTGCATCAAGACACAACCTAGCCCAGTGCCAGAGGCATCGCAATACACATCAAAAGGCTTGCTGCTGTCGGGTTGCGCCAATACTGGTGCTGTGGTCAGATGCTGCCTTAATGCATGGAAGGCATCTTCGCACTTCTGACTCCAAACAAATTTGACTTCTTTCTTCAGCAACTCAGTTATAGGCTTCGCAATTCGAGAGAAGTCCGGAATAAATCTTCGGTAATAACCAGCCAATCCCAGAAAACTCCGAATCTGGCGAACAGTTGTGGGTGGCCTCCAGTTCATCACCTCTTGCACTTTATCAGGATCAACAGCTATTCCTGCCTGAGAGATAGTGTGACCCAAGAATTTGATTTCCTTTAGCCAAAAATCACACTTGGATAACTTGGCATAAAGGTGGTGCTCTCGCAGACGTTGAAGCACTACATGCAAATGCCCGGCATGTTCTTCTTCGTTCTTTGAGTACACCAGAATATCATCGATGAAAACCACCATGAACTTGTCCAATTCCAGCATAAAAACAGAATTCATCAGATACATGAAATATGCTGGTGCATTTGTCAGCCCGAATGACATCACCAAGAACTCATATAGCCCATATCTGGTTGAGAATGTCGTCTTCGGAATATCGCTTGCTCGTATTTTGATCTGATGGTAGCCAGAGCGAAGGTCTATCTTGGAAAACACCTTGGCCCCGACCAACTGGTCAAAGAGAACATCAATACGAGGCAAAGGATACTTGTTCTTGATAGTTACCGCATTAAGAGGGCGGTAATCTATACACAGCCTCAAGCTTTCATCCTTCTTCTTTACAAACAGTGCTGGACATCCCCAAGGAGAAGTGCTTGGGCGAATAAATCCCTTATCCAGCAACTCTTGCAATTGCTTCTTCAATTCTGCCAACTCAGCGGGTGGCATTCGGTAGGGCCTCTTGGAAATTGGGGTCGTTCCCGGTTGCAACTCGATGGCAAATTCAATATCCCGGTCTGGTGGCATTCCTGGCAATTCATCAGGGAAGACATCTGCATACTCACAGACCACTGGGATCTTCTTCAGAGGTAGCTCCGTCATAGAGAAAGCACATGACTGAGTAGAATCCCGACTAGGCAGAATTAAAGTGAAATTCCCGCAGAACGGAGAATTAACTTCCACGGTACGGCTGGCTACATCAAGCACAACTTGGTGCAAGTTCATCCAATTTGCCCCTAGAATAATGTCCACATTTTCCAATCCCAACACAAGAAGAGTGGTTTTGACAATGTGGCTTCCCAGTTGAATAGGCACACTTTGGTTTAATTGATTAGTTGAAATTTTACCCCCAGGTGTGACTATCATAGATGACCCTTTTGAGTGAGAGAATGGCAGTTCACATTTAGCACTGAACTTCTGGCTAATGAAACTATGAGATGCACCAGAATCAAACAGAATTAAAGCAGGTTGATTATAAACTGAAAAGATATCGGTCATGATGGGAGCTCCTTCAGGTACTTCCTCCAGAGTAGTGAAGTTGAGCTTCCCTTGCCTGACTTGCACCTTCTGCTTTCTTCCCTTGTCTTGATTTGGTGCTGGCATCTGCCTCTGCTGGTTCCTGGGACAATTCTTGGCATAGTGGCCCACATTGCCACAAGTGAAACACTTGTTCCCATTGCCCTGGCGGAACTGCTGCTGCTGCGGAGGCTGATTGTTCCTTGGGGCGGGAGCTGGGTAGCGGTTGGGTGTCGGCTGTTGCTGCTGCTGAGGTGGCCTGATCACCCATCTGCATGCCTGCTGCTGAAAACCCCTGCTCTGATTGTGAGAAACAATCCGGAACCTCTGAGCCTGAGCGGATGGTGCTGCCATTGGTGCCTTTCTCTTCTTCTTTGCCCGGTGAGCAACAATGCAATCCTCCTGGGAGATGGCCATATTGACCAACTCATTGAAGCTATCAGCCCGGACAGTGTTGAGTCGTTCCCGCAGCTTGGTATTGAGACCCCTACGGAAGCGATCCCTCTTCTTCTCATCAGAATCAGCATGATACCCTGCATACTGGCATAAGTCGTTGAAGGCTTGCGCATACTGCAGTACCGTGCGGGTTCCTTGATTAAGGGCCAGAAATTCATTCAACTTCCGATCAAGAATGCCAGCTGGGATGTGGTGTCCTCTGAAGGCAGTCTTGAATTCCTCCCAAGATACTTCACGATCAGCGGGGAGCATAGCACGGAAGTGGTCCCACCAAGTCCGAGCAGGGCCGCGAAGCTGCTGTGCGGCAAAGCGAGCCTTGGCCTCATCAGGGCAGTCTCCTGTGAGGAGGGGAAACTTGGACTCGACGACGCGAAGCCATACGTCGGCGTCCAACGGATCCTCTGCCTTGGTGAATAAGGGCGGCTGCGTGCTCAGAAACTCCTGGTATGTTGCCATAGCCGGAGGTCGCTGATGCTGGCCTCCACCATGCTGCTGAGGGTGGGGCTGGCGCTGCAAGAGCTGTCGCAGAATCTCATTCTGCTGGGCCATCAGCTCCTGCACTGTGGGAGCTGGAGGAGGTGGCGGGGGAACCTGCTCGTTATGCCCGCGACGCTGCCTAGCTGCCATCTGAAAACAGAGATTGTCGCCATTGTTATCCCAACTCACAGTTTCGAACGACAAGATATCATCTCATATGGAAGGAAAAATGCCATAATCATAATATTAGGTTCGAAATGAAGATAACATGGTGACAAATATCCCACAGGTTTCAAAAGTTCACAGGGTTACATCAATCAGGGGAAAGTACCCATAAGCCTAGTCCAAAATGTGATATTACTAAGCTCGCATAGGTTCCTATCCGCCTAAAAGTGTCGAAGCGACTGCTTATCCCTGAGCGGTGGAAGCGACACTGGATACGGGTGAAGGAGGCATCGCGGAGGTAGTCCCATTGGCACCAGGGGCTGGTCCTAGCTCCTCGGGAGCCTCTTCTCCCTCGCTTCCTGCTTCATTGGCCTCCATCTCCAGGTGGTGCATGTCCAAGTGGTCATTCGCTTCTTCGAGTTCCCTCTGCATATCGTGAAGCTGATTCTCCAAGACATCAATAGTGTTGTCTCGGATCTCCACCTGCTGCTCCAAGGTGGTGATGCGCTGGCTCAGCCTCTCTACCTGCAGATCCTTCAACACCAACTCGGTGGATAGGTCGACCACAAAATCTTCCCGACTGTCGAGAGTGAGCTTGGCAGTCTGAGCGGTGTTAGCAAGGAGTGCCATAGCATCGCTCTGAAGGGCCTGAAGGCGGTACAGCGCACTCATGCACTGAACGGTGACCCTCCCAACCAAGTCAGGATACATTGCCCACACATCCTTTACATGGCTCACGCGGTTACACCACATGGGATCATCCTTCTTCTCAGCAGGGAAGAGTCTCAAGGGGTGCATCACCATCTCCAGGGGATGGTAGCCACAAAAAGTCGTCAGAGTCTTCATGGCTGCCGCTTCAACGGTGTCGTCCGTCCTGAGTCCAATCGTCTCAGAATCAAGATAACGCCAACCCGGCTGAAGGGGATGAGCCTCCAAAGTCAGCCAGACCCGACAACGAGGTACCCGATGCTCCTCATACAACTGCACCGTGTACAAAGGGGGCATAGGGTAACCGGCGGAGCTAAGCACTTCCCACAAGATGGAAGGAAAGCCATCGCGAGAAAGGAAGTCAGAACTGAAACGAGAGTCTCCTCCACTGGCGGGGGTGGGTGAATTCATCTGCGGAAGGGAATCAAAGGTAAAGATTATGGTGGAAGGAAAAAGAAAAAGAGAGCCCGGATGGTTTTAAAGAAAGGGGGTTAGCTCAAATTTTAATTCCTTTTTGTGTTTTATAATGCATGCATGCTGGAAGAAACGTTGCCTCTCAAAAAGAAAATAGGGTGCTTTTTAGGGCATCCTTAAAAATATAAGTACTGGCCCACGGGGCCTAATTAGTTAGCCACCTATTTCTCCCTCTATGCCTAAGGTCTTTCGTCCTAGGTCTAGCGGTCTAGTCCTGACGATCTGTAGTAGTTTCTAGGCAAGTTTTAGATTTTGAAAATTGGTATTCATGGTTTATTGTCCTCCTCTGTGGTGGAATTTGCTCCGATACCAGCTGTGGCAGAACCGCTCGAATTATTCCAGCTTAAGTGCCTAAGTCACGCCTCAGGGGCCGTAACACACTTAAATCGGAATAACCCGTCAGTCCCTCAGATCTAGTCTGATAGAGCCACTTAACCAGGATCAAATTTCACAATCTCACTCGAAGGTGAGTCACAGAAGAAATACAATAAAACAGGAAACCTCAAACTAAGTACTGAGTTATTACATAAATTGGAGTTTTTGAGTAGCAAATAAAGTTCACAAAATAAAGTGCAGCGGATAATCGATATCGTCGGTCTCGAGGAATTGGGCAAGGCCTAGCCCACTACTCCTCGTGCTCCTCTCCTGCCGGAGCAACATCCCACTCGACCGTCCAACCCGGTGGTAGGGTGGTAGGCCAAGTCACACCATCGACCATTTCCTGAATGGTACCTACAAAAATTGTGCCACAAGCAAGGCTGAGTATACTAATACTCAGCTAGACTTAACCGGTGTGAGGAGTCTACTCCTCTACCTCTAGACTATGCAGCTGTTTGGCTGAGGGGTTTGGTTTGCCAAAAGCACTAGCTGTTTCTAAAATCAGTTTTTAGCTTTTCAAATTCTATCATCATTAACTTAGCTAGGTTTGCTCCTTCTAAGCATACATGGTAACAATCATTTAGTTCAATCAACAAGTTATCTCATGTAACCACATTTCACTTCTTACTTGATGCAGTACAAGGGGTCAAGCAGTCTCATTAGCTGCGATAAGCAGACGATTCGAATCGAGTTTTAACCTTGCAAGGTAAATCTAAACACACGGCATGTCATCCGACCCCACACATGACAACTGTCCCCATCGATTCCCCATTCGTGTCCACGCCTCACCGCCTTGGCATACAATGCTCCACTGACCCCGGCTGCCGCCGTGCAGTGACCGCACTTGTACCCACCATAGCTAGCATGGGAGACCCAGTCTCAGGTCGCATGAGGGATAAAGTCCGCGCCCGGCTTCACTCAGGTACTAGGTTTACCGGTTACCATTTTTCCCGGCATGTGCTTAGTACGTTCAAAAGCTTGACTCAGGTATCCACACATTAATCCTTAGTTCCTTTTCCCGTCTCATGGACAAGGCATCCTCCCTGGATCCAAATCCATAGACTAACATCTATCCCGTTATCAAGATGAATACAATCAATTCCTGACCTCGCGCGAGTGCTAGAAAAATCACTCGACTTCTACCGAGATCCTGATTAGCAAGCAGCTACTCGACCTAGCATACTAGTATTCATCTCAAAAAAGAATCCTAAGTTCATGCAACTAGAGGTTTCAAGCAACTCCTACACTTAAGTGCACATTGCAATCCTACAAGCATTAAGTGTAGTAAAGTAGCATATAATAATATGGTTATGCATAAAACCGGGGCTTGCCTTCAATTGCTGGGGCTGCGGGGAGATCCTCAATAGCAGCCTCTGAAGCCTGCTCCTGGTCCTCCTCTTGGACAGGTCCTTGCTCGGGGACGAGCACGTACTCTCCGTCGGCAAGATTACAATCTAATAAATGCAATGCGTAAGATATATGCATGATATGATATGTGCTTTTAGAAATTACAACTTAAAGGTGTATGATCTTCTTGAGTTAAACAAGGTTAACTTTGCTTATGTAAGTCCCTTGGGTGGTATACTTGGTAAATTGGGTCAAGCTTAGCTAAGGTAAGTGGTAGGTTTATTTTTGGGGTTCCACTGAATTCTTTTTAAGTATTAGGGAGAATTGATAAGTTCTCAAGTTAGACTTATTGGGGTGGGGTTTATTCCTTCTTTCCTTTTCTTTTATTCTTTTTAATGTTTTGGAGTGGGTTTGAACTACAAGTTGCTTTTATAAAATTCTAAAAATTCTGAAAAAATTACAGTGGCTTGGTACTGGTGTATGTTTCTCTGTCGCAAAATTTGGGGATCAGAAAGTGAATAGTTTTCTCTGGACAAAATTATTAAATTCTAGGGCAGAAGGGGTGCTTTGAACTACAACTACCATTTAACAGTGGGTAATTCTCTAAAACTTATTTTTGCTGGCTTTTAGGTGTTATTACATGACTTGATACAAATTTATAGTCATTAATACCTTTTAATCATTTTTCTATGTTTTTCTCAAGTTTCAAGCCAAATGGGTGCTTTCTACTACCACTATACTTGAAAAACATCAAACAACAGAGTTCTTATTTTTCTTGGTTATTATTTTGTGCAAGAGCAATCATTCTTAGGTTTGGCCTCTTTTTGCTTAAGGGAAGGGGTGGTATGCATTATTTGAATTAAGTGGCCTTTCTCATAAAATACTAGCAATAGGTAAGAGTTTGCTTCTTTTTCATGGGTTTGCATTTTTCTCTGGTGGTTTATCTTACTATGGACTTAGCTAATATTTGGTTGCCCATTATCACATGATTAGGGGTTGTTCAAGAATTATTTGGAAAATACCTTATTATCAATTTATATTTATTTTCCTTACTTAAAAAGTTGGGCTGAGGTGTTCTTTATTTTTGTAGTGGGGCTCTGGTGGTTGTAAGTCCACTGGATTTTTATTACTCATTTTGGTTATAGTTTTGCTACTCTAATAATTGATTTTTAGTCCAAATAAGGCTAAATAAAACATTTTAATTTAAAACTGGTCTGAACTAATGGTCTCTGTATTTTTCCTAGGTTCTCTGTTACATAAGTAAACTAGGAAAAATAATTTTAATTACTGTTCATTAATTTCTAATGCCTTTCTGATTTTTCCTAAGTTTTGGGCAAAATAGCTTTAAATGAATAAGCACATCATATTTTTTCAATGTTGGGGTTCCTATTATTTTTAAACAGTGTCTAAATGAGGTTTGAACCTCTACAAATTTTCTTAAGTTCAGCACAGAAGAAAAACTAATTTTCCTTAATTAAACTAGATTTGGTAAGTTTCTGTTTTTAATTTTAAACTCTAAAATTCAGAATCGAAAGCATAGGGTTCATCAATTTTAAATGGTAGTCCATAATATTCAGGAGCTAGCAAAATTAGTTTGACAACTTTTTATGAAGAATTCATCAAGTTATGGGTTTTCTAAGTTCTCTGGTCATTAAAAAAAGATTAACAGAATTGATTAAATGGAAATCCACTTTGCACTGGGGTCCCTGGCGGGTTTTTAAGTTTTCCTCGCGGATCAGTCCTTAGGCTACTATTCACATGAGTCACTGACGTTACAGAAAACCCCTCGGGTTCTACAAATCCTAATCCGAGGTCCTTCGTCTAACTCAAACAGTAACCGCGGCGGAAGAAAGGGCGAAGGGGCTTACCGGCGGCGAGATTGCTCCGGTGAAGTGGTCCAGGACGTAGGGGAGGTCTTGGGGATCACAACGGTGTGCGGGTCGCCGTCGGAGATGGCCGGAGTCGGTCGGTCCACGCACGCAGGCGGGGATGCTCGTCGGCGGCGAGGAGTCTGGCCTGGTCACGGCGAGATAGAGCAATTGGATGGGTCAGAGAGGTTCACGGGATGCCAGAGAAGATGTGGGCGCAAGGAATTGGTCGGAGACTCACTAGATAGCTCGGTCCACGTGCGGCGGCGGAAGACCGAAGTCCGGTGAGGTCGATCTCGGGCCTCCGGTGAAGTCCGGCCGGGTCCGAGGGCTTGGCAAGCTTCACGGGCCACTGGCGGAGCTAGCCGAAGCACTGGCTCGACTTGAGGGTGGCTGGAGTGGGCTGGCCACGGTGGCCGAAGCTCTGGCGGCAATGGCGGGCGGAATTAAGCTCGCCGGAGCTAAAGGAAAGTGGTCGGCCGGTGAAGATGAGTGCGGGGCGAAGTGAGGCGCGCCCGGGGAGGCTTTATAGGCGCGGGCGGGCACGGCCAAGGGCAAGGGCGCGCGGCGGACTTGACCGAACGCCGGGGCGAGCGCGTGCGCGGGTTGGGCGAGCTCTGGCGTGCCGACCAGGGTCGAACACGTGTGCCCGTGCGTTCTGCCCAAGTTCTGGCGCGTGTGGTCGCTCATCCGAGCCTGCTCTCGCCTTGGTCAGTGCACAAAACCTCTTCTCCTCCCTACAAGCTACCGATCTTGTGTGGGGGTCATAGGATTTTGCCTACTGGTTGCAGAGATATGGAGCCAGGAAATCCGGTCTGTCTCCCTGCTCAAACCCGAGGCAAATCCAGGGTTTTGTCGTGTCTAGGGCTCGCGTCCCAATGCCATCTTCGGGCACACGATAGAGGGGTTAGTTAGACACAATTTTGTTAATGGGGCCATTAGGATTCGAGTTAGGGATCAAGGTGAACATCCCTGATCTTTGGCTCAAGGTCTGAGTTTCAGAATTCTGAAATTCAGAATTCCCATTAAGTCCCCACATGAGAAGCTTGATTTGGGGTTTTATTTGAGTTATTTTGGCCAAGCTTTCTCAACCTTTCTTGTTGCTCATTAAATATACTTCAATTTTTATAATTGGCTCAAGTCATAATTTTAAATTTTTCATCCCCTTTTTCTTATTTTCTTGAATTTTGCTCATGGGGCTCACTTAGGGTTTTTATTAGGGTTGCACATTCTTATCTTTTTAAAAGACTCAATTGTTTTGATCATGATACTTTTAAGTATATACTTGGTGGATTATTTCTTACTTGAGTTAATTTGATGCTCATGCTTACTTTGGTTCACATGAAATAATGGTTCTTGGCTTGGCATTTTGAGAGAAACCCTAGGTGACACTGGGGTGTCACAGCGGCTGGTCTGGTTGCTTTGGTCGTCGTACGCCTTTGTCCTCGGGGAACCGTATTCTAAGTCTGTGGGCAAGATAGCCTCGGCCCCATAGACTAGAAAGAACGGTGAGAAACCCATGGCTCGGCTTGGCGTCGTCCTCAGACTCCAGACCACCGAGGGTAGTTCCTTCATCCACCGCTTGCCGAACTTGTTGAGGTCGTTGTAGATCCTCGGTTTAAGTCCCTGCAGAATCATGCCGTTGGCACACTCCACTTGCCCATTTGTCATGGGCTGAGCCACGGCGGCCCAGTCCACCCGGATGTGGTGGTCCTCGCAGAAGTCGAGGAACTTCTTGCCAGCGAACTGGGTGCCATTGTCGGTGATGATGGAGTTCAGGACCCTAAAGCGATGGATGATGTTGATGAAGAAAGCCACCGCCTGCTCGGACCTGATGCTCGTTAGGGGTCGGACCTCGATCCACTTGGAGAATTTGTCGATGGCGACCAGCAGGTGCGAGAAGCCCCCGGGTGCCTTCTGCAAGGGACCGACAATGTCCAGACCCCATACAGCAAACGGCCAGGTGATGGGTATTGTCTGCAGGGCCTGAGCGGGCAGGTGCGTCTGTCTTGCGTAGAATTGACACCCCTGGCAGGAGCGTACAATCCTAGTGGCGTCGGCCACCGCGGTCGGCCAGTAGAAGCCTTGTCGGAAGGCATTCCCGACGAGGGCTCGAGGTGCTGCATGGTGACAGCAAGCCCCCGAGTGTATCTCTTGCAATAGCTCCTGTCCTTCAGCGATGGATATGCATCGTTGGAGAATGCCTGAGGGGCTGCGGTGGTAGAGCTACTTTTCATCACCCAGTAAGACGAACGACTTGGCGCGCCACGCCAGTCGCCGAGCTTCGGCTTTGTCGAGGGGTAGCTCTCCTCGGTGGAGATATTGCAGGTACGGGGTCTGCCAGTTTTGATTAGGCGTGACCCCATTCCGCTCTCCCTCGACACGTAGTGCCTCACCCTCGGCAGCCGAGGGTGCCTCGGGCTGGGCCGAGGCTTCCCCGGGCTCGGGCGTGTCGTCGGTCTTGATGGAGGGTTGATGTATGTCTCTAGAGAAGACATCCGGGGGAACCGTTGTCCACCCCGAGGCTATCTTAGCCAGCTCATCCGCAGTCTCGTTGTACCATCGGGCGACGTGGTTGAGCTCGAGTTTGTAGAACTTGTCTTCCAGGCGCCGAACCTCGTCGCACTAGGCCTCCATCTTCCGGTCGCGGCAGTGGGAGTTCTTCATGACTTGGTCGATGACAAGCTGCGAGTCGCCACGAGCGTTGAGGCGCCGAACCCCTAGCTCGATGGTGATGCGCAACCCATTAACCAGAGCCTCGTACTCGGCCACGTTGTTTGACACCGGGAAATGGAGGCGCAACACGTAGCGGAGGTGCTTCCCGAGGGGTGAGATGAAGAGCAGGCCCGCACCTGCTCCTGTTTTCATCAGTGACCCATCGAAGTACATGGTCCAGAGTTCCAGTTGGATCGGAGCTGTTGGTAGCTGGGTGTCGACCCATTCAGCCACGAAGTCTGCCAAGACTTGGGACTTGATGGCCTTCCGAGGAGCGAAGGAGATTGTCTCGCCCATGATCTCCACCGCCCACTTCGCTATCCTACCCCGAGGCCTCTCGGCACTAGATGATCTCCCCCAGGGGGAAGGATGACACCACAATCACCGGATGAGACTCAAAGTAGTGTCGCAACTTTCGCCGCGTCAGAATTACTGCATACAGTAGCTTCTGAATTTGCGGGTAGCGGATCTTGGTCTCGGATAGCACTTCGCTGATGAAGTAGACCGGCCTCTGGACGAGCAGTGCATGTCCTTCTTCTCGTCTCTCGACTACGATCGCGGTGCTGACCACCTGAGTGGTTGTGGCTACGTAGATCAAGAGGGCTTCTCCTGCAGCAGGGGGCACCAAGATGGGCGCGTTTGAAAGGAGCGCCTTTAAGTTTTCGAGGGCTTCCTTGGCCTCGGGGGTCCAAGTGAAGCGCTCGGTCTTCCTTAAGAGGCGGTACAAGGGTAGGCCTTTTTCGCCGAGGCGCGAGATGAAGCGGCTCAGAGCCGCAAGACATCCCATGACCCTTTGTACTCCTTTCAAGTCTTTGATAGGCCCCATGTTGGTGATGGCCGCGATTTTCTCTGGGTTGGCCTCGATGCCCCGCTCGGAGACGATGAACCCCAGGAGCATGCCTCGGGGGACTCCGAAGACACATTTCTCGGGGTTGAGTTTCACGCCCTTCGCCCTCAGACACTTGAATGTCGTTTCAAGGTCAGAGAGGAGGTCGGAGGCTTTCCTCGTCTTGACTACGATGTCATCGACGTAAGCCTCGACCGTTCGGCCGATGTGTTCTCCGAACACGTGGTTCATGCACCTTTGGTATGTCACACCTGCATTCCTCAAACCAAATGACATAGTAATATAACAGTACATGCCAAAAGGTGTGATGAAAGAAGTCGCGAGCTGGTCGGACTCTTTCATCTTGATTTGGTGATACCCTGAGTAGGCGTCGAGGAATGATAGGGTTTCGCACCTAGCAGTGGAATCCACGATTTGATCGATGCGAGGCAGAGGGTAGGGAACCTTCGGACATGCTTTGTTTAGACCAGTGTAGTCTACACACATCCTCCATTTCCCACCTTTCTTTTTCACAAGCACAGGGTTGGCTAACCATTCGGGATGGAATACCTCTTTGATGAACCCCACAGCCATCAGCTTGTGGATCTCCTCGCCTATGGCTCTGCGCTTTTCTTCGTCGAAACGGTGCAGAGGCTGCTTCACGGGTCGGGCTCTAGCTCGGATATCCAGCGAGTGCTCGGCGACATCCCTCGGTATGTCAGGCATGTTCGAGGGACTCCACGTAAAAACCTCGGCGTTCACGCGGAGAAAGTCGACGAGCACTGTTTCCTATTTGGGGTCGAGCTCGGAGCCGATCCGAACTTGCTTGCAGGCGTCGTTGCTGGGGTCGAGAGGGACGGACTTAACCGCCTCTGCTGGCTCGAAGTTGCCGGCGTGGCGCTTCGCATCTGGCACCTCCTTGGAGAGGCACTCCAGGTCGGCGATGAGGGCCTCGGACTCGGCGAGGGCCTCAGCGTACTCCACACACTCCACGTCGCATTCGTACGCGTGTCGGTATGTGGATCCGACGGTGATGACCCCGTTGGGGCCCGGCATCTTGAGCTTGGGGTAGGTGTAGTTGGGGACGGCCATGAACTTGGCATAGCACGGCCTCCCCAGCACCGCATGGTAGGTTCCTCGAAACCCGACCACCTCGAACGTGAGGGTTTCCTTTCGGAAGTTGGAGGGAGTCCCGAAGCAGACGGGCAGATCGAGTTGTCCAAGGGGCTAGACGTGCTTCTCGGGGATGATCCCGTGAAAGGGCGCCGCACCGGCCCGGATCGTGGACAGATCGATCTGCAAGAGCCCGAGGGTCTCGGTGTAGATTATGTTGAGGCTGCTGCCTCCGTCCATGAGGACCTTGGTGAGCCTGACGTTGCCGATGACGGGGTCGACAACGAGCGGGTACTTTCCTGGGCTTGGCACGCGGTTGGGGTGGTCGCCTTGGTCGAAGGTGATGGGCTTGTCGGACCATTCTAGGTAGACTGGCACCGCCACCTTCACCGAGCAGACCTCCTGACGCTCCTGCTTGCGGTGCCGATGAAAGTCGCCTAGAGGGGGGGTGAATAGGGCGAATCTGAAATTTATAAACTTAAGCACAACTACAAGTCGGGTTAGCGTTAGAAGTATAAACGAGTCCGAAAGAGAGGGCGCAAAACAAATCGTGAACGAATAAAGAGCGAGACACGATGATTTGTTTTATCGAGGTTCAGTTCTTGCAAACCTACTCCCCGTTGAGGTGGTCACAAAGACCGGGTCTCTTTTAACCCTTTCCCTCTCTCAAACGGTCACTCGGACCGAGTGAGCTTCTCTTCTCAATCAAACGGGACAACAAGTACCCGCAAGGACCACCACACAATTGGTGTCTCTTGCCTCGGTTACAATTGAGATGATCACAAGAAGAATGAGAAAGAAAAGAAGCAATCCAAGCGCAAGAGCTCAAATGAACACAACAAATCTCTCTCTCTAATCACTAAAGCTTTATGTGGAGTTGGGAGAGGATTTGATCTCTTTGGTGTGTCTTGTAATGAATGCTATAGCTCTTGTAAGGTGTAGAAGTGTAGAAACTTGGATGCCATTGAATGTGGGGTGGTTGGGGTATTTATAGCCCCAACCACCAAAAATGGTCGTTGGAAGTGTGCTGTCGCATGGCGCACCGGACAGTCCGGTGCGCAACCGGACACTGTCCGGTGCGCCAGCCACGTCAGCAGACCGTTGGGGCTCGACCGTTGGAGCTCTGACTTGTGGGGCCTCTAGGTTGTCCGGTGGTGCACAGGACAGGTCATGTAGACTGTCCGGTGCGCCAACTGCGCGTGCTCTGACTCTGGCGCGCACTGTAGCGCATTGAATGCGGTTGCAGTCGACCGTTGCGCGTGAAGTAGCCGTTGCTCCGCTGGCACACCGGACAGTCCGGTGAATTATAGCGGAGCGCCCTTGGAATTTCACGAAGGTAGCGAGTTCAGCTTCAAGTGCCCTGGTGCACCGGACAGTCCGGTGTGCCAGACCAGGGTGTCGTTTGGGATGTCTTTTGCTCTCTTTGTTTGAACCCTTTCTTGGTCTTTTTATTGGCCTATTGTGATCCTTTGGCACCTGTAGAACTTATAGACTAGAGCAAACTAGTTAGTCCAATTATTTGTGTTGGGCAATTCAACCACCAAAATCAATTAGGAAAAAAGGTGTAAGCCTAATTCCCTTTCAATCTCCCCCTTTTTGGTGATTGATGCCAACACAAACCAAAGCAAATATAGAAGTGCATAATTGAACTAGTTTGCATAATTGTAAGTGCAAAGGTTACTTAGAATTGAGCCAATATAAATTCTCCTAAGATATGCATGGATTGTTTCTTTATCTTTAACATTTTGGACCACGCTTGCACCACATGTTTTGTTTTTGCAAATCCTTTTATAAATTGTTTTCAAAGTCCTTTTGCAACTAGTCAAAGGTAAATGAATAAGATTTTGAGAAGCATTTTCAAGATTTGAAATTTTCTCCCCATGTTTCAAATGCTTTTCCTTTGACTAAACAAAACTCCCCCTTAATAAAATCCTCCTCTTAGTGTTCAAGAGGGTTTTAAGATACCAATTTTTGAAAATGCTATTTTCTCCCTCTTTTGAATATAATAAGAAATCAATTGAAAAATTCATCATTTTAAAACCTTTTGAACATTTAAAACCTTTTGAACATGGGTGGTGGTGCGGTCCTTTTGCTTTGGGCTAATATTTTCTCCCCCTTTGGCATGAATCGCCAAAAACGGAGACTTGAGTGAAATATAAGCCCTTATTACTACTTTCTCCCCCTTTGGTTAACAAAATATGAGTGAAGATTATACCAAAGTTGGAGAGTTGCTCGGAGCGACGGCGAAGGATGAGTTATGGAGTGGAGTGGAAGCCTTTGTCTTCGTCGAAGACTCCAATTCCCTTTCAATGCACCTATGACTTGGTTTGAAATTCACTTGAAAACACCTTAGTCATAGCATATAAAAGAGACATGATCAAAGGTATATTTATGAGCTATGTGTGCAAAACATCAAAAGAAATTCCTAGAATCAAGGATATTTAGCTCATGCCTAAGTTTGTTAAAAGTTTGTTCATCTAGTGGCTTGGTAAAGATATCGGCTAATTGTTCCTTGGTGTTAATATATGCAATCTCGATATCTCCCTTTTGTTGGTGATCCCTTAAGAAATGATACCGAATGGCTATGTGTTTAATGCGGCTATGCTCAACGGGATTATCCGCCATGCGGATTGCACTCTCATTATCACATAGAAGAGGAACTTTGGTTAATTTGTAACCATAGTCCCTAAGGGTTTGCCTCATCCAAAGTAGTTGCGTGCAACAATGACCTGCGGCAATATACTCGGCTTTGGCGGTAGAAAGAGCTACGGAATTTTGCTTCTTTGAAGCCCAAGACACCAAGGATCTTCCCAAGAACTGGCAAGTCCCCGATGTGCTCTTTCTATTAATCTTACACCCCGCCCAATCGGCATCCGAATAACCAATTAAATCAAATGTGGATCCCCTAGGATACCAAAGCCCAAACTTAGGAGTATGAACCAAATATCTCAAGATTCGTTTTACGGCCGTAAGGTGAGCTTCCTTAGGGTCGGCTTGGAATCTTGCACACATGCATACGGAAAGCATAATGTCCGGTCGAGATGCACATAAGTAGAGTAAAGAGCCCATCATCGACTGGTATACCTTTTGATCGACGGATTTACCTCCCGTGTCGAGGTCGAGATGCCCGTTGGTTCCCATGGGTGTCTTGATGGGCTTGGCATCCTTCATTCCAAACTTGTTTAGAATGTCTTGAATATACTTCGTTTGGCTAATGAAGGTGCCCTCTTGGAGTTGCTTCACTTGAAATCCCAAGAAGTACTTCAACTCCCCATCATAGACATCTCGAATTTCTGTGTCATGATCCTACTAAATTCCTCACATGTAGATTTGTTAGTAGATCCAAATATAATATCATCAACATAAATTTGGCATACGAACAAATCATTGTCAAGAGTTTTAGTAAATAAAGTAGGATCGGCTTTTCCGACTTTGAAGCCATTAGTGATAATAAAATCTCTTAGGCATTCATACCATGCTCTTGGGGCTTGCTTGAGCCCATAAAGCGCCTTAGAGAGTTTATATACGTGATTAGGGTACTCACTATCTTCAAAGCTGGGAGGTTGCTCAACATAGACCTCCTCCTTGATTGGTCCATTGAGGAAGGCACTTTTCACGTCCATTTGGTAAAGCTTAAAGCCATGGTAAGTAGCATAGGCAAGTAAAATGTGAATTGATTCAAGCCTAGCTACGGGTGCATAGGTTTCACCGAAATCCAAACCTTCGACTTGTGAATATCCCTTGGCCACAAGTCAGGCTTTGTTCCTTGTCACCACACCATGCTCATCTTGCTTGTTGCGGAAGACCCACTTAGTTCCTACAACATTTTGGTTAGGACGTGGAACTAAATGCCATACCTCATTCCTAGTGAAGTTGTTGAGCTCCTCTTGCATCGCCACCACCCAATCCGAATCTTGTAGTGCTTCCTCTACCCTGCGTGGCTCATTAGAGGAAACAAAAGAGTAGTGTTCACAAAAATGAGCAACACGAGATCAAGTAGTTACCCCCTTTTGAATATCGCCGAGGATGGTGTTCATGGGGTGATCTCGTTGAATTGCTTGGTGGACTCTTGGGTGTGGTGGCTTTGAAACTTGTTCATCTTCCTCATCTTGATCATGGGCATCTCCCCCTTGATCATTGCTCTCCTCTTGAGGTGGCTCAACTCCTTGATCTTTTCCTTCATCATTTTGAGCCTCATCCTCATCTTGAGTTGGTGGAGATGCTTGTATGGAGGAAGATGGTTGATCTTGTGCATGTGGTGGCCCTTCGGATTCCTTAGGACACACATCCCCAAAGGACATGTTCCTTAGCGCGACGCACGGAGCCTCTTCATCACCTATCTCATCAATATCAACTTGCTCTACTTGAGAGCCGTTAGTCTCATCAAACACAATGTCACAAGAAACTTCAACTAGTCCGGAGGACTTGTTAAAGACTCTATATGCCCTTGTGTTTGAATCATAACCTAGTAAAAAGCCTTCTACAGTCTTAGGAGCAAATTTAGATTTTGTACCTCTTTTAACAAGAATAAAACATTTGCTACCAAAGACTCTAAAATATGAAACATTGGGCTTTTTACCGGTTAGGAGTTCATACGATGTCTTCTTGAGGATTCGGTGTAGATACAACCGGTTGATGGCGTAGCAAGCGGTGTTGACCGCCTCCGCCCAAAACCAATCCGAAGTCTTGTACTCATCAAGCATGGTTCTTGCCATGTCCAATAGAGTTCAATTCTTCCTCTCCATGACACCATTTTGTTGTGGCGTGTAGGGAGAAGAGAACTCATGCTTGATGCCCTCCTCCTCAAGGAAGCCTTTGATTTGTGAGTTCTTGAACTCCGTCCCATTGTCGCTTCTAATTTTCTTGATCCTTAAGCCGAACTCATTTTGAGCCTGTCTCAAGAATCCCTTTAAGGTCTCTTGGGTATGAGATTTTTCCTGTAAAAAGAACACCCAAGTGAAGCGAGAATGGTCATCCACAATAACTAGACAGTACTTACTCCCGCCGATGCTTATGTAAGCTATCGAGCCGAATAGGTCCATGTGCAGGAGCTCGAGTGGCATGTCAGTCGTCATGATGTTCTTGTGTGGATGATGAACACCAACTTGCTTTCCTGCCTGGCATGCGCTACAAATCCTGTCTTTCTCAAACTGAACATTTGTTAGTCCCAAAATGTTTTCTCCCTTTAGAAGCTTGTGAAGATTCTTCATTCCAACATGTGCTAGTCGGCGATGCTAGAGCCAGCCCATGTTAGTCTTAGCAATTAAGCAAGTGTCGAGTTCAGCTCTATCAAAATCTATTAAGTATAGCTGTCGGGGACCATAATTAGGGGTACCCCCAAGACTCCTAAACTCGGCTGGTAACCACCATCAGCACAAGCTGCAAAGGCCTGATGGGCGCGATTCAGGTCAAGGCTCCGTCCACTCAAAGGACACAATCTCGCCTCATCCGGGCCCAGCCTCGGGCAGGAACAATAGACCCGGGTGTATTCACGCCTCGCCCGAGGGCCTCCTCAAGCAACGGGCGCACCTTCAACTCGCCCGAGGCCCAGCTCGGGCAGGCTTCGCGGAGAAGCAACCTTGGCCAGATCGCCTCGCCAACCGACCGTATCGCAAGAGCATTCAATGCAAGGATCGCCTGACACCTTATCCTGACGCACGTTCCTCAGTCGACAGGGCCGAAGTGACCGCAGTCATTTCGCCCCTCCACTGACTGACCTGACAGGAAAACAGCGTCGCTTGCCCTACTCCGACTGTTGTGCCACCCGCCAGGGTGAGGCTGACAGCAGCCAAGTCCAGCCTCAGGCGCCATAGGAAGCTCTGCCTCGCCCGACCCCAGGGCTCGGACTCAACCTCGACCTCGGACGACGGACTCCGCCTCGCCCGACCCCAGGGCTCGGACTCAACCTCGACCTCGGACGACGGACTCCGCCTCGCCCGACCCCAGGGCTCGGACTCAGCCTCGACCTCGGAGGAGTCACCGCCTCGCCCGACCTTGGGCTCGGACCGACCACATTACAAGGGGGCCCATCATTACCCTACCCCTAGCTAGCTCAGGCTACGGGGAATAAGACCGGCGTCCCATCTGGCTCGCCCCGGTAAACAGGTAATGATGGCACCCCGCGTGCCCCCATGACGACGGCGGTTCTTAGCCCCTTACGGAAGCAAGGAGACGTCAGCAAGGACCCGACAGCCTCGACAGCTGTGCTTCTACAGGGCTCAAGCGCTCCTCCGATGGCGATGACATCACATGAACAGGGCACCAACACCTCTCTGATAGCCACGTCGGCGTGTACATAGGGCTCTGGCTCCTCTCTGCTAGACACATTAGCACGTTGCTACACCCCCCCCATTGTACACCTGGGCCTCCTCCTTACATCTATAAAAGGAAGGTCCAGGGCCCTCGTACGAGGAGGGTGGCCGCGCGGGAGGACGGGCTGATGAACGAGGCTCTCTCCCTCTCTCGCGAACGCTTGTAACCCCCTACTGCAAGCGCATCCGCCCTGGGCGCAGGACAACACGAGTCGCGGTTCCCTTTTTTGTTCCCCCTTGTGTTCTGTCTCGCGCCGATCCATCTAGGCTGGGACACGCAGCGACAATTTACTCGTTGGTCCAGGGACCCCCCTAGGTCGAAACGCCGACAGTTGGCGCGCCAGGTAGGGGCATGCTGTGTGTTGACGAACAGCTTCCCGTCAAGCTCAAGATGGGTAGTCTCCAGCAACCTTTCTAGCCCAGGACGCTGCTCCGTTTCGGGAGTCTCGAGTTCATGTTCCTCGACGGCAGCTACGACATGGTACTCCTTCCTCCGCCGCGCGACAACGACAACGACGGCCGTCAGCCCCCCCCCCCGACGGTGGCGGAATCGACGACGTCTTCCCCGCGTGGTGGAAGAGCAGCATTTGGGTCTGTCCCGTCACCTTCCTCGCCGACGAAGGAGGAGGCGGGGCAACCATGGCCAAGCAGGAGGCGGCACCTCGTCGGCTGTCGAGCGAGTCGACGACGCTGGCGCCCTAGCAGGGGACACATCGGGCGTTGACCTCGCGTCTGAGACGAAGACGGGCGTCGTTTCCCCGCAACACGCCAACCCCGAGCAGACGGACGACGCCAGCACGCTTGCGAAGGACTTGTTGGGCGTTAGTCTCGTACCTAAGATAACGGTGCAGTCCGTCCCCGACGCGAATTTGTCACCATCCGTCGATCAAAAGGTACCGACCATTTTCTACCCTGTGCCTTTTAGATTCAACTTTGACCACCAAGCGACCCCGCTTCGGTGGACGCTTTTGTAAAGGCATATCCTAACCTTCCAGGGTACCATATGTGGTCAACCTGGGACCGACTAACGACCGTCTCGACCTACGGGCCCCCGGGTTCCGAGGAAGATGATGAGACCGACTCTGGTTGGGATTTCTCCGGGCTCGGTAACCCTAGTGCCATGTGAGACTTCATGACCGCATGTGACTACTGCCTCTCTGATTGCTCCGATGGTGGCCACAGCCTTGACGACGAGGAATGTGGCCCAAGTCACGAATGTTTCCACGTCGATCTAGGGGGTCTCGACGAAGGCAACCACCTTGGTATGCCGGAGGACGCCGATCCCCCTAGGCCTGCGCCTCGCGTTGACATCCTTCGGGAGCTAGATGTGGTCCCAGTCCCTGTGGGGGGTCAGGACACACAGCTCGAGCAAATCCATGAGATGTAGGCCAGGCTCGACGAGGAAGCAGGACAACTTGTGCAGCTCCGGCAGAACATCGGGCAAGAGTGGGCAGGCCGAGCACCGGCCGGAGAAGCGCGTCATCTGGCCCAGGACGTCCAGCACCGCATCGCTGACGATGCCAGAGCAAGGCTGCCCCCGGCTTCCAGTGGGGTCGGCCAGAACCTGGCTGCAGCAGCAATACTACTCTGAGCGATGCCAGAACCATCCACCACCGAGGGGCGGCGTATCCAAGGAGAACTCAAGAATCTCCTGGAGGATGTCGTGGTCCGACAGGCCGAAAGCTCTGCCTCCCGAAGGCAGGGGTACCCCCCGGAGCATCGCGCCGCGACTTCCCGATTCATGCGGGAAGCCTCGGTCCACACCGGGCGCACGCGGGACGCAACGCCTGCAGCCCCGGGTCGCCTCGGCAGCGAGCACCACCGCCGCGACCGTCGAGCCCACCTCGACGAGAAGGTGCGTCGAGGCTACCACCCCAAGCATGGGGGACGCTACAACAGCGGGGAGGATCAGAGCCCCTCGCCCGAACCACCCGGTCCGCAAGCTTTCAGTCGGGCCATACGACGGGCGTCGTTCCTGACCCGGTTCCGAACCCCGACTACCATCACTAAGTACTCGGGGGAAACAAGGCCGGAACTGTGGCTCGCGGACTACCGGCTGGCCTGCCAGCTGGGTGGAACGGATGATGACAACCTCATCATCCGCAACCTCCCCCTGTTCCTCTTCGACACCGCCCGAGCCTGGCTGGAGCATCTGCCTCCTGCGCAGATCTCCAATTGGGACGACCTGGTCAAAGCCTTCGCCGGCAACTTCCAGGGCACATAAGTGCGCCCTGGAAACTCCTGGGATCTCCGAAGCTACCGCCAGCAGCCGAGAGAATCCCTGCTGGACTACATCGGTGATTTTCGAAGCAGCGCACCGAGCTGCCCAACATCATCGACTCAGATGTCATCGGCGCGTTCCTCGCCGGCACCACTTGTCGCGACCTGGTGAGCAAGTTGGGTCGCAAGACTCCCACCAGGGCGAGTGAGCTGATGGACATCGCCACCAAGTTCGCCTCTGGTCAGGAGGCGGTCGAGGCCATCTTCCGGAAGGACAAGCAGCCTCAGGGGCGCCAGCAGGAAGACGTCCCCAAGGCGTCCGCTCAGCGCGGCGCAAAGAAGAAGGGCATGCATTACCCGTCCAGAGGCCGGTCTACTTCATTAGTCAAGTACTGTCCGAGACCAAAATCCGCTACCCGCAAATTCAGAAGCTACTGTACGCGGTGATTATGACGCGGCGAAAAATGTGACACTACTTCGAGTCTCATCTGGTGACTGTGGTGTCATCCTTCCCCCTGGGGGAGATCATCCAGTGCCGAGAGGCCTCGGGTAGGATTATAGAGTGGGCAGTGGAGATCATGGGCGAGACAATCTCGTTCGCTCCTCGGAAGGCCATCAAATCCCAAGTCTTGGCGGACTTTGTGGCTGAATGGGTCGACACCCAGCTTCCGGTAGCTCCGATCCAACCGGAACTCTGGACCATGTTTTTCGACGGGTCGCTGATGAAAACAGGAGCGGGCGCAGGCCTGCTCTTCATCTCACCCCTCGGGAAGCACCTCCGCTACGTACTGCGCCTCCATTTCCCGTCGTCCAACAACGTGGCCGAGTACGAGGCCCTGGTTAACGGGTTGCGCATCGCCATCGAGCTAGGGGTCCGGCGCCTCGACGCTCGTGGCGACTCGCAGCTTGTCATCGACCAGGTCATGAAGAACTCCCATAGCCGCGACCCGAAGATGGAAGTCTACTGCGACTAGGTTCGGTGCCTGGAAGACAAGTTCTACGGGCTCGAGCTCAACCACGTCGCTCGATGATACAACGAGACTGCGGACGAGCTGGCTAAAATAGCCTCGGGGCGAACAACGGTTCCCCCGGACATCTTCTCTCGAGACCTACATCAACCCTCCGTCAAGACCGACGACACGCCCGAGCCCGAGAAGGCCTCGGCCCTGCCCGAGGCACCCTCAGCCGCCGAGGGTGAGACACTGCGCGTCGAGGAAGAGCGGAATGGGGTCCCGCCTAATCGAAACTGGCAGACCCCGTACCTGCAATATCTCCACCGAGGAGAGCTACCCCTCGACAGAGCCGAAGCTCGGCGACTGGCGCGGCGCGCCAAGTCGTTCGTCTTGCTGGGTGACGAAAAGGAGCTCTACCACCGCAGCCCCTCAGGCATCCTCCAGCGATGCATATCCATCACCGAAGGTCAGGAGCTATTGCAAGAAATACACTCAGGGGCTTGCGGTCACCACGCAGCGCCTTGAGCCCTCGTTGGAAAAGCCTTCTGACAAGGTTTCTACTAGCCAACCGCGGTGGCCGACGCCACTAGGATTGTACGCACCTACCAAGGGTGTCAATTCTACACAAGGCAGACGCACCTGCCCGCTCAGGCCCTGCAAACAATACCCATCACCTAGCCGTTTGCTGTGTGGGGTCTGGACCTCGTCGGTCCCTTGCAGAAGGCACTCGGGGGCTTCACGCACCTGCTGGTCGCTATCGACAAATTCTCCAAGTGGATTGAGGTCCGACCCCTAAACAACATCAGGTCCGAACAGGCGGTGGCATTCTTCACCAACATCATCCATCGCTTTGTGGTCCCGAACTCCATCATCACCGACAACGGCACCCAGTTCACTGGCAGGAAGTTCCTGGACTTCTGCGAGGACCACCACATCCGGGTGGACTGGGCCGCCGTAGCTCACCCCATGACGAATGGGCAGGTAGAGCGTGCCAACGGCTTGATTCTGCAGGGACTTAAACCGAGGATCTACAACGACCTCAACAAGTTCGGCAGGCGATGGATGAAGGAACTCCCTCCGGTGGTCTGGAGTCTGAGGACGACGCCAAGCCGAGCCACGGGCTTCACGCCGTTCTTTCTAGTCTATGGGGCCGAGGCTATCTTGCCCACAGACTTAGAATACGGTTCCCCGAGGACAAGGGCGTACGACGACCGAAGCAACTAGACCAGTCGAGAAGACTCACTGGACCAACTGGAGGAGGCTCGGGACATGGCCTTACTACACTCGGCACGGTATGAGCAGTCTCTGTGACGCTACCACGCCCGAGGGGTTTGGTCCCGAGACCTCCAGGTGGGGGACTTGGTGCTTCGGCTACGACAAGACGCCCGAGGGCGCCACAAGCTCACACCTCCCTAGGAAGGGCCATTCATCATCGCCAAGATTTTGAAGCCCAGAACATACAAGCTGGCCAACAGTCAAGGCGAGGTCTACAGCAACGCTTGGAACATCCGACAGCTACGTCACTTTTACCCCTAAGATGCTTTCAAGTCGTTCATATACCTCGTTCTCCTTACATACACAAAAAAGAGTCTAATCGTCAAGGAAGGGTCAGCCTTGCCTCGGCAAAGCCCGACCCTCCCTCGGGGGCTAGAAGGGGGAACCCCCTCTGCGTCAAAACTTTCCTCGGAAAAAGTCTTTCTGTCAGAACGTCTTTCGCGCTTTTCGACTACTTCGATAGTGGAATCCTGAAAACGACGGAGCACACGTAAGCGGCAAGGCCGACCGAGCCGAGGGACTCCTACGCCTCTGGGATACGGATACCTCACTCATCACCTTCTGCGATAAGTGACTCTCGCTCGGATAAGCGATTCTGCTGCCGAACAAGTCTTAACGCTCAAAAACCTTCCTGGCAGAACGATTTTTCGTGCCTTCTCGACTGTATCGATAACAGAATCCTACGGACGAGTAAGAGTACACATAAGCGGCAAGGCCGACCGAGCCGAGGAACTCCTACGCCTCCGGGATAGAGATACCTCACTCATCACCTTCCGTGAAAAGTAACTCTCGCTCGGATAAACGATTCTGCTACCGACGAACAAGTCCTGATACTCGAAACAAGGGAAAAAGAAACGCAGCTCTATAACACGACGATGATACGTTTGGGCCTCGGCGGCCGCAAAAAACATACACACACTATAGACAAACTGATCCTGCAGGTTCAGACATCAATAGGGGGGCAGCAGCACCCTCGGCGTCGACTCCACCCTCGGCGGAATCCGACCCGGCCTCGGACAAGCAACACGGTCGGAGGATCTCCACCTCGAAGGAAGATGTCAGCACCGCGCCTAGGCCATCGCCGCCAGGGTCTCCTCCAGGAACCCGGCCCGAGCAGACGGCTCAACCGGTCGCTCTGTAGCCTCAGCCAGCTGTCCCCCGAGGACATCAGCCCGGCTCATGGCCTCGGCAACCCGACTCCGGGGTTGGTCCCGCTAGTGGACGACCTGGCCAGGTTCCAGCCGCCGCTTCTACGCCTCCTCAGCCTGGGAAGTCCCCTGCTCCTGGGCCGATGAAGTTTCTTCTCCAGCCGACTCCGCCTCTGTCCACACTGACACCGCTGCCTTCGGCTCCGGCTCATCGCAGAGCGGCCGAGGGTTTTCTTTAACTGAGCAAGAGAAGCCTCGGGCGGCAAGGCCGGTCGAGCCGAGGGACTCCTACGCCTCCGGGATACGGATACCTCACTCATCACCTTCCGCACGGGGCAACCCACACTTGGTTAAGCGGTCCAGCTAGCCGACAGGCGAGTCCTGGTGCTCGAAATAAGGAAGAAACATGGTATTGCACCCAAAATACCTAGATGTTCAGGCCCCGACAGCCACAATGAACATACACCGACACTCAAAATGCCATTACAAATGGAACTCCGGTTCCACTCCCGCGGGTATGAACAACCTCCACAACGGAGAGCCTACGGAACGACAAACTTCGGGTGGCTCGCCGGCGACCTCTGCAGCGGCAGCGATGGTCCCAGGGCGGACGCTACCGCTGGAAGGCTCTCGTTCGCGTCCCAACTCGAGGGATGAGAACCAGATATTAAAGCCAAAGAGCCGGAGGTCGGTCCGCGGGTGGCGCTGACGGTCTCATCGGCGGAGAAGCTTTCTCCAGCTGCCACCACCTCAGCACCGGCGGCGGCGTCCACCTGCCCACCAACACCACACCAGCGGGCGCCGGCCGCCCCAAAGCGCACTTGCAGGTCCTCACTCCCATCCTCGCCACGAAAACGAGAATGGGATCGTCCCAGAACATGAGTACCGCCCTCGCGTCGTACGACGTGTTGAGAGACCCCCCGGTGCAGCTGGCCACCATCGCCCGGACAGAGGACGAAATGCTGCACCCTGGCTGGGCAGCAGCAGTTCGCCTTCCCTGGCATGGCTGGAGGACGCCTCCTCCGTAGAGCTGGAGGATGGTTTCCACCCCAGAAGCTGGAGGAAGAAGTGGGATGCCAGCCCACGCGAAGGTAGGCCTCGGCTCGCCTCGCCCTCCGCCCCAGCAAGGATGATGAAGATCCTTGAAGCTGAGGGCGGGGCAGAGGCCGCAGCCCGGCTTGCTTCTCCCCACCATCGAACTGGTGGTCACCGTCTTGGGTGACCATTGGTGAGGGGATGCAGTCGGGCTGCCTGATGAAAATCCTTGAAGCTGAGCAATGGCTGAAAGGTACCAACTTCCGCAAAGTTGCGCTCCTCCAACAGCAGCAAGACGAAAGCAACGCGGGGGCTCCCCATCCAGGGGCTCGGAAGGCGGAAGGACGCAATACATGAGGAGAGACAGAAGGCATGGCTACCACCCGGGGGGTCGATCCCTTTTTAAAGGCGACTCTCCTCACTCGCGTCCTCAGGCGTCACGGACTAAGTCTTCACCAACGCGCTCCAAGGACCTCCCTCTATGACACGGGGGTTGGGTCCCACACGCCATGCAAGCTGGCCGGGACAAAAGAAGCCAAACCGCTGCGCGCGGAGCGTGTAACCGCCCAGCGGTTACAAGCACTCCTCCATCTTCGCCTAAACCAGTGGGTGAAAGGGCGGACCGCCATGCAGGCGGCATGCAACTGCACCAAGGGGATGCACCCCTTCGACTTTGACGCATCCAGCATGGCGGCGCAGGCCCACACGTCATGTAACTGGCGCGATAGTTACTACGTGCGAAAAACTGCACCGCCACTTACGCCAATGTCGCGCCTCCTCGACTGCGAAACCGGTGCCGCGACTCGAGGCAACCCTGCACACGGCCCAGCAGTGCCAACCAAGCGCATCGATAACGGGACAGTCAGCCACGGGAGAAGGCGCGACGGTCGATATGGCCAAAAGTGGGCCGGCAGTAATGGTGGCGGCAGGCGGGCGGAAGCAACAGTCAAATCGTCTGCAGGCTCACCTCCCCTCCTGGGGCAGCAGGGGAGCCCTCTCCCATGGCGTGAAGACGATGCGCCCGTGTTCCGTTCCTCGAACGGCTCGCGCAACGGCCGCCCCGCGAACCACTCGTCCCGTCGCATTAACTCTGCGGTATGGCAGGTGACACCGTTGGCAGGCGAAGCGGGCGACGCTTCACCTCCGCCACAATGACCGCGTCAAAAAAGGTGCGCCACATCGTTCAATTTCGTATCCTTTTCCTCTTCCCCTTTCTCTCTCTTACTACAGGGACCGGGAAAGGGGATACTCCGAAAGGGATCCTTCCCCGCGAAGGAAGCGGGCCCCGAGCCCTCCTACTGATCAGAGGTTCGAAGGCTGGCCCCTCGGAAGGGTTCGACAGCCGCCTCAGAGCACTCGGGCTCCACGCCCACTACTGGTCAGAGGTTCAAAGGCTGGCCCCTCGGAAGGGTTCGACAGCCGCCTCAGGCCACTCGGGCTCCGCGCCCACTACTGATTAGGGGTTCGAAGGCTGGCCCCCCGAAGGGTTCGACAGCCGCCTCAGAACACGCAGAGCGAGGGATGACTCTGGGTACGTCCGATACATGGCCGAGGCTCGGGCTACGCTCCCGAGGTACCCTAGGACATTTCCGAGACCAGCAGGAGCGATTCTGTAAGGGAATCCCATCAGAGGGAGGCATCGAGCCCTCGGACCCTATCAAACGGGACCGGGTCTGGCAAATCACCTGCAGGTACTTTTGGAGCGCGCCTCTGGGCCACTAGCCGACCCTTATCGAACGGGGCACAGGCGTCCACTCGGATCACCCGTTAGCAACTCACTGGAGACACCATGTTCGGTGCCCTCCGAGGGCAACATGGCGCTTTCCCCCTCCTCCTTGCGGAAAGGCGACGAAGGGGCGTATGATAAAAGCCGAGTCAGTCCTTGACCGTCCTCTCGCTCTGTGCGGAGGCTCGGGGGCTGCTCTCGCAAACCTGGCTCCGGCCAAACCGTTGACAGCGTCAACATACCAGCCCGAGAACTCGGAACCTAACCAAGCACCCGGACTACGATCAGATCGCATGAGGGAACAACCAGACCGGCCGAGGCATCACGAAAGGCTCTAAGACCTCGAGGGAGTCAAACCACTCCTCCGAGGCCTCGGGGGCTACACCCGGTGGGTGCGCTCGCGCGCACCCACCGGAACAGAATGTAACCGAGAAAGGTCGATCCCCTTGCAAAAAAAGTGCGATAAAGCCTCCAAGCGAGTACCAACACTCCCTTTGAGGCTTGGGGGCTACTGTCGGGGACCATAATTAGGGGTACCCCTAAGACTCCTAAACTCGGCTGGTAACCACCATCAGCACAAGCTGCAAAGGCCTGATGGGCACGATTCAGGTCAAGGCTCCATCCACTCAAAGGACACGATCTCGCCTCATCCGGGCCAGCCTCGGGCAGGAACAGTAGACCCAGGTGGATTCACGCCTCGCCCGAGGGCCTCCTCAAGAAACGGGCGCACCTTCAACTCGCCCGAGGCCCTGCTCGGGCAGGCTTCGCGGAGAAGCAACCTTGGCCAGATCGCCTCGCCAACCGACCGTATCGCAGGAGCATTCAATGCAAGGATCGCCTGACACCTTATCCTGACGCATGTTCCTCAGTCGACAGGGCCGAAGTGACCGCAGTCATTTCGCCCCTCCACTTACTGACCTGACAGGAAAACAGCGTCGCCTGCCCTGCTCCAACTGTTGTGCCACCCGCCAGGGTGAGGCTGACAGCAGCCAAGTCCAGCCTCAGGCGCCATAGGAAGCTCTGCCTCGCCTGACCCTAGGGCTTGGACTCAACCTCGACCTCGGACGACGGACTCCGCCTCGCCCGACCCCAGGGCTCGGACTCAACCTCGACCTCGGACGATGGACTCCGCCTCACCCGACCCTAGGGCTCGGACTCAACCTCGACCTCGGACGACGGACTCTGCCTCGCCTGACCCCAGGGCTCGGACTCAGCCTCGACCTCGGAGGAGTCACCGCCTCGCCCGACCTTGGGCTCGGACCGACCACGTTACAAGGGGGGCCATCATTACCCTACCCCTAGCTAGCTCAGGCTACGGGGAACAAGACCGGCGTCCCATCTGGCTTGCCCCGGTAAACAGGTAATGATGGCACCCCGCGTGCCCCCATGACGACGACGGTTCTCAGCCCCTTACGGAAGCAAGGAGACGTCAGCAAGGACCCGACAGCCTCGACAGCTGTGCTTCTACAGGGCTCAAGCGCTCCTCCGACGGCCACGACATCACATGAACAGGGCACCAACACCTCTCCGACAGCCACGTCGGCATGTACATAGGGCTCTAGCTCATCTCTGCTAGACACATTAGCACGTTGCTACACCCCCCCCATTGTACACCTGGGCCTCCTCCTTACATCTTAAAAAGTAAGGTCCAGGGCCCTCGTACGAGGAGGGTGGTCGCGCGGGAGGACGGGCTGACGAACGAGGCTCTCTCCCTCTCTCGCGAACGCTTGTAACCCCCTACTGCAAGCGCATCCGCCCTGAGCGCAGGACAACACGAGCCGCGGTTCCCTTTTTTGTTCCCCCTTGTGTTCCGTCTCGCGCCGACCCATCTGGGCTGGGACACGCAGCGACAATTTACTCGTCGGTCCAGGGACCCCCCGGGGTCGAAACGCCGACAATAGCTGACCCTCTAACACTCCCTTAAATGCTATTGAATCATCACTTCTTCTAAAGACAGTAACACCTGTATCTATAAAAAGATAGTTGTAGCCCATTTTGCATAATTGAGAAACGGAAAGCAAATTGTAATCTAAAGAATCTACAAGAAAAACATTGGAAATGGAGTGGTCAGGAGATATAGCAATTTTACCCAATCCTTTGACCAAACCTTGGTTTCCATCCCCGAATGTGATCGTTCTTTGGGGATCTTGGTTTTTCTCATAGGAGGAGAACATCTTCTTCTCCCCTGTCATGTGGTTTGTGCACCCGCTATCGATGATCCAACTTGAGCCCCCGGATGCATAAACCTACAAAACAAGTTCAGTTCTTGATTTTAGGTACCCAAATGGTTTTGGGTCCTTTGACATTAGATACAAGAACTTTGGGTACCCAAACACAAGTCTTTGATCCCTTGTGTTTGCCCCCAACATACTTGGCAACTATCTTGCCGGATTTGTTAGTTAAAACATAAGATGCATCAAAAGTTTTAAATGAAATGTCATGATTATTTGATGCAGTTGGAGTTTTCCTCTTAGGCAATTTAGCACGGGTTGATTGCCTAGAAATTGACATCTCACCCTTATACATAAAAGCATGATTAGGGCCAGAGTGAGACTTCCTAGAATGAATTCTCCTAATTTTGCTCTCGGGATAACCGGCAGGGTACAAAATGTAACCCTCGTTATCTTGAGGCATGGAAGCCTTGCCCTTAACAAAGTTAGACAATCTTTTAGGAGGGGCATTAAGTTTGACATTGTCTCCCTTTTGGAAGCCAATGTCATCCTTGATGCCAGGGCGTCTCCCACTATAGAGCATGCTTCTAGCAAATTTAAACTTTTCATTTTCTAAGTCATGCTCGGCAATTTTAGCATCTAATTTTGCTATATGATCATTTTGTTGTTTAATTAAATCCATATGATCATGAATAGCATCAATGTTAATATCTCTACATCTAGTACAAATAGTAACATGCTCAGCGGTAGATGTAGAGGGTTTGCAAGATTTTAATTCAACAACCTTAGCATGTAATATGTCATTTTCACTTCTAAGGTTAGAAATGGAAGCATTGCAAACGTCTAAATCTTTAGCCTTAGCAATCAAATTTTCATTTTCAATCCTAAGGCTAGCAAGTGAATCATTCAACTTTTCAATCTTAGCATGCAATTTAGCATTATCATCACTAAGATTGGAAATTGAATCATTACAAACATTTGAATCAACCTTAGCAATTAATTTAGCATTCTCATTTCTAAGGTTGACAATAGTATCATGGCAAGTGCTTAGCTCACTAGATAGTTTTTCACATTTTTCTACTTCTAGAGCGTAAGCATTTTTAACCTTAACATGCTTCTTATTTTCCTTAATTAGGAAGTCCTCTTGGGTGTCCAAGAGTTCATCCTTTTCATGAATAGCACTAATTAATTCATTTAATTTTTCTTTTTGTTGCATGTTTAGGTTGGCAAAAAGGGTGCGCAAGTTATCTTCCCCATTTTCACTAGGATTATCTTCATCACTAGAGGAAGCATATTTAGTGGAGGATCTTGATTTTACCTTCTTCCTTTTGCCGTCCTTTGCCATGAGGCACTTGTGGCCGACGTTGGGGAAGAGAAGACCCTTGGTGACGGCAATGTTTGTGGCGTCCTCGTCGGAGGAGGAGTCGGTGGAGCTCTCGTCGAAGTTCCATTCCCGGCAAACATGGGCATCGCCGCCCTTCTTCTTGTAGTACCTCTTCTTCTCCTTTCTTCTCCCCTTTTTGTCGTCGCCCCTGTCACTATCACTAGATAATGGACATTTAGCAATGAAGTGACCGGGCTTACCACACTTGTAGCACACCTTCTTGGAACGGGGTTTGTAATCTTTCCCCCTCCTTTGCTTGAGGATTTGGAGGAAGCTCTTGATGATGAGTGCCATTTCCTCATTGTCGAGCTTAGAGGCGTCGATGGGTTGTCTACTTGATGTAGACTCCTCCTTCCTCTCCTCCGTCGCCTTGAATGCGACCGGTTGTGCTTCGGACGTGGAGGGGTCGTCTAGCTCGACGATTTTCTTTGAGCCTTTGATCATCAACTCTGTAAGGAAAATGGACCCCGGGCCATTTGGCTAATTGAGTTTTGGTGTTTGATGAACAACACAATCCGTGAACTAATAAGTTTTCTAGTGTTTGTGTTTGTAGTTCACAGGATGCGAAGAGAATTGGACCAAGGCAATGAGGATGCAACACCTCAAAAGAAGACATAAAAAGATGCATAGGAGTCCAATACTCAAGTACAAAGAAGCCCGAAGAAATCAGTGAAGAAATCCAAGATAAGGGCTGTCAGCCAGCACCTGGTGGCGCACCGGACATTGGTGTCCGGTGTGCACCGGACTGTCCGGTGAGGCACCGGACAGTCTGCGCAGAGAGGCCGCAGACAGGCGCTCTCTGGCCGTAGCACCGGACTGTCCGGTGTGCACCGGACTGTCCGGTGTGCCAATGGGCAGAAGGCAACGGTCGGATCCAACGGTCGACTGCTACAGGCGCCAACGGTCGGCTGACGTGGCGTGCACCGGACACTGAACAGTAGATTCCCGACGACAGAAAGCTGCTGCTTTCTGTCCAACGGCTAGTTGGGGGTGTGGAGGCTATAAATACCACCCAACCGGCCATTTGGAGGTGTGGGAGCCCAAGCAACATACCAAGGCATATTGTAGACATTTCCAAGTGCTCAAACACCCAAGTGCTTAATAGAATCACTCGGTGATTAGCGTAGGTGCTTTGCGAAGTGCTTAGGTTAGTTAGACCGCTTTAGCGCTTGCTCTAGGTGAACCCTAGATTGTTGAGTGAGTTTAGATAAACCTCACAACCCCTCGGCTCTTGCGTGAGCCATTGTAATTGTACCGAGTGAGGCGAGAGTCTTGCGAGACCGTGACAACCGCGTTTGTGTCACAGCCGCCACCGTGTACCGGAGGGAACGAGGCCCACGGCGTTTCAGCCGGAAGCTCGATAGTGGAGACAGCGGGGAGCGTCCGAGAGGAGCCGGAAGCGGAGCACCACTTGCGTGTGGAGAAGGCCCGCGGCTCTCTACGGAGTTACTCGACCGAGGTGCTTGGCCCTCGCGTGGGCTTCCCTTCGCGTAGGGGCACCAACGAGGATTAGTCGGGACCTTGCACGGTTCCGGATACCTCGGTAAAAATACCGGCGTCATCCACGAGAGTTTGCTTCTCTACTTTGCTCTTTAAGTTTCTGCATTTATATTAAGCATTTAAGTTTCAATCTTGTATTCATACATATCTAGTGTAGATTGAAACTTAGCCTTTGCGGTAGAGATAGCAACACTTAGACAAAACCTAGTTTGCACATTCTAGTTTGACTATTTGCATAGGTTTTGCTCTAGGGATTTAATTGTGGCCTAGTTTAGCGAAAGTTTTAGAAGTCCTAATTCACCCCCCCTCTTAGGCATCACCCGTTTCCTACAAGTGGTATCAAAGCCTGGTTTGGCTCATTTGAAACGTTTTAGCTTCACCGCTAAAAGAGCCGACGCTTTTTAGAGGAAGGGATGGATACCCATAGGCCACCACACTTCGACGGCACTAACTTCCCATATTATAGTGCTAGAATGGCTTGCTACCTAGAGGCTGTTGATCTAGGTGTTTGGAGAGTCACTCGTGATGGGATGAAACCCCTCAAGAATCCCGAGAAACCAACCACGAGTGAGGAAAAAGAAATTCACTTAAATGCTAGAGCCAAAAATTGCTTGTATGAATCTCTTAGCATGGATATTTTTAATCAAGTATTTACCTTGAAAACTGCTAATGAGATTTGGCTAAAATTGCATGAGCTCCATGACGGCACATCCAATGTCCGTGAGCAAAAACATTGCCTAGTCTTAAATGAGTATAATTCTTTTGCTATGAAAGATGATGAGCTTGTTAGAGACATGTATTCTCGTTTGAATCTAATTATCAATGAGCTCAATTCTATTGGCATTAATAAGCTAGGTGATGCGGACATTGTGAGGAAGATTATCTCCCTACTACCACAACGAAGATATGGGAGCATCATCACTATCCTTCACAACATGGAGGACTTGGGTAACATGACCCCAACCATTGTAATTGGAAAAATCGCGGCTTTTGAGATGTCGCGAAAAATGTGTCGGGGAGAGGAGCCAACTTCCTCAAGGCCATATGCTTTTGCATGTGATGAAAGGAAGGGCAAAAAGAAGGCTCCCACTCCAAGTTCCTCAAGCGAAGAAGAGGAAGAAGAAGAAAGGGATGGTGATGAAGATAATCAGCCATGCACATCATCCTCCGAGGATGAAGAAACAATCCGACGCGTCGGAAAGGTAATGAGGATGATCCGCAAGATTAATCTAATGGGTGTGCCCCTGCAGGTCGAGGATCTTCTCTTTAACATTGACAGGAAAAAGCAAAGGAAGAGAGGATGTTTCGCATGTGGGGAGAAGGGCCACTTCAGGGACAACTGTCCAAATATGGCCAAACCCAAAAAGGAGAGGAGCAAAGGCAAGGCGCTAACAAGTGTTAGAACTTGGGATGATTCTTCAAGTGAAGATGAACCTCCAAGGACGCGTAGCCACCGGTCCTCATCACGCTCATCACGGTCATCACACAAATGCCTTATGGCAAGAGGTAACAAAAGCATTCCATCTTCTAGTGATGAAAGTAGTAGTGATGATGAAGGTGAGGGAAAGCCCTCTGTAGATGAGCTTGCGGAAGCCGTAGAATTTTTCCAGGATGTTTGCACTAAGCAAAAAGCTCAACTTAAAACTTTGAAAAATAAGTTGATTAGCTCCCAAAATGATTATAAAGGTTTGCTAGAAAAATTTGAAACTTTTGCAAACTTAAATAGTGAGCTATCAACTAAAATTGAGCTATTAGAATCTAGTGCTCCATCCACTACTACCGATGATAGCCTTATTAAAAAGAATGAAAAACTTAAGGCTAAGTTAGATAGCTCCCAAGAAGCTATTGAAAATTTGCTAGAGAAAATGGAAATTCTTAGCATACACAATAATGAGCTAACTACTAAGCTAGAAAACATTGGTAGCACCCCAGCAGCATCTTTAGTTGAAATACCTGAAATAATTAAGAAAGATGCTTCTACTTCCTGCTCTGATTTAATTGATGATTCTAACTCCTGCAACCAAGTCGTTGTTGAGAATATTGTTGTAGAGAAATGTTCGGATGGGGTTGCAAAGGAAAATGAACAATTAAAGCAAGAAGTGGCTCGCCTTGGAAAGGCTTTGTATGACAAGAAAGGCAAAGCCAAACAAATCCGACCTCCACAGGATAACACCACTGCGGGAGTGAACAAGCCTGTAGAGGGAGAAACTGTGATTTGTAGGCTATGCCACATGGAAGGCCACAAGTCTTTCCAATGCAAGGTGATGACCGGGGATAATCGAAGGCAAAAGCTCAAGCAAAAGCCATCAAGCAAAATCTCCAGCACCTACATCAAAAAGGTGAACAAAAAGGATGCTACACCATATTTGATCAAGAAGAAAAAGAATGGAAAGGTGATAGCAATCAAGGCCAACAAGCAAGGCAACAAAGGAAAGGGGGCCAAACGCATCTGGGTGCCAAAGGAAATAATTTCAATTATGAAAAGCACCAAGAAGGTTTGGATCCCGAAAGGGAAGTGAGTGGTCCGAAGGACATCGGGAAATTTGGAGACTTGGCAAAATTGGGATGTATTTCATGGGATACATCATATTGGATCAAGTTTATTGCCAAGTGGGTTAGTGAAAATTTTGGACCCAAATTTCCCACCCATGACTAAGGTAACTAGCTTTATTGTATTCTTTGCTTTTAGATATGCGTATCTATTTATCTTTTATCTAGTTTACCTCTCTTGCCTAGTATTACATTTGTTATGTACTTTTGTTTAAAATCATGCATACTAGGTAAATCATATGGTAGGATTGCTTGTTTTTAATTCATATACTTAAGCAAACCTACATGGCTTAAAATGCTTAGTTTAAGCACGGCACATAGCTTCTATATCACTCCATAGTAAATGATGCATCAATTGAAAATTTTGATTTCTACAAGTTGTATCATTTAACTTATATGTGCCAAAGTTTGGATTATAGATAATTTGCCCCTCTTGATATCAAATCAAAGTGCATGTCTCCTACAAGTATTCAAAACTTGTATGCACACCTTTAGGGGGAGGTTACTCTATAATCTAACACTTTGAGACTAACACCTTTTCAAGTCTATTTCATGTGATAGTCTCATTGTAAGGAAAATGAAGTCCCCGGAGAAAGACAACAATCTTCCACTGCAAAATCTCCAAGAACTCTCATGTCTCTCAAGCTCGCCATTGATCTTCAATTGGTATCTTTTGAGACTACATTCAGTATCATTTACATGTCTTCTCCAATATTTGATTAGACTATATTTCATATCACATGCTTCCATGTTGCTAAAAATGCATAAGTAGTTAACTCATATTCTGTTACCTATGCATAAGGGAAGTTAGTCTTTTCAAATCATGTCTTGCACCTCTAATTTTCACATGCTTTTTCCTAAGTAGAGGATCTCTGTCAGGGGGAGAAAAACTCTTTCTAAAGGAGAATACTCATTTAGGGGGAGTAATCTTTTAAGGACTCCTACTAGTGGTATCATTCACATGGCTTAATTTAATATCCTTCTAGTGATATCTTTTGATACAATTCTTGTTGAGGGCAAGCTTTTATTTACTTCCTACATGCTTTTAATGTCTTCCTTTTCGGTGGTTGATGCCAAAGGGGGAGAAGTTTAGGGACCAAAGCAATGAAAACTATATCAAACACCAAACACCACAAATTTAAAATTTTATATCTGCAAATGGTTTTTCAAGTGGTTTTGGTTATTTGGTCCATAAATAGGAAGTAAGTGAATTATGGAGTTAGGGGGAGGCTTAAGTCCATAATTTCATATTGTGGGGACAATCATGCATCTTAGCAAGTAGATTGCATACTTTCACTCAAATACTTGTATTATTTGCTTGCTTTGGTTGTGTTGTCATCAATCACCAAAAAGGGGGAGATTGTAAGGAAAATGGACCCCGGGCCATTTGGCTAATTGAGTTTTGGTGTTTGATGAACAACACAATCCGTGAACTAATAAGTTTTCTAGTGTTTGTGTTTGTAGTTCATAGGATGCGAAGAGAATTGGACCAAGGCAATGAGGATGCAACACCTCAAAAGAAGACATAAAAAGATGCATAGGAGTCCAATACTCAAGTACAAAGAAGCCCGAAGAAATCAGTGAAGAAATCCAAGATAAGGGCTGTCAGCCAGCGCCTGGTGGCGCACCGGACATTGGTGTCCGGTGTGCACCGGACTGTCCGGTGAGGCACCGGACAGTCTGCGCAGAGAGGCCGCAGACAGGCGCTCTCTGGCCGTAGCACCGGACTGTCCGGTGTGCACCGGACTGTCCGGTGTGCCAACGGGCAGAAGGCAACGGTCGGATCCAACGGTCGACTGCTACAGGCGCCAACGGTCGGCTGACGTGGCGTGCACCGGACACTGAACAGTAGATGTCCGGTGGTGCACCGGACTGTCCGGTGCACCCGACGACAGAAAGCTGCTGCTTTCTGTCCAACGGCTAGTTGGGGGTGTGGAGGCTATAAATACCACCCCAACCGGCCATTTGGAGGTGTGGGAGCCCAAGCAACATACCAAGGCATATTGTAGACATTTCCAAGTGCTCAAACACCCAAGTGCTTAATAGAATCACTCGGTGATTAGCGTAGGTGCTTTGCGAAGTGCTTAGGTTAGTTAGACCGCTTTAGCGCTTGCTCTAGGTGAACCCTAGATTGTTGAGTGAGTTTAGATAAACCTCACAACCCCTCGGCTCTTGCGTGAGCCATTGTAATTGTACCGAGTGGGGCGAGAGTCTTGCGAGACCGTGACAACCGCGTTTGTGTCACGGCCGCCACCGTGTACCGGAGGGAACGAGGCCCACGGTGTTTCAGCCGGAAGCTCGATAGTGGAGACAGCGGGGAGCGTCCGAGAGGAGCCGGAAGCGGAGCACCACTTGCGTGTGGAGAAGGCCCGCGGCTCTCTACGGAGTTACTCGACTGAGGTGCTTGGCCCTCGCGTGGGCTTCCCTTCGCGTAGGGGCACCAACGAGGATTAGTCGGGACCTTGCACGGTTCCGGATACCTCGGTAAAAATATCGGCGTCATCCACGAGAGTTTGCTTCTCTACTTTGCTCTTTAAGTTTCCGCATTTATATTAAGCATTTAAGTTTCAATCTTGTATTCATACATATCTAGTGTAGATTGAAACTTAGCCTTTGCGGTAGAGATAGCAACACTTAGACAAAACCTAGTTTGCACATTCTAGTTTGACTATTTGCATAGGTTTTGCTCTAGGGATTTAATTGTGGCCTAGTTTAGCGAAAGTTTTAGAAGTCCTAATTCACCCCCCCCCCCCTCTTAGGCGTCACCCGTTTCCTACAAACTCAAAGCTCACAAAATTCCCAATTACTTCCTCGGGAGTCATTAGTGTATATCTAGGATTGCCACGAATTAATTGAACTTGAGTAGGGTTAAGGAAAACAAGTGATCTAAGAATAACCTTAACCATTTCGTGGTCATCCCATTTTTTACTCCTGAGGTTGCGCACTTGGTTCACCAAGGTTTTGAGCCGGTTGTAGATGTCTTGTGGCTCCTCCCCTTGGCGAAGCCGGAAGCGACCGAGCTCCCCCTCGATCGTCTCCCGCTTGGTGATCTTGGTCACCTCGTCTCCTTCGTGCGCGGTCTTTAGCACGTCCCAAATCTCCTTTGCGCTCTTCAACCCTTGCACTTTATTATACACCTCTCGACTTAGAGAGGCGAGGAGTATAGTTGTGGCTTGGGAGTTGAAGTGTTGGATTTGTTCGACCTCCTCCGAGTCGTAATCCTTGTCTCCCTTCTTTGGTACCTGCACTCCATACTCAACAATATCCCATATGCTTTTGTGGAGTGAGGTTAGGTGATGCCTCATTTTATCACTCCACATAGAATAATCTTCACCTTCAAACATAGGTGGTTTGCCTAATGGAACGGAGAGTAATGGAGTACGTCTAGAAATGCGAGGATAGCGAAGGGGCATCTTATTATACTTCTTGCGCTCATGGCGCTTTGAAGTAGTGGAGGCCGATTCCGAGCCGGCGGTGGAGGGTGACGAAGAGTCGGTCTCGTAGTAGACCACTTTTCTCATCTTCTTCTTGTCACCCATCCGATGGGACTTGATGGAGAAAGAGGATTCCTCCTTGTGCTTGTGGGCGGACTCCCTTGAGTGTGTTCTTCCCGAGCTTGCAGTCTTGTCGTCGGTCCCGAGATCCCTCTTGGCGGATGTTCCCGACATCACTTCGAGCGGTTAGGCTCTAATGAAGCACCGGGCTCCGATACCAATTGAAAGTCGCCTAGAGGGGGGGTGAATAGGGTGAATCTGAAATTTATAAACTTAAGCACAACTACAAGTCGGGTTAGCGTTAGAAGTATAAACGAGTCCGAAAGAGAGGGCGCAAAACAAATCGTGAACGAATAAAGAGCGAGACACGATGATTTGTTTTACCGAGGTTCGGTTCTTGCAAACCTACTCCCCGTTGAGGTGGTCACAAAGACCGGGTCTCTTTCAACCCTTTCCCTCTCTCAAATGGTCACTCGGACCGAGTGAGCTTCTCTTCTCAATCAAACGGGACAACAAGTCCTCGCAAGGACCACTACACAATTGGTGTCTCTTGCCTCAGTTACAATTGAGATGATCACAAGAAGAATGAGAGAGAAAAGAAGCAATCCAAGCTCAAGAGCTCAAATGAACACAACAAATCTCTCTCTCTAATCACTAAAGCTTTATGTGGAGTTGGGAGAGGATTTGATCTCTTTGGTGTGTCTTGTAATGAATGCTATAGCTCTTGTAAGGTGTAGAAGTGTAGAAACTTGGATGCCATTGAATGTGGGGTGGTTGGGGTATTTATAGCCCCAACCACCAAAAATGGTCGTTGGAAGTGTGCTGTCGCATGGCACACCGGACAGTCCAGTGCGCCACCGGACACTGTCCGGTGCGCCAGCCACGTCAGCAGACCGTTGGGGTTTGACCGTTGGAGCTCTGACTTGTGAGGCCTCTGGGCTGTCCGGTGGTGCACCAGACAGGTCCTGTAGACTGTTCGGTGCGCCAACTGTGCGTGCTCTGACTCTGGCGCGCACTGTAGCGCATTGAATGTGGTTGCAGTCGACCATTGCGCGTGAAGTAGTTGTTGCTCCGCTGGCACACCGGACAGTCCGGTGACTCACCGGACAGTCCGGTGACTCACCGGACAGTCCGGTGAATTGTAGCGGAGCGCCCTTGGAATTTCCCGAAGGTAGCGAGTTCAGCTTCAAGTGCCCTGGTGCACCGGACACTGTCCGATGGTGCACCGGACACTGTCTGGTGCGCCAGACCAGGGTGCCTTTTGGGATGTCTTTTGCTCTCTTTGTTTGAACCATTTCTTGGTGTTTTTATTGGCTTATTGTGATCCTTTGGCACATGTAGAACTTATAGAGTAGAGCAAACTAGTTAGTCCAATTATTTGTGTTGGGCAATTCAACCACCAAAATCAATTAGGAAAAAAGGTGTAAGCCTAATTCCCTTTCAGCCGAGCCGAGGCATTCGCCACTTGCCCACCATAGGTCATGAAATAGTCGTGGACCTCAGGGAACTCCTTTGCCTTGTTGCCCTCCTTCTTGTCGTTGTCATGGCCTTTGCCACCTTCCGCCGGGGGCCCGGCCTTATGGAAGTAGCGTCGAAGCATGACGCATTCCTCAAGGGTGTGCTTGACGGGACCCTGATGATAGGGGCACGACTCCTTGAGCATCTTGTCGAACAGGTTGGCCCCTCCAGGAGGCTTTCGAGGGTTCCTGTGTTCGGCGGCAGCGACAAGATCTACGTCGGCGGCGTCGTGTTTCGCTTGCGACTTCTTCTTGGCCTTCTTCTTCGTGCCACGCTGGCGGACGCCTCGGGGACGTCTTCCTACTAGCGTCCCTGAGGCTGCTTGTCCTTCCAGAAGATGGCCTCGACCGCCTCCTGACCAGAGGTGAACTTGGTGGCGATGTCCATCAACTCGCTCGCCCTGGTGGGAGTCTTGCGACCCAGTTTGCTCACCAGGTCGCGGCAAGTGGTGCCGGCGAGGAACGCGCCGATGAAATCTGAGTCAGTAATGTTGGGAAGCTCGGTGCGCTGCTTCGAAAATCACCGGATATACTCCCGCAGGGATTCCCCTGGCTGCTGGCGGAAGCTTCGGAGATCCCAGGAGTTCCCAGGGCGCACGTATGTGCCCTGGAAGTTTCTAGCGAAGGCTTTGACCAGATCATCCCAGTTGGAGATCTGCGCAGGAGGCAGATGCTCCAGCCAGGCTCGGGCGGCGTCAGAGAGGAATAGGGGGAGGTTGCGGATGATGAGGTTGTCATCGTCCGTTCCACCTAGCTGGCAGGCCAGCCAGTAGTCCGCAAGCCATAGTTCCGGCCTTGTTTCCCCCGAGTACTTGGTGATGGTAGTCGGGGCTCGGAACCGTGTCGGGAACAGCGCCCGTCGTATGGCCCGACTGAAGGCTTACGGACCAGGTGGTTCGGGCGAGGGGCTCCGATCCTCCCCACTGTCGTAGCGTCCCCCACGCCTGGGGTGGTATCCTCGACGCACCTTTTCGTCGAGGCGGGCTTGACGGTCGTGGCGGTGGTGCTCGTTGCCGAGGCGACCTGGGGCTGCAGGTGTCGCGTCTCGCGTGCGCCCGGTGTGGACCGAGGCTTCCCGCATTAATCGGGAAGTCGCGGCGTGATGCTCCGGGGGGTACCCTTGCCTTCGGGAGGCAGAGCTCTCGGCCCGTCGGACCGCGGCATCCTCCAGGAGATTCTTGAGTTCTCCCTGGATACGTCGCCCCTCGGTGGTGGATGGCTCTGGCATCGCTCGGAGTAGTATTGCCGCTGCAGCCAGGTTCTGGCCGACCCCACTGGAAGCCGGGGGCAGCCTTGCCCTGGCATCGTCAGTGATACGGCGCTGGACGTCCTGGGCCTGATGACGCGCTTCTCCGGCTAGTGCTCGGCCTGCCCACTCCTGCTCGATGTTTTGCTGGAGCTGCACAAGTTGTCCTGCTTCCTCGTTGAGCTTGGCCTGCATCTCGCGAATTTGCTCGAGCTGTGTGTCCTGACCCCCCGCAGGGACTGGGACCATAGCTAGCTCCCGTAGGATGTCAACGTGAGGCGCAGGCCCAGGGGGATCATCGTCCTCCGGCATACCAAGGTGGTTGCCTTCGTCGTGACCCCCTAGATCGACGTGGAAACGTTCGTGACTTGGGCCACAACCTTCGTTGTCAAGGTTGTGGCCATCATCTGAGTAATCGGAGAGGCAGTAGCCGCATGCGGTCATGAAGTCTCGCATGGCGCTAGGATTACCGAGCCCGAAGAAATCCCAACCAGAGTCAGCCTCGTCGTCTTCCTCGGAACCCGGGGGCCCGTAGGTCGAGACGGTCGTCAGTCGGTCCCAGGTTGACCACATATGGTACCCTGGAAGGTTAGGATATGCCTTTATGAAAGTGCTCACCGAAGCGGGATCGCTTGGTGGATCGAAGCTGAATCTAAAAGGCACAGGGTGGAAAACGGACGGTACCTCTCGATCGATGGACGGTGACGAAGTCGCGTCGGGGACGGACTGCACCGTTATCTCAGGTACGAGGCTAACGCCCAGCAAGCCCTTCGCGAGCGCGCTGGCGTCATCTGTCCGCTTGGGGTTGGCGTGTTGCGGGGAAATGACGCTCGTCATCGTCTCAGGCGCGAGGTCAACGCCCAACATGTCCCCCGCTGGGGTGCTGGCGTCGTCGACTCGCTCGACAGCCAACGAGGTGCCGCCTTCTGCTTGGCCATGGTTGCCCCGCCTCCTCCTCCTGCGGCGAGGAAGGCGACGGGACAAACCCAGATGCTGCTCTTCTGCCACGGGAGGAAGACGTCACCGAGTCCGTCGCCGCCGGGCGGGCTGACGGCCGTCGTTGTCGCTGCCGCGCTGCGGAGGAAGGAGTACCATGTTGTAGCTGCCGTCGAGGGACATGAACTTGAGACTCCCGAAATGGAGCAGCGTCCCGGGCTGAAGAGGTTGCTGGAGACTACCCATCTGGAACTCGACGGGAAGTTGTTCATCAACACGCAGCAGGCCCCTACCTGGCGCGCCAACTATCGGCGTTTCGACCCCAGGGGGTCCCTGGACCGACGAGTAAAATTGTCGCTGCGTGCCCCAGCCCAGATGGGTTAGCGTGAGATGGAACACGAAGGGGGGAAACCGCGGCTCGTGTTATCCTGCGCCAGAGTGGGTGCGCTTGCAGTAGGGGTTACAAGCATTCGCGAGGGAGAGAGGGAGTCCCGTGCGACCACCTTCTGTATGAGGGCCCTGGCCCTTCCTTTTATAGATGCAAGGAGAGGGTCCAGGTGTACAATGGGGGTGTAGCAATATGCTAACGTGTCCGACAGAGAGGAGCCGGAGCCCTATGTACATGCCAACGTGGCTGTTGGAGAGGTGCTAGAGCCCTGTGTACGCGGGGTCGTGGCCGTCGGAGGAGCGTTTAAGCCCTGTAGAAGCACAGCTATCGGGGCTGTTGGGACCTTGCTGATGTCTCCTTGCTTCTGTAAGGGGCTGAGAGCCACCGTCGTCATGGACGCACGCGGGGAGCCATCATTACTTGTTACCGGGGCGAGCCTGGATGGGACGCCGGTCTTGTTCCCCTTAGCCTGAGCTAGCTAGGGGTAGGGTAATGATGTACCCCCTGCGGCGTGGTCGGTCCGAGCTCAAGGTCGGGCGAGGCGGAGACTCCTCCTGAGGCCGAGGCCGGGGTCGGGCGAGGACGTGATTCCTCCCGAGGTCGAGGTTGAGGCCGGGCCCTAGGGTCGGGCGAGGCGGAGACTTCCTCCTGAGGCCGAGGCGGGGGTCGAGCCCTGGGGTCGGGCGAGGCGGAGACTTCCTCCTGAGGCCGAGGCCCAAGGTCGGGCGAGGCGGAGCTTCCTGTTGCGTCTGAGGCTGGACTCAGCTGCTGTCAGCCTCACCCTGGCGGGTGGCACAGCAGTCGGAGAGGGGTGAGCGGCGTTGTTTTCCTGTCAGGTCAGTCAGTGGGAAGGCGAAGTGACTGCGGTCACTTCGACCTTGCAGACTGAGGCACGCGTGTCAGGATAAGGCGCCAGGCGATCTTTGCATTGAATGCGCCTGCGATACGGTCGGTTGGTGAGGCGATTTAGCCAAGGTTGCTTCACAACGAAGCCTGCCCGAGCTGGGCTTCGGGCGAGTCGAGGGTGCGCCCGTTGCTTGAGGAGGCCCTCGGGCGAGGCGTGAATTCGCCTGGGACTACTGTTCATGCCCGAGGCTAGGCTCGGGCGAGGTGAGATTGCGTCCCTTGAGTAGACGAAGCCTTGACCTGAATTGCGCCCATCAGTCTCTGCAGTTTGCGCTGATGGTGATTACCAGCCGAGTTTAGGAGTGTTGGGGGTACCCCTAATTATGGTGCCCGACACTTGCCTTGGTTACAATTGAGTTGAACACAAGAAAGAAGGAAGAAGAAAAGTAATCCAAGCGCAAGAGCTCAAATGAACACAAGTCTCTCTCTCACGAGTCACTATTTGATTGGAATGATCTTTGGACTTGGGAGATGATTTGATCTCTTTGATTGTGTCTTGTATTGAATGCTATAGCTCTTGTAAGGTGTATGAAGGCTGAAAACTTGGATACATTGAAGTGTGGTGGTTGGGGGGTATTTATAGCCCCAACCACCAAAAGAACCGTTGGTGAGGGCTTCTGTCGCATGGCGCACCGGACAGTCCGGTGCGCCAGCCACATCACCCGACCGTTGGATTCTGACCGTTGGAGCTTCTGACATCTGGGGCACCGAACAGTCCGGTGGTGCACCAGATAGCTACTGTTCACTGTCCGGTGCGCCTTCTGGCTCTGCTCTGACTTCTGCGCGCACTGTAGCGCATTAACTCCTGTTGTAGACGACCGTTGGCGCTGTAGTAGCCGTTACTCCGCTGGCACACCGGACAGTCCGGTGGTGCATCGGACAGTCCGGTGAATTATAGCGGAGTGGCTCCCAGAATTCCCGAAGGTGAGCAGTTCGGAGTCGAGTTCCCTGGTGCACCGGACACTGTCCGGTGCGCCAGACCAGGGCACACTTCGGTTGTCTTTTGCTCTCTTTGTTTGAACCCTTTCTTGGTCTTTTTATTGGTTTATTGTGAACCTTTGGCACCTGTAAAACTTATAGTCTAGAGCAAACTAGTTAGTCCAATTATTTGTGTTCGGCAATTCAACCACCAAAAACAATTAGGAAAAGGTGTAAGCCTATTTCCCTTTCACTTTGCCATCCTTATGAACTTTCATTCATATCCTTTTACAAAAGGGGGAGAGAGTAATAGGCCTCTAGTTCTCTTCGTTTTTTGCGCTTAATGCCAAAGGGAGAGAGAGTAATAGGCCCAAAGCAAAAGGACCGCACCACCACCCTGTTTTCTAAAAACTTTTTTTCAAAAAGAGGGAGAGATTATTCAAATTGCAAAAACCCTCTTGACAGCTAAGGGGAGAACTTCTTCAGGGGGAGTTTTTATTTAGCCAAAGAAAAAACATTTGAAACATGGGAAGAATTTTCAAAAACTTGAAAATGCCTTTTGAAATCATATTCTTATACCATTGGCTATTTGCAAAAGAATTTGAAAATACTTTTCCAAAAGATTTGCAAAAACAAGCTAAGTGGTGCAAATGTGGTCCAAAACGTTAAACTAGATCAAAGCAACCATATATGTTTAAAACTGCTTCCATTTCAAAGTAACTTATACACATCTGACAAAATGCAAACTAGTTACATTTCTACACTTTGTATTTGCTTTGGTTTGTGTTGGCATTAATCACCAAAAAAGGGGAGATTGAAAGGGAAATGGCCTCAACATTTCCTATAATCAATTTTGGTGTTTGACTGTCACACCCGGTTTTGGAAGGCAAACCGAATGCGAACTATGTACGTGCCAGGATCAGAACTCACGTACACAGCGATTACATAAATGAACATCATCGCACAATGCTCGTATAATAACATAAAAGAGTAATAACTTATTACATCACAGAGTCATAGACATCCACATAGTCATTGTCTTCACAGGTAAATCAAAGTACTAGCGAAACGCAGTAAAGATAAGGCCTTCACAGGCAGCTGACTGGGGGTTGCCGCCAACCCACACCTAGAATTCGTCGTAGTCTTGGAACTCCTGGAAGTCTCCTTCCACGGCTTCACCTTCTCCGGAGCAGTGGTTACAATGCGGACAACCTGGTGTTTGGTGGTAAAGCAAGGATGAGTACACATCAACGTACTCAGCAAATGTCCCGTTTGGCTGAAGTGGACTAGCTTTATGTGGGGTTAGGCTCAAGCAGTTGCTTTTAGTTGGTCAGGTATTTATCATTAGTAGAAGCCAGATTTTAGCATTAACCAACCCGTAAACCATTTCCTCATTGAGGAACAACACCATCATAGTCGAACCAAAACCATAACATAATCCTTGTATCTCGAACCATCTGTATCTCTAATCAAAGAGGATCCCAAAGCTGCTCTTAACCGTGAGCACGGCTGATATACCAGTTTCACTACCCTCTGCAGAGGTTGTACACTTTACCCATGAGTCATGATTCCCTTTCTACCCGGGGAGAGCTAATCCCCATTGACCACTACCTAGGTGGTCCGGCAGGGCATCACTACGTAGCTTTTACAAAGATTCCCTAGAGATCATAGCTGCCCGTTAGGTTTCTCCAGTTTGATAAACACAGTACCCCTCCCCGCAGGAGAGTGACTAACAAAGAGCAAAACGAAAGAACCTCGGCACTCAGCCTCGGCAGAGCAAGCACTGTGCCTGGACCCCATTGACGGCACGACGGCTAAGCAACTACACCTCTAGTTCATCCAATTAATCAGCTAAGGGCATCCCATTTCACCCTCATGGTTGCACTGTTATCCCGGGTGGTCTCTCAACGAACAGGTCCTTACGGAGAGGTACTCAGGAAACAGCCTGAGCCCCCTAGAGTATCACAAGATCATCAACATCATCAGGATAACAGTATCATAAATAGTCACATCATGTTCATTGATTAAGTTAAGGCAATAGCAGAGTGCTAACCATAACAGCCCATAAGGTCATCAAGGATAAAGTAAAGTGTAAAGCTAGTCAATCCTTAGGTTTCAAGTAAGTAATGCAGGGTAGTAAGTTATAAATGAATAGGACATAATGGGACAGAGGACACTTGCCTTCACCAAACTGCTGATCAGGGACTTCCTCTGCAACTTCCTCGGGAAACACAGACTGCTCGTTGTCTACGTAAAGTAATCATTCACACTATGCACTTGGGAAAATAACAAACAGAAAGCACATACCAAACATATGCAGCAGAGAGAGATCACAAGTTCATAGCAGAAAAGGATGGGCACTCTGGTGTTCCCTAGGTCTGGGGTAGAGGACTATACAAAGTGATTCATTATCCACTAATCAGGTTTAAGTCAAGGGTGGGATTAAATCATTACATGGTTTTAAGTTCCTAAACCTAAGTGTTTAAATCCATAAACTTAAGTACTCTAACTTTTATTAAAGTCTACCAACTTCTAATTATCTCAAATAGGGTTCCAATAACCTTAATCCTATCCTAATGATTAACCATTAATTGGTACATGGAAACAGCAGGGAAACATTGTTTAAATAGATAGACAAAAACATCATGAGCATTTTGCAATTTGAAGCACCTAATTTGGAGTTCATATGACAAAGTTATGAATTTTACAAGTTTGGGGATTAAAAATATACCCTAAATACCTATTTTGAATTAAATAAAAGGCCCAGGGACCTAACTGAGAGAAACCAGGGACGGCGGGTTCAAATTCCAGAAAACCGGGGGTCTCTTTAAGAAAACGCGCGGGCGAAGGGGTATCGGGCTACTACGGCCGTCAGATCTAAAGCGAACGGCCAGGATTAGATCCTGCGGGCGGGCGTGCGAGCGCGCGGCGGCCTGGGCGGCTGACAGGCGGGACCGGGCGGGCAGCGCGGGGCGCGGGCAGGCTGACAGGCGGGGCCGGCGGGCAGCGCGGGGCGCGCGGGCGGGCTGACAGGCGGGGCCCAAACGGCAGGGAGACGGGGTGTGGGGGAAGCGGGCCTGGGCCGCTGGATCTCCGGCGGACGGCCAGGATTAGGCTTGACCTAATTAAAACGGGACCGCCCGATCTGGGACGGACGGTGGGGATCGGGTGGCCGGCCTGGGCTTCTCCTACGGCTAGCTGGGGCGGCGGCGCTCGTCCCCGCGGCGGAGGACTCGCCGGAGACGAGGGGCGCGGGCGGTTGGCGGACCTCCGAGGCGACCTGAGCGGCCGGGAAGGTTGGGGAGGGCACGGGGAGTCCTCTGGTGGGGTCTGGGTCGGGGCAGGGGCACCGGAGGGGGGCGGTCCACGGCGGAGCGGCTCGGCGGCGGCATAAATCTACTCCGGCGAGGAATTACACACGGCAAAAGGCAATACATGGGTCGATAGGGGCGGGAGAGGTTCTTTACCTCAAGGCGGGCTCCGGGGACTCCTCGGCGGCGGCAATGGCGCGACGGTGGCCCGGGGCGGCGGTGGCGGACCTCCGCGGCTGCACGGGGAACGGCGGGTGAGCGCGGGCAGAGAGAAATAGGGAGGGGGAGAGGGAATTGGGGCGCGTCCCGGGTTGCGGACGCCGAGGCGAAGCTCACCGTGGCAACGGGCACGGCGGAGCTCCAACGACGGCCGGGAAACGAGCTCGGGACGGCGGGGATTTGTGGCGGCGGTGCTCTGGCGTGCGCGCAGTGAGGGAGAGGTGGAAGAGGGGTCTGCTGGAGCACAAATGGGGGAGGGGGAGAGGGCGAGTGGGGCTCGGGGATCAAGTGGCCAGGGGCGGGGCGGTTGCGAGCTCCACGCGCGACGTGGGCGCGGAGAAGGCGGCCGCGCGCAGCTCGGGCGGCAGTTACGCGAGGACGACGGGGCTGACAAGCCGGGCCCGCGAGCAGAGAGAGAGGGGAAAGCGGGGGCGGGCGCGCGGAAGGCGGCCGCGCTGACGGGCGGGCCCGCCAGGGCAGAGAGAGCAGGGGGAAGAGGCGCGCGCGCGCGGGATGGGCCTAGCTGGGCCGAAAGGCTGAGGGGGGGCGGGGGAGAGGGCTTCTTTCCTCTTTTCTTTTATTCTGGAATTGTTTTCTCTTTTCTTTTTATTTCCTCTATTTGATTCAAATCCAAATAAGCCACAAATTCAAATTAGACTTTCCAAGAATTATGCACCAAGCAAAAGTGAAATCTAGGGTTCAACATGATGCAACAACTCATACTCCCTTAGGGTTTAACCTATTAAACTATAATTACAAATAAAATAAGCACTTTTCTCCTATAGAAATGAGAAAGAAAAGAATGAGGAAGGATGAGAAAAGGGAAGTAACACCTGAATTTGTGAATATGAGCAAAGAAATTTTATACCCCCAAATTCAGGGTGTTACAAACCTATCCCCCTTAAAAGAATCTCGCCCCGAGATTCAAGGTTGGTCAGCAAAGAGTTCAGGGTATTTGGCCTTCAGGTCATCTTCTCGTTCCCAGGTTGCTTCTTCCTCAGAGTGGTGGCCCCATCTGACTTTGCACATCCTGATGGTGTTCCTCCGGGTGACTCTGTCTGCAAACTCCAGAATCTGCGTTGGCTTCTCTATGTAGGTCAGATCCTCCTGGACCTCCAAACCCTCCACTGGCAACTGCTCTTCTGGTACTCGCAGACACTTCTTCAATTGCGACACGTGGAACACATTGTGCACTGCTGACAAGCTCTCTGGTAGGTTGAGCTGGTAGGCCACTTCTCCACGCTCAGCTTGGATCTGATATGGTCCAACGTACCGGGGTGCTAACTTGCCTTTAACTCCGAACCTTCTGACTCCCCTGATAGGTGACACCTTCAGATAGACGTAGTCTCCCACTTCAAAACTCAGTTCTCTTCTCCTTCTGTCTGCGTAGCTTCGCTGCCTTGATTGTGCTATCTTCAGATTCTCCCGAACCATTTTGATATTCTCTTCGGCTTCAAGCAAGATGTCGGGGCCAAACACCTGTCTCTCTCCAGGCTGGTCCCAATGCAGCGGAGTCCTACAACTCCGTCCATAGAGTGCCTGAAACGGTGACATCTTCAAGCTGGTCTGGTAACTATTGTTGTAGGAGAATTCTGCATACGGTAACCTTTTGTCCCATCCTGACTTGTCTTGCAACGCACAGGCTCTCAACATATCTTCTAGGATCTGATTAGTTCTTTCAGTCTGACCGTCTGTCTGCGGGTGATAAGCTGAGCTGAAGTTCAAATGTGTGCCCAAAGCTTCTTGTAGCTGTTGCCAAAAATGAGAGGTGAACTGCGTTCCTCGATCTGACACTATCTTCTTCGGCACACCATGAAGGCAGACTATCTGTGACATGTATAACTCAGCTAACGTTGCTCCGGTGTATGTTGTCTTCACAGGTATGAAATGGGCCACCTTTGTTAAGCGGTCCACAACCACCCAGATGGAATCATAGCCGGCCCGGGTACGAGGTAGGCCAACTATAAAATCCATCCCGATCTCATCCCACTTCCACTGAGGAATCCGCAATGGCTGCAACAATCCGGCAGGCCTCTGATGCTCTGCTTTGGTTCTTTGACAGCTATCACAGATGGCGACATATTCTGTGATTTCTCTTTTCATGCCATACCACCAAAACCTCCTTTTTAAATCCTGATACATCTTCTCGCTCCCAGGGTGTATGGAGTAGGTTGTCTCATGAGCTTCCTTGAGGATCAGCTCCCGAATAGGTTTGAGGTCGGGGACACACAATCGGTCCTTGAACCATATTACTCCCTCTTCGTCCTCTCGAAAGTCTTTGCCTCTTCCTTCTAAGATCAGCTGTCGGATCTTGTTGATGTTTTCATCATCCTTCTGCCCTTCTTTGATCTCCCGCTCTAGGGTGGGCTCTAATTCCACTGTTACTCCTTGCGTACTGTTCAGGAAACCGAGGCTCAGTCTGTCGAACTCTTTGGCTAACTCATATGGCATCGGGTACGAGGCCAACATATTAACTTGACTCTTCCTGCTCAGAGCATCTGCAACGACATTGGCTTTGCCTGGATGGTAATGTATCTCTAACTCATAGTCTTTGATCAATTCCAACCATCTTCGCTGCCTCATGTTTAACTCTGATTGGGTGAATATGTACTTCAGACTTTTATGATCTGTGTAGATGTCGCACTTCTGCCCATACAGGTAATGTCTCCAGGTCTTTAAGGCATGAACCACTGCTGCCAACTCCAGGTCATGGGTGGGATAATTTTTCTCATGGATCTTCAGCTGTCGAGATGAGTATGCTACAACTCTTCCTTCTTGCATTAGCACACATCCCAATCCGGTGTAAGAAGCGTCACAATACACTGAGAATGGCTTGTGAACATCAGGCAGGACTAACACAGGAGCTGTAGTCAATCTATTCTTCAGTTCTTCAAATGCTTCCTGACACTTTTGAGTCCATTTAAACTCAACCTTCTTTGCTAGTAACGCTGTCATTGGTCTAGCAATCTTTGAGAAGCCTTCAATGAAACGCCTATAATATCCAGCCATTCCAATGAAGCTCTTGATCCCACGAACATCCTTCGGTGCTTTCCAGTTCAGGATATCTGCTACTTTCTTTGGATCCACTGCTAACCCATCTTGGTTTATGATGTGACCCAGAAATAAGACTTCATGAATCCAGAACTCGCATTTGCCCAGCTTGGCATACAACTGATGCTCTCGAAGCCTTTGCAATACCATCTTCAAATGTTCTACATGATCTTCCTCACTTTGAGAGTATATGAGAATGTCATCGATGAACACTACCACAAACTTGTCTAGATAGTCCATGAACACGCTGTTCATCAGGTACATAAAGAAGGCTGGCGCATTTGTCAAACCAAAGGACATAACTGTGAACTCATATAACCCATACTTGGTGATGAATGTCGTCTTCGGTATGTCCGAGGGTCGGATTCTGAGTTGATGGTAGCCTGACCTCAGATCTATCTTCGAGAATACGCTGGCACCTCTGAGCTAGTCAAACAGATCTTCTATCCTTGGCAGGGGGTACTTGTTCTTGACAGTGACTTCATTCAAGGCTCTGTAGTCTATGCACATCCTTTTGGTACCATCTTTCTTCTCTACAAACAACACTGGAGCGGCCCAAGGCGAGGTACTTGGCCTGATGTAACCCTTCTCTAACATCTCATCTATCTGCTTCTTGAGTTCCACCAATTCTGGTCCAGACACTCGATAGGCTCTTTTGGAAATGGGGGCGGTACCAGGGATAAGCTCTATGGCAAATTCAACTTTTCTCTCGGGTGGCATGCCCGTTAGCTCCTCGGGAAACACGTCCGGAAAGTCTGACACAACCTTGATAGCCTCGAGCGGGTTGGGCTCCTCACTATCAACTGAAATCTGATGGCAGACTCCCTCTTCTGATTTAGGAATCCTTAGCTCGGCTACTACCTCTTCTCCTGACGGAGACTTCAATGTTACGGTCCTCTTGTCACAACTAACATTTGCTTCATACTTCATTAACCAATTCATCCCTAGAATAACATCTATCCCAGGGGTGTCTATTACTATTAAGTCACTGGGGAATCCTATCCCCCTTATTTCCACCATTATATTTGAGCATATTTTATCTGTTTGCACCTTGCCACCAACCGAATTAATCCTCATGGGCGGCATCATTGCCTCTACTGAGATGTTATGCAATTCTACCCATGTTGCAGTGACAAATGAATGAGTTGCACTAGTATCAAATAGCACTTTTGCGGGATGAGATTCGACTGAGAACATACCTACTGCCACATCTGGTGCATCCTGGATTGCTTCGGCCCCCAAGTGGTTCACCTTCCCACGGTTGTACGCTTGGTTACGATTGCCTGCTGCCGGCTGCAGTACACCTTGCCTCGTTGGAGCATTGGGGTTGGTCTGCTGCTGCGCCATCTTCTTTGGGCACTGCATCGCCCAGTGTCCTTGTTCTCCACAGTGGAAACATCCTTTGCCTCCTCCTTGTGCTGGGGCTGCTTGGTTGCTCTGATTTGCTGCTGGGACAGGAAGGCGAGGTGTCTGGTTGTTCTGCTTCTGATACTGATTACCTCCCTGCTGGCTGTGCTGACGATACTGCTGCTGCTGCTGCGGGTACTGCCTCTGAAACTGCTGCTGATGCGGACGCTGATTCTGATTCTGGTATCCCTGTGGGTGACCAGGCCTGCCTTGCTGAGATGAACTGCCTGAGAAACGTGGACGGCTGATGCCTCCGGTCTGGGGTCCACTCATCTTGCGCTTCCGATCTTCCATATCCTTACGCTTCTTCTCAGTCATAACTGCCCTATCGATCAGGTGCTGGAAGGTGGGGAAGGTGTGATTCATCAGCTGGTAATGCAGGGGATCCACCAAACCCCTCATGAACCTGTACTGCCTTTTAGCATCAGTGTTGACATCCTCGGGTGCATACCGAGACAGCTGCAGAAACTTGTCTCTGTATTCACTAACAGACAGGGGTCCCTGCTTCAGAGCCAGAAACTCCTCCTTCTTCACGATCATCAGTCCCTCTGGCACATGGTACCTGCGGAAACTCTCGCTGAATTCTTCCCAGGTGATAGCTTCAGGGTCAGCATGGGTGGCGAGGTAGGACTCCCACCAGGACTGGGCTGCTCCCCTCAGCTGACGGGGACCATACAGAACCTTCTCCCTGTCGTCACATTGGGCGGTGCGCAGCTCCCTTTCCACTGCGCGCAACCAGTCTTCTGCATCCATGGGGTCAGCAGAATGGGCGAAGGTAGGAGGGTGCCCTCTCATGAACTCACCACGCTTATCTCGTGGCATCTGGGGCATCTGCACTTGCAATTGGGGTTGGGGTTGCTGTTGAGCCTGCTGCATGGCTGCCAGAGTCTGCCCAATGGCCTGCACTGCCTGCGTCTGCATCAAGAACATCTGCTCCACTGACATCGGGGGTGGTGGGGGAGGCTGCCTCTGTTGTTCCTCTTGCTGGTCCTGCTGCTCTTGCTGAGCACGCCTGTTGCATCGGCGCCTGTTGTCAGACATCTGTGGAAGACATTCATACATCAGCATTGATCTTACAACCCTTCAGCATAAGAAAAGAGAATACAGAATTCTTCATGACACTGAGTGAACAAAGAGCTTCACTGATCCTCATTATGATTCAACACAGCCTCTCGGATAAGAAGGAAAGTAGAAGTAAATGGTTTCCCAACTAAATATCTGACTTCATTAACATTACTAGCTAAGCCAAACTGCAGGGGAAACCCACATGTTGGCTACAGTCATTACAAAGATTCAAATCCAGCACAAGTTCATCATAACAAGCATGAAAGCAACTGATAAGCAAACTAAACTAAATGGAAGCAACTGATAAGAAAACTAAACTGACTACCTAAGACTGAGACATCTGACTTAAGAATTATTACAAACTCCGACGCTAACGATCTAAGGATCCAGATCTATCCTGGTCTTACAGACAGGGGAACCATAAGTGTGGTGACCACGTGGCGGTGAGCGGTATGGGTGCTGAGTCCCAACAGGAGCGGGGGAACCACCCTCCTGGTGATGGCGCTCTGCCAGCTCAGCACGCAACTCTGCAATCTCCGTTCGAGCCCTGCTTAGCTCGTCCAGAGAGTGATCCAGCTCAGTGTTAAGCACTGCGACTAGGTTGACTGTGCTGCTCAACCTAGGGTTACCCTCACCAACAGGTGAGACAACCACACTCTCTGTGCTGCCAGTAGGGCGACGGGGGTAGTACCGAAGGTTAAGACCGTCGACCACCCCACCGAACAAAGAACAGTACTGGGAGAGTGCACGCCGTGCTGCATCCTGCATAGCCGCCTCTGCAGTGTCCCTCTCGGAGATGGAATAGTGCTCCGAAACGGCCTCCGCACCCCGGAGGTCATCCTCCGGACGGCGAACTAGGCAGGTAGCCTCCCAGCGGTCCGGGTACCTCCCGCGACCGTGCTGGTAGACTACACAATGATACTCGATCGACCAGGTGTGCCGGTCGAAAGCCTGGCGCAGCAAGGTGTCGAGTGCGTCGTGGAAGTGGCAACCGCGAGCGGCGTCACGGGTGATGGGTCGGGCGACCCATCCTTCCGCCTCCTGCGGCTCAGAGGACTCCGTGCTGTGGTCTGAGTTGTCGTCGTCGGGGTCTCCTCCAGGATCTCCTCCAGTAGCTCCTCCAACAGCCGGGGCGTCCCGTGGTGGTGCAGGGGGCGCCTCCAGCTGGGCCACAGAGGAACGGGGCCTCACGGACTCCACCTCTCGCTGGGGTGGGGAGGAAGAGCCCTGCTGCTCTCTGTGCTGGCGCCGGCGTTCCTGCTCCTCACGCAGGCAGTGGTGCAGCCTCTCCAGGTGACTCGACTGACCGGACACGGTGCGGTGCAGAGGACGCTCCGCAAGTCGAGACGGCAGGAAAGGAATCACCGACTTACGTGCAGTGTGTCTAAGACGAGCCATCTACAAAAGACACCGTAAGCATAAGAGTAAGAGCAGAACTAATATGACAAGTGAGTAAACCATAGACAGAACAAGATAAAAATTTTAACAAGGTATAATATAGTATATATATGTAGTAAAACATAGGGTTGGTCGAGGTGACCGACTTTTGAAGTAACATCAGAGGTCAACGTGAGAGGGAAGGTCAATAGTCCTTAGTACGACCAGTGCTACTCTAGGTCAGCGGTCCTACAGTCAGCACGGCTTTGATACCACTTATGTCACACCCGGTTTTGGAAGGCAAACCGAATGCGAACTATGTACGTGCCAGGATCAGAACTCACGTACACAGCGATTACATAAATGAACATCATCGCACAATGCTCGTATAATAACATAAAAGAGTAATAACTTATTACATCACAGAGTCATAGACATCCACATAGTCATTGTCTTCACAGGTAAATCAAAGTACTAGCGAAACGCAGTAAAGATAAGGCCTTCACAGGCAGCTGACTGGGGGTTGCCGCCAACCCACACCTAGAATTCGTCGTAGTCTTGGAACTCCTGGAAGTCTCCTTCCACGGCTTCACCTTCTCCGGAGCAGTGGTTACAATGCGGACAACCTGGTGTTTGGTGGTAAAGCAAGGATGAGTACACATCAACGTACTCAGCAAATGTCCCGTTTGGCTGAAGTGGACTAGCTTTATGTGGGGTTAGGCTCAAGCAGTTGCTTTTAGTTGGTCAGGTATTTATCATTAGTAGAAGCCAGATTTTAGCATTAACCAACCCGTAAACCATTTCCTCATTGAGGAACAACACCATCATAGTCGAACCAAAACCATAACATAATCCTTGTATCTCGAACCATCTGTATCTCTAATCAAAGAGGATCCCAAAGCTGCTCTTAACCGTGAGCACGGCTGATATACCAGTTTCACTACCCTCTGCAGAGGTTGTACACTTTACCCATGAGTCATGATTCCCTTTCTACCCGGGGAGAGCTAATCCCCATTGACCACTACCTAGGTGGTCCGGCAGGGCATCACTACGTAGCTTTTACAAAGATTCCCTAGAGATCATAGCTGCCCGTTAGGTTTCTCCAGTTTGATAAACACAGTACCCCTCCCCGCAGGAGAGTGACTAACAAAGAGCAAAACGAAAGAACCTCGGCACTCAGCCTCGGCAGAGCAAGCACTATGCCTGGACCCCATTGACGGCACGACGGCTAAGCAACTACACCTCTAGTTCATCCAATTAATCAGCTAAGGGCATCCCATTTCACCCTCATGGTTGCACTGTTATCCCGGGTGGTCTCTCAACGAACAGGTCCTTACGGAGAGGTACTCAGGAAACAGCCTGAGCCCCCTAGAGTATCACAAGATCATCAACATCATCAGGATAACAGTATCATAAATAGTCACATCATGTTCATTGATTAAGTTAAGGCAATAGCAGAGTGCTAACCATAACAGCCCATAAGGTCATCAAGGATAAAGTAAAGTGTAAAGCTAGTCAATCCTTAGGTTTCAAGTAAGTAATGCAGGGTAGTAAGTTATAAATGAATAGGACATAATGGGACAGAGGACACTTGCCTTCACCAAACTGCTGATCAGGGACTTCCTCTGCAACTTCCTCGGGAAACACAGACTGCTCGTTGTCTACGTAAAGTAATCATTCACACTATGCACTTGGGAAAATAACAAACAGAAAGCACATACCAAACATATGCAGCAGAGAGAGATCACAAGTTCATAGCAGAAAAGGATAGGCACTCTGGTGTTCCCTAGGTCTGGGGTAGAGGACTATACAAAGTGATTCATTATCCACTAATCAGGTTTAAGTCAGGGGTGGGATTAAATCATTACATGGTTTTAAGTTCCTAAACCTAAGTGTTTAAATCCATAAACTTAAGTACTCTAACTTTTATTAAAGTCTACCAACTTCTAATTATCTCAAATAGGGTTCCAATAACCTTAATCCTATCCTAATGATTAACCATTAATTGGTACATGGAAACAGCAGGGAAACATTGTTTAAATAGATAGACAAAAACATCATGAGCATTTTGCAATTTGAAGCATCTAATTTGGAGTTCATATGACAAAGTTATGAATTTTACAAGTTTGGGGATTAAAAATATACCCTAAATACCTATTTTGAATTAAATAAAAGGCCCAGGGACCTAACTGAGAGAAACCAGGGACGGCGGGTTCAAATTCCATAAAACCGGGGGTCTCTTTAAGAAAACGCGCGGGCGAAGGGGTATCGGGCTACTACGGCCGTCAGATCTAAAGCGAACGGCCAGGATTAGATCCTGCGGGCGGGCGTGCGAGCGCGCGGCGGCCTGGGCGGCTGACAGGCGGGACCGGGCGGGCAGCGCGGGGCGCGGGCAGGCTGACAGGCGGGGCCGGCGGGCAGCGCGGGGCGCGCGGGCGGGCTGACAGGCGGGGCCCAAACGGCAGGGAGACGGGGTGTGGGGGAAGCGGGCCTGGGCCGCTGGATCTCCGGCGGACGGCCAGGATTAGGCTTGACCTAATTAAAACGGGACCGCCCGATCTGGGACGGACGGTGGGGATCGGGTGGCCGGCCTGGGCTTCTCCTACGGCTACCTGGGGCGGCGGCGCTCGTCCCCGCGGCGGAGGACTCGCCAGAGACGAGGGGCGCGGGCGGTTGGCGGGCCTCCGAGGCGACCTGAGCGGCCGGGAAGGTTGGGGAGGGCACGGGGAGTCCTCTGGTGGGGTCTGGGTCGGGGCAGGGGCACCGGAGGGGGGCGGTCCACGGCGGAGCGGCTCGGCGGCGGCATAAATCTACTCCGGCGAGGAATTACACACGGCAAAAGGCAATACACGGGTCGATAGGGGCGGGAGAGGTTCTTTACCTCAAGGCGGGCTCCGAGGACTCCTCGGCGGCGGCAATGGCGCGACGGTGGCCCGGGGCGGCGGTGGCGGACCTCCGCGGCTGCACGGGGAACGGCGGGTGAGCGCGGGCAGAGAGAAATAGGGAGGGGGAGAGGGAATTGGGGCGCGTCCCGGGTTGCGGACGCCGAGGCGAAGCTCACCGTGGCAACGGGCACGGTGGAGCTCCAACGGCGGCCGGGAAACGAGCTCGGGACGGCGGGGAATTTGTGGCGGCGGTGCTCTGGCGTGCGCGCAGCGAGGGAGAGGTGGAAGAGGGGTATGCTGGAGCGCAAATGGGGGAGGGGGAGAGGGCGAGTGGGGCTCGGGGCTCAAGTGGCCAGGGGCGGGGCGGTTGCGAGCTCCACGCGCGACGTGGGCGCGGAGAAGGCGGCCGCGCGCAGCTCGGGCGGCAGTTACGCGAGGACGACGGGGCTGACAAGCCGGGCCCGCGAGCAGAGAGAGAGGGGAAAGCGGGGGCGGGCGCGCGGAAGGCGGCCGCGCTGACGGGCGGGCCCGCCAGGGCAGAGAGAGCAGGGGGAAGAGGCGCGCGCGCGGGATGGGCCTAGCTAGGCCGAAAGGCTGAGGGGGGCGGGGGAGAGGGCTTCTTTCCTCTTTTCTTTTTATTCTGGAATTGTTTTCTCTTTTCTTTTTATTTTCTCTATTTGATTCAAATCCAAATAAGCCACAAATTCAAATTAGACTTTCCAAGAATTATGCACCAAGCAAAAGTGAAATCTAGGGTTCAACATGATGCAACAACTCATACTCCCTTAGGGTTTAACCTATTAAACTATAATTACAAATAAAATAAGCACTTTTCTCCTATAGAAATGAGAAAGAAAAGAATGAGGAAGGATGAGAAAAGGGAAGTAACACCTGAATTTGTGAATATGAGCAAAGAAATTTTATACCCCCAAATTCAGGGTGTTACATTGACGTCCATCACAAACCATATGGACTAACTAGTTTGCCTAGTGGATGTTTTTCTCAGGTGCATAAAGTTCAACATAAACATACAAAGAAAAGACTTGAGGGAATTCTACAAAGTTTGGAGCAAACAAGATTTGGTGCAGCTAGTGGCGCACCGGGCACTGTCTGGTGCCTAGGCTGGAGCACCTCGCAAACTGGTCGCTCTCGGGTTTTCTCAGAGCTCGTCCACTAAAATTCATCGGACTTTCCGGTGCACCACCGGACTGCCCGGTGAGACAACGGTCAACTTCGCCCAACGGTCGACTGTGTTGACTGTGGCGCAGTCAGTAGCACAGAAGTCATAAGTCAATCTGTAAACTCAGAACACACCAGACTGTCCGGTGTGCCACCAGACTGTCCGGTGCCGCAAGAGGATAGAATACTTCAACGATCAACCGCTCCAAACCCCAACGGTCGGCTGACATGGCACTCACCGGACAGTGAGACCACCGGACTGTCCGGTGTGCCCATCGACAGCAAAGTCAGCCAACGGCTAGGAAGTGGTTGGAGGCTATAAATACCCCCCAACCACCACCATTCAAGTCATCCAAGCATTGCAACTTCCTCATTCAATACTAGAGCAAAGGAATACACTCCAAAGACACAATCAAAGCATCAAATCCTCTCCAAGCTCCAAAATCAAATCAATTGCTTAGTGACTTTAGAGAGAGTGATTTGTGTTTCTTGTGTTGCTCTTGTTGCTTGGTTGCTTTCTTCTTCTCACTCTAATCTTCTCAAGTGCTTTGTAAAGCTTGCAAGAGACACCTAATTGTGTGGTGATCCTTGCGGGGTCTTAGTGACCCGTGTGATTAAGAAGAAGCACTCGACTGGTCTAAGTGACTGATTGAGAGAGCGAAAGGGTTGGAATAGGCTCGGTCTTTGTGGCCTCCTCAACGGGGAGTAGGTTCTTTGGAACCGAACCTCGGGAAACAAATCACCGTGTTTATTTGTGTTGATCTTCATCACTTGATTTGTTTCTTCTCTCTCCTCTCTCAAAAGTTCTCTTGCTCATATTATTTTGAGTTGGCTTCTAAAGTTATTCACATTGATTGGGCAAATCATAGCAAGAGGAACTATCTTCCGCACTTCGAACTCACTATTATTTATTTCTAACTCTAACCCCGGGTGAAGTGCGTGTTCAAAGTTTTTAATTTTAAGGTCTCGCCTATTCATCCCCCTCTAGGCAACTTTCACCTCTCTTTCTCCAACACACGAGCACACTTGTGTACCACGCCTCAAGCAATACTACGATCAGCAGTACAATGGAGTAGGGTACAAACCCGAACGAATATAACCCCGTGTCTCAAATCTCTCATCTAGTCCCAGTTTTGTCAAGCATAGCTGGGTAATAGGCTCATGATATGGCAAATGAAGTTGGGTAATCGACTCATGATATAGCAAACGAAGATGATAACATTTATACTCCATCCGTTACAAAATAGTAGTCGTTTTAGCTCTAAATTTTTATATCCATATTTATATGGATCATTATGAACATATATATATATATATATATATATATATATATATATATATATATATATATATATATATATATATATATAACATACATTAATTATTATATGAATCCAATAAAAAGCTAAAACGAATTTTAATCAGGGACAGGAGTATTTCTTTCAGAAAAGGTAGGACTTGTTGTATTTGATGAGAGAAGTATTAGCACAATCAGAATTTAACTAAACCGAAGAGTTGATCTTTTTTTGGCATTTTTTCATTTTGTGGTGTCGATTTCTGCTATAGCGTAACAAGTTCCCAATGAACTTTTTAGTACTATCAGTTAACTTTTTGTTTTTGTTTTTTGGCGACCTTTTCACTTTCACCCTAGCATTCCAACAGTAATTGTAAATGTCGGAAACAGCTTACAGAGAAAATTGTGCTGCCTTAAAAATAAAATGTTTCATCTTGAGAAGAAAATTATTCTTCCTTCACATAAAAAAATGTTCTAGTTCAGTGAAAAAGTATTCTATCTTCGTGAAACTATAGCTTCGCCAGAATATTGTTGCGGCTCTAGTGCTTAGACTCTACGATCCTTTATTTATACGAACATATTTACACGAACATGTTTAATCCATGAGCATGTTGGTTATATGTTATGCACATTAATGATGCATGATACATGATCCACAACATCTTTAATCCATTTGCTGTTGTTTCATTGACGAAGCAAGCAAAGATCCCAAACAAATAAAAGATACAATGGTGACGCAGTGGCCCCAAATAAAAGAGCCCAGAAGTCAACCAAACCAGTAGTCCATCGCCTTTACGATCCTTTACTTGCACAAGAAACAAAAAATACCGAAGGAGCAGCAATCGTCAGCGAGCTTAATCTAAAGACTCATCATAAAAATGAGAAAAAAAAGGTCCCACCGGGATTCGAACCCAGGTCGCCAGATTCAAAGTCTGGAGTGCTAACCACTACACTATGGAACCAATTGATGTTAAATCTTGTACTTAAATTTCTATAAGCATAACTGTTCTAGAGAAAACTGACCTCAGAAGAAATGAGTAAGGCAAAATCAACAATTTATCATCCAGCAGCAAATCTGAAACGCTGGACACCTCGAATTGCGGGATTCGACAAGTCCCCAGAAAAAATAAACTGACACAGCACCTCAACATACTTGCTGTAGTAAATGTAACATGTTAATGGACAGAGCACATTATCGCACAAAGCAAAGCTTATGTGGATAAAACATGAAATGGAAAGAAGCAGCACAATAGCCTTCGCTAACCACACAATTAGCGATTGTCTAATTGTAAGTACGCACTTATTTCCTAGCATATAGCACATACGCACAATAACTCCCACTTTTCCAGTGTCTTATTTCGGAGGGATGTTAGCCACTTTTCCACCCGCTTTAGTATCACTGGACTCGACGCTTGCAGCCTCAGCTCTTGTCATCATGATTTCTCTTCGCATTTTCATCTGTTCCTGCATAAGTTTTGTCATCTCCTTGGTTTGTTTTTCCTCTTTCTCTAACTGCATATCTGCTATGATTTTGGCGTTCTTGTCAATCGGTTTAAAATACTCATCGATAGCAGCTTCCTGAAAATTATGATCAAAAAAATGTTCGAAAGTTATTGCAAATGATTGTGAATAAGACAGGAAGGAAGCATCAGTCATAGTGTCACAAGAAACCTAAACTGAATAATCAGCCTATTTGGCCTCTTTGGAATAAAACAAATTCATGTCTCATGAATAGCTGCATTGTTTTTTTGGGTAACAATAGTATGATAGAAAAAATTTGCTCAATTGTCTCTCACTGATGTGTGATGTCAGCACAGATAATTCATTTATTCAGAAATTAATAGTTTTCTTGTAAAAATTAGTGTGCATTTCCCGGGCAAGCAATGAAACAAAATTGTGACTCCAACTTACAGCTTCGTCAAGCTGCTGATTTACAGCTTGCATCTTCTGTACTGCTTGACGAACCTCCGACAAGATAACCTTTTCTGGCAGTTTCTGCAGCTCTTCCTTTCTAGCTTGTGCCTGATTGAATGATAGCAAAAACAAAGAGATTAAACTTTTACCATGAGGGCTGAGGGATTTGTAAATTCTCTGCACATAGAAAAAAGGACAAGTGAGCACAGAACTTCGCCCCACTGTATATATATAGATTAAGAAGATGAAAGCTTCTTTTTTATCTTTTGTATCTTCAACAGACAGCCGTACCATTTTCTTAATTACCTCTACAGCCGTACCACTTTCCTTCCATTGTAAGTGAAATAGTTTTTGGAACAGACCACTGATTTCATGACATAAAGGTACTACTACTTGCTAACATTCTAGCAATAGTATCAGATATATGTTTCAGGTACAACATCATTGGTATGAAGAAACTCAGAACTTTGTCTGCTCAATATTTGGGTCGCTAAAATGTCGAGTACAAAATGTGAAAATATATTAGTGTGTTACCTCCATCAGGAGGTTGTGGCTTGTATTTATATTAAAGGATCCCAGTACAAGTACCGGGTTTATCTCTGCCTTTCATCTGTATAAATAGAGGAGTCCGGTTGGATTAATATGTATCCAATCTATAGACCACTATTAGAATTATCAAAACAAAGTTCTCATGACCTACTACATCAAATGAAGAATGACCTAAATGATTGTGCATGGCTGCAAGAGCATGCTTGCAATGGGTTTTGGTACTAGGCTTGATTGGGTAGTGTCAAGCGCCTCAGCGCTCAACGTCGTCGGACCACGACTAAATAACTCGTAGCCGCGCTCCAGGCCTTGCCGTGAGGAGTTCTCACCGGCGGCTTGAGAGAGTTGAGGGAGAGGAGCACTTTAGGATAATTGACCTTTCTTATTCCTCCAAGTCTGATTACACGGCATATATATAGCCAATGGCCCGACCTGCAAAAGGAAACTCCAATCTCTCCTCTAAAGGAAACTCCAATCTCTCCTCTAATTAAGGCATGCAAAAGGAAACTCCAATCTCTCCTATAATTAAGGCATGCAAAAGGAAACTCCAATCTCTCCTATAATTAAGGCATGCAAAAGGAAACTAGATCCTAACTTTCCAAAACTTAGCCACTGACGGTGGCACCTGCCTTGGCAGCGCGCTCCGCAGCCCTCCTGGCGTCACGACGGTGCCTATAGGTGCGACCGTACATGACATCTCTCCCCCTCGACGATCAGCTCGTCCTCGAGCTGAAACTAGGGAAATTTGTCGCGGAAGTCTGCAACATCCTCCCATGTAGCACCAGCAGTGGACTGCCCTTTCCAGCGGATGAGCACCTGCCGAACACCCTTGGCCAGCCTGTACCGAACCGCCTGCTCAGGTTCTGGAGTCACCACCCCATGTCGAGTGGATGGGAGGGGAGGTGGCGTAACCGGTGGTGTGCCAACAAACTTCTTGAGGAGGCCGACGTGGAAGACATCGTGCAGCTTGGCAAGCGGGGGTAGCGCTAGACGAACAGCCACCTGGTTGATGCACTCGGTCACTTGGTAAGGCTCGACAAAGCGCGGCTTCAGCTTGCCCTTGTGCGCCTGTGGCAGGGAAGAAGCAGCTCGTTGGCGAAGGCGCAGCAGCACCCAATCACCCACGTCATAGGAGACCGGTCGATGCAGGCGGTCATAGAACTTCTTCTGGACGGCCTGGGCTTGTTCCAGGCGATAGCGGTCATCTGCTAGGAACTCCTCGCGTGCAGCCATTGTCTTGGCCACTGCCTCCACCCGGGTCTCTCCAGGCTCATAAGAGCGGATGGAGGGGGCTCCCTACCGTAGACCACCTTGAAAGGAGTGTCCTTGAGCGACGATTGATACGTCGTATTGTAGATGTACTCCGCCCATGGCAGCCATCGCAACCACTGACGTGGTCGATCCCCCGTGAAACATCGGAGGTACATGACGATGACTTTGTTGGCCGCCTCCGTTTGTCCATCGGACTGCGGGTGGAAGGTTGACGTCATGTGCAGCTTGGGGCCGGTGAGTCGCATCAGCTCCCGCCAGAACGTCGAAGTGAACACGGAGTCCCGGTCCGACACCATGGACTGAGGGATCCCGTGTAGGCGAACGATCTCGGTGAAGAACGCCTGGGCCACGGACTCTGCACTATAGGGGTGAGCCAGTGGGATAAAATGGCAGTATTTGCTAAACCGGTCGACTACTGTGAGGATCACCGATTTGCCCCCAACGTGAGGTAGCGCCTCGATGAAGTCCAAGCCGACATCGGACCACACGGCCTGAGGAACGGGCAGGGGCAGCAGCAGGCCCTCCGGGTGCAGGTGTTCAGATTTGTTGCGTAGGCGCGGACGAAGTCCTGGACCACACGGCGCATTGCGGGGAAGTAGAAGTCCTGGCGGAGGCGATGTAGAGTCCGCTGCACCCCTTCATGACCGTCGTCGTGTGTAGCAGCCACCACTTCGAGCAGAAGTGGTGAGTCCGGCGGGATGTATAGCCGGTCAGCCTACGCCACCATGTCGTCCAGCAGCGACCACGGCACTCCCCTTGTGCCGGCTGCTAGTTCATCCCGAATGGCGACCAGGGCTGGCTCTTGTCGTTGAGCATGACGAAGACGGTCAACGAAGTCAAAGCGTGGCGCGGACAGCGCCAAGACCAAGCCCTCTGTGCTGGTGTCGCGCCGGGACAGCGCGTCGACGACGGTGTTCATGGCACCCGGCTTGTATTCCACCGAAAAGTCAAAGCCGAGGAGCTTGCCCACCCAATGGTGTTGCGGGATCGTCGAGAGGCGCTGGTCGCGGAGGAACTTGAGGCTGTAGTTGTCGGTGCGGACGAGGAACGCGCGCCCCACAGGTACGGCCTCTAGTGGCGCACGGCGTGCACCAGCCCAATGAGCTCCCGCTCATACGCTCCCAAATCGCGGTGGCGGGGCGCGACCGGCCTGCTGAAATAGGCGATCGGATGGTGCTCCTGCAGCAAGACCGCCCCGAAGCCGTGCGTGGACGCGTCACACTCCACGATGAAGCCCTTGGTGAAGTCGAGCAGCGCCAACACAGGTGCCGACGTCACGGCCGTCTTGAGCGCCTGGAAGGCTGTATGGGCCTCGCCGTTCCAGGAAAAGCCCTCGTTCAGCAACGAAGTGAGGGGCGCCGCAATCTTGTCGTAGTCTTGGACGAACTTGCGGTAGTACCCAGTGAGGCCCAAGAAGCCACGCACCACGCGTGCCGAGCGGAGTGTCAGCCAGTCGTGAATGGCATGCACCTTGGGCGGAGATGATGTGGTCAGGTATGCCACGGACGGTGACCCAAAGATGCACTTGAATCGCTTGACGAAGAGGGCATGGTGGTGATGTTCGGCGAGGACGGCGCGGATGTGTCTCAAGTGATCTGTCCACGTCTTGCTGTAAATCAATATATCATAAAAAAACAAGGACGAACCGATGAAGAAATGGTCGGAGCACGTCGTTCATGAGCACCTGGAATGTTGTCGAGGCGTTGCATAACCCGAACGGCATCACCAGGAACTCATAGAAGCCGTCGTGGGTTCGGAACGCCGTCTTGTGCACATCAGCCGGCCGCATCCGGACTTGGTGATAGCCGGAGCGGAGATCCAGCTTGGTGAAGAACTGCGCACCATGCAGCTCATCAAGGAGTTCGTCGACGACGGGGATGGGGAATGCATCCTTGACGGTGAGGGCATTAAGAGCGCGGTAGTCTACGCAAAACCGCCAAGCCCTGTCCTGCTTCTTGACCAGCAATACCGGCGATGAGAATGTCGAATCGCTGCGGCATACTATGCCTTGGTCCAGCATGGCGGTGCATTGTCGTTCCAGCTCGTCCCTGTGCGCCGCCGGGTAGCGGTAGGTACGAACCGCCACCGGTGTAGATCCGAGCTTGAGGACGATGGCGTGATCTCGTGCTCGCTGCGACGGCAGCCCCGTCGGCTCAGCAAACACCCCCTCGAAGGAGTGCAGCAGCTCCTCAAGGAGGGCGTTCGGTGTTGTGGTGGCGGCCAGTAGGGTTGGCTGACGGTCGGCGACGTCCGACCAGGAGACCTGTCGGCCTTGGTGCAGGAAGGAGACGGTGCGGTCGACGAAATCCCACACCACCCGGCCAAGGGTGACCATCCATTGAGTCCCCAAGACTAGATCATATCCCGCGAGCGGCATGACGAAGAGGACGATGACGAATGTCTCACCCTCGATGATGACCGGGGCGCGGCGGATGACGCCCGGGCAAGTGACGCGCTCGCCGTTGGCCACGGTGGCTGTGAGGCGCGGGCGCGGCTGGATCGGTAGGCCGGTGCGGCGGGCAGCATCCTCGGAGATGAAATTATGTGTGGAGCCGATGTCCAGGAGCGCGACGAGGGTGGTGGCGCCTAGGGAGGCCCGCACCTGCATGGAATCACAGATGGGCATACCGGTCACTGCCCTGAGTGAGAAGACAGGGGCGCCTTCCTGTTGATCGTCCTCCGCTGGTTCCTCGTCGGCGGCTGCGATTTCGACGCCATTGAGGTAGAAGATGCGGCGACAGACACGATTGTGTCCGCGGGAGTACGGCTCATTGCAGTTGAAGCAGAGGCCGAGACGGCGTCGTTCCGCCTGTTTCTCCGGGGACAGTCGCTTCAAAGGCGGTCCATCCTGCGCGGTTGGGTCGCGCCGGCTGGTGGTGCAGGAGGGGTGAGCAGCGGCTGCCTAGGCGCCGGCACAAGGAGCAGGGCACGAGGGGCTCCCCGGGGTGGCGGTGGAGGTAGCCGCGCCGACTCCATCTGCTCGACCTGACGGGCGAGACGCATGGCCTCGGCAAGCGTCACCGAATTGTGGATGCGGACAGCGTGGCTCAACGGTGGAAGAAGGCCGCCGGTGTAGAGTTGGACGCGTTGGCTCTCGTCGAGCTGACCCGCGCGTGGCAGGAGAGCCTGAAACATGTTGGAGTATTCCTCCACGGTCCCGGTGCGGCGACACTCCGACAACTCGAAGAGGGGCACCGAGCTGAGAGGTGGCCCGAAACGAAGGTTGAGGAGGTCCTTGAATCGTCCCCATGGCGGCGTTCCCTTGTCTTCCTGCAACTAGATGTACCACAGCTGCCGACGTTCTCTAGATTGTAGGAGGCCATCCACACGCGCTCCTCCGGCATGGTGCGCTGTTAGCAAAAATAGGATTCGCATTTATTGAGGAAGAGCATCGGATCAGTCTTGCCATCGAAGCGGGGGAAGTCGAGCTTCTGGAATCTTGGGGGTCGATCGAATTCACGAGGCTCCTCGTGCCCGCCGTCGTCGTCGTCTGACGGCGATGACGACTTGTCCTTCATGGTGGCCATGTCGGACTTCACGGAAGACAACTCGGTCTGGAATGACTTCATCAGCTCCATGAGGTCCTTGATGGTCGGTTCAGCCATGGTGGTGGACGTGAAAGGGGATGGTGGAGGGCTGGAGCGGGTGGGAGAGGATCTACGCGACGCCGATACCAGGTTGTCAAGCGCCTCAACGCTCAACGTCGCCGAACCGCGACTACGTAACTCGTAGCCGCGCTCCAGGCCTTCGTCGTGAGGAGTTCTCAATGGCGGCTTGAGAGAGTTGAGGGAGAGGAGCACTTTAGGATAATTGATCTTTCTTATTCCTCCAAGTCTGATTAGACGACATATATATAGCCAATGGCCCGGCCTGCAAAAGGAAACTCCAACCTCTCCTCTAAAGGAAACTCCAATCTCTCCTCTAATTAAGGCATGCAAAAGGAAAATCCAATCTCTCCTATAATTAAGGCATGCAAAAGGAAACTTCAATCTCTCCTATAATTAAGGCATGCAAAAGGAAACTAGATCCTAACTTTCCAAAACTTAGCAACTGACGGTGGCACCTGCCTTGGTCGCGCGCTCCGCAGCCCTCCTGGCTTACTGGCGTCACGACGACACCTATAGGTGCAACCGTACATGACAGGTAGAGACCTCCTTCACACTTTCCTTCAAGAATTGTGTTTTTTGTGGCTCGATCTTTAATAAAGAAATACAAAGGATGATATTCAAAGAAGACATTATCTCGCAAGTTTATGGACTGTAGAGAGATTTATCTTTGAGCTAGGAACATGAAGGACATTATTAAATGCAAAGTTTTTCTTAGGAAATAAATCAAAGTACTGCTAACATGACTAATATGTATAGTATACTACCAATGTGACTAATATGCATACATTTCCCATTTGCAGCATGAACTTGATCTTGACCCTGGTATTTATCATGTACAATGAGCTTCTCTAACTCTCCTGTGAGATGATCAGTTGCTCCTGTACTAGCACGAGTAAAGATCTAGCCTATATGGGGTGGACCCTCATGTTGCATGAGGGGCCAACTTTCGTGGCCTTTCTCGATCGGGGCTTCGATTGACCTTCTTTTTAATATATACCGTGGGGGCGGTCTTTCCCCTACCGGCCGAGTTATTTTATAGGAAGGTGTTGCTGAACCTACAAATTTATCTTCTTTTTTAAAAGCTTGATCCTAGCGATACTAGCAATCGCTAGCTTGATTATTCAACTTGCTATATATTAGACACCATAACATCTAGCCTTAGCTTGAAGAGCCTTGATTTAGTCTAGTGTAGCCACCTCGATTCTGTCCTCGATCGAAGGTGCTTCTTCCATTGCTGAGCTTCTGCCACGTCCACGCATGGCCGAGTTTGCATATTGGGAGATTTTTTTGTTATTCACCGAGCAGCATATATTGACGATTCACATAGCCTAGAGCTTGAGCATACAGTTCATTGGCTGAAATTAGCTTGACTCTTGCGTTTACAAACGATACTAATCAGGTTTAGTCAGCATCAAGGCCATTAAAAATATATATAACGATCTCTTTGTCATCAAGTACCTTCCTATTGAGGCTATTCATCTGCAAACTTATTCATCTTGTCGAAGTATTGCGCCATTATTATAGTTTCCTTAATTGTATTTGTTAGTGCAAATCCCAATATGCTACGTTGGCTCGAGTTTGAGAGCCGAAAGATTCTTTTGGAGAGCTTTCCATGCTTCAGCGGTGTTTCCTTGGTTGCAACATGCATCATGACTTACTTTGCCATGGAATTCATGAGATAAGCCAACAGTTGCTTATCTTGGCAACCCATCTCGCATATTCTGTATTTGGCACAACTTCCTTCTTATTGTATTCTTTGGTGACGGTGGTCGCCTCCGATGGGGGCTTGATCTTGTTAAGATGGCACAATAGTTGTGTGCCTCGTAGCACCAGAAGGAATTAGGCTTACCATAATAGGAAGTTGTCTCTTGTGAACTTCTTTGTTACCGCCAACGGAAGCACCAACATGATTGTCAATATATCGATGATTTCTTAAGAGCTAGATGTGCTTGAAAGGGGCAACTCTATTTACCATGTGAAAATATGATAGTGTGTTACCTCCATCAGAAGGTTGTGGCTAGCATCTATATTAGAAGATCGCAATACAAGTCTATATCAGTTACAATCACTATATCAGGTTTATCTCCAAGTTTTCCATCTATACAAATAACAAAGTGCTCGTACGTTGTTGTGATTTCCATTTATAAGTATAGAGTATAAGACATGTGTGTTATGTTAGCTAGGTGGGTTAATGTGGGTTCAGAGTCAACAACCATGGTTTGAATCCCTATTTGTGCATAATTTTAGCTTTTTACCATTTAAATGTGGAGGAGCACGGCGACAACGGAAACATGTGCTTTATATAGTAGATAGAGAAAAGAAATAGAGGAATCCAGTTGGATTACTACAAATACAATCTATAGAGAAGTTCCTCTCTAAGACAAAACAGTAACATGAACAATCTAAGAACTGTGATAGATTAAACCTCACTACAAGACAATTCAAGTGGACATGTGGTAAAATACTTGCAACATGCTTTGACAACAATGACAATTAATGACTTAAACCACTAAATAATTGAAACACTTTTATATATCCACAACATGGGTAGGTGTTGATACAAAAATGTAAAAGGGAGTTGCAAGAATACTTAGCACAATTAGTTTCAAAACAAACTAGAACATCAGTTGAATAACAAGCTTTATAACAAGGGGTCAAGGGTCGTTTCTTTTTACTTCAAACCCATGCAATCTGCATGATAGTTCGTTGTAAAACCAAGATCAAAGAGAAACCCACACAGTTTTCCTATAAAATTGCATCATCGACAATAAAGCCTTTTATGCCCAACAGTGTTTTCAAGTCATCCGATTAACCGTGATTAGTCGCGATTAATCGTCCAATCGGTTTGGACCAATCGCGATTAATCGCCCAAGTCGTCCGACTAATCGTGATTAATCGCCCAAGTCAGTCAGCCAGAATGACCAGCAAATCTCCCGAGTTGAAAACAATGATGCCCAAGCAAGTTGGGGTACGCTAGAGTTACAACCCATCATAAATCAAGATTCAGACACATGGATAGTGGTTTTCCATTCACTTCTATTCAAAACTAAATTTTTTATTATATCACATCCTTTTAATTCTTATTTTACTGTCTCTTTTCATGTCAATTTTAGTCTTCCCCTGCCTCTCTTCCTATTGCTATCATGCCTTAGGATCCCACTACACACTAGTGCTTTTGGAGTCTCCGTTGGACATGTCCAAACCATCTCAACCGATGTTGGACAAGATTTTCTTCAATTGGTGTTACCCCTGGCCTATCATGTTATCATCGTTTCGGACTTGATCCCTTCTTGTATGATCGCAAATCTAACGCTACATACATATTTTTGCAACACTTATTTGTTGACATGTCGTCTTTTTGTATGCTAACATTCTGCACCATACAACATAGTAGGTCTAGTCGTCGTCCTATAAAATGTGCTTTTTAACTTATGTGGTACCCTCTTCTCACACAGAACACTAGATGTTACATCACGTCATTCATCATGATTTGCTTCTATGGCTAACATTTTCATCAATATTCCCGTCTCTTTGTAGCATTGATACTAAATACTGAAAGGTATCCTTCCTGAGCACTACTTGACCTTCGAAACTAACATCTTCCTTGTCGGGGGCGATAATTAGGGACACTCGAATTACCCCCTAACAAACACACCCAGAGAAATAAGGACTAAACTCCCGAGGGGCAATAGCCGAGCCACCTATAAAAAGCCGAGACACCCCCCCAAGGGTCTCCCACCTCGAGCGGGGCTCCGCCTCGCCCGAAGTCGACACCACTCGCTATGCCTCGCCCGGGATCGCCTCCGCCCAGTCCGTCTCGCCCGAGCCGGCCTCGAGCAGATAGGACAAGGGCGCTCGAAAACAGGCAGGGGACAGGTGCATTTAATGTGTGTGCCAACCCGCGCTGTGGCAGCGAAGCACAGTGGTGGACAAGAAAGCGATCACGTCTAAGCGCAACGATATGATTACGCCTATGCCAAACAATGCGCGTTCGCCGCCTGACGCCCTCCGATGGGACGCCTAATACGACAAGCCAAGCGGACAAGTCTTCGGGCGCAACCTCTCCGCCTCGCCCGACCCAAGCTTAGCCCTCAGGCAAATTCTCTGCCTCGCCCGAGCTCGGCCTCGGCCCCCGACTACGTCGCGAATCCCGCAGACAGCCACTCCGCCCGACTACAGCGCACATCAAGGGATGGCTCAGCTGGCACCTCGGGAAGACTTCTGCATCAACCAAGCGAGGGCTCTGATCTCGATGAGTGCTGCAGAGAATCTCGACGTCACCGCGCGTCAGGGCGATGACGCACCCCGTAAGCAGCCTTTGGCCCATACCCCGGCGCTGTTACAACCACTACCGCATGGGCGGCCTCTCCCTCGGGAGCTCGGGCGTATGGACGACCCCTCAGTCTCGACCTCGGCTCTCCAAGGGAAGTCAGCAGGCGCGAATCTACAGCACGGTTCGCCATCACTTCAAATGTCAAGGCATCTCTCCTTCAAAATACAATACTCAGCTTCACCACGGACGCTCCCCTGGGTGTATAAATAGGGCAGTGGTCCCTCCATTGAACAACAATAAGACACGTAGACGAGTTCTTGCTTTCCCACTCTGTCTTAGATATTGGCACTTGCCTCAATCATCTCTAGGGACTTGGGGACTTCCCCCCTCCCGTTGTGCTTGTAAACCCCTACTAGAGGCATCACGGTGCGAGTAATATAAGCCTCATCCCCTCTGCTGGAAGTAGGACCTCGAGAAGCCCGAACCAGGATAATCGCTTGTGTCATCTCGCACACCATCTAAAGCCGGCCACGCGACACATTACTGGTTGGTTAAGGACCCGCGGTCCAAACACCGACATTCCTCATATGTAGTAGCGCAGAAGTAATGTCTCATATATTCGGTTTTAGTTCTACTGAGTCTACAACCTTTAGACTCTAGAGTCTCCCACCACAACTCAAGTTTCATATTTACTTATGTCCGGCTTTCATCAACTAGCACTATATCATCCGTAAAAAGCATACACCAAGAGATATTCTCTTGTATGCGACCCTTGTGACTTCATCCATCACCAAGATAAAAAAGATAAGGGCTCAAAGTTGATTTTAATGTAGTCATATTCTAATTGTAAGTGAAAGGGCATCTAGCGTAATGGCTAAGGTTCCGAGTAGCACCTTCAGGTCCCGGGTTCGATTCCCCTCGGGGAGAATTTCAAGCTTGGCTAAAAAAAACCTCGTTGTACCCCGCCCGCTCTCGGGGATCGATATCCTACGTGCCACCCTCCGGCTAGGTCGTTGCAGAGTAGGCAGTTGATCAACCCGTTAGTGATGGGGAGCCAGGGTTCGAGGGTTTTCTCGGTCAGGACCATGTTTCGATGATTCGATCTCTTAATCTAATATCGGGAGGGCGGTCTTTCCCTCCCCAGCTGAGGTTTTTTTTTATATTCTAATTGGAAAGTCATACATGTCTCCATCAACTTTTTGAACACTACTCACAACATTGTTGCACATATCCTTAATGATTCCAACGTACTTCGTTGGAATTTTATGTTTGTCCAAAGCCCATCACATCATATTTCTTGGTATTTTGACATAAGCCTTCTCTAAGTCGATGAAAACTATATGTAGGTCCTTCTTCTACTCTCTATAATCTAAGTCGATGAAAACTATATGTAGGTCCTTCTTCTACTCTCTATAATGCTCCTAAAAAATGATTACAACTCCTAACTTTTCTTCCTCATTATTCCATAATAAATCTGGCCTAGAAGGCCCAACCCCCCTCCCCCTGCGTCGTTTCTGGATCCACCACCGACCGAAAGCAAAACAAAAGCACATGTAGACAACTAGAATATTTGGTGTCATGCACTTAGAAAGCAAAAAAAATGGTTACTTTTACCAGGAAATGTTGGTTCCACAATTAAAGGACAGTAGGCACTACTACATTATCCATGAAATTCGCGGGAAAAAAATACTTGCCATCTCGATGCGCTTCTGCAGCTGCAGCCTGTAGGACCGGATCCTCTTCTCCTCGTAACCAGACATCACACGCACGATGAACCATGCCTTCCGCCCGAATTGCCGCAACTTGTCCATCTCCACCGTCAACGGGACCTCGCACTCAACCCCCAGCAGCTCGGATAAGATAGCCTTGTGCGCTGGGAATAGGAAGAAGGACCTAATGGATCCATGGGTGGGGTGGATGGGTCGGATTAGATGACAGCAAACGAATCCGCGAATAACTGAACGGAGAGAAACAAACTACTAGATCTGACGGACGAATGGACAAACTGCAACAGGGCGGGATAAGCTTTTTACACGTACCTAGGAACGGATAAAACGATCCAAGTCCCCCTGGATCTCTACTTCACGCCGCTGCAGTCCCACCCGACCCGGCAGAGGGCAGGAAAGGGAAGCCGGGGGGGGGGGGGGGGGGGGGGGGCGTGTCCACGGTGGAAGACGTCGGTGGGATAGGGCTTGGCTGTCCCTTCGTCCGCGGCCGGTGGTGGTGTTCGTCGGTGATGGCCAGCAGTGGCGACCCTGCCGTCGAGCTGTGGCGGTCGCCCACTCGCCCTACCCAAGTTCCGCAGTGAAGATCCTCAGCCCTTCAGTATTTCCAGCGAAATTGGAGATCGAAACTTGCAGCCCAAACTGATAACGAGGGAAGAAGGCCAAGCCCAATATAAGAGTAGCCAAATTTCGTTAATCCAGTCCACGCAGGCCACAGGCGCACAGCATTTGGGGCTTTTGGCTTCCATCCAATTTCCTCATCGGTTTTTTTTGTATTTAGCCCCGCGAACGTAGCAAAGCTTCGTTTTAGCCCGAGCAGGGATGTTTGATTAGGTCTGGACGAAATATTCGTGGCTCGCTGGCTCGCTCGGTTCATGGTCAGCTTGGATCGGCTCGTTTGAATTTTTTCACGAGCTGAGCTGACATCCTAGCTCGGTTCGTTAACGAGCCAGCTCGCGAGCTAAACGAGCTACCATATTCTAGCAAAACGAAATTATATGCATATCATTTACAGAATAATTGATGAATATGTTATATATATGAGATGTCTATGGCCTATGAATTAAGCTAATGATTAATGAACTATGTCTATGTGTTAATTTGGTATATGCAAATATAATTATGGGTTAAACTGATGAACATGTATGTGAATTGTGAATTAATGAGTGATGAATTGTGAATTAATGAGTGATGAATTGTGCTAATTTGGTGTTATATTGACGTGGTTTGTGAAACTCTGAGTATAATTACTATTTTCTATTGTTACATTAGTTTGAAATTAACTAAAAATAATAATTATGTATATTTTATTTTTTTCTGCTCTAGCTCGCGAGCTAAACGAGCCGAGCCGAGCTGACTCTGTGGCTCGTTACCTTAACGAGCCGAACCGAGCTGACTCGTTAGCTTAACGAGTCAGCTCGAACTCGGACGAGCCGAGCTAGCTCGTTATCCACCCCTATGTTGATGCACTAAAGCTAATAGTTAGTGGCTAAAATTAGTTGAGACATCTAAACATCCTAGTTAATAATTTAGCTATTAGCTATTTTGGTAAATTAGTTAATAGTTAGGTAACTATTTGTTATCTAGCTAATTTTACTAACAATTTTTAGCCAACTAACTATTAGTTTTAGTCCATTCAAACATCACTGTATCTCCAACAGATTTTAATATTATTATATTGGGCTCTTCTTAAAACTATAAAGAGCCAAAAAAAACACATACAACACCAACAACTCCTTATTTTGTGCCAAAAATAGTCAAGAACTATTGGAGAAGTAAATTGGGAGCACATAATGGGAGCTGTTGGAGAAATAAAATTTTCAAAGTACTGTTTGGGAGTTGTTGGAGATGCTGCTTATTTCAATAGTCAGACAAAACATAGCCTATAATTCACAAGATAAATCGAGATATTAGTATAATCCGATGCCTTGAGAGAACAAAGCAAAAAAACGCATAGTGACAGATATTAGCATAACCCAATGCCTGATGATGAGAGAACAAATCAAGACACATAGTAGAGAACAAACCAAAACACGTATAGTGACTACAGTCAAGGGTAAGCACATGCGTGTAATAACAATGCGGGGCATTTGAGGCATCTGATGAAGGACCTGTTCCATAGTATTATTTCGACTGAACATCGTACTAGCGTTAAGGTAGATAGAGGATTCACAAACATCTCTAATCTCTACTACTATTATGTACATAATGTAGACGTCCACAATAGAATGACGCACGGTTCTGCCAAACCCGGACGCGCCCATCCCGCCCCGACTGTCGCGCCGCGAATCGCGGCTGCCGCATCCTCCAATCAATACCGCAGCCGCCGCTTCTTCCGTCCGCACGGGCCTCTTCCTCGCCCTGCCCGCCTGCCTCTTCCCCACCTCGACGCCGCTCCCGCCCCTGCATCCAGCGTGCTCCCCGCCCATCCCCCGCGCCACCGAGACAACGCCGTCCTCACCGTCGCACGGTTCAGCGACGAGATGAGCGAGCTCGCCGCGCCCACCGACCCACCCTTCCCCCAACATTGCCGCACACCCTGGCCAGATTTCAGTGACCCTCGCCCCCCGAGATTACCGCCATCTCCTACCCGCCATTGTCGCGCTCCACCACCAGGGCCACGACTTCACCGAGGGTCACCAGGGCCACCTCCTCGACATCAACCCCGTGCTCTACGACACCACCCACCTTTGTGCCCTTCCACGTCGACTACCCGCCCACGCTCCCCTGCTTCCTCTATTGGGAGTCGCTTGGCGACGCCATCATGTTGTTGCTCCACCTCCAGAATAGGGACCTGTGGCGGTACAGAGCCATGCTCAATGACACCATGTGTGGGGTCAATTCGAGGATCAAGCCGCCCTGGCCGCTCGAGCACCTGCTCGCCGCCGTCGTCCCCACCTGGCATGTCGCCTTCACGCGGGGCAACATCCTCGAGAGCTTCTTCAAGGTGGACTGGAAGCTGGCACTCATGCTCGCCTCCTCGCGCCGCACCACGGCTCCGCCTAGGGCGGCCACGGTGCTCGAGCGCCTCCGCATCTGCTGTGAGCTGCAGCATCGATTCGAGGAGGTGCAGCTGTCGTTCCTCGGCGTGCACGGCGTCGAGGACACCGTCTGCAACCCGGCCTGCGTCGAGGAGCTCTGCAGGCACGCCGGGAGCAAGGACAAGACACTTTGCGTCTACCTCGGGAATCGGGATGTAGCACCAGATTGTCGGCGAGCCCGAGGAGAACGTGGAGAAGGTGTTCGACGAAATGATAGACTGGCTCAAGGCACGGGCCATCACCTCCACCGCTACAGCCATGGGCGCGCACCACGACGAGCAGTAGTTTGGGCACGCCTCCTGCGTGCGTGCGTGCCTTGGCCAGGCCCCATCCTTGCCTTCAACCACGTGTGGTCCATCCATCATCACAAATTCTATCCTAGGTTCCTTCCAGCTACTATGGAGTATTCGAGTACAGATGCAACAATAAACTTGTGCTGTCTGCTGATTAAAGAATTTGTTTTTGCTTCAGTACTATGAGATCTCGTCTGATGGTCCCGATCCACCATCTGCAACCGCTCCAGATGCCTCCATGCCTGCGGATGATGAATCTTGCAGCTTTCATTAATTAATTAATGAACCAAAAATGGGTGACTGATCCGTGAATATGGGATCTTCTCCATGCCTCCATGACAATAAACTTGGCATTTCTTCAGAAGCATATGGGATCTTTATTTGAGAGACCTTCTGAGCCTTGATCCGTGAATATAAGGAGACATGATGTGCACTAGAGAAATGGGTGACTGACACATTTGCTGGGCACACTGCAGTTTTCCTGAAAGATGGTAATGGCACCCATTGGGTTGCAGAATCGAGATATGAAAAATAAAAAAGGTAGTATTTCTCTGAAAATTCTTAGTTCAGTTAGTAGCTAGGACTTTGACCTATACGATTTAAGAACAATTGTAACACATAATTTGATTCGGCCTTGGCTATTTTACATAGCAAATATCTGTTGAGATTTCTTATTTTCTCCATGTAGTAAAATGATATTTCCAACTGTTAAATTTCAATGATATCTGTCAATGATGGCAGAGTGATGAAATCATTAGTATGACTCCATGGGATGAATGGTGGGGGATGTCACCCAAAGATGAGTCAAACCCTCAGATAGCACTTGGTAGTTGGTACTGCTTTTTCTTTGTTAAAACTCGCTTTCATGTTCCTACTTTTCAAATTTTCTTTTGCAACATATGTTGTACTTCTCCCATGTCCATAATTTAATTCATGTTTGTCTTTCTACATTCTCATGTTTCTGAGATGACATGGATACAAATTAGAAGGGCATTACCAACATTATCAGCCTGAAGTACCACATTAATTTATCTTATGACCTATGCCCACTTTACAAATTTTAACTGGAAGTTGGTATATAACACGAGCATTCTAAATTTACCTAAAACTCACAAGTAGACAAGCCATTTGCTGACACCGCTTTAGATTGCTAAGCATTCATTGACATTGAAAAAGTTCCTAGACATATCTTTTCTCCACACTATATTTCATCTATACATATTACTATTTGTGTTGCACTGCTCAGTTCATCATAATTATTAATCCCAGGTAATGGCTATTATGTCCATGTGGACCAGATTGCAGCCACGTTATGCTTCTAACATATGGAATGAAGCCCTTAATAAATGACTTGGGACTGAGGTATATATCAATGTCATAGCTGATAGAGAATTGATGACGATTCTGCAGTTTGTTTGTAACATGTAGCTATCCATGAGGAGTTCGGTTCTATGTTTTGTTTCTGTATTCCATCTTAGTAACCCCAATTGACTTCGTTGTGTGAATCAAGTAGTTTAGTTTGCTTTCATCCATTTTTATTTGATTTATTTGATATTTCTATGATGGAAGTATTCAAAGTGACTAAAAGCTCGTCAGTGACTGAGGAAACATAGCATCTATGCTTTCCTTGGATTTAGAAACTGGACCTTCATGGGATCATTACAGAGGCCGAGAGACGAGCCTTGTCCTTCAACTACCTGCTCACCGTACCCAAACAAGACGACTGGGTCACTGGGAATACAGCGATGGCAAATCGACGACGTGCGTCGCCTTTATCCTGTCGATGTACAAGGTGGCCGGAGTCTGCTCCATACATGGAGTCAGTCCAGGTCACTTGAGTTCACCGTAAGCTCATTTTCAACTCATACATTTCTCACCTTTTAGCTAAGATAAAATGCAGTATCCACAGTTTAATATCCAGTATGCAAGTCGTATATTCACTTTAATTTTAAATTTATTTTTTGTAGGGAGGGTTCACATTAATTTTAAATTTATTTTTTGTGAGGAGGACCCATCACACTAACTTGTCACTGTTGTTGCACTGTATCATCAAATATGATTGTGTGTGTTTTATACGAGCATGACTGTGTGTGTTTTACTGGGCATAAACAAAGATAAGAGGAGGCAGGGGTTAATCTAAGCGATGCTTTTCACCCGAGTTTACTGATACAAGGAAACAACCTCAGCAGTTGAGCTAGGGGTGAAAACGGGTAGGGTACCCGAAACGGGTACCGGATACGGGTACTGATTCGGGACTATTTTTCGGATACGGGTATTTTTTATATTCGGGACGGATACGGGTAATACCCGGATAGTACAGGTTCGGATTCGGGTCGGATACGGAGCGAGTACTACCCGGTAAATACCCGGATATTCGGGTCAGATACGGGTACCCGGAATTCGGGTACCCGTTTTTTCTTTTTCTGCATAATAATATAGTTATAAAATCATAACTTTTACATATACAATCGGATGAAGATAAAGTTTATATGAAAATTGTAGAGCTCGAAGAGATCTATAACTTTGTAGTACAACACATTTTTGTTTAAACATATCTTTAGGCCAAAATCATTGAAATAATGTTTAAATTTATATCAAAATAATAAACTTTATCATTTTCATGTGGGGACTTAAGATTATATCCATGTGGGAACTTAGGATTATCTTTTTATAAACTATTTATTAATATTGGTAACTTATTTGCAATTTCCGGACGACGCTACAATATTTTTATGAATTTAATTATATTTTAATGATTTTCTACAACAAGAAATTAATAATACACCAAATAGTCTAAAAAATTCATGAATTTTTACGGGGACACAACATATATCCACATATAGTTCTCAAAAACATTTGGACTATAAAATCCACAAGATGTTGGTGTTTCTTCCATTCCGCTCCCATTTATTGCGTGAGTTACACGTGAAATCATTTTATGTATCGAAGTTTCAACATAATTAATATTTCACTTATCATTTTCACGCGGCGACTTGAGGTTTTATTTGAATAGAATGTTTATTTGTTTTGGTAAGCTTTTTGCATTTTTGGATCAAAACTAGTGTATTTATGAATTTTAATTATATTTTGATGATTTTATGTAGAAAGAAATTAATAATGTATAGATAGCCTCATGAATCTATGAAATTATACGAAGGTACAACATATGGCCACATATAGTCATAAAAAATAATGGGACCATAAAATCCACAGGATGTCAACGTTTCTTCTATTTTATTTCCACTTATTGCGTGAGTTACACGTGAAATCACTCTAAGTATCCAAGTTTCAACATAATCAATACTTCACTTTACCATTTTTATGTGGAAACTTGAGATTATCTTCTATTAAATGTTTATTAGTATTAATTTACTTGCAATTTCGTGGTCGGACAAGAATATTTTTTATAACCAATTAATGTATTATCCGACAAGTATCCGATATCCGATCAAATAATATCCGTATCCGTCACTTATCCGCCCGGATAAATATCCGGTCCCTGTATCCGTATCCGTCCCGTTTCTAACTATCCGTATCCGATCCCGAATCCGTTTTAAATACATTAGGGTAGGATACAGGATAAGCTAATATCCGTCCGTATCCGCCCGTTTTCACCCCTAAGTTGAGCAACCGAAACACCCTCGGCCCTCGGGTGCAGAGTTGGACATGGGAAAGACGAGCACAGGAATGTCATTGCTCCTGGCATACTCCCGCGTCCATTTCTCTATTCGCGGGCCCGATTGGCGGTTGCATTCCTTCCATCCACCTGCCAAGACGAGACGGGAACTCGCCGGGCCCGCGGCTAGCTCTGTCGTCCGGCAATCTTGCGGGTGGCAAGCGTCGGTTCGTCATTTCGGAAAGCTGCCGTGCTGTGCGTGCTCTTTATTCACTCGTACTATAGCTGAGCTGGAACCTAGTAGGCTGTCCATGTTTTTCGCGCGCGCGACGATGGTTCGTATTTTCACGCAAGACAACAGTTCCAGCTTTTTTCTTCTACCCGGCTTTTCTGGTAATCTAGCTCCGCGAGAATCTAAGTATCGTAAAGATTACGTGTGAAAAAAATAAATATATCCATAGCATTCAGGGTCTTAAAAGTGACGTGCTCATATTATTACAACGACTCGACCGATTACGCGTTCATGTTAATTTTGGATGCTCTGGAAAGCTGAGTGTGCTGTGGATTCCATATGTCACTATGACAGCAGCGAGGGGGGGGGGGCGGCGGGGGTTTATATCTCTGAACTCTGATGATGCATCGTCTCTATCTCTTCCACAGCTGCGTAGACCGGGGACTGGTTCGAAATTTCGAATGCGCGGCAAACGTCTCTATCTGTCGACTCCGCAGGGATCTTCTTCTGTTACTAAATTAGGTGCGGCCGGACGACCGGCGGTTTGGTGACCTGCTCCTGCTCCTGGCAAAAAGTCACCACATCGTCCTGCCTGCGTTTATCCTAGCTTTCCAGCGTACCAGTGTACCACGAGTAGCAGATAATATAGTAGACTGCGTTTTTTTTTACTCGGCTTGTGATGCATCACGTGTGTAGTTTACCTTGCAAGCTCCGTTTTTCCTTCGACATGCGCATGCTGTGGACTACGTACGCGCTACGATTTCACCACGTAGACCGACCTTTTGCATATATGTAATCACTGCATGCTGGAGCAGAAAGTCATCCGTTCTTCTAACTTTACTTTTGCTTGACCGCAATTAGCAAGTCTCTGCAACTTTTGTTATAGACACTGTTATGCTAACCACAACTTACAAGTCAAAACACAAAGGTTGCTAGCCTAAGACTTGGTCAAAAACGAAAATATAACTAACATGCGTTTATATATATATATATATATATATATATATATATATATATATATATATATATATATATATATATATATATATATATATATATATATATATATATATATATATATATATATACTAGGTGAATGCTCGTGCGTTGCAACGGTTATATATAATACCATAATAACTTATATACAAAATATGTGTTATACTGTCATGAGAAAATGTTTCATAATCCGAAAATGAACTGATTCATGTAAAAAATTTATATCATTTTTTCTAAAATCCTGCTTTCCAAAGGAGCCTTAGAGAGTGCAAGTTGACATGCTAATATTCCGATATTTAAAAATGGCACAATTCCATCTCATCAATCAATATATATACGTAGAGAACCTGACATACCACATCAAACACTTTCATCTGTCGGAACAATGACACAGTAACAATGTCACAATGACAGTGGTATGTCCATGCTCCAGACGCCAACCAGCAACTAACTTGCTCCAATTCGAGGAAAGAAGCATTACAAAATTCCCAGAATCATAACAGAAGATGACGTCTCATCTAAGGCTGTTAGAAACATCACATGTTGCAGACATGGGTGAGATTTTCTTTTATTTCCCTATCGGCTATCGACTAAATGATCAGTAGGCAGGCAACAATAAACAAAACTTTATAGTTAAATTAGTGTCAGATCAGGTGCTGCTAGGCAAGCTCCAATCGTACGATTCTTTAACCATGTTAATTTGCCTGTGAACCAAGTCAACAGGACGGTGTAAACATGCACTGTCGTTAGAGATTATCGACAACTATCTCATCTTTGACAGGGACCTGCTGGACATGCCATGCAACAACTTGACAAATCCAAGAAAACCTAATTTCCCATCCGTATGCCTGATCCAATCTTACAGAACAACATGTAGTGGCACTGAAGGGCTGAGGCCCAATTCCTGAGATAACAAGTAAACTTTATTGATAATGAAATACTCCATAGCATGTATAATAAATAATATGTCAGGAAATACTGGAAGGTCCACCAAACTGATCTGATAAAAAGATAACAGGGAGGAAGGTCACGTACAGAAGCTAATTCATCTATTACAATAGCTCGATTGCCTTCTCAAAATATTCATAACCTGTAACAAGCATGTGATTTCCACTCCAATACAATTTGCTGAACAAACACGGTATCTTGGAGAGGGTAACTCAGCAGTGGAAATAGATGACAACGCAAGAGATATCATCCTTGATCTTCATTACCAACGCTTTAGTGGTCAATCACTTCGCTGCTGCCTGGGGATCCTTGATTGACTTCATGAGACTAATGGCTTCCTGGTTCTTCAATACATATATTCATCAGAAATGAAACATAGAGTAGATTTTAGAAACCGGTTTACAAATATATGTTTAATAACAAAGTGTCCCAAACACAAACGAAACACCCAAGACCTCATCTTAAATTTTCATGACGCATGTTTTTGGGAGACCATGGTGATCTAGTAGTGTCCAACATATATTCGTAACGAAGAAATGTGTAAACCCTGATATAAAATTTCTGCTATCGTTTCAAGCACATAGGCATCAACATATAAATTTGTCAGCAGATAGCACTAAATAGAAAGGAATTTTAAACACTCAGAAAAGGACAGTCAGATCCATGTTATTACTCAATAAAAAATAGAAAATGACTTAATGACAAACTTACCGTCTTCACCTTTGGATCTTCCATACCAATTGATCTCAGCAATTGCCTAAAACAAAGAAGCAAAAAAAGCAGTGGAATCAGAAATGCAGGCAAAAAACTTTAATTCATACCCTGAATAAAAATCATCTTGTGCTCTCACAGGATAATCACAATTTGCATGACAGTCTACAAGTTCATCCAAGTTTAAACAGACTCTTGGATCAGACTCAAGCATAACACACTCAGCAGACTTCCCAAAATAACGAGAAATGAGGTTATGAGGTATGCTGGTGTACTTAGGCCGTGCTTAGAAAAAAACTGTTTTCACTGTTTACATAGTGGAGTTTGAAATAGAGAGTGGGAGTTTGAAATCATAAGTAGTACAATTAACATTTCTATGTGATGAGATAGAAATCAAATCCTCAAATTACAAAGTGAATAATGAATAAAAAAATTTGAAAGATAAAAATGCAGCATGGGATGATTTGAATAAGGTTAGTATCAGCACACCTTGTGAACTACAGTATGTTTAAGAAGGTATTTGAAATATAAGTGGTTACTCAGTGGAAATACAGAATAGCAGTAACTCACGTTAGTCCATCCAGGATTATGGGCTCGTCCATGAGCTAGGTTTATTCTATTATAAGGGATGCCAGATGTTGTATCCCAAGCAGGTAAGAGTCGATCTGTAATATCTTTAGCCTTATCAAGAAATACTTTATCACCAGATAGATCGTATGAACTAAGCAGACCTCCAACAACCCTGAAGATAAACAAACAAAATAAAAACAAAAATTAGACAACCTAGCTGTAGTTATGTTTTGTATAGGGATCATATAATGAAGGTATATCCAGATAGCATTGGCCTTTTCAGCCAAATATCTGCAGGGAACAAACTAAGATGAGGATATAAATAAATACTATAATAAAGGTAAACCTTATAATGCAACCTTATGGTCGTTTCAAAAACACTCGCATCATAATCCTTGTCAAAGTCTAATGACTCCGCCACCCAGCTGTTATATGACATAGGCATTAATCAGATTCCGTGTACAGCATAAAATCAGAATAAAGCACTGAAATATTCCCAAGGAGTATTACCATACAAAAATAGAAATATAAAACATGCAGGATAAATGTCATTTCTCATATGGAACAGATGAAAATGATAGAATAATGAAGAAATGTGAAGCAAATAAGAGATTGTATAATCATCTATAATAAGGGGTCAAGGAGACACAATCATGAATTTTGCATGTAAGTGCCCCCAATAGTATTGCTTTCTAAGTTCAGGATAAAAATACAAGGAGAACTGGGTCTAGTCTACTGAACCGAACATTGCTACAAGCAGACTGCTAGCTCAATTTTTCTAGCCAAAGGAAAGAACAAGGGAATAAAGGTCTACATGACAAAAAAAACAATTAAAACTCACTCTCTAGCTTTCTAAAATTCATCTTTCAGGCCCATTATGTATAGGGTATCAAGTGAGTCAACAAGGGTTGCTCCAAGACCACCAAAGCTGTTGATACCATTCTTCGATTGTGGCTGGGAATCAATGCGAGCAAAGCAAATGACAGAAGGCAGTTTAGATCTAGAATCAGTTAGGAAATGTAAAACCAAATGCAGATCAGAATTAATACAGAGTACCGGCTAAACAAACCTGAAGCTTGTCCATTCCCCAGGCATACTTAACATAAGAACTCCAAGCATGGAGCATTGCCTCTTTAACTTTTTCCCGTGTTTCATTATTGACAGGATCAATTTCTACTACAAGATCTTTTCTGGAATTCTTGTTGCTTACTACTGGATTATCATCCAGATTAACTCCAGCCTTTCTTAGCTTTTGAAAATACATTAGAACAATTGAAATTATGAATAGTTTTTTCAACGGAAACAGATTCTGGAATGAAGGGGTTACTAAGCCAGCATGGCACTTCAAAGAAAAGTTTGATTGTATTTACCTGGTCATGCAACCGATTTATATCATCTTCTAATCGGGAAATCTCAGACTGAAAATAGGGGAAGAGAAGCTTAATATCAGAAGACTACATGGCGGTTGCACTACAATGATTCTTTAGCATGACCAGATGTCCAGTTTCACCCTAAAACTAACACGGTGAAGCTAAACCGCCAAATGCAAAACACATTAAAAATTATTTCTCCAAGTATAAATTTGGTGTCGCACCAACCAAAGATGACACTGCTTTGCGATGAAGGTGAACACATGTTCCCTGAACCCCACATTTTTGTAACACTAATCTAATTTCACCGCACGGAGTCAGTTTAACAAAGACAAGCAGCCAATTAGATGGATTTAATTAAGATCAACACCTGGAGGGCATACCGACTCCTAGTAGTAGTGGAAGAGAGACGGGTCGAGCACCGTCTTCCTCTTCTCGAAGATCTCGACGCCACCCAGTCCGGCATACGGGCAGGGCCGATGGTCAAACGACAACATCTCCAGCGGCGGCCACAACGATGCCCGATCAGGCGCACGCATGGCGCGAGCGGGGGTGGTTGTGGCATATGCGCAACATGTGAAATAGAACCAGCATATCAGAATGCAAGAATTACAATTGTCTATTTGCCTTACTATATGGTAGTTAATTGATGCATCACATGAATGGTGAAAAGATCGATAAAAAAAGGCACATAAAAAAGGTAACTGGACCTGGCAAAACTGTCATGGCATATGGATTTCCATCATTTAGCACTATGTTCCCACACAGTGCCAAAATTTCATATTCCCCATCAATTTGAGAAGTATATTAAACATTAAATTTACTGGTCTGTGCATTTGAATTCCCAGCGATGGTCTATTAACATAAAAACTTAAGTAATGATGCCACTTATCTTTACCAACTAAAATTAAGCAAAAGAATATGGTAGTTGCTTCCTGATGGACATCAAGTCATAAATTTATAGTACTTTCTCCTCCATTAGATATAGTCTCTACAAATTGATCAATGCTGATTATTAAACAAAGTAGGCCTGCTAAACTGCACACTAACCACCAGTGCACTTGAGACAATTGATCAATGCTGATTATTAAACCTTGCATCATGTATTAAATTCAAGACCTCAGCTAACAACTAAACCCATTGCACATGGCTGCCATTTCAACTACCACTGATGTATGTTTGTAGATAACAGTCATAGAATAAATGGAGGATGCTTTTTAACAAGAAATGATCAATGCAGTATTTGTTCCATGCAGTATTTGTTCCATAAATAGTATTTTGTTGATCAATGCAGTATTTGTTCCTAGATCAATGCAGTATTTGTTCCATCTAGACTCTATGCCTTTGTCCACAGATAATTGATCAATGCAGTATTTGTTCCATAAATAGTATTTTGTTGTTAGTGTAAACCTTTATGGGACCCTTGTTCACATGGAGAACATTGTACAAGTAGATTTTGAAAGGCATAGAGTCTAGATGGCAAGGTCTAAATTTACTTGTTATCCATACAGGACACAACAATGTATGCACCATGCGAATCTTGAGACAAACAAGAGATGCCATGTTTCACCCCCTTCTTCAGAAACAAAGGACAAAGTTTGTTCAGAGAATATTTAGATTGATCTAGGAAAACACATGCCTGTATGTATTCTGAAATGAACGATTCTATCCCTTGTATATATATACACACACAAGTAGGGTTCATTTAGCTCGCAATGGATTGCTGAACTTTTTCCAAAAGGTGATGAAAGCTAGGGAGTCAAGCAGCAGTCAGGATGTAGCAAAAAGCAACTATACACGGGGAGCTATGACAGCTGAATGGAATATGAAGCAAAGCAAGGTTGAGAGCAGGCAAGCAGCAAACTCACCCGACCTGGGGTTCTGGATTACACCGCACCGCAGTCCCGAAGCCAGCTCAGCATCCCTCTCCTCCTCCTTCCTCCTTGCCTCGGCCTTCTTCCTCGATCGACCTTCTTCCTCGACTCTGTGTTCGCTCCAGCTAGGGTTCTAGGCGCTGAAGATAATCCAGTTCCACGACCCGCAACAGCTCGTCCTCCTCCAATGCCCACGACCCCTTCACCCTCACAGACCCCGACACTGCCTGCCACCGCCCTCCACCCCTCGGATCTTTCCGCTATGGCCAGATCTAGCGGGAGCAACGAGGTTTGGGGGGGGGGGAGGAGGTAGTACCAGGATTGAGGGTACAGCGGGATTCGTCACCATAGAAGGAAGCCTCCGCGGGCGGGATTTGTCGCTGCAGCTGCGGGCAGGAATCGTCGCTGCAGGGCTGCAGCTGCGGGCGTGATTCGCGGGATTCGTCGCTGCGGGGCTGCAGCCGCGAGGATGGAAGGGAGCGCGGGAGGGCAGCGAGATGCGGGGCTGCCGGCGGGGATGCGGCCGCGGGCGGGGATGCGTAGCGGATGCGGGGGTGCGCGCCCGGCAGAACGTGCACCATGGGGTTGTGAACGCCTACATTAGTCACATAATAGTAGTAGATATATATATATATATATATATATATATATATATATATATATATATAGTATTTAGAGCCCTGGGCTCTCTCTAACTACAGGAAGCCCCGACCAGACACCGACCAGGTGCTCTGACCGGCGCGCACGCTTTACTGGTTTACTGTAATACACCGTTACGTCAATTATAAATACGAGTTATGCTCCTTTTTGTTACCGTTTACACTCTTTTGCTGTGCGCACGTCTCGCGGCATCCGGGCCCACGAAAAGATCGTGTTCCCGCAATCTAGGCAGTTTACGTAATCCGGGCCCACGAATCAAGGAACTGAGCCGTCGTTTTCTCAGCTCAGCTCTCCCGTAACTATCGCTCCCGCCGAACCCTAGCCAAATCCGCCGCCGTATGCTGCTTCTCCTCGGCGCCCGGCGAACCCTAGACTAACCGCCGCCGTCGCACTAATATTCTCCCCCGCAGTTCCCCCGCCGTCGCATTCTCCTTCACCCCCGCAGAGACCCGCCTTCTCCGTCGCACGCCCTCGCCTTCTCCGCCGCAAACAGGCCGTGGCCTTGTTTTTCGTCTCCGGCAAGGGCCCCGGAATCGAGGAGGCGGTTGTGCCGCCCCTGCGTTCTCCTACTCGTCGGAGACCGAGACCTCGATCTTCTCCACCGCGTCGGCCGAACGCCGAGTCCCCTACCCCGTCGCGAGGTCCGTCCTCAACGTCGAGTCCCCGACGCATTTGGCACAGCCCCGCGTCGCGTTGGGTTGTCCCCTGCACAGCTGTATCGGATTCAGCCGCCCTCCAGGCCCATCCACATTCCGGTAAGCCATCAACATCTCTTCCAATCTGAATCGTAGATAGAGTTCACATTATTATTTTGCCAATTGCTTGATTTATCAAATACCAATTCATTATAAATTTATAGTTAATTGGAGACACAAATGTATACTATGCAATCTATCACACCTTTATGCAGTTTACAATATTTTGTTTATGCTGATTTGTTGACAGAAGTATGATCCATACATCAATACATTATGCCATAAAACCTATTGCTGTTCAATTTGGGCTAGCTCACACGAAATAACCAGGTTATACATTAATTAGATGTCGCATATGAGCAGAATTTTTTTGATCAAGTTAGTCTCACAAGTTTATGCAATTTACAATATTGTGTTATGCTGATTTGTTGACAGAAGTATGATTCATACATCAATACATTATGCCATAAAACCTAATGCTGTTCAAATTGGGCCAGCTCAAACGAAATAACCAGGTTTTACATTAATTTGATGTCGCATATGAGCACATTTTTTTTATCAAGTTAGTCTCATAAGTCTATGCAATTTACAATATTGTGTTATGCTGCTTTGTTGATACATTTATGCAATGTATGGTCATGAACTGATCTGAATTGACTTTGTGCTTATCTTTTTTTTGATCCTTTACGTATTTTATGTATATGTGTTGTTTCATTTTGGTAGGAACATCAGTGATGAAGAACGTAGACCGACCACCTTCCAATCCAAAACGCATCATAATCCAGTCTACTCAGGAGTGCTTCAGCGTTGACATACCCCGTGCTCCCGCGGGGACTTTTAGACCCGAGACAAGGCGTGCTGCTGATGAGGATGATGACTTTATGCCATCATCCAAGAAGCGTAACTTGGACGACAGCCCTGGGAAAGTTTTGAAGAAGGTAGTCACTAAGCGGCGGAAAGCAGTGCCCCCACCCCGACAGGTTAGATATTTATGTCTATGGCAATATATCCTTTTTATGCGTGAAATCATGTTGTCTTTATGTCTGAGTTAAACATTGTGTTGCGATTATGCACATGTAAATGTTTACAATATTCATTTTATATATTTTCCCCAGCAGAAGCTGAACGTCAGATGCAACCCCCAAGATGTGTTAGTAAGCATACAGATATTAAATGACAGACAGCAACAAGCAATTGCACGTAGGGGATTTTCTAGTATTCTTGATATGAGACTGGATGCACTCGGCAGCAGATCACACTTAGCTTGGCTGATGGAAAAGCTCGACCCCAATGACATGACAATTCGAGCTGGCCCTGGAAAGGAGCTGAAAATAACAAAGGATACGGTGCACCTAATTTTGGGTTTACCCAATGCTGGGGGAGGAACTGCATTGGGCATCGATGAAGCTGTTGTTGCCAACAATTTGAGAGCTGAACTTGGGCTATCGAAAGAAGATTTTGGGGTTACAGCTCTACAAGATCATTTGAGGAAAGGTTCTGACGATGATTTAAGCATCAGATGCTTTTTCTTGATATTGTTCAATAGGTTGTTGTTCCCTACTGCCAGCTGGGGAATAACGAACCATGAGGTTCTTTTAACCGAGCAGATGGATCGTTTCCACCAGATTGACTGGTGTCAGCTTATTTTCAATGATTTATGCCAAGCTGCCAAGAAGTGGCATAACAGGAGCGTTACGAACGTTTCTACAACCATCTATGGATGTTCCATCGTTATTCTTGTAAGCATATCCTTTCTTTGTCTGTTACATGTACCCATAATCTTGTATGCAAAATCCATATACACGTAGTTTATGCTTTTGTTATGTCTTATAATGACTCATGTTATGCCTTTTGCAGCTGTATTATTTGGATCATTTGCATGACTCAGCGGCACCCCTGAACAAACGTGGAACACCACGAATCAAATACTTTGATAGGAATATTATTCAAGCCCTGACAAGAGCTGACAAGGGCAAGATACGCAAAGGAGAAGAAGCATTTGGACATTGCTCGGTATTTTTTCTTATGTGTCAATCATTTTTTTTAGTTTTACTCCATATCTCACACATTTTTTTTAGTTCCGAAGCTCCTCAGAGACCTGCTACACAGATGTACCACCCGTTCATGCACAATTCAAGGCATGATTCTATTTATATATTTGTTTGTCATAGAATTTCAACATAATATCCAGTTATATGCTATACATTTACTTAATAATTTTCAATTTACAACAGCATAAGACCAGGACCAATGCTTTTGATGTTCCTCGTCCTGACCCATCTGGACAGCACTCAATTCACATCGAACTCCCGCTCATCAGGGATTTGATATCAAGCAAGCTTAATCAGCTTCCATCCCGCCACCGCATGGGTTTCATAGAGAAGCTGTCACATTTTGATGCGGAGGTTGGTAAGGCGTGTTCAGTTATTAAACAGAATCTTCAGCAGATTGTTGAGAAACAATTCAATCTATCTGATGTTTTTGGCGAGTTAATTGATGAGGTCCTCCGTGCCGAGGCGGGTGACAACGAAGATGCTTATGATGTGCAGAAAACCACATCAAAATCAGATGATATTCTTCCCCAGACAGCTGGTTAGTCTGTTTAATGTATTTACGTCAATATAAAAAAGTTATGCAATCATTTATCCATATGGTTTTGATGCCATTATTTTTAACAATGTTCTATTTGTTTACATGACACGTACAGAAGGATGTACGTGTCCGGCCCCCCCAACTGTACCCGATATGTCTACTCCAGTTTCTCAGCTGGATACGCAGTTTACAGACACACAGGTACATGAATTACTGTTAAGGCAACAACATATTCGTGTACTATTAGAAAGTTGTCCCGATGAAGCTGATATTGATCTACTGGTTCATACAAATATAACGAAACAGCACAAAACACCTACAACCTCAGTGGTAATGTTTTTACAATCATTGTATTTTTTCATTCTAGGGTTGTATTAATCGTTTTATGTAAATAGCATATAACCATTACAATTTTTTCAGGGTAAACATGGTGACGGTGGCAAGAACATGCCGACCAATACAAACGTCACTCCTAAAGCAACACCACACATGGATCCTGACGCGCCGATATTTGATGCGACACCGCAAATCAAGGTATGTCTAAACCCCCTCGTGTTTTTTCTATATTCTCATTAGCAGTTTACTAAATTTGTAATCCATTTATACCATCATTTGTTAGTCTACTGGCGGCGTACAACAAGTGGCAGAAACAGACTTGCCTGACATTGGTCCATGCTTTGATCAGACTCCATCTGAACATGTCAGCTCAGTAATTTACATTTTCTTTGTAGTGTTCAACTTATCACAGATTTTTTACAGCCATGCTTCACAGTATAAATAGGTTATGCATCTTACAAATCAGTGTTATGCCCATTTACATATACATATATGCTGTGTAGATGTGCATGCAGTTTTTGCATAACTGCTAGCTGACTATGATAAATTACACATTCATTTATGCAGTTTGCAAGAATATTTCTTTCTCTTGATATGTATCAGTAATGGCAGCTCATTAATTTTATGCCAGTTTATGACACTTCATTCCACATACGTATATTCCACTTTATGTCAGCTCAGTTATTTTCATTTTCTTTATAGTTGTCAAAATTGTTCACAGAGTTTTATGTATATTTTCATATATATTTTTAGGTTTATGTTGAAACCGATCCAGCTACAAACACTCCACAGGTTGGCCAGGCTTCTCTTGATTCGGAGATGCAAACTGTGTTAGCTCTACGCGAATATTTGTGTGGTCTGCAATCTGACACCCGCAGGTACGAAGTTCATACTTAATCTAAATTTGTTTATATGCTTGTAGATTTACGCCACCTTTCTAATTGATTTAAAAAATTCACCAGGACCATAATAGATTATGGTGAATATTCAGCGACATGTTCTGACATATATGAATCTTTTGCCGATGGGAAGTGTCTCGACAATGGATTCATGCAGTGTTTCATCCAATGTGTTATTCATGATGCAAAAAATCAGCAGACTTCCATGAGTTCAAACAGTTTGGTTCTTGATGTTAATGTTGGGGTAAACTATTGTAACTTACATACACCATTTTCATATACAAATTAGATCAACCCAAGTACACTCACTCCATTTATATTGTTTATTGCAGTCAATACTCAACTTTGAGGAACAGGAACGACACAGTCGCAATCCTCAACCTTTTGATGAATCTGTACTCCACACACTTCTAGACAATTCATTGCCTGAGACAGATGAGTTGGACCAATGCAAAGCGGTAACAATCCTATTTCATAATCCAAACACAATTCCTTTTAAATGTAACATATCACATTGTTATGCTTTTGTAAGTTACCCTGTTAATTTTATGCTTTTTTTACACGGTCAGATCATGGTCCCCATGGTAAGCAGGGGGCATTGGACATTGTATGTTGTCAACAAGGTCAAGAAGTGCATTCATATTTTAGATTCCAACCCATATGGACCAACACTTGGTGGAACTACATGGAAGGACTATCATTTTGCACATTTGGGGTCAGGTGGCCGAAAGTTACCCTGGGCTAAGGTTATTATGAGCAGATTAAACAAAGCAATACAACATGTGCGGCCCAGTTCATGTTTTCCCAAGTTTGGTAACTTCACAATTGACTTGTGCCAAAATTGTCCTAACATGGTAGCTGGATCAAATGACTGTGGTTTTTATGTCATGGGTTACATTCTATTTTATCTATGCGACGAAGGATCTTTGCGGTCAGACATAGAAGCAGTATGTACAAATTTACCATTTAATTCTACAGTTGGCCCATGGCAACACATGGAACAGAGGTATAACTAACTCAGTGTTTTTGTTTTGCAGGGCAACACCAGTGAGATACGGTCTCTTGCGCTGCATTACATCACATTCCACCCGAAGAACAAAGCATTATCGCTGCTCCAAGACATCCAAAGATTCAAGGTCTATTACGAGCCGAACCAGGTCCGGGCGTCGATCTATAAAATAAGACTCGGGTGTTAGGGTTCAGTTTTTTTACGCCTCATCCTGATTTATTAGTGACGGTGCCTACCCAGGCGCGTGCGACGGTGGCGGCGGCTCCCCGACCCGGAAGCGCGGTGGTGGTGGTTTCTTGATCCGGAGTAGTAGCAGCGGTTCCCAGGTCGGTGGCACGGTGGCGGCGGCTTCTCGATATAGAGGGCGAGCGACGGTGAGGCCCCTGTGTGGGCAAACGACGGCGTCCCCAGGTCCCGAGGCGGCGGCACTCCCAAGGTGGGCAAGCAAGCGGCGCCCCCCGACGTGCGAGTAGCGACGATGTCGCACGAGGCGCAAGGTTCGAGCGGCTTCACAGAAGGCGCGAGGTGCGTGTAGCGACGGTCGTTGAAAGTCTCCTAGAGGGGGTGAATAGGCGAAACCTGAAATTTACAAACTTTAACACACACTATTCTCGGGATTAGCGTTAGAAATAATTCGGAGTGCGAAAGATAGTTCTTCATGCTAAGAGTTGCTCAATCAATGCGGATAACCTTTGGAGCACACTCAAATCAAATGTGAGCAAGGGAACTTTTTAGAGAGAGGAAGGAAGGGGAAACAAATCACGTGAAGATAAACACAAATGAACATGGTGATTTGTGTTACCGAGGATCGATTCCAAAGAACCTAGTCCCCGTTGAGGAGGCCACAAAGGCTGGGTCTATTCCAACCCTTTCTCTCTCTCAATCGGTCACACAGACCGATCGAGGCTTCTTAATCACTTGGGTCACTAAGACCCCACAAGGATCACAACACACTTAGGTGTCTCTTGATAGCTTTACAAAGAACTTAGAAGAATAAGAAGGAGAAGGAGAAAATCCAAGCAACAAGAGCAATAAAAGAAACACAAATGATCATCTCTCAAGTCTATAAGCAATTGAGTTGATTTTGGAGCTTGGATGGAATTGAATGCTTTGATTGTGTCTTTAGAGTGTTTGCCTTTGCTCTTGTATTGAATGTGTAGTTCAGAAAACTTGGATAACTTGAATGGTGGTGGTTGGGGGGTATTTATAGCCCCGACCACTATTCTAGGTGTTGCTATCGATGGCACACCGGACAGTCCGGTGCCACACCAGACATTGCACTGTTCATTGTCCGGTGTGTGCCACGTCAGTTGCCTGTTGGGGTTTGGAGCGATTGACCGTTGAAGTACTTTATCCTTTTGCGGCACCGGATAGTCCAGTGGCACACCGGATAGTCCGGTGCGTTCTGACTTCGCGTCTCTGACTTCTGACTTCTGCACTAAGCACTTTTTACTGTTCACCGCAGTCGACCGTTGCCGCAGTTGACCGTTACTCCGTTAGCTCACCGGACATGTACGGTGCACACCGGACATGTACGGTGCACACCGGACAGTCCGTTGAATTATAGCGGAGCGACTCCTAGAGAATCCCGAGAGCGGCCAGTTCGCGAGTGCCTTGGCCTGGGCACCGGACAGTGTCCGGTGCGCCACTGGCAGCACCAATGCTTGTCTTGCTCCAATCTTTTGTAGAGTTCCCCAACTCATTTTCTTTCTTGGTTCATGTTGAACTTTATGCACCTGAGATAAATGATAACTAGACAAACTAGTTAGTCCACGTGGTTTGTGATGGACGTCAAACACCAAAATCAATTATAGGAAATGATTAAGCCCATTTCCCTTTCAATCACGCGTGACATCCTCCGATTCAGCGCAGTTCGGGCGGCCCGAGTGACGACCTCCATTTGTTATTGTGTCGACGACGACGTCCTCCGGTGACTACCTCTTCTGATTCATGTTGTCTTTCGATTATTTTGTTTTATGCCTACCACATGCACTATTTTCGCTAAAAACTATACGACATCATCACAGTGCTCAAATAATAACATAAAAGATAGTATAATAGTCGATTACATCATGATGTCCGAGACATCCATAGAGTCTTTAACAATTATCAAAGTGCGGAAAAGAAATGTAGATACACACGGCCTTCACAGGCAGCCGACTGGGGTTTGCCGCTAACCCACGCCTAGAACTCATCGTACTCTTGGAACTCCTGGAAGTCCTCCTCCACGACTTTATCTTCTCCTGAGCAGTGGTTGCAACGTGGACAACCTGGGGAGGTTGGTGTATAAAGCAAGAGTAAGTACACATCAACATACTCAGCAAATGTCCCGTTTGGTTGTAGTGGACTAGCTTTATGTGGGGTTAAGTCAAGCAGTTGCTTTTAGTTGGTCAGGTTATTATTACTAGTAGAAAGCCAGATTTTAGTATTAACCCAAGTTGTTAACCCAAAAGTACCTTTCCAAACGGAAAGAATACCACTTACCATTACCATAGTCATAAACATCATCCTCATCACCACCTGTAATCCAAACCTCTCTGATCAAGTATCTCTAATCAATGGAGCTCCCTTGGCCGCTCATAACCGCGAGCACGACTGATATATCAGTTTCATAACACTCTGCAGATGTTGTGCACTTTACCCACAAGTCGTGATTCCCTTTCTGCCCGGAGAGAGCTACTCCCTATTGACCACTACCTAGGTGGCCTAGCAGGGCATCACTACGTAGCCTTTACAAATATTCCTCGGGCCTGTAGCCGCCCGTTAGGTTTCCTAAATGTATCGCACTCCTCCCCAAGGGGCAAACCAACCTTGGCAGAGCGAACCGTATACACCGAGCCCCATTAACGGCACGACGGCGAAGCGAACTACACCCCGGTTCCTCTAATTATTAAGCTAAGGGCGTCCCATTCCACCCTCATGGTTGCACTATTTTCCTGGGCGGTCATCCAACGAACAGGTCCTTACGGAGAAGTACTCGAGAAACCACTCGAGTCCCCTTAAATGCCACAAGTATATTATCATAATAAAAGGGAAACAATGTATCATAGATAAATCTCATCATGTTCATTGATTAATGTGAAGCACTAGCATGAAGCTAAACCAAAATAATCTAACCCTAATAGGTAAGCAAGGACATGATAAACAAAAGCTAGTCAATCCTTATGTATAAAATGTGTAAATACGGAAAGTGAATTATAGAATGTATAGGACATAGATGGGTCAAGGGACACTTGCCTCCACCAACCATCCGCTGCTCAGGTTCTTCTCATGCGATCTCTTCGGACTCCACAACCAGACCGTTATCTGTGCGATTGCAAACATACATCTATATCCTTGAATTAGGAAATAAATAGTACACCATACAAGAGAGCAGATCAATTGAACATTGAAAGGGAATTAGGCTTATACCTAGTTCCTAAATAATTTTGGTGGTTGAATTGCCCAACACAAATAATTGGACTAACTAGTTTGCTCTAGTGTACAAGTTATACAGGTGCCAAAGGTTCACACTTAGTCAATAAAAAGACCAAGTATTGGGTTCAACAAAAGAGCAAAGGGGCAACCGAAGGCACCTCTGGTCTGGCGCACCGGACTGTCCGGTGTGCCACCGGACATGTCCGGTGCACCAGAGGGCTTCAGCGCAAACTCGTCGCCTTCGGGAAATTCCAGAGGCAACTCCGCTATAATTCACCGGACCGTCCGATGTACACCGGACATGTCCGGTGCTCCAAGGAAGAGCGGCCCCAGGAACTCGCCAGCCTCGGGAATTCACTTCGGCTGCTCCGCTATAATTCACCGGACTGTCCGGTGTACACCGGACTGTCCGGTGTAACAGCGGGGCAACGACTACTTCTGGCGCCAACGGCTACCTGCGGCGCATTAAATGCGCGCCAGCGCGCGCAGAGGTCTGGCACGCCCATACTGGCGCACCAGACACTCTACACTACATGTCCGGTGTGCCACCGGACATCCAGGCGGGCCCAGAAGTCAGAGCTCCAACGGTCGGAACCCAACGGCTTTGGTGACGTGGCTGGCGCACCGGACTGTCCGGTGTGCACCGGACTGTGCGGTGTGCACCGGACTATCCGGTGCACCATACGACAGCCAGCCTGCACCAAACGGCTAGTTTGGTGGTTGGGGCTATAAATACCCCCAACCACACCACATTCAAGTCATCCAAGTTTTCCACTTCCCAACTACTTACAAGAGCTCTAGCATTCAATTCTAGACACACCAAAGAGATCAAATCCTCTCCAATCTCCACACAACGCCCTAGTGACTAGTGAGAGAGATTTGCTTGTGTTCTTTCGAGCTCTTGCGCTTGGATTGCTTTCTTCTTTCTTGATTCTTTCTTGCGATCAAACTCACTTGTAATTGAGGCAAGAGACACCAATCTTGTGGTGGTCCTTGTAGGAACTTTGTGTTCCAAGTGATTGAGAAGAGAAAGCTCACTCGGTCCGAGGGACCGCTTGAGAGAGGGTAAGGGTTGAAAGAGACCCGGTCTTTGTGGCCTCCTCGACGGGGAGTAGGTTTGAGAGAACCGAACCTCGGTAAAACAAATCCGCGTGTCTCACTTCATTATTCGCTTGCGTTTTGTTTTGCACCCTCTCTCGCAGACTCTATTATATTTCTAACGCTAACCCGGCTTGTAGTTGTGATTATTTTTGAGAATTTCAGTTTCGCCCTATTCACCCCCCCTCTAGGCGACTTTCAATTGGTATCAGAGCCACGGTGCTTCATTAGAGCCTAACCGCTCGAAGTGATGTCGGGAGATCACACCAAGAGGGAGATGGAGACCGGCAACAAGCCCACTACGAGTCACGGGAGCACTTCATCGGAAGAGTCCCGCACCAAGAGGAAGGAGAAGAAGAAGGACTCCTCCAAACGGAAGGAGAAAAGACCTTCTTCTTCACACCACAAAGAGAAGAAGGAGAAATCTTCTTCTCACAAGTCGCATCGGAAAGGCGACAAGCACAAGAGGATGAGGAAGGTGGTCTACTACGAGACCGACACTTCATCAACATCGACCTCCGACTCCGATGCGCCGTCCGTAACTTCTAAGCGCCAAGAGCGCAAGAAGTTTAGTAAGATCCCCTTACACTATCCTCGTACATCTAGATCTACTCCATTACTTTCTGTTCCATTAGGCAAACTGCCAACCTTTGATGGCGAAGATTATGCTAGGTGGAGTGATTTAATGAAATTTCATCTAACCTCACTCCACAAAAGTATATGGAATGTTGTTGAGTTTGGAGCACAGGTACCATCCGTAGGGGATGAAGACTATGATACGGACGAAGTGGCCCAAATCGAACACTTAAACTCTCAAGCTACAACCATACTCCTCGCCTCTCTAAGCAAGGAGGAATACAACAAGGTGCAAGGGTTGAAGAATGCAAAGAAGATTTGGGACCTTCTCAAGACCGCGCACGAAGGTGATGAACTCACCAAGATCACCAAGCGGGAAACGATCGAGGGGGAGCTCGGTCGTTTTCGTCTTCGCCAATGGGAGGAGCCACAAGATATGTACAACCGGCTCAAAACCTTGGTGAACCAAGTGCGCAACCTCGGGAGCAAGAAGTGGGACGACCACGAGGTGGTTAAGGTTATTCTAAGATCTCTCATTTTCCTTAACCCCACTCAAGTTCAATTAATTCGTGGTAACCCAAGATATACACTAATGACTCCCGAGGAAGTAATCGGGAATTTTGTGAGCTTTGAATGTATGATTAAAGGCTCAAAGAAGATCAACGAGCTTGATGAACCCTCCACGTCCGAAGCACAACCGGTGGCATTTAAAGCGACGGAGGAGAAGAAGAAGGAATCTACACCGAGTAGACAACCAATTGACGCCTCCAAGCTCGACAATGAGGAGATGGCTTTAATCATCAAAAGCTTTCGCCAAATCCTCAAGCAATGGAAGGGGAAGGATTACAAATCCCGTTCCAAGAAGGTTTGCTACAAGTGTGGTAAGCCCGATCACTTCATTGCTAAATGTCCATTATCAAGTGATAGTGACAGGGATAACGACAAGAAGGGCAAGAGGAGAGAAAAGAAGAGGTACCACAAGAAGAAGGGCGGCGATGCCCACGTATGCCGCGAGTGGAACTCCGACGAGAGCTCCACCGACTCCTCCTCCTCCGACGAGGACGCCGCCAACATCGCCGTCACCAAGGGACTCCTCTTCCCCAACGTCGGCCACAAGTGCCTCATGGCAAAGGACGGCAAAAGGAAGAAGGTTAAATCTAAATCCTCCACTAAATATGAATCCTCTAGTGATGATAATGCTAGTGATGAGAAGAATAATTTGCGTACCCTTTTTGCCGACCTAAACATGCAACAAAAAGAAAAACTAAATGAGCTAATTAGTGCCATCCATGAGAAGGATGATCTCTTGGACTCCCAAGAGGACTTCCTAATCAAGGAAAATAAAAAGCATGTTAAGGTTAAAAATGCTTATGCTCTACAAGTTGAAAAATGTGAAAATTGTCTAGTGAGCTAAGCACTTGCCATGAGACCATTGACAACCTTAGAAATGAAAATGCTAAATTAATTGCTAAGGTTGATTCCCATGTTTGTATTGATTCAATTTCCAATCCTAGAGATGATGATGTTGATTTACTTGCTAGGATTGATGAATTGAATATTTCTCTTGATAGCCTTAGGATTGAAAATGAAAAGTTAATTGCTAAGGCTAAAGATTTTGATGTTTGCAATACTACTATTTCCGACCTTAGGACTAAGAATGATATGTTGCATGCTAAGGTTGTAGAATTAAAATCTTGCAAACCCTCTACATCTACCGTTGAGCACAATTCTATTTGTACTAGATGTAGAGATGTTGACATCAATGCTATTCATGATAACATGGCTCTAATTAAACAACAAAATGATCATATAGCAATGTTAGATGCTAAAATTGCCGAGCATAACTTAGAAAATGAAAAGTTTAAATTTGCTAGAAGTATGCTCTATAATGGGAGACACCCTGGCATCAAGGATGGCATTGGCTACCAAAGGGGAGACAATGTCAAACTTAGTGCCCCTCCTAGAAATTTGTCTAACTTTGTTAAGGGCAAGGCTCCCATGCCTCAGGATAACGAGGGTTACATTTTGTACCCTGTCGGTTATCCCGAGAGCAAAATTAGGAGAACTCATTCTAGGAAGTTTCACTCTGGCCCTAATCATGCTTTTATGTATAAGGGTGAGGCATCTAGCTCTAGGCAACCAACCCGTGCCAAGTTGCCTAAGAAGAAAACTCCTAATGCATCAAATGATCATAGCATTTCATTTAAGACTTTTGATGCATCTTATGTTTTGACTAACAAATCCGGCAAGGTAGTTGCCAAGTTTGTTGGGGGCAAACACAAGGGCTCCAAGACTTGTGTTTGGGTACCCAAAGTTCTTGTTTCTAATGCCAAAGGACCCAAGACCGTTTGGGTACCTAAAATCAAGAACTAAAATTGTTTTGTAGGTTTATGCATCCGGGGGCTCAAGTTGGATACTCGACAGCGGGTGCACAAACCACATGACAGGGGAGAAGAAGATGTTCTCCTCATATGAGAAAAACCAAGATCCCCAACGAGCTATCACATTCGGGGATGGAAATCAAGGTTTAGTCAAAGGATTGGGTAAAATTGCTATATCACCTGACCATACTATTTCCAATGTTTTTCTTGTAGATTCTTTAGATTACAATTTGCTTTCTGTATCTCAATTATGTCAAATGGGCTACAACTGTCTCTTTACTGTTGTAGGTGTCACTGTATTTAGAAGAAGTGATGATTCAATAGCATTTAAGGGAGTATTAGAGGGTCAACTATACTTGGTAGATTTTGATAGAGCTGAACTCGACACTTGCTTAATTGCTAAGACTAACTTGGGTTGGCTCTGGCACCGCCGACTAGCCCATGTTGGAATGAAGAATCTTCATAAGCTTCTAAAGGGAGAACACATTTTAGGACTAACAAATGTTCATTTTGAGAAAGACATGATTTGTAGCGCATGCCAAGCCGGGAAGCAAGTTGGCACTCATCATCCACACAAGAACATCATGACAAGTGACAGGCCACTGGAGCTCCTACACATGGATTTATTCGGCCCGATCGCTTACATAAGCATCAGCGGGAGTAAATACTGTCTAGTTATTGTGGATGATTATTCTCGCTTCACTTGGGTATTCTTTTTGCAGGAAAAATCTCAAACCCAAGAGGCCTTAAAGGGATTCTTGAGACGGGCTCAAAATGAGTTCGGCTTAAGGATCAAGAAAATAAGAAGCGACAACGAGACGGAGTTCAAGAACTCTCAAATTGAAGGCTTCCTTGAGAAGGAGGGCATCAAGCATGAGTTCTCCTCTCCCTACACACCACAACAAAATGGTGTAGTGGAGAGGAAGAATAGAACTCTATTGGACATGGCAAGAACCATGCTTGATGAGTACAAGACTTCGGATCGGTTTTGGGCCGAGGCGGTCAACACCGCTTGCTACGCCATCAACCGGTTGTATCTACACCGAATCCTCAAGAAGACATCCTATGAACTCCTAACCGGTAAAAAGCCCAATATTTCATATTTTAGAGTCTTTGGTAGCAAATGTTTTATTCTTGTTAAAAGAGGTAGAAAATCTAAATTTGCTCCTAAGACAGTAGAAGGCTTTTTACTAGGATATGATTCAAACACAAGGGCATATAGAGTCTTTAACAAGTCCATTGGACAAGTTGAAGTTTCTTGTGACGTTGTGTTTGATGAGACTAACGGCTCTCAAGTAGAGCAAGTTGATCTTGATGAGATAGGTAATGAAGAGGCTCCATGCATCGCGCTAAGGAACATGTCCATTGGGGATGTGTGTCCTAAGGAATCCGAAGAGCCTCCAAATGCACAAGATCAACCGTCCTCCTCCACGAAAGCATCTCCACCAACTCAAAATGAGGATGAAGCTCAAGTTGATGAAGTAGAAGATCAAGCAAAGGAGCCACCTCAAGATGATGGCAATGATCAAGGGGGAGATGCAAATGATCAAGACAAGGAGGATGAAGAACCAAGGCCGCCACACCCAAGAGTCCACCAAGCAATCCAACGAGATCACCCTGTCGACACCATCCTCGGTGACATTCATAAGGGGGTAACCACTAGATCTCGTGTTGCACATTTTTGTGAGCATTACTCTTTTGTTTCCTCTATTGAGCCACACAGGGTAGAGGAAGCACTACAAGATTCGGATTGGGTGGTGGCGATGCAAGAGGAGCTCAACAACTTCACTAGGAATGAGGTATGGCATTTAGTTCCACGTCCTAATCAAAATGTTGTAGGAACCAAATGGGTCTTCCGCAACAAGCAAGACGAGCATGGTGTGGTGACAAGGAACAAAGCCCGACTTGTGGCCAAGGGATACTCCCAAGTCGAAGGTTTGGATTTCGGTGAAACCTATGCACCCGTAGCTAGGCTTGAGTCAATTCGTATATTATTAGCCTATGCTACTTACCATGGCTTTAAGCTTTATCAAATGGACGTGAAGAGTGCCTTCCTCAATGGACCAATTAAGGAAGAGGTCTATGTTGAGCAACCTCCCATCTTTGAAGATAGTGAGTACCCTAACCATGTCTATAGGCTCTCTAAGGCGCTTTATGGGCTCAAGCAAGCCCCAAGAGCATGGTATGAATGCCTTAGAGATTTCCTTATTGCTAATGGCTTCAAAGTCGGCAAGGCCGATCCTACTTTATTCACTAAAACTCTTAACAATGATTTGTTTGTATGCCAAATTTATGTTGATGATATTATATTTGGGTCTACTAACGAATCTACATGTGAAGAATTTAGTAGGATCATGACACAAAAATTCGAGATGTCGATGATGGGGGAGTTGCAGTATTTTCTAGGATTTCAAGTCAAGCAACTCCAAGAAGGCACCTTCATTAGCCAAACAAAGTATACTCAAGACATTCTAACCAAGTTTGGAATGAAGGATGCTAAGCCCATCAAGACACCCATGGGAACCAATGGGCATCTCGACCTCGACACGGGAGGTAAATCCGTCGATCAAAAGGTATACCGGTCGATGATAGGTTCATTACTCTATTTATGTGCATCTCGACCGGACATTATGCTTTCCGTTTGCATGTGTGCAAGATTCCAATCCGACCCTAAGGAATCTCACCTTACGGCCGTAAAACGAATCTTGAGATATTTGGCTTATACTCCTAAGTTTGGGCTTTGGTATCCTAGGGGATCCACTTTTGATTTGATTGGTTATTCGGATGCTGATTGGGCGGGGTGTAAAATCAATAGAAAGAGCACATCGGGGACTTGCCAGTTCTTGGGAAGATCCTTGGTGTCTTGGGCTTCAAAGAAGCAAAATTCCGTAGCTCTTTCTACCGCCGAAGCCGAGTACATTGCCGAAGGCCATTGTTGCGCGCAATTGCTTTGGATGAGGCAAACCCTGCAGGACTACGGTTACAAATTAACCAAAGTCCCTTTGATAAGTGATAATGAGAGTGCAATCAAGATGGCGGATAATCCCGTCGAGCATAGCCACACTAAACACATAGCAATTCAGTATCATTTTCTTAGGGATCACCATCAAAAGGGAGATATCGAGATTTCTTACATTAACACTAAAGATCAATTAGCCGATATCTTTACCAAGCCTCTTGATGAACAAACTTTTAACAAACTTAGGCATGAGCTCAATATTCTTGATTCGCGCAATTTCTCTTGCTAAATTGCACACATAGCTCATTTGTATACCTTTGATCATGTCTCTTTCATATGCTATGACTAATGTGTTTTTCAAGTCTATTTCAAACCAAGTCATAGGTATATTGAAAGGGAATTGGAGTCTTCGGCAAAGACAAAGGCTTCCACTCCGTAACTCATCCTTCGCCGTCACTCCAAGCAACTCTCCATTTCTGGGGGAGAAAGCATGAGCACCAAGCAATAGGACTCCGTCTTTGGTATAATCTTCACTCATTTATTTATTACCAAAGGGGGAGAGAGTATTTCTTAGGGCTCTAATGATTCCGTTTTTGGCGATTCATGCCAAAGGGGGAGAAAGTATGAGCCCAAAGCAAAAGGACCGCCCCACCACCACCTAATTTTAAAATTGGAGATTTTCAAATTGGTATCTCATTGTGTTCAAAAGGGGGAGAAAGGAGTATTTTCAAAATTGATATCTTAAAACCCTCTTGAACTCTAAGAGGAGGATTTCATTAAGGGGGAGTTTTGTTTTAGTCAAAGGAAAAGCATTTGAAACAGGGGGTGAAAATTTCAAATCTTGAAAATGCTTCACAAAATCTTATTCATTTACCTTTGACTATTTGCAAAAGAACTTTGAAAAGGATTTACAAAAGAATTTGCAAAAACAAAACATGTGGTGCAACCGTGGTCCAAAATGTTAAAAATGAAGATACAATCCACGCCTATCTTGTAAGTATTTATATTGGCTTAATTCGAAGCAACCTTTGCACTTACATTATGCAAACTAGTTCAATTATGCACTTTTATATTTGCTTTGGTTTGTGTTGGCATCAATCACCAAAAAGGGGGAGATTGAAAGGGAATTAGGCTTATACCTAGTTCCTAAATAATTTTGGTGGTTGAATTGCCCAACACAAATAATTGGACTAACTAGTTTGCTCTAGTGTACAAGTTATACAGGTGCCAAAGGTTCACACTTAGCCAATAAAAAGACCAAGTATTGGGTTCAACAAAAGAGCAAAGGGGCAACCCTAGGCACCTCTGGTCTGGCGCACCGGACTGTCCGGTGTCCCACTGGACATGTCCGGTGCACCAGAGGGCTTCAGCGCAAACTCGTCGCCTTCGGGAAATTCCAGAGGCAACTCCGCTATAATTCACCGGACTGTCCGGTGTACACCGGACATGTCCGGTGCTCCAAGGAAGAGCGGCCCCAGGAACTCGCCAGCCTCGATAATTCACTTCGGCTGCTCCGCTATAATTCACCGGACTGTCCGGTGTACACCGGACTGTCCGGTAACAGCGGGGCAACGGCTACTTCTGGCGCCAACGGCTACCTGCGGCGCACTAAATGCGCGCCAGCGCGCGCAGAGGTCAGGCACGCCCATACTGGCGTACCGGACACTCTACAGTACATGTCCGGTGCGCCACCGGACATCCAGGCGGGCCCAGAAGTCAGAGCTCCAACGGTCGGAACCCAACAGCTTTGGTGACGTGGCTGGCGCACCGGACTGTCCGGTGTGCACCGGACTGTCCGGTGCACCATACGACAGCCAGCCTGCACCAAACGGCTAGTTTGGTGGTTGGGGCTATAAATACCCCCAACCACCCCACATTCAAGTCATCCAAGTTTTCCACTTCCCAACTACTTACAAGAGCTCTAGCATTCAATTCTAGACACACCAAAGAGATCAAATCCTCTCCAATCTCCACACAACGCCCTAGTGACTAGTGAGAGAGATTTGCTTGTGTTCTTTCGAGCTCTTGCGCTTGGATTGCTTTCTTCTTTCTTGATTCTTTCTTGCGATCAAACTCACTTGTAATTGAGGCAAGAGACACCAATCTTGTGGTGGTCCTTGTAGGAACTTTGTGTTCCAAGTGATTGAGAAGAGAAAGCTCACTCGGTCCGAGGGACCGCTTGAGAGAGGGTAAGGGTTGAAAGAGACCCGGCCTTTGTGGCCTCCTCAACGGGGAGTAGGTTTGAGAGAACCGAACCTCGGTAAAACAAATCCGCGTGTCTCACTTCATTATTCGCTTGCGATTTGTTTTGCACCCTCTCTCGCAGACTCTATTATATTTCTAACGCTAACCCGGCTTGTAGTTGTGATTATTTTTGAGAATTTCAGTTTCGCCCTATTCACCCCCCCTCTAGGCGACTTTCAAACATGCACATGACATATGGTTTGCATTCGTAATTACGAGAAAGAGAAAAAGGAATCGCGGCGGCTAAAACTATAGTCGAGAAATATTACGTGCAGGCTTTGCGATTAATCATTATAACTTTTAATTCCACCTATCCATACTAATAGGTATTAATCACATGCACTAATAAAGTTACAATTATTTCCAATTGGCCGACATTAACTAAAGTCGTCGTTTAACTACGTGAGATAATTAATGTGATCAATTCTAAGTGGAGTTCAACTACATAAAATAAACAGCACGCTCAATGCGCACGATATACACCGGGGGGGGGGGGGGTAGACGAGCACATCACATGCGCGTCAGGGCACTACGCGTCGCGCCGGACGAGCAGGCCGCGCGATGGGGCCAAGCCACAGGCAGGGGGCCGCGCGAGCCGAGGCTACGCCGTGCAGGGGTGCCACGGCCGCGTCGGGGCCGCGATGCGCAGGGATCGCGTGCGCAGGGGCGACATGGCCACGCGCCAAGGGCAGCACCGCGCCGGGACAGGGGGGCGCGACGAGCTGCCTGCGGGCACGCGCGCCAGGGCAGGGGAAGAGAGAGACGGGAGGGCTCACCGCGGGGGGGGGGGGGGGGGGGGGGGGGGGTGGCGGGGACGAACGGTTTCGAGGGGCAGGGGCGGCTCCGAGCGGCGTGGGTGAGGTGGAGGAGAGAGGGGCGAGCTGCGTGGGGAGAGAGAGAGAGAAATCATGCGTTGGGGTAGAGGAGATGAACAGGGGCATGGGGTGGGGGGCTTACAGGTGTGGCCCACCAGGCGACGGCGGCGCCGGGGCAACTGCCCACGCGCGCACCGCGCGGTGGATGTGGGGGAGGCGGTTGCGGGGCGCGAGGGGGGGGGGGCAGTCGGCCCAAGGCGGGGAGGGGCAGGGCCAGATGGGCCGCAGACGCGGGCCCGCCGAACTGGGCCGCGGACGCCACGGCGCCGAGCTGGGTCGCACGCGGGGGGAGGGGGCGGTTGGGCCGCGGGGGAGGGGGCACCAAGTGGGCCGCTAGAAGGAGAAAAAGGGGAAGGAAGGGTTTGGTTTTTTTTCTTCTATTTTCCCTTTTTAATCTATTTTCTAATTTGTGTTTTAGCTCTAGTTCTTCACCGAAATGCATGTTTCACAAATTCACCCAACAAACAGAATATATGCATGGTCCGGCATGATGCAACAACCAAAAGAAATAACCCTAGGGTTTACTTACACAAGATGTCGAGCTAATTCTCGCTAGAACTTTGAAAAAGAACAAGGCATAGCGAGAAGAAAGAAAAAGGAAAGGTAACACCCGAATTTGGTGAGTGTTGGAGAAAGGAAAAAAAATTTAACTCTCAAATTCGGGACGTTACAGTAATTACCATAAAAATTCAAATCATTTATGTTCGTAGCTGCCAGATTTTTACGTCTGCCATAAAATTATCCCTAATTCCCGTCTGTTCGTAATTACCATAAAAAACCAAATCAAATCATTTATGTTCGTAACTGCCAGACTTTTACGTCTGTTATAAAAATGTTCCTAATTCCCGCTGTCGTTCGTAGTTGGACCGATATTAGATTTTTTATCAATTATGCTACATGGTATCAGTATTTATGTGATGTTGTATAAGAATTTATGTTATGTGTGACTCATGTCATCCAATTTTTTGCCCGCGTGCAGTGGAAAGGAAAATATAATCCAAAATTTGCGCGCATGCAATGGAAAATCTCACGATTTGCCATAATTTTGGATCCGTAGAAAAATAGAAACTGCATGCATACGACTTCCAAGTTTTTTGGACCTGCCATTAAAATAGGATCGTAAATACAACCCACTTGAAAGAGAAATAAGGTTTAACCTTTTCCTATAAATAATTTTGGTGGTTGAATGATCAACACAAATAATTGGACTAACTAGTTTGGTCTAGATGATATATTCTACAGGTACATAAAGGTTCAACACAAACCAATAAAATATCAAAGTTAGGGTTCAAAATAAAGGAGCAAATGAAACCGAAGAGAACCCGGGTCTGGCGCACCGGACTATCCGGTGTGCCACCGGACAGTGTCCGGTGCACCAGGGTCGTACGACTTCAAACTCTTCACCTTCAAGTTTCTGAGGCCGCGCTCCGCTATAATTCACCGGACTGTCTGGTGTGCCACCGAACTGTCCGGTGCACCAGCGGAGCAACAGCTAGACAGCGCAACGGTCGACTGCACAGTGCCCTGACATCGCTACAGTACGCGGCAGAAGTCAGAGCAACCGCCAGAGGTGCACCGGACAGTGCACAGTACCTGTCCGGTGCGGCACCGGACTGTCCGGTGCCACAAGAAGACAAAGCTCCAACGATCGAAACCGCCAGAACCCTAACGGTTGGTGACGTGGCAGACACACCGGACAGTGTCCGGTGACGCACCGGACTGTTCGGTGCGCCCATCGACAGACAGCCTCCCCAACGGCTTTGTGGTGGTTGAGGGCTATAAATACCCCCCAACCACCACCACTCCAAGCATCCAAGCTTCCAGCACTCCACATTCAATACAAAAGCTAGTGCATTCAATTCTAGACACAATTCAAAAGAATCAAAGCCTCTCCAAGTCCTAAATTCACTCCAAACACCTAGTGACTAGAGAGTTCTTGGATCGCTTTCTTCTTCCTCATTGTTGTTCTCTAAGTGACTTGTAATCAAAGCAAGAGACACCAATTGTGTGGTGGTCCTTGTGGGGTCTAAGTGACCCATTTGATTAAGGAGAAAGCTCACTCGGCCTAAGTGATCGTTTGAGAGAGGGAAAGGGTTGAAAGAGACCTGGTCTTTGTGACCACCTCAACGGGGACTAGGTTTTCAAGAACCGAACCTCGGTAAAACAAATCATCGTGTCATCTGCTTTATTCCTTGGTTGATTTGTTTTCACCCTCTCTTTCGGACTCGGTTTTAATTCTAACGCTAACCCCAGCTTGTAGTGTGTGTTTAAAGTTATAAATTTCAGATTCCGCCTATCCACCCCCCCTCTAGGCGACTTTCAATTGGTATCAGAACCTGGTACTTCATTAGAGTCTAACCACTCGAAGTGATGTCGGGAGATCACGCCAAGAGGGAGATGGAAACGACCACAAGCCACGGAAAGGCTCCATCAAGGGAGTCCGGCGCCAAAGGAAGGGAGGAATCACCTCCCTGCGTCAAGTCGCACCAGAGTGGCGACAAGAAGAAGAAAATGAAGAAAGTGGTCTACTACGAGACCGATTCTTCGTCGCCTTCCACATTCGGCTCCGACGTGCCATCCGTCACTTCTAAGCGCCATGGGCGCAAGAAGTTTAGTAAGATCCCCCTACGCTATCCTCATATTTCTAAACGCACTACTTTACTTTCCGTCCCACTAGGCAAACCACCTATTTTTGATGGTGAAGATGATTGTACGTGGAGTGATAAAATGAGGCATCACCTAACCTCACTCCACGCTAGCATATGGGACATTGTTGAGTTTGGAGCATAGGTACCATCCATGGGGGATGAAGGCTACGACTCGGACGAGGTTGCCCAAATCCGACACTTCAACTCCCAAGCCACCACTATACTCCTCGCCTCTCTATGTCGAGAGGAGTATAATAAGGTGCAAGGGTTGAAGAGCGCCAAGGAAATTTGGGACGTGCTCAAGACCGCGCACGAGGGAGATGAGGTGACCAAGATCACCAAACGGGAGACGATCGAGGGGGAGCTCGGTCGATTCATCCTCAACCAAGGAGAGGAGCCACAAGCCATGTACAACCGGCTCAAAACCTTGGTGAATCAAGTGTGCAACCTTGGGAGTACAAAATGGGATGACCATGAAATGGTCAAGGTTATTCTTAGATCACTCGTATTTCGTAATGCTACTCAAGTTCAATTAATACGTGGTGATCCTAGATATAAGCTAATGTCTCCCGAGGAAGTAATAGGAAAGTTTGTGAGCTTTGAGTTGATGATCAAAGGCTCCAAACACATCGTCAACTTGGAGCAAGGCGCCACCTCCACACCCGAGGTGCAACCTGTCGCATTCAAAGCGATGGAGGAGAAGAAAGAAGAGTCTACATCAAGTAGGCTCCCCATCGACGCCTCCAAGCTCAACAACGAGGAGATGGCGCTCATCATCAAAAGCTTCCGCCAAATCCTCAAGCAAAGGAGGGGGAATGATTACAAACCCCGCTCCAAAAGGGTGTGCTACAAGTGTGGTAAGCCCGGTCACTTTATTGCAAAATGTCCTATATCTAGTGATAGTGACAGGGGCGACGACAAGAGAGGGAAGAAGAAGGAGAAGAAGAAATACTACAAGAAGAAGGGCGGTGATGCCCATGTGTGTTGGGAATGGGACTCCGACATGAGCTCCACCAACTCCTCCTCTGACGAGGACGTCGCCAACATCGCCGTCAACAAGGGACTTCTCTTCCCAAACGTCGGCCACAACTGCCTCATGGCAAAGGATGGCAAAAGAAAGAAGGTAAAATCTAGAGCCTCCACTAAATATACAACATCTAGTGATGAGGGTAGCTCTAGTGAAATGAGGATAATTTACTTACCCTTTTTGCCAACCTTAACATGCAACAAAAAGAAAAGTTGAATGAATTGTTAGGTGCTATTCATGAGAAGGATGAACTCTTGGATAACCAAGAGGAATTCCTTATTAAGGAAAATAAAAAGCATGTTAAGGTGAAGAATGCTTATGCTTAGGAAGTAGAGAAAAATGAAAATTTGACTAAGGAACTTAGCATTTGCCATGACACTATTTCCAACCTTAGAACTGAGAATGTTAATTTAAATGCTAAGGTTGAAAAATCAAATGTTTGCGATGATTCAATTGTCAATCTTAGAAATGAAAATGCTAGTTTAATTGCAAAGGTTGATAAATTGAATGAATCAATTTCTAGCCTTAGGGATGAAAATGCTAGATTAATTTCTAAGGCTAAAGATTTAAATGTTTGCAATGATGCTATTTCCAGTCTTAGAAATGAGAATGCTATTTTACATGCTAAGATTGATGAATTAAATACTTGCAAGCCATCTACATCTACTGTTGAGCATATTGCCATTTGCACTAGATGTAGAGACATTAATGTTGATGCTATTCATGATCACCTAGCTTTAATTAAACAACAAAATGATCACATAGCTCAACTAACTGCTAAAATCAATGAGCATGAGATAGAAAATGGAAATTTTAAATTTGCTAGAAGCATGCTCTATAATGGGAGACGCCCTAGCATCAAGAATGGCATTGGTTTCCAACAGGGAAGCAATGTCAAAATTAATGCCCCTAAGAAATTGTCTAGTTTTGTTAAGGGCAAGGCTCCCATGGCCTAGGATAACGAGGGTTACATTTTACATCCTGCTGGTTATCCTGAGCACAAGATTAGGAGAATTCATGCTAGGAAGTCTCATTCTGGTTCCCATCATGCTTTTATGTATAAGAATGAGGCATCTAGCTCTAGGCAATCAACCCATGTTAAATTGTCTAAAAAGAAAACTCCTACTGCATCATATGAACCTAATGTTTCATTTAAGACTTTTGATGTTCTTATGTGCTTACTAACAAATCAGGCAAAGTAGTTGCCAAATATGTTGGGGCAAACACAAGGGGTCAAAGACTTGTGTTTGGGTACCCAAGGTGCTTGTTTCTAATGTGAAAGGACCCAAGACCGTTTGGATACCTAAGAACAAGGCCTAAATTATTTTGCAGGTTTATGCATCCGGGGGCTCAAGTTGGATCATTAATAGAGGATGCACAAACCATATGACAAGGGAGAAAAAGATGTTATCCTCCTACGAGAAAAATGAAGATCACCAACGAGCTATCACATTCGAGGATGGAAATCAAGGTTTGGTCAAAGGACTTGGTAAAATTGCTATATCACCTGACCATACCATTTCCAATGTTTTTCTTGTAGATTCTTTAGATTATAATTTGCTTTCAGTTTCTCAATTATGCAAAATGGGTTACAACTATCTTTTTACAGATATAGGTGTTACTGTCTTTAGAAGAAGTGATGATTCAGTAGCATTTAAGGGAGTATTAGAGGGTCATCTTGTCGGCGTTTCGAGACCGGGGGGTCCCTCGGGCCGACGAGTGAGTGTCGCCGCGTGCCCCAGCCCAGATAGGTTGAGCGCGTGGGCGAGTGCGAAGGGGGGAAAGGAGCGAGGCGGCCAGAGACCGGCGTGAGAGAGGTGGGAATCCCGCGACCTTCGTGTTCGTCCCGCGCCCAGGTCGGGTGCGCTTGCAGTAGGGGGTTACAAGCGTCCACGCGGGAGAGGGAAGCGAGCGGCCCCAAGAGAGCGCCTGTCCCGTCCTCGTCCCCGCGCGGCCAACCCTCTCTAACAGGGCCCTGGTCCTTCCTTTTATAGGCGTAAGGAGAGGATCCAGGTGTACAATGGGGGTGTAGCAGAGTGCTACGTGTCTAGCGGGGGAGAGCTAGCGCCCTAAGTACATGCCGATGTGGCAGCCGGAGAGATTTTGGCACCCAGCTGGTGTGATGTCGTGGCCGTCGGAGGAGCGACGGAGCCTGGCGGAGGGACAGCTGTCAGAGCGGTTGAGTCCTTGCTGACGTCCTCCTGCTTCCGTAAGAGAGCTGAGAGCCGTCGTTGTCACAGAGCATGCGGGGCGCCATCATTGCCTATCTGGCGGAGCTAGCCAGATGGGACACCGGTCTTGTTCTCTGTGGCCCGAGTCAGCTCGGGGTAGGGTGATGATGGCGCTTCCTGTTGACGTGGCTGGCCTGCGCCCTAGGTTGGGCGACGTGGAGGCTCCTTCGAAGCCGAGGTCGAGTCTGTCTTCCATGGCCGAGGACGAGTCCGAGCCCCTGGGTCGGGCGAGGCGGAGGTCGTTTGGCAGAGGCCAGGGCGGAGTCCGAGCCCTGGGGTCGGGCGAAGCGGAGTTCGTCGTCTTCTGGGGCTGAGCCCGAGTCCGAGCCCTGGGGTCGGGCGAAGCGGAGTTCGTCGTCTTCCAGGACTTAGCCCGAGTCCGAGCCCTGGGTCGGGCGGAGCGGAGTTCGCCGTCTTCCGGGACTTAGCCCGAGTCCGAGCCCTGGGTCGGGCGGAGCGGAGTTCGCCGTCTTCCGGGACTTAGCCCGAGTCCAAGCCCTGGGTCGGGCGGAGCGGAGTTCGCCGTCTTCCGGGACTTAGCCCGAGTCCGAGCCCTGGGTCGGGCAGAGCTTCCTATGGTGCCTTTGGCAGGGCCTGACTGCCTGTCAGTCTCACTCCGTCAAGTGGCACTGCAGTCGGAGTGGCGCAGGCGGCGCTGTCCTTCTGTCAGGCCGGTCAGTGGAGCGGCGAAGTGACGGCGGTCACTTCGGCTCTGCCGGGGGGCGCGCGTCAGGATAAAGGTGTCAGGTCACCTTTGCGTTAAATGCTCCTGCGACTTGGTCAGTCGGTGCGGCGATTTAGTCAGGGTTGCTTCTTAGCGAAGGTAGGGCCTCGGGCGAGCCGGAGATGTGTCCGCCGTTGGAGGGGGGCCTCGGGCGAGGCGGAAATCCTTCGGGGTCGGCTGCCCTTGTCCGAGGCTAGGCTCGGGCGAGGCACGATCGAGTCGCTTGAATGGACTGATCCCTGACTTAATCGCACCCATCAGGCCTTTGCAGCTTTATGCTGATGGGGGTTACCAGCTAAGAATTAGGAGTCTTGAGGGTACCCCTAATTATGGTCCCCGACAGTAGCCCCCGAGCCTCAAAGGGAGTGTTAGCACTCGCTTGGAGGCTTTCGTCGCACTTTTTTGCAAGGGGACCAGCCTTTCTCGGTTGCATTTTGTTCCGGTGGGTGCGCGTGAGAGCACCTAGAGGGGGGGGGGTGAATAGGTGATCCTGTGAAACTTAAACTTATAGCCACAAAAAGTTGTTAAGTGTTAGCACAATAATCGCCAAGTGGCTAGAGAGAAGGTCTTGCACAATACGATAATCACAAAGAATTCAACACAGAGAAGACACAGTGATTTATCTCGTGGTTCGGCCAAGTACAAAACTTGCCTACTCCACGTTGTGGCGTCCCAACGGACGAGAGTTGCACTCAACTCCTCTCAAGTGATCCAATGATCAACTTGAATACCACAGTGTTATGCTTTTCTTTTCTTATCCCGTTCGCGAGGAATCTCCACAACTTGGAGCCTCTCGCCCTTACACTTTTGATGTTCACAAAGAATCACGGAGTAAGGAAGGGAAGCAACACACACAAATCCACAGCAAAATGCGCACACACACGACCAAGAATCGAGCTCAAAAGACTATCTCAAAGTTCTCACTAGAACAGAGCTCGAATCACTGAGAATGACAAACGAATGCGCAAAGACTGAGTGTGGATGATCAAGAATGCTCTAAGGTTGCTTGGTATTCTCCTCCATGCGCCTAGGGGTCCCTTTTATAGCCCCAAGGCAGCTAGGAGCCGTTGAGAGCAATTCTGGAAGGCTGATCTTGCCTTCTGTCATCGGGCGCACCGGACAGTCCGGTGCACACCGGACACTGTCCGGTGCCCGATTTACTTCCTTAAATAGCGAAGCCGACCATTGGCAGACTTGGAGCCGTTGGCGCACCGGACATGTCCGGTGCACACCGGACAGTCCGGTGCCCCCTTCTAGCCGTTGGCTTGGCCACGTGTCGCGCGCAGATTCCGCGGCCGACCGTTGGCCCGGCCGACCGTTGGCTCACCGGACAGTCCGGTGCACACCGGTCAGTCCGGTGAATTTTAGCCGTACGTCATCGGCGAATTCCCGAGAGCGGCCACTTCGCTCGAGCCAGCCTGGCGCACCGGACAGTCCGGTGCCCCAGACCGAAACAGCCTCTTGGCTGTACACAGCCAACTCTTCTCTTTTCTTCTTCTTTCTGTTTCTGATACTTAGACAATTATATTAGTACACAAAACCAATGTACTAAGACTTAGAAACATACCTTTGCTCTTGATTTGCACTTTGTCCATCCATGGGCATAGATTCACATTTAAGCACTTGTGTTGGCACTCAATCACCAAAATACTTAGAAATGGCCCAAGGGCACATTTCCCTTTCAATCTCCCCCTTTTTGGTGATTTATGCCAACACAACATAAAGCAACTAGAACAAGTGCAATATCACTTCAAATAAAAACTCAAATTTATTTTGATTCAATTTGGCATATATGGATCATCCTTTGCCACCACTTGGTTTGTTTTTGCAAATCAAACTCAAAATCCTATCTCTAAGTCAAATCCACTTGTAGAGACATAAAGAGAGGTTTTCCAAAGAAAATTGATTCAAGATTCCAAAAACTCCCCCTTTTTCCCATAATCAACACTTCTCCCTACAAGAGGCCAACTTTTGACAAAAGAGACAATGCAAGAGTTTTGACAAACCAAAAGCTCTATCCTACTATTTTCAAAGTTTCTCAAGTGGTAGCTGATCCATTTATCACTATGGCCTTTATTTTCTCCCCCTTGGGCATCAAGCACCAAAACGGGATCAATCTTGGCCCTTTAACCCCATTGCCTCACCAAAATCTTCAATTAAGAGCAAATAGGCAATAAGAGTTTAAAGATGAACTTGGAATAAGTTACCCTCTTGTCGGGGACCATAATTAGGGGTACCCTCAAGACGCCTAATTCTCAGCTGGTAACCCCCATCAGCATAAAGCTGCAAAGGCCTGATGGGCATGATTAAGTCAGGGATCAGTCCACACGAGTGACTCGATCACGCTTCACCCGAGCCTAGCCTCGGCCGAAGGCAGCCGACCTCGAGAGACTTCCGTCTCGCCCGAGGCCCCCTTTTTATGGCGGACACATCACCGGCTCGCCCAAGGCCTTGGCTTCGCTCAGAAGCAACCTTGACTAAATCACCACACCGACTGACCAAATTGCAGGGGCATTTAACGCACAGGAGGCCTGACACCTCTATCCTGACACGCGCCTCCGGCAGAGCCGAGGTGACCGCCGTCACTCCACCGCTCCACTGGCCAGTCTAACAGAAGGACAGCGCCGCCTGCGCCACTCCGACTGCAGCGCCACTCCACAGAGTAAGTCTGACAGGCAGTCAGGCCTCGACAAAGGCGCCACGGCGAACTCCGCTCCGCCCGACCCCAGGGCTCGGACTCGGGCTAAGACCCGGAAGACAGCGAACTCCGCTCCGCCCGACCCCAGGGCTCGGACTCGGGCTAAGACCCGGAAGACGGCGAACTCCGCTCCGCCCGACCCCAGGGCTCGGACTCGGGCTAAGACCCGGAAGACGGCGAACTCCGCTCCGCCCGACCCCAGGGCTCGGACTCGGGCTAAGACCCGGAAGACGGCGAACTCCGCTCCGCCCGACCCCAGGGCTCGGACTCGGGCTAAGACCCGGAAGACGGCGAACTCCGCTCCGCCCGACCCCAGGGCTCGGACTCGGGCTAAGACCCGGAAGACGACGAAACTCCGCCTCGCCCGACCCCAGGGCTCGGACTCCGCCCTGGCCTCGGCCGAACGACTTCCGCCTCGACCGACCCCTTGGCTCGGGCTCGGCCACGGCAACAGAAGGCAGACTCAACCTCGGCTTCGGAGGAAACCCCACGTCGCCCTGCCTAGGGCACAGACCGCCACGTCAACAGGAGGCACCATCATCATCCCACCCCGAATCGACTCGGGTCACGGAGAACAAGACCGGCGTCTCATCCGGCCAGCTCCGCCAGAGAGGCAATGATGGCGCTCCACAAGCTCTATGACGACGGCGGCCCCTAGCTCTCTTACGGAAGCAGGACAACGTCAGCAGGGACTCGACCGCTCCAACAGCTATCCCTCCATCAGGCTCCGCCGCACCTCCAACAGCCACGACATCACGCCAGCAGGGTGCCCAGATCTCTCCGGCTGCCACATTGGCATGTACCTAGGGCGCTAGCTCTCCCTCCGCTAGACACGTAGCACTCTGCTACATCCCCATTGTACACCTGGATCCTCTCCTTACGACTATAAAAGGAAGGACCAGGGCCTTCTCAGAGAAGGTTGGCCGCGCGGGACCGAGGACGGGACAGGCGCTCTCTTGGGGCCGCTCGCTTCCCTCACCCGCGTGGACGCTTGTAACCCCCCTACTGCAAGCGCACCTGACCTGGGCGCGGGACGAACACGAAGGCCGCGGGACTTCCACCTCTCTCACGCTCGGCTCCGGCCGCCTCGCCTCTCCCCCCTTCGCGCTCGCCCACGCGCTCGACCCATCTGGGCTGGGGCACGCAGCACACTCACTCGTCGGCTTAGGGACCCCCCTGTCTCGAAACGCCGACAGTTGGCGCGCCAGGTAGGGGCACGCTGCGTGCTGACGAACAGCTCCCCGTCAAGCTCCAGATGGGCAGTCTCCAGCAACCTCTCCGGCCCGGGACGGTGCTTCGTTTCGGGACTCTTGAGTTCATGTCCTTCGACGGCAGCTACGACATGACACTTCTTCCACCGCCGCGCGACTACGACAATGGCGGCCGACAACCCGCCCGCCGGCGGCGGAATCGACGACGTCTACCCCGCGTGGTGGAAGAGCAACATTCGGGCTCGCTCCGTTCTCTCCCCCGCCAACGGAGGAGGAGGCGGGGCCGTCAAGGCCAGACGGGAGGCCACGCTTCGCCGGCCGTCGAGCGAATCGACGCCCCCGACGCCCCGACGGAAGGCACGCCGGACGTCGACCTCGCGTTCGAGACGGAGGCAAGCGCCGTCCCCCCGCGGCACGCTGACCCCGAGCAAGAAGACGACGCCGGCGCGCTCGCGGAAAGCCTGCAGGACGTCGCCCTCGAACCAGAGATGACGGCGCAACCAGTCCCCGATGTGACTACGTCGCTCCTCGTCGACCAAAAGGTAATGACTAACTCCCATCTTGCGTCATTTCGACTCGGCCTCAACCCGCCAAACGACCTCGTTTTGGCGGGCGCTCTCATTGAGGCGAGTGCAACCCCACTGAGGTTCTGTATGCGGTCGCCTTGGGACCGACTGACGGACGTCTCGACCTACGGGCCCTCCGGGTCCGAGGAAGATGACGATCCCAGCATCGGTTGGGATTTCTCCGGACATGGCAACCCCAGTGCCATGCGGGACTTCATGACCGCATGTGACTACTGTCTATCCGACCGTTCCGACGGAAGCCGCAGCCTCGGTGACGAGAGCTGCGGCCCAAGCCGCGAATGTTTCCACATCGAGCTAGGGGATCCCACCGAAGGCAACCATCTTGGCATGCCGGAGGATGGTGATCTCCCTAGGCCGGTGCCTCGCGCCGACATCCCACGGGAGCTAGCTGTGGTCCCCGCTCCGGCGGGGGGTTACGACCCACAACTCGAGCAAGTCCGCGAGGCGCAGGCCAGGCTCAACGAGGGAACAGGGGTGCTTGAGCCGATCCGTCGGGACGCCGGACAGGCATGGGTGGGCCAACCCCTGGCCGGAGAAATACGTCATCTGCCCCAAGGTCTCCAGCACCGCGTCGCCAACGACGTCAGGATCAGGCCGCCGCCCGCATCCAGCGGGGTCGGTCAGAACCTGGCGACCGCAGCGATGCTCATCCGCGCGATGCCAGAGCCGTCAACCACCGAGGGGCGGCGAATCCAGGGAGAACTCAAGAATCTCCTGGAAGGCGCTGCGGCCCGGCGGGCCGAGAGCACTGCATCCCGGAGGCAAGGATATCCCTCGGAACCTCATGCCGCGACTTCCCGATTCATGCGGGAGGCCTCGGTCTACACCGGGCGCACGCGCAACACCGCGCCTGCGGCCCCGGGCCACCTCGGCAACGAGCACCATCGACGCGACCGTCGGGCTCACCTCGACGAAAGGGTGCGCCAAGGCTACCACCCCAGGCGTGGGGGGCGCTACGACAGCGGGGAGGATCGGAGTCCTTCGCCCGAACCACCCGGTCCGCAGGCCTTCAGTCGGGCCATCCGACGGGCGCCATTCCCGACCCGGTTCCGACCCCCGACTACTATCACAAAGTACTCGGGGGAAACGAGACCGGAACTGTGGCTCGCGGACTACCGCCTTGCCTGCCAACTGGGTGGAACGGACGACGACAACCTCGTCATCCGCAACCTCCCCCTGTTCCTCTCCGACACTGCTCGCGCCTGGTTGGAGCACCTGCCTTCGGGGCAGATTTCCAACTGGGACGACTTGGTCCAAGCCTTCGCTGGCAATTTCCAGGGCACATACGTGCGCCCCGGGAACTCCTGGGACCTTCGAAGCTGCCGGCAACAGCCGGGGGAGTCGCTCCGGGACTACATCCGGCGATTCTCGAAGCAGCGCACCGAGCTGCCCAACATCACCGACTCGGATGTCATCGGCGCGTTCCTCGCCGGCACCACTTGCCGCGACCTGGTGAGCAAGCTGGGTCGCAAAACCCCCACCAGGGCGAGCGAGCTCATGGACATCGCCACCAAGTTCGCCTCCGGCCAGGAGGCGGTCGAGGCTATCTTCCGAAAGGACAAGCAGCCCCAGGGCCGCCCGTCGGAAGAAGCTCCCGAGGCGTCTGCTCCGCGCGGCGCCAAGAAGAAAGGCAAGAAGAAGTCGCAATCGAAACGCGACGCCGCAGACGCGGACCTTGTCGCCGCCGCCGAGTATAAGAACCCTCGGAAGCCCCCCGGAGGTGCAAACCTCTTCGACAAGATGCTCAAGGAGCCGTGCCCCTACCATCAGGGGCCCGTCAAGCACACCCTCGAGGAGTGCGTTATGCTTCGGCGTCATTTCCACAGGGCCGGGCCACCCGCCGAGGGTGGCAGGGCCCACGACGACGACAAGAACGAAGAGCACCCAGCAGGGGGGTTCCCCGAGGTCCGCGACTGCTTCATGATCTATGGAGGGCATGCGGCGAATACCTCGGCTCGGCACCGCAAGCAAGAGCGCCGGGAGGTCTGCTCGGTGAAGGTGGCGGCGCCAGTCTACCTAGACTGGTCCGACAAGCCCATCACTTTCGACCGGGCCGACCACCCCGACCATGTGCCGAGCCCGGGGAAATACCCGCTCGTCGTCGACCCCGTTGTCGGCGATGTCAGGCTCACCAAGGTCCTGATGGACGGAGGCAGCTGCCTCAACATCATCTACGCCGAGACCCTCAAGCTTCTGCGCGTCGATCCGTCCTCCGTCCGAGCAGGTGCTGCGCCCTTCCACGGGATCATCCCTGGGAAGCGCGTCCAGCCCCTCGGGCGACTCGATCTCCCAGTCTGCTTTGGGACACCCTCCAACTTCCGAAGGGAGACCCTGACGTTCGAAGTGGTCGGGTTCCAAGGAACCTACCACGCCGTGCTAGGGAGGCCATGCTACGCGAAGTTCATGGCCGTCCCCAACTACACCTACCTGAAGCTCAAGATGCCGGGCCCCAACGGGGTCATCACCGTCGGCCCCACGTACAAACACACGTTCGAATGCGACGTGGAGTGCGTGGAGTACGCCGAGGCCCTCGCCGAGTCCGAGGCCCTCATCGCCGACCTGGAGAACCTCTCCAAGGAGGTCCCAGACGTGAAGCGCCATGCCGGCAACTTCGAGCCAGCGGAGACGGTCAAGGCCGTCCCCCTCGACCCCAGCGGCGACACCACCAAGCAGATCCGGATCGGTTCCGGGCTCGACCCCAAATAGGAAGCAGTGCTCGTCGACTTTCTCCGCGCAAACGCCGACGTCTTTGAGTGGAGTCCCTCGGACATGCCCGGCATACCGAGGGATGTCGCCGAGCACTCACTGGATATTCGGGCCGGAGCCCGACCCGTCAGGCAGCCTCTGCGCCGATTCGACGAGGAGAAGCGCAGAGCGATTGGCGAAGAGATCCACAAGCTAATGGCGGCAGGGTTCATCAAAGAGGTATTCCATCCCGAATGGCTTGCCAACCCTGTGCTTGTGAGGAAGAAAGGGGGGAAATGGCGGATGTGTGTGGACTACACTGGTCTCAACAAAGCATGTCCGAAGGTTCCCTACCCTCTGCCTCGCATCGACCAAATCGTGGATTCCACTGCTGGGTGCGAAACCCTGTCCTTCCTCGATGCCTACTCGGGGTATCACCAGATCCGGATGAAAGAGTCCGACCAGCTCGCGACTTCTTTCATCATGCCGTTCGGCATGTACTGCTACGTCACCATGCCGTTCGGCCTGAGGAATGCAGGCGCGACGTACCAGCGGTGCATGAACCATGTGTTCGGCGAACACATCGGTCGCACAGTCGAGGCCTACGTCGATGACATCGTGGTCAAGACACGAAAGGCTCCCAACCTCCTCTCCGACCTTGAAGTGACATTCCGGTGCCTCAAGGCGAAAGGAGTCAAGCTTAATCCTGAGAAGTGTGTCTTCGGGGTGCCCCGAGGCATGCTCCTAGGGTTCATCGTCTCTGAGCGAGGCATCGAGGCCAACCCGGAGAAGATTGCGGCCATCACCAGCATGGGGCCCATCAAGGACTTAAAAGGGGTACAGAGGGTCATGGGATGCCTCGCGGCCCTGAGCCGCTTCACCTCACGCCTCGGCGAAAGAGGTCTGCCTCTGTACCGCCTCTTAAGGAAGGCCGAGTGTTTCGTTTGGACCCCTGAGGCCGAGGAAGCCCTCGGCAACCTGAAGGCGCTCCTTACAAAGGCGCCAGTCTTGGTGCCGCCGGCGGACGGAGAAACCCTCTTGGTCTACGTCGCCGCGACCACTCAGGTGGTTAGCGCCGCGATTGTGGTCGAAAGGCAGGAGGAAGGGCATACATTGCCCGTTCAGAGGCCGGTCTACTTCATCAGCGAAGTGCTGTCCAAGACTAAGATCCGCTACCCACAAGTTCAAAAGCTGCTGTATGCTGTGATCCTGACGAGGCGGAAGCTACGACACTACTTCGAGTCCCATCCGGTAACTGTGGTGTCATCCTTCCCCCTGGGGGAGATCATCCAGTGCCGAGAGGCCTCGGGCAGGATCGCAAAGTGGGCAGTGGAGATCATGGGCGAAACGATCTCGTTCGCCCCTCGGAAGGCCATCAAGTCCCAAGTGTTGGCGGATTTCGTGGCTGAATGGGTCGACACCCAACTACCAACGACTCCGATCCAACCGGAGCTCTGGACCATGTTTTTCGACGGGTCGCTGATGAAGACGGGGGCCGGTGCGGGCCTTCTCTTCATCTCGCCCCTCGGAAAGCACTTGCGCTACGTGCTGCGCCTCCACTTCCCGGCGTCCAACAATGTGGCCGAGTACGAAGCTCTGGTCAACGGATTGCGGATCGCCATCGAGCTAGGGGTCAGACGCCTCGACGCCCGCGGTGATTCGCGGCTCATCATCGACCAAGTCATGAAGAACTCCCACTGCCGCGACCCGAAGATGGAGGCCTACTGCGACGAGGTTCGGCGCCTGGAAGACAAGTTCTTCGGGCTCAAGCTCAACCACATCGCTCGGCGCTACAACGAAACCGCAGACGAGCTGGCCAAGATAGCCTCGGGGCGAACGACAGTCCCCCCGGACGTCTTCTCCCGGGATCTGCATCAACCCTCCGTCAAGCTCGACGACGCGCCCGAGCCTGAGGTACCCTCGGCTCAGCCCGAGGTACCCTCGGCTCAGCCCGAGGTACCCTCGGCCCCCGAGGGCGGGGCGTTGAACGTCGAGGAAGGGCAGAGCGGGGCCACGCCAGACCAAGATTGGCAGGCCCCATACCTGCAATATCTCCGTCGAGGAGAGCTACCCCTCGACCAAGTCGAGGCTCGGCGGGTAGCGCGACGCGCCAAGTCATTCGTCTTGCTGGGCGACGAAGAGGAACTCTACCATCGCAGCCCCTCGGGCATCCTCCAGCGATGCATCCCCATCGCCGAAGGTCGGGAACTGCTGCAAGAAGTACACTCGGGGGCTTGCGGCCACCACGCAGCACCCCGAGCCCTTGTTGGAAATGCCTTCCGGCAAGGCTTCTACTGGCCAACGGCGGTGGCTGACGCCACTAGAATTGTCCGCACCTGCGAAGGGTGCCAATTCTATGCGAAGCGGACACACCTGCCCGTTCAGGCTCTGCAGACAATACCCATCACCTGGCCCTTCGCTGTATGGGGTCTGGACCTCGTCGGTCCCTTGCAGAAGGCGCCCGGGGGCTACACGCACCTGCTGGTCGCCATCGACAAATTCTCCAAGTGGATCGAGGTCCGACCCCTGAACAGCATCAGGTCCGAGCAGGCGGTGGCATTCTTCACCAACATCATCCATCGCTTCGGGGTCCCGAACTCCATCATCACCGACAACGGCACCCAGTTCACCGGCAAAAAATTCTTGGATTTTTGCAAAGATCACCATATCCGGGTGGACTGGGCCGCCGTGGCTCATCCCATGTCGAATGGGCAGGTAGAGCGTGCCAACGGCATGATTCTACAAGGGCTCAAGCCTCGGATCTACAACGACCTCAACAAGTTCGGCAGGCGATGGATGAAGGAACTCCCCTCGGTGGTCTGGAGCCTAAGGACGACGCCGAGTCGTGCCACGGGCTTCACGCCGTTTTTCCTGGTCTACGGGGCTGAAGCTATCTTGCCCACTGACCTGGAATACGGCTCCCCAAGGGCGAGGGCCTACACCGAACAAAGCAACCAAGCCAGCCGAGAGGAATCGCTGGACCAGTTGGAGGAAGCTCGGGACAGGGCCTTACTACACTCGGCGCGGTACCAACAGTCCCTGCGACGCTACCACGCCCGAGGGGTCCGGTCCCGAGAACTCCAGGTGGGCGACCTGGTGCTTCGGCTGCGACAAGACGCCCGAGGGAGGCACAAGCTCACGCCCCCCTGGGAAGGGCCATTCGTCATCGCCAAAGTTCTGAAGCCCGGAACATACGAGCTGGCCAGCAATCAAGGCGAGATCTACGGCAACGCTTGGAACATCAAACAGCTACGTCGCTTCTATCCTTAAGATGTTTTCAAGTTGTTCATATACCTCGCACCTACGCAAAGTTTAGTTGTCAAGGAAGGGTCGGCCTAGCCTCGGCAAAACCCGACCCTCCCTCGGGGGCTAAAAGGGGGGAGACCCCCTCTGCGTCGAATTTTTCCTCGAAAAAGGATCTCTTTTTAGCAGGATTTCTTTCGTGCTTCTTGACTACTTCGGAAAGCGGATCCTGGAAACGACGAGGTACACGTAAGCAGCCAAGGCTGACCGAGCCGAGGGACTCCTACGCCTCCGGGATACGGATACCTCACTCGTCCCCTTCTGCGATAAGTAACTTGCGCTCGGATAAAACGACTCCGTGGACCGAACGAGTCATCACGTTCGGAAGCTCTCCTGCCGAAGCAGTCCTTCAAGCTTTCTCGACTAAGTCGGGGGCAGGGCCTCATGGACGGGTGAAAGTACGCGTAAGCGGCAAGGCCGACCGAGCCGAGGGATTCCCACGCCTCTGGGATACGGATACCTCACTCGTCCCTTCCGCGAAAAGCAGCTCTTGCTCACACAAACATCCCTGTTACCGACGAAGTCCAGATGCTCGAAACAGGAGGAAAAAAGGCGCAGCTTCGCAAGTGCAGCGAGGGTGTTTTCTTCTGGCCTCGGCGGCCGCAGGAAGCACACGCTACAAGATGATCGGATCCTGCAGGCTCGGGTCTTCACGCCGAAGGGAGCTGTAGCACCCTCGGCATCGACGACGCCTTCAGCAAAGCCCGACCCAGCCTCGGGCGGCGCCGCGGTTCAGGGGCTCCTCCGGGAATCCGGCCCGAGCAGGCGGCTCAACCGGTTACCCCTGGGGCCTCGGTCAACCGGCTCCCAAGGGCGCCAGCCCGATCCGAGGCCTCGACTGATCGACTTTGGCGTCGGCCCCGCTGACGGACAACACGGCTAGGCTCCGGCCAACCAGGTTCCCATTCTCGAGCCAACTCCGCCTCTGTTCATACTGATATCGCTACCCCCGGCCTCGATCCACCGAAGGGCGACCGAGGGGTCTCTTCAACTAAGCTAGAGGAGCCTCACATAACAAGGCCGAACGGGCCGAGGGATTCCTACGCCTCCGGGATACGAATACCTCACCCGTCACCTTGACACGGGGCAACTCATGCTTGGTAAAGCGGTTCAGATAATCAAACAGGCGAGACCTAGTGCTCGAAAATGAGGAAAAAACACGGCTCCGTGCCAAAATTACATACACGTTCAGGCCTCGACAGCCACAATGAACGAACTCACTGGCATTCGAAGTGCCATTACAAACGGAACTCCGGTTCCCCCTCCGCAGGTACGAACAACCCCACTCCGAGGGGGAAGGCCTGCGGAGCAACGGAAGGCCAACGAACGGCGCGCCGTCACCTACTCCAGCAGTGGCGACGACGGCGACTTCTGCTCCGGGGGGCCGAACAGCGGCAACGCTGACCTCAGGGTGGATGCCGCTGCCAGGAGGCCCCCGCCCGTGCCAAAACTCGTGAGGCAAGGACGGGCAGAAGGCCGTAGAAGTTGGAGGTCAGCCCGTGGCCAGTCCCGGCCGTCGCGCCGGCGGAAGAACCTCTTCCGGCTGCCGTGGCAGACGCCGACGCCGCAAGTGGCCCCGAAGCCACTCGCGGCTGAAGACCAGGCACGCTGCAGCTGCCGGACGCCACGGGCAATGCCCGCTTCTCCCCCCATCACTGAGTGAAGGAGCGGGCCACCGCCCACGCAGGGGCCGACCCCAACTCGGCACTCTCCCCTCCCCAGCCTTGGTGATGAAAATCCTTGAGGCTGAGGAAGGGGCAGAGGCCGCAACCCGGCTCGCTTTCCCCCACCATCAAGCTGGAGGTCGCCATCTCGGGTGACCGCCGGTGAAGGGGTGCGACCGGGCTGCGTGATGAAAATCCTTGAAGCCGAACGATGGCTGAGAGGTACCAGCTCCCATGGAGTTGCGTTCCTCCAACGAGGAGGCGGAAAGGCGGCGGATACCCCCCATCCGGGGGCTTGGAAGACGGGAAGACCCGACGCTTAAGGGAGGAAGAAGACATGGTTGCCTTACGAAGGGAGCCTCCCTCCTTTTAAAGGCAACTCCCCATACGTGCGCCCCCAAGCGCCGCGGGCCGAGTCTTCTCCAACACGCTCCAAGGCCCTCCCCTGCGACTCGGGGGCTGGGTCCCGCATGTCATGCAAGCCGGCTCAGGGCAGAAGAAGCCAAACCGCCGCGCATGGTGCGCACGACCGTCCAGCGGTTACAGGCGACCCCCCATTTTCGCCCAGACCAACGGGCGGAAGGGGCGGGCAGCCATGCAGGCGGCATGCAACCGCGCCAGATGGACGCGCTTCTCCGACTTCCGACACGCCAGCCTGGAACCCAGGCCCACGCGTCGAGCAACCGGCACGCCAGTTGCTGCATGCAAGCAACCGCACCGCCACTTGTGCCACCATCGCGCCTCTTCGGTTGCGAAGCCTGTGCCACGACTCGAGGCGACCCAACAGCGCCAGACTGGCGCGTCGGTCAAAGCAACCGAAAGTGGGCCAGCAGTAATAGCGGTGGCAGGCGGGCGGGCACAGCAGTCACGTCGTCAGCCAGGCTCACGTCCCATCCTGAGACAGCAAGGGAGCCTCCTCTCACGGCGTAAAGATGGTGCACCCGTGACCCATTCCTCGAACGGATCGCACGCGCGCAACGGCCGCCCCGCCAACCACTCACCCCGTCGCATTAACTCCGCGGCGAGACACACGGCGCTTCTGGCAGGAGGAGCGCGCGACGCTTCACCTTCGCCGTAATAACCGCGTCAGAAAAGGTACGCCACGTCGTCCGATTTCGTATCCTTTTCCGTTTTCCTCTTTCTCTATCTCTTGCAACAGGGACCGGGAAAGGGGGATACCCCGAAAGGGATCCTTCTCCGCGAAGGAACCGGGCTCCGAGCCCCCCATTACTGATCAGGGGTTCGAAGGCTGGCCCCCCGAGGGTTCAACAGTCGCCTCAGATCGCGTGGGCCCGACACCCACTACTGGTCAGGGGTTCGAAGGCCAGCCCCCCGAAGGGCTTCATGGCCGCCTCAGGCTACTCGGGCTCCGCGCCCATTACTGATCAGGGGTTCGAAGGCTGGCCCCCGAAGGGTTCACAGTCGCCTCAGACACCGAGCGAGGGATGACCAGGGGTACGTTCGATACATAACCGAGGCTCGGGCTGCGCTCCCGAGGTACCCTAGGACATTTCCGAGACCAGTGGGAACGATCTTGTAACGGAATCCCATCGGAGGGAGGCATCGAGCCCTCGGACCCCGTCGCCAGGGGACCGGGTCCGGCAAATCACCCGCAGGTACTTTTGGGCGTGCCTCTGGGCCCCTAGCCGACCCCCAACGAACGGGGCACGGACGTCCACTCGGATTACCCGCTTGCAGCTCACCGGAGACACCATGTTCGGTGCCCATCGAGGGTAACATGGCGCACTCCCCCCCTCCTCCTTGCGGAAAGGCGACGAAGGGGCGTATGTAAAAAGCCGAGTCTGTCCCTGATCGTCCTCTCGCCCTGTGCAGAGGCTCGGGGGCTGCTCTCGCAAAAACCGGCTCCGGCCAAATCGTTGACAGCGTCAACATACCAGCCCGAGAGTTTGGGCCCCGACCGTGCACCCGGGCTACGGCCAGTTCGCATGAGGGAACGACCAGACCAGCCAAAGTATTAAGACCTCGAAGGAGTGTAACCACTCCTCCGAGGCCTCGGGGGCTACACCCGGCGGGTGCGCTCGCGCGCACCCACCGGAACGAAATGCAACCGAGAAAGGCTGGTCCCCTTGCAAAAAAGTGCGACAAAAGCCTCCAAGCGAGTGCTAACACTCCCTTCGAGGCTCGGGGGCTACTGTCGGGGACCATAATTAGGGGTACCCTCAAGACGCCTAATTCTCAGCTGGTAACCCCCATCAGCATAAAGCTGCAAAGGCCTGATGGGCATGATTAAGTCAGGGATCAGTCCACATGAGTGACTCGATCACGCTTCACCCGAGCCTAGCCTCGGCCGAAGGCAGCCGACCTCGAGAGACTTCCGTCTCGCCCGAGGCCCCCTTTTTATGGCGGACACATCACCGGCTCGCCCAAGGCCTTGGCTTCGCTCAGAAGCAACCTTGACTAAATCACCACACCGACTGACCAAATTGCAGGGGCATTTAACGCACAGGAGGCCTGACACCTCTATCCTGACACGCGCCTCCGGCAGAGCCGAGGTGACCGCCGTCACTCCACCGCTCCACTGGCCAGTCTGACAGAAGGACAGCGCCGCCTGCGCCACTCCGACTGCAGCGCCACTCCACAGAGTAAGTCTGACAGGCAGTCAGGCCTCGACAAAGGCGCCACGGCGAACTCCGCTCCGCCTGACCCCAGGGCTCGGACTCGGGCTAAGACCCGGAAGACGGCGAACTCCGCTCCGCCCGACCCCAGGGCTCGGACTCGGGCTAAGACCCGGAAGACGGCGAACTCCGCTCCGCCCGACCCCAGGGCTCGGACTCGGGCTAAGACCCGGAAGACGGCGAACTCCGCTCCGCCCGACCCCAGGGCTCGGACTCGGGCTAAGACCCGGAAGACGGCGAACTCCGCTCCGCCCGACCCCAGGGCTCGGACTCGGGCTAAGACCCGGAAGACGGCGAACTCCGCTCCGCCCGACCCCAGGGCTCGGACTCGGGCTAAGACCCGGAAGACGGCGAACTCCGCTCCGCCCGACCCCAGGGCTCGGACTCGGGCTAAGACCCGGAAGACGACGAAACTCCGCCTCGCCCGACCCCAGGGCTCGGACTCCGCCCTGGCCTCGGCCGAACGACTTCCGCCTCGACCGACCCCTTGGCTCGGGCTCGGCCACGGCAACAGAAGGCAGACTCAACCTCGGCTTCGGAGGAAACCCCACGTCGCCCTGCCTAGGGCACAGACCGCCACGTCAACAGGAGGCGCCATCATCATCCCACCCCGAATCGACTCGGGTCACGGAGAACAAGACCGGCGTCTCATCCTGCCAGCTCCGCCAGAGAGGCAATGATGGCGCTCCACAAGCTCTATGACGACGGCGGCCCCTAGCTCTCTTACGGAAGCAGGACAACGTCAGCAGGGACTCGACCGCTCCAACAGCTGTCCCTCCATCAGGCTCCGCCGCACCTCCAACAGCCACGACATCACGCCAGCAGGGTGCCCAGATCTCTCCGGCTGCCACATTGGCATGTACCTAGGGCGCTAGCTCTCCCTCCGCTAGACACGTAGCACTCTGCTACATCCCCATTGTACACCTGGATCCTCTCCTTACGACTATAAAAGGAAGGACCAGGGCCTTCTCAGAGAAGGTTGGCCGCGCGGGACCGAGGACGGGACAGGCGCTCTCTTGGGGCCGCTCGCTTCCCTCACCCGCGTGGACGCTTGTAACCCCCCTACTGCAAGCGCACCTGACCTGGGCGCGGGACGAACACGAAGGCCGCGGGACTTCCACCTCTCTCACGCTCGGCTCCGGCCGCCTCGCCTCTCCCCCCTTCGCGCTCGCCCACGCGCTCGACCCATCTGGGCTGGGGCACGCAGCACACTCACTCGTCGGCTTAGGGACCCCCCTGTCTCGAAACGCCGACACCTCTCATCGGAGTGCAGTGGAAGTCTTTCACGGTCCAAGTCCACCTTTCCCTTTCAAACCTTCTTTGAGACTAAAACAATCAAACTCAAATAAACGGTTAGTCTCAAAGGGTCAAGTTGTAACACATCTCCCCCGAAATATGTGCATTACTGGCACAAGGACTTGTGAGGTCCGGGAAGTGCTTGTACAACTTGAGCACCATAATAAGCAACACAATGCAGAATGAACATGATTAAGGGCATAAACACATGTATGCTATAAATCAATCCAGGTTCCGCGAATCTAAGACATTTAGCTCACTACGTAACCTGCAAAAGGTCTTCTCATCTAGAGGCTTAGTGAAGATATCGGCTAGCTGGTTCTCGGTGCTAACATGAAACACTTCGATATCTCCCTTTTGCTGGTGGTCTCTCAAAAAGTGATGCCGGATGTCAATGTGCTTTGTGCGGCTGTGTTCAACAGGATTTTCCGCCATGCGGATAGCAATCTCATTGTCACATAGGAGTGTGACTTTGCTCAGATTGTAGCCAAAGTCCCGAAGGGTTTGCCTCATCCAAAGTAGCTGCGCGCAACACTGTCCTGCGGCAACATACTCGGCCTCAGCGGTGGATAGGGCAACGGAGGTTTGTTTCTTAGAGTTCCACGACACCAGGGACCTTCCTAAGAATTGGCACGTCCCTGATGTACTCTTCCTATCGACCTTACATCCAGCATAGTCGGAATCTGAGTATCCAACCAAGTCAAAGGTAGACCCCTTTGGATACCAGAGCCCGAAGCAAGGCGTAGCAACCAAATATCTAAGAATTCGCTTCACCGCTACTAAGTGACACTCCTTAGGATCGGATTGAAATCTAGCACACATGCATACGCTAAGCATAATATCCGGTCTACTAGCACATAAATAAAGTAAAGACCCTATCATTGACCGGTATGCTTTTTGATCAACGGACTTACCTCCTTTGTTGAGGTCGGTGTGTCCGTCGGTCCCCATCGGAGTCTTTGCGGGCTTGGCGTCCTTCATCCCAAACCGCTTTAGCAGATCTTGCGTGTACTTCGTTTGGGAGACGAAGGTGCCATCTTTGAGTTGCTTCACTTGGAACCCAAGGAAGTAGTTCAACTCGCCCATCATCGACATCTCGAATTTCTGCGTCATCACCCTGCTAAACTCTTCACAAGACTTTTGGTTAGTAGAACCAAATATTATGTCATCGACATAAATTTGACACACAAACAAATCACCATCACATGTCTTAGTAAAAAGGGTTGGATCGGCTTTCCCAACCTTGAAAGCATTAACAATTAGAAAGTCTCTAAGGCATTCATACCATGCTCTTGGGCTTGCTTAAGTCCATAGAGCGCCTTAGAGAGCTTACACACGTGGTCGGGCCGGGTACCGTTCATCCTCGAAGCCAGGGGGTTGCTCCACGTACACCTCCTCCTTGATTGGCCCGTTGAGGAAAGCGCTCTTCACATCCATTTGGAACAACCTGAAAGAATGGTGAGCGGCATATGCTAGCAAGATACGAATTGATTCTAGCCTAGCCACAGGAGCAAAAGTCTCCTCAAAGTCCAAACCTGCGACTTGGGCATAACCTTTTGCCACAAGTCGAGCCTTGTTTCTCGTCACCACTCCGTGCTCGTCTTGTTTGTTGCGGAATACCCACTTGGTTCCCACAACGTTTTGCTTGGGACGAGGCACCAGTGTCCAAACTTCATTGCGCTTGAAGTTGTTGAGTTCCTCCTGCATGGCTAACACCCAGTCCGGATCTAGCAAGGCCTCTTCTACCCTGAAAGGCTCAATAGAAGAGACAAAGGAGTAATGCTCACAAAAATTAACTAATCGAGATCGAGTAGTTACTCCCTTGCTAATATCACCCAGAATTTGGTCGACGGGATGATCCCTTTGAATCATCGCTCGAACTTGGGTTGGAGGTGCCGGTTGTGCTTCTTCCTCCATCACATGATCATTTTGTGCTCCCCCTTGATCACACTCCTCTTGATGAACCTGTTCATCGTTTTGAGTTGGGGGATGCATCATTGTTGAGGAAGAAGGTTGATCTTGCTCCAATTGTTCCTGTGGTCGCACATCACTAATCGCCATGGTGCGCATAGCGGCCGTTGGAACGTCTTCTTCATCTACATCATCAAGATCAACAACTTGCTCTCTTGGAGAGCCATTAGTCTCATCAAATACAACGTCGCTAGAGACTTCAACCAAACCCGATGATTTGTTGAAGACTCTATACGCCTTTGTATTTGAGTCATAACCTAACAAAAACCCTTCTACAGCTTTGGGAGCAAACTTAGAATTTCTACCCTTCTTTACTAGAATGTAGCACTTGCTCCCAAATACACGAAAGTAAGATACATTGGGTTTGTTACCGGTTAGTAGCTCATACGAAGTCTTCTTGAGGAGGCGATGAAGGTAGACCCTGTTGATGGCGTGGCAAGCCGTGTTCACGGCTTCCGACCAGAAACACTCGGGGGTCTTGAATTCTCCAAGCATCGTCCTCGCCATATCGATTAGTGTCCTGTTCTTCCTCTCTACCACACCATTTTGCTGTGGTGTGTAGGGAGCGGAGAACTCGTGCTTGATCCCTTCCTCCTCAAGGAACTCCTCCACTTGAAGGTTCTTGAACTCGGACCCGTTGTCGCTCCTTATCTTCTTCACCTTGAGCTCAAACTCATTTTGAGCTCTCCTGAGGAAGCGCTTGAGGGTCCCTTGGGTTTCAGACTTATCCTGCAAAAAGAACACCCAAGTGAAGCGGGAAAAGTCATCGACAATAACTAGACCATACTTACTTCCTCCTATGCTCAGATAGGCGACAGGTTCGAAGAGGTCCATATGTAGCAGCTCCAGGGGTCTTGATGTTGTCATCACATTTTTGGTGTGATGAGAGCCTCCCACCTGTTTCCCTGCTTGACAAGCTGCACAAGGTCTATCTTTTTCGAAATGAACATTGGTTAGACCTATCACGTGTTCTCCCTTTAGAAGCTTGTGGAGGTTCTTCATCCCCACATGTGCTAAGCGGCAATGCCACAGCCAGCCCATGCAAGTCTTAGCCATTAAGCATGCATCTAGACCGGCCTCTTCTTTTGCAAAATCAACTAAGTAAAGCTTGCCGTCTAGAATACCCTTAAAAGCTAGTGAACCATCACATCTTCTAAAGACAGACACATCTATATTTGTAAACAAACAGTTATATCCCATATTGCATAATTGACTAACAGATAGCAAATTATATCCAAGAGACTCTACTAAAAACACATTAGAGATAGAGTGCTCATTTGAGATTGCAATTTTACCTAACCCTTTTACCTTGCCTTGATTCCCATCACCGAATATTATTGAATCTTGGGAATCCTTATTCTTGACGTAGGAGGTGAACATCTTCTTCTCCCCCGTCATATGGTTTGTGCATCCGCTGTCGATAATCCAGCTTGAACCCCCGGATGCATAAACCTGCAAGGCAAATTTAGGCTTGGGTCTTAGGTACCCAACTTATGTTGGGTCCTACAAGGTTAGTGCAAATATCTTTAGGGACCCAAATGCAAGTTTTGTCTCCCTTGCATTTTGCCCCTAACTTCCTAGCAACTATTTTCCTATCCTTTCTATAAATAGCAAAGGAAGCATTTAAGGCATGATAAATTGTAGAGGGTTCATTCATTACCTTCCTAGGAACATTAACAACATTTCTCCTAGGCATATTATGAACAACATTTCTCCTACCAACATTTCTATTATGCATATAAGAAGAACTAGAAGCAAACATGTCATGAGAATCAAAAGCATCATATGCGTTACATCTCCTATAAGTATTTCTAGATTGTCTCCTATCATGGTACATAAAGGCATGGTTCTTTTTAGCACTACCAGCCATAGGGGCCTTCCCTTTCTCCTTGGCGGGAATGGGAGCCTTATGGCTTGTTAAGTTCTTGGCTTCCCTCTTGAAGCCAAGTCCATCCTTAATTGAGGGATGTCTACCAATCGTATAGGCATCCCTTGCAAATTTTAATTTATCAAATTCGCTTTTGCTAGTCTTAAGTTGGGCATTAAGACTAGCCACTTCATCATTCAATTTAGAAATTGAAACTAAATGATCACTACAAGCATTAATGTCAAAATCTTTACACCTATTACAAGTTTCAACAATTTCTACACAAGAATTAGATTTACTAGCTACTTCTAGTTTAGCATTTAAATCATCATTAAAACTTTTTAACTTAGCAACAGTTTCATGACAAGAAGATAATTCACTAGAGAGCATTTCATTCCTCTTAATTTCTAGAGCAAGAGATTTCTGAGCTTCTACAAATTTATCATGCTCTTCATACAACAAATCCTCTTGCTTTTCTAGAAGTATATTCCTATCATTCAAGGCATCAATTAATTCATTAATTTTGTCTACCTTGGTTCTATCTAATCCCTTGAATAAGCATGAGTAATCTATCTCATCATCATCACTAGACTCATCCTCACTTGAAGAAGCATAAGTACTAGTATTATGAGTGCTTACTTTCTTCTCCCTTGCCATGAGGCAAGTGTGACGTTCGTTGGGGAAGAGGGATGACTTGTCGAAGGCAGTGGCGGCGAGTCCTTCATTGTCGGAGTCGGACGAAGAGCAGTCTGAATCCCACTCCTTGCCAAGATGAGCCTCGCCCTTTGCCTTCTTATAGTTCTTCTTTTTTCTCCCTCTTGTTCCCTTGATCCTGATCACTATCATTGTCGGGACAGTTAGCAATAAAATGACCAAGCTTACCGCATTTGAAGCATGAGCGCTTCCCCTTGGCTTTGGTCTTGCTTGGCTGTCCCTTGCGATCTTTAAGCACCGTCTTGAATCTTTTGATGATGAGAGCCATCTCTTCATCATTAAGTCCGGCCGCCTCAATTTGTGCCACCTTGCTAGGTAGCGCCTCCTTGCTTCGTGTTGCCTTGAGAGCAAGGGGTTGCGGCTCGTTGATCGGACCATTCAAGGCGTCGTCCACGTATCTTGCCTCCTTGATCATCATTCGCCCGCTAACGAATTTCCCAAGAACTTCTTCGGGCGACATCTTGGTGTACCTGGGATTTTCACGAATATTGTTCACCAAATGAGGATCAAGAACGGTAAATGACCTTAGCATTAGGCGGACGACGTCGTGGTCCGTCCATCGCGTGCTTCCGTAGCTCCTTATTTTGTTGATAAGGGTCTTGAGTCGGTTGTATGTTTGAGTTGGCTCCTCGCCCCTTATCATTGCGAACCGTCCAAGCTCGCCCTCCACCAACTCCATCTTGGTGAGTAAGGTGACATCATTCCCCTCATGAGAGATCTTGAGGGTGTCCCAGATCTGTTTGGCATTGTCCAAGCCGCTCACCTTATGGTACTCGTCCCTGCACAAAGAGGCTAGCAACACAGTAGTAGCTTGTGCATTTTTATGAATCTGTTCATTAATAAACATGGGACTATCCGTACTATCAAAGTGCATTCCACTTTCTACAATCTCCCATATGCTAGGATGGAGAGAGAACAAGTGACTACGCATTTTGTGACTCCAAAATCCGTAGTCCTCTCCATCAAAATGAGGAGGTTTACCAAGTGGAATAGATAATAAATGAGCATTAGTACTTTGAGGAATACGAGAGTAATCAAAAGAAAAGTTCGAATTGACCGGTTTCTTTCTCTCGTATTCGTTGTGGTCGTCGTCCTTTTGGGAGGAAGTAGACTCATCGCTGTCGTAGTAGACGATCTCCTTGATGCGTCTTGTCTTCTTCTTCTTCCCATCTTTGCGTCTGTGGCCCGAGCCCGAGTTGTTGGACTTGTCATCCCTTGGCTCGTTGACGAAGGACTCCTTCTCCTTGTCGTTGATCACGATTCCCTTCCCTTTAGGATCCATCTCTTCGGGCGGTTAGTCCCTTTGTGAAGAGAACGGCTCTGATACCAATTGAGAGCACCTAGAGGGGGGGGGGTGAATAGGTGATCCTGTGAAACTTAAACTTATAGCCACAAAAAGTTGTTAAGTGTTAGCACAATAATCGCCAAGTGGCTAGAGAGAAGGTCTTGCACAATACGATAATCACAAAGAATTCAACACAGAGAAGACACAGTGATTTATCCCGTGGTTCGGCCAAGTACAAAACTTGCCTACTCCACGTTGTGGCGTCCCAACGGACGAGAGTTGCACTCAACTCCTCTCAAGTGATCCAATGATCAACTTGAATACCACAGTGTTATGCTTTTCTTTTCTTATCCCGTTCGCGAGGAATCTCCACAACTTGGAGCCTCTCGCCCTTACACTTTTGATGTTCACAAAGAATCACGGAGTAAGGAAGGGAAGCAACACACACAAATCCACAGCAAAATGCGCACACACACGGCCAAGAATCGAGCTCAAAAGACTATCTCAAAGTTCTCACTAGAACGGAGCTCGAATCACTGAGAATGACAAACGAATGCGCAAAGACTGAGTGTGGATGATCAAGAATGCTCTAAGGTTGCTTGGTATTCTCCTCCATGCGCCTAGGGGTCCCTTTTATAGCCCCAAGGCAGCTAGGAGCCGTTGAGAGCAATTCTGGAAGGCTGATCTTGCCTTCTGTCATCGGGCGCACCGGACAGTCCGGTGCACACCGGACACTGTCCGGTGCCCGATTTACTTCCTTAAATAGCGAAGCCGACCGTTGGCAGACTTGGAGCCATTGGCGCACCAGACATGTCCGGTGCACACCGGACAGTCCGGTGCCCCCTTCTAGCCGTTGGCTTGGCCACGTGTCGCGCGCAGATTCCGTGGCTGACCGTTGGCCCGGCCGACCGTTGGCTCACCGGACAGTCCGGTGCACACCGGTCAGTCCGGTGAATTTTAGCCGTACGTCGTCGGCGAATTCCCGAGAGCGGCCACTTCGCTCGAGCCAGCCTGGCGCACCGGACACTGTCCGGTGCACCACCGGACAGTCCGGTGCCCCAGACCGAAACAGCCTCTTGGCTGTACACAGCCAACTCTTCTCTTTTCTTCTTCTTTCTGTTTCTGATACTTAGACAAGTATATTAGTACACAAAACCAATGTACTAAGACTTAGAAACATACCTTTGCTCTTGATTTGCACTTTGTCCATCCATGGGCATAGATTCACATTTAAGCACTTGTGTTGGCACTCAATCACCAAAATACTTAGAAATGGCCCAAGGGCACATTTCCCTTTCAGCGCGCGAGCGCACCCGCCGGGTGTAGCCCCCGAGGCCTCGGAGGAGTGGTTTCACTCCTTCGAGGTCTTAATGCCTCGCGTAATGCTTCGGCTGGTCTGGTTGTTCCCTCATGCGAACTAGCCGTAGCCCGGGTGTACGGTCGGGGCCCAAGCTCTCGGGCTGGTATGTTGACGCTGTCAACGGTTCGGCCGGAGCCGGGTTTGCGAGAGCAGCCCCCGAGCCTCTGCACAGGGCGAGAGGGCGATCAGGGACAGACTCGGCTTTTTGCATACGCCCCTGCGTCGCCTTTCCGCAAGGGGGAGGGGGGGGGAAGCGCCATGTTACCCTCGATGGGCGCCGAACATGGTGTCTCCGGTGAGCTGCAAGCGGGTAATCCGAGTGGACGTCCGTGCCCCGTTCGTTAGGGGTCGGCTAGGGGCCCAGAGGGACGCCCAAAAGTACCTACGGGTGATCTGCCGGACCCGGTCCCCTGGCGACGGGGTCCGAGGGCTCGATGCCTCCCTCTGATGGGATTCCGTTACAAGATCGCTCCCGCTGGTCTCGGAAATGTCCTAGGGTACCTCGGGAGCGCAGCCCGAGCCTTGGTTATGTATCGAACGTACCCATGGTCATCCCTCGCTCGGCGTCTGAGGCGACTGTGAACCCTTCGGGGGCCAGCCTTCGAACCCCTGATCAGTAATGGGCGTGGAGCCCGAGTAGCCTGAGGCGGCTGTGGAACCCTTCGGGGGGCCGACCTTCGAACCTCTGACCAGTAGTGGGTGTAGGGCCCACGCGATCTGAGGCGGCTGTCGAACCCTTCGGGGGGCCAACCTTCGAACCTCTGATCAGTAGGGAGGCTCGGAGCCTGGTTCCTTCACGGGGAAGGATCCTTTTCGGGGTATCCCCCTTTCCCGGTCCCTGCTGCAAGAGATAGAGAAAGAGGAAAAAAGGAAAAGGATACGAAATCGAACGACGCGGCGTACCTTTTTTGTCGCAGTTATTACAGCGAAGGCGAAGCGTCGCCCACTGCTCCCGCCGGAAGCGCCGCCTGTCCTGCCGCGGAGTTAATGCGACAGGGCGAGCGGTCGGCGGGGCGGCCGTTGCGCGTGCGCGAGCCGTTCGAGGAACGGATCACGGGCGCGTTGTCTTCACGCCGTGAGAGGGGGTTCTCTTGCTGCCCCCGGATGGGACGTGAGCTTGGCTGATGACGTGACCGCTGCTCCCGTCCGCCTGCCATCGTCATTACTGCCGGCCCACTTTTGGCCGCATTGACCGCCGCGTCAGGCTGGCGCTGCTGGGTCGTGCGCTGGGTCGCCTCGAGTCGCGGTATTGGTTCCGCAATCGAGGAGGCGTGGTGGTGGCGCAAGTGGCGGTGCAGTTGCTTGCATGCAGCATCCGGCGCGCCGGTTGCGTGAAGCGTGGGCCTGGGCCTCCATGCTGGCGTGTCGGGAGTCGGAGAAGCGCGTCCACTTGGCGCGGTTGCATGCCGCCTGCATGGCTGCCCGCCTCTTTCGCCCGTTGGTCTAGGCAAAAGTGGAGGGTCACTTGTAACCGCTGGACGGTCGTGTGCACCACGCGCGGCGGTTTGGCTTCTTCTGCTCTGAGCCGGTTTGCATGACATGCGGGACCCAGCCCCCGCGCCGCAGGGGAGGGCCTTGGAGCATGTTGGAGAAGACTCAGCCCATGACGGTTGGGGGCGCAAGTAGGGAGAGTTGCCTTTAAAAGGAGGGCGACCCCTTTCGGAAGACGACCATGTCTTCTCGCTCCCTTATGCATTGCGTCTTTCCACCTTCCAAGCCCCCGGATGGGGGATACCCGCCGTTTTTTCGCCTCATCGTTGGAGGAACGCAGCTCCGTGGGAATTGGTACCTTTCAGCCATCGTTCGGCTTCAAGGATTTTCATCATGCAGCCCGGCTGCACCCCTCCGTCGGCGGTCACCCAAGATGGTGACCTCCAGTTTGATGGTGGGGGAAAGCGAGCCGGGCCGCGACCTCTGCCCCTCCCTCAGCCTCAAGGATTTTCGTCATCCAAGCCAAGATGGAGGATGAGGCGAGTCGGGGGGCTGCCTCCGCGTGGGTCGGTTACCCTTTTCTTCCCCTGGCGTCTGGGGGAGAATGGCATCCTCCAGCTTCGCGGAGACTTCCTCCAGCCATGCCGGGAAAGGCGGGCCGCCGTCACTCAGCCAGGGCGCATCACTACGTCCTCCGTCCGGACGATGGTTGCGCCGCGTACCGCGAGGGCGGCGCCCACGCTCTGGGCGGTTCTGGCTAGGGCGAAGACCTGCCGGCGCGCTTCGAGGCGTCGGCAGCCGGAGATGGCTTCTCTACCGATGAGATTGCCAACTCCGCCAGTAGCCCTGGGTCTCCGTCCCCCGGCCTGAATGGCTGGCTCTCGTCCTCGGTGGGTGAGAGTCCTTCTGCCGTAGCACCTGCCCCGAAGCCGCTGCTGAAGCTGCTTCGTTGCCCGGGGCGGGGGTGGTTGTCGCTGTTGCCGGATCGGGCGGCGGCGGGCCGCCCGTCGGCCCGCGATCGCTCCGCGGGTTCCCCAATCTTGTGGGGTTGTTCGTACCCGCGGGGACGGAACCGGAGTTCCGTTTGTAATGGCAATTCGAATGCCAGGGTTTTTTGTTCATTGCGGCTGTCGAGGCCTGAACATGTATGTAATTTGGGCACGGAGCCGTGTTTTTTCCTCATTTTCGAGCACTAAGACTCGCCTGTTGATTATCTGAACCGCTTCACCAAGCATGAGTCACCCCGTGTCAAGGTGACGAGTGAGGTATCCGTATCCCAGAGGCATAGGAGTCCCTCGGCTCGGTCGGCCTTGTTGTCTGAGGCTCCTCTAGCTTAGTTAAAGGGACCCCTTGGCCGCTCTTCGACGAGCCGAGGCCAGGGGTAGCGATATCAGCATGAACAGAGGCAGAGTTGGCTCGAAAATGAAACCTGGTTGGCCGGAGCCTAGCCGGGTTGTCCGTTAGCGGGACCGACGCCGGAGTTGATCAGCCGAGGCCTCGGGTCGGGCTGGCGCCCTTGGAAGATGGTTGGCCGAGGCCCCAGGGGTAACCGGCCGAGCCGCCTGCTCGGACCGGATTCCCGGAGAAGTCCCTGGCAGCGGTTGTCCGGGCGTGACGATGACGTCGTCCTCCAGAGTGGGGATCCTTGGACCGCGTCGCCGTCCGAGGCTAGGTCGGACCTTGCTGAAGGTGTCGTCGATGCCGAGGGTGTTACTGCCCCTTCCAGCGTCAAGACCCGAGCCTGCAGGATTAGAGTGTCTTGTAGCGTGTGCCTTCTGCGGCCGCCGAGGCCAGAATACACACCCTCGCTGTGTTGTAAAGCTGCGTCTCCTTTCCTCTTGTTTCGAGTATCTGGACTTTTTTGTCGGTAACAGGGATGTTTGTGCGAGCGAGAGTTGCTTCTCGCGGAAGGTGACGAGTGAGGTATCCGTATCCCGGAGGCGTGGGAGTCCCTCGGCTCGGTCGGCCTTGCCGCTTACGCGCACTTTCACCCGTCCATGAGGCCCTATCAACGACTCAGTCGAGAAGGCTCGAAGGATCGCTTCGGCAGAAGAGCTTCCGAACGTGAAGACTTGTTCGGTCCGCGGAATCACTTTATCCGAACGCGAGTTACTTATCACAGAAGGTGATGAGTGAGGTATCCGTATCCCGGAGGCGTAGGAGTCCCTCGGCTCGGTCAGCCTTGGCTGCTTACGTGTACTCCGTCGTTTTCAGGATCCACTTTTCGAAGTAGTCAGAAAGCACGAAAGATATTCTGGCAGAAGAGATCTTTTTTCGAGGAAAATTTCAACGCAGAGGGGGTTCCCCCCCTTTTAGCCCCCGAGGGAGGGTCGGGCTTTGCCGAGGCGAGGCCGACCCTTCCTTGATGACTAAACTTTGCGCGGATGCGAGGTATATGAACAACTTGAAAACATCTTAAGGGTAGAAGCGACGTAGCTGTTGGATGTTCCAAGCGTTGCCGTAAACCTTGCCTTGACTGTTGGCCAGCTTGTACGTTCCGGGCTTCAGAACTTTGGCGATGACGAATGGCCCCTCCCAGGGGGGCGTGAGCTTGTGCCTCCCTCGGGCGTCTTGCCGCAGCCGAAGCACCAGGTCGCCCACCTGGAGGTCTCGGGGCCGGACCCCTCGAGCGTGGTAGCGTCGCAGGGACTGCTGGTACCGCGCCGAGTGTAGCAAGGCCTTGTCCCGAGCCTCTTCCAGCTGGTCCAGCGAGTCTTCTCGGCTAGCTTGGTTGCTTTGATCGTTGTAGGCCCTCGTCCTCGGGGAGCCGTATTCCAGGTCAGTGGGCAAGACGGCCTCGGCCCCGTAGACCAGGAAGAACGGCGTGAAACCCGTGGCCCGGCTCGGCGTTGTCCTCAGGCTCCAGACCACCGAGGGGAGTTCCTTCATCCATCGCTTGCCGAACTTGTTGAGGTCGTTGTAAATCCGAGGCTTGAGCCCTTGTAGAATCATGCCGTTGGCACGCTCTACTTGCCCATTCGACATGGGATGAGCTACGGCGGCCCAGTCCACCCGGATGTGGTGATCCTCGCAGAAGTCCAAGAATTTTCTGCCGGTGAACTGGGTACCGTTGTCGGTGATGATGGAGTTCGGGACCCCGAAGCGATGGATGATGTTGGTGAAGAACGTCACCGCCTGCTCGGACCTGATGCAGTTCAGAGGTCGGACCTCGACCCACTTGGAGAATTTGTCGATGGCGACTAGCAGGTGCGTGTAGCCCCCGGGCGCCTTCTGCAAGGGGCCGACGAGGTCCAGCCCCCACACAGCAAAGGGCCAGGTGATGGGTATCGTCTGCAGAGCCTGAGCGGGCAGGTGGGTTTGCTTCGCATAGAATTGACACCCTTCGCAGGTGCGGACAATTCTAGTGGCGTCAGCCACCGCTGTTGGCCAGTAGAAGCCTTGCCGGAAAGCATTCCCGACAAGGGCTCGAGGCGCTGCGTGATGGCCGCAAGCCCCCGAGTGTATCTCTTGCAGGAGTTCCTGACCTTCGGCGACGGAGATGCATCGCTGGAGGATGCCCGAGGGGCTGCGGTGGTAGAGCTCCTTCTCATCGCCCAGCAAGACGAACGACTTGGCGCGTCGCGCTACCCGCCGAGCCTCGACTCGGTCGAGGGGTAGCTCTCCTTGGTGGAGATATTGCAAGTACGGGGTCTGCCAATTTTGATCAGGCGTGGCCCCGCTCCGCTCCTCCTCGATGCGCAGTGCCTCACCCTCGAAGGCCGAGGGTACCTCGGGTTGAACCGAGGCCGCCTCGGGCCGAGCTGAGGGTGCCTCGGGCTGTGCCGAGGGCACCTTGGGCTGGACCGAGGGCGCCTCAGGCTCGGGCGAGTCGTCGATCTTGATGGAGGGTTGATGCAGATCCCGGGAGAAGACGTCCGGGGGAACCGTTGTTCGCCCCGAGGCTATTTTTGTCAGCTCGTCCGCAGTCTCGTTGTAGCGCCGAGCGATGTGGTTAAGCTCGAGCCCGTAGAACTTGTCTTCCAGGCGCCGAACCTCATCGCAGTAGGCCTCCATCTTCGGGTCGCGGCAGTGGGAGTTCTTCATGACTTGGTCGATGACGAGCTGCGAGTCACCACGGGCGTCGAGGCGCCTGACCCCTAGCTCGATGACGATCCGCAACCCGTTGACCAGAGCCTCGTACTCAGCCACATTGTTGGACACCGGGAAATGGAGGCGTAGCACATAGCGTAGGTGTTTCCCGAGGGGCGAGATGAAGAGGAGGCCTGCGCCGGCTCCCGTCTTCATCAGCGACCCGTCGAAAAACATGGTCCAGAGCTCCGGTTGGATCGAAGCCGTCGGTAGCTGGGTGTCGACCCATTCAGCTACGAAGTCCGCCAAGACCTGGGACTTGATGGCCTTCCGAGGGGCGAACGAGATTGTCTCGCCCATGATTTCCACCGCCCACTTTGCAATCCTGCCCGAGGCCTCTCGGCACTGGATGATCTCCCCCAGGGGGAAGGATGACACCACAGTTACCGGATGAGACTCGAAGTAGTGTCGCAACTTCCGCCGCGTCAGGATCACTGCATACAGCAGCTTCTGAACTTGTGGGTAGCGGATCTTGGTTTCGGACAGTACCTCGCTGACGAAGTAAACTGGCCTCTGAACGGGCAATGCATGCCCCTCTTCTTGCCTCTCGACCACAATCGCGGCGCTAACCACCTGAGTGGTCGCGGCGACGTAGACCAAGAGGGCTTCTCCGGTAGCTGGGGGCACCAAGATAGGCGCCTTTGTGAGGAGCGCCTTCAGGTTCTCGAGAGCTTCCTCGGCCTCTGGGGTCCAAGTGAAGCGCTCGGCCTTCCTTAAGAGGCGGTACAGAGGCAGGCCTCTTTCGCCGAGGCGTGAGATGAAGCGACTCAGAGCCGCGAGACATCCCATGACCCTCTGTACGCCCTTTAAGTCCTTGATGGGACCCATGCTGGTGACGGCTGCGATCTTCTCCGGGTTGGCTTCGATGCCCCGCTCGGAGACGATGAACCCCAAGAGCATGCCCCGGGGCACCCCGAAGACACACTTCTCGGGATTGAGCTTGACGCCTTTCGCCTTGAGACATCGAAATGTCACTTCAAGGTCGGAGAGGAGGTCGGAAGCTTTCCTCGTCTTGACTACGATGTCAAAGACGTAGGCCTCGACCGTGCGACCGATGTGTTCGCCGAACACATGGTTCATGCACCGCTGGTACGTCGCGCCCGCATTCCTCAAACCGAACGGCATGGTGACATAGCAGTACATGCCGAAGGGCGTGATGAAAGAAGTCGCGAGCTGGTCGGACTCTTTCATCCTGATTTGGTGGTACCCCGAGTAGGCGTCGAGGAAAGACAAGGTTTCGCACCCAGCAGTGGAATCCACGATTTGATCGATGCGAGGCAGAGGGTAGGGAACCTTCGGACATGCTTTGTTGAGACCAGTGTAGTCTACACACATCCGCCATTTTCCCCCCTTTCTTTCTCACAAGCACAGGGTTGGCAAGCCATTCGGGATGGAATACCTCTTTGATGAACCCGGCTGCCATTAGCTTGTGGATCTCCTCGCCTATCGCTCTGCGCTTCTCCTCGTCGAATCGGCGCAGAGGCTGCTTGACGGGTTGGGCTCCGGCCCGAATATCCAGCGAGTGCTCGGCGACATCCCTCGGTATGCCGGGCATGTCCGAGGGACTCCACGCGAAGACGTCGGCATTCGCACGGAGAAAGTCGACGAGCACTGTTTCCTATTTGGGGTCGAGCCCGGAACCGATCCGGATCTGCTTGGAGGCGTCGCCACTGGGGTCGAGGGGGACGGCCTTAACCGTCTCCACTGGCTCGAAGTTGCCGGCATGACGCTTCACGTCTGGCACCTCTTTGGAGAGGCTTTCCAGGTCGGCGATGAGGGCCTCGGACTCGGTGAGGGCCTCGGCGTACTCCACGCACTCCACGTCGCATTCGAACGCGTGTTTGTACGTGGGGCCGACGGTGATGACCCCGTTGGGGCCCGGCATCTTGAGCTTCAGGTAGGTGTAGTTGGGGACGGCCATGAACTTCGCGTAGCATGGCCTCCCCAGTACCGCGTGGTAGGTTCCTCGGAACCCGACCACCTCGAACGTCAGAGTCTCCCTTCGGAAGTTGGAGGGCGTTCCGAAGCAGACGGGAAGGTCAAGTCGTCCGAGGGGCTGGACGCGCTTCCCGGGAATGATCCCATGGAAGGGCGCAGCGCCTGCTCGGATGGAGGACAGATCGACGCGCAGGAGCCTGAGGGTCTCGGCGTAGATGATGTTGAGGCTGCTGCCCCCGTCCATAAGGACCTTGGTGAGCCTGACGTCGCCGATGACGGGGTCGACGACGAGCGGGTACTTCCCCGGGCTCGGCACGTGGTCAGGGTGGTCAGCTTGGTCGAAGGTGATGGGCTTGTCGGACCAGTCTAGGTAGACTAGCGCCGCCACCTTCACCGAGCAGACCTCTCGGCGCTCTTGCTTGCGATGCCGAGCCGAGGCATTCGCCGCATGCCCACCATAGATCATGAAGCAGTCGCGGACCTCTGGGAACTCTCCTGCTTGGTGATCTTCCTTCTTGTCATCGTCGCGGGCCCTGCCACCCTCCGCGGGTGGCCCGGCCCTGTGGAAGTGGCGCCGAAGCATGACGCACTCCTCAAGGGTGTGCTTGACGGGCCCCTGGTGATAGGGGCACGGCTCCTTGAGCATCTTGTCGAAGAGGTTGGCACCTCCGGGGGACTTCCGAGGGTTCTTGTACTCGGCGGCGGCGACAAGGTCCGCGTCGGCGGCGTCGCGTTTCGCTTGCGACTTCTTCTTGCCTTTCTTCTTGGCGCCGCGCTGAGTAGACGCCTCGGGAGCATCTTCCGGTGGGCGGCCCTGGGGCTGCTTGTCCTTTCGGAAGATAGCCTCGACCGCCTCCTGGCCAGAGGCGAACTTGGTGGCGATGTCCATCAGCTCGCTCGCCCTGGTGGGGGTCTTGCGACCCAACTTGCTCACCAGGTCGTGGCAGGTGGTGCAGGCAAGGAACGCGCCGATGACATCCAAGTCGGTGATGTTGGGCAGCTCGGTGCACTGCTTCGAGAATCATCGGATGTAGTCCCGGAGAGACTCTCCCGGCTGCTGCCGGCAGCTTCGGAGGTCCCAGGAATTCCCGGGGCGCACGTACGTGCCCTGGAAATTGCCGGCGAAGGCTTGGACCAGGTCATCCCAGTTGGAGATCTGCCCCGGAGGCAGGTGCTCCAACCAGGCGTGAGCGGTGTCGGAGAGGAACAGGGGGAGGTTGCGGATGATGAGGTTGTCGTCGTCCGTTCCACCCAGCTGGCAGGCCAGGCGGTAGTCCGTGAGCCACAATTCCGGTCTCGTTTCCCCCGAGTACTTTGTGATAATAGTCGGGGGTCGGAACTGGGTCGGGAACGGTGCCCGCCGGATGGCCCGGCTGAAGGCCTGCGGACCGAGTGGTTCGGGCGAGGGACTCCGATCCTCCCCGCTGTCGTAGCGTCCCCCACGCCTGGTGTGATAGCCTCGGCGCACCCTCTCGTCGAGGTGGGCCCGACAGTCGCGATGATGGTGCTCGTTGCCGAGGTGGCCCGGGGCCGCAGGCGCGGTGTTGCGCGTGCGCCCGGTGTAGACCGAGGCTTCCCGCATGAATCGGGAAGTCGCGGCATGAGGTTCCGAGGGGTATCCCTGCCTTCGGGAGGCAGAGCTCTCGGCCCGTCGGACCGCAGCGCCTTCCAGGAGATTCTTGAGCTCCCCCTGGATTCGCCGACCCTCGGTGGTTGACGGCTCCGGCATCGCGAGGAGAAGCATCGCTGCTGCGGCCAGGTTCTGACCGACCCCACTGGATGCGGGTGGCGGCCTGACCCTGACGTCGTTGGCGACGCGGAGCTGGAGACCCTGGGGCAGGTGACGTATTTCTCCGGCCGGGGGTTGGCCTGCCCATGCCTGCCCGACGTCCCGGCGGATCGGCTCAAGCGCTCCTGCTCCCTCGTCGAGCCTGGCCTGCGCCCCGCGGACTTGCTCGAGCTGTGGGTCGTGACCCCCCGCCGGAACGGGGACCACAGCTAGCTCCCGCGGGATATCAGCGCGAGGCGCCGGCCTAGGGAGATCACCGTCCTCCGGCATGCCGAGATGATTGCCTTCGGAGGGACCCCCTAGATCGACGTGGAAACATTCGCGGCTTGGGCCGCAGTCCTCGTCGTCGAGGCTGCGGCTACCGTCGGAACAGTCGGAGAGGCAGTAGTCACATGCGGTCCTGAAGTCCCGCATGGCACTGGGGTTGCCAAGTCCAGAGAAATCCCAACAGATGCTGGGGTCGTCGTCTTCCTCGGACCCGAAGCGCCCATAGGTCGAGACGTTCGTCAGCCGGTCCCAAGGCGACCGCATGCGAAACCCCAGAGGGTTTGAACTCGCCTCTACGAGAGTGCCCGCCAAAGCAAGGTCGCTAGGCGGGTTGAGGCTGAATCCAAATGACGTAGGATGGGAGTCGGTCGGTACCTTTTGGTCGACGAACGGCGATGAAGTCACGTCGGGGATTGACTGCACCGTCATCTCAGGTACGAGGGTGACGCCTAGCTAGCCTTCCGCGAGCGTGCTGGCGTCGTCCGCTTGCTCGGGATTGGCGTGTCGCGGGGAGACGGCGCTCGCCTTCGTCTCAAACGCGAGGTCGACGCCCGACGCGCCCCCCGTTGGGGCGCTAGGGACGTCGACTCGCTCGACAGCCGACGAGGCGCGGCCTCCCGCTTGGCCTTGGTTGCCCCGCCTCCTCCTCCGTTGGCGGGGGAGAGGACGGGGCGAGCTCGAATGTTGTTCTTCCACCACGCGGGGAAGACGTCGTCGATTCCGCCGCCGGCGGGCAGGCTGTCGGCCGCCATTGTCGTTGTCGCGCGGCGGTGGAAGGAGTATCATGTCGTAGCTGCCGTCGAAGGACATGAACTCAAGACTCCCGAAACGGAGCACCGTCCCGGGTCGGAGAGGTTGCTGGAGACTGCCCATCTGGAGCTTGACGGGAAGCTGTTCGTCAACACGCAGCAGGCCCCTACCTGGCGCGCCAACTGTCGGCGTTTCGAGACCGGGGGGTCCCTCGGGCCGACGAGTGAGTGTCGCCGCGTGGGCGAGTGCGAAGGGGGGAAAGGAGCGAGGCGGCCGGAGACCGACGTGAGAGAGGTGGGAATCCCGCGGCCTTCGTGTTCATCCCGCGCCTAGGTCGGGTGCGCTTGCAGTAGGGGGTTACAAGCGTCCACGCGGGAGAGGGAAGCGAGCGGCCCCAAGAGAGCGCCTGTCCCGTCCTCGTCCCCGCGCGGCCAACCCTCTCTAAGAGGGCCCTGGTCCTTCCTTTTATAGGCGTAAGGAGAGGATCCAGGTGTACAATGGGGGTGTAGCAGAGTGCTACGTGTCTAGCGGGGGAGAGCTAGCGCCCTAAGTACATGCCGATGTGGCAGCCAGAGAGATTTTGGCACCCAGCTGGTGTGATGTCGTGGCCGTCGGAGGAGCGACGGAGCCTGGCGGAGGGACAGCTGTCGGAGCGGTTGAGTCCTTGCTGACGTCCTCCTGCTTCCGTAAGAGAGTTGAGAGCCGCCGTCGTCACAGAGCATGCGGGGCGCCATCATTGCCTATCTAGCGGAGCTAGCCAGATGGGACACCGGTCTTGTTCTCTGCGGCCCGAGTTAGCTCGGGGTAGGGTGATGATGGCGCTTCCTGTTGACGTGGCTGGCCTGCGCCCTAGGTTGGGCGACGTGGAGGCTCCTCCGAAGCCGAGGTCGAGTCTGTCTTCCATGGCCGAGGCCGAGTCCGAGCCCCTGGGTCGGGCGAGGCGGAGGTCGTTTGGCAGAGGCCAGGGCAGAGTCCGAGCCCTGGGGTCGGGCGAAGCAAAGTTCGTCGTCTTCTGGGGCTGAGCCCGAGTCCGAGCCCTGGGGTCGGGCGAAGCGGAGTTCGTCGTCTTCCGGGACTTAGCCCGAGTCCGAGCCCTGGGTCGGGCGGAGCGGAGTTCGCCGTCTTCCGGGACTTAGCCCGAGTCCGAGCCCTGGGTCGGGCGGAGCGGAGTTCGCCGTCTTCCGGGACTTAGCCCGAGTCCGAGCCCTGGGTCGGGCGGAGCGGAGTTCGCCGTCTTCCGGGACTTAGCCCGAGTCCGAGCCCTGGGTCGGGCGGAGCTTCCTATGGTGCCTTTGGCAGGGCCTGACTGCCTGTCAGTCTCACTCTGTCAAGTGGCACTGCAGTCGGAGTGGCACATGCGGCGCTGTCCTTCTGTCAGGCCGGTTAGTGGAGCGGCGAAGTGACGGCGGTCACTTCGGCTCTGCCGGGGGGCGCGCGTCAGGATAAAGGTGTCAGGTCACCTTTGCGTTAAATGCTCCTGCGACTTGGTCAGTCGGTGCGGCGATTTAGTCAGGGTTGCTTCTTAGCGAAGGCAGGGCCTCGGGCGAGCCGGAGATGTGTCCGCCGTTGGATGGGGGCCTCGGGCGAGGCAGAAATCCTTCGGGGTCGGCTGCCCTTGTCCGAGGCTAGGCTCGGGCGAGGCACGATCGAGTCGCTCGAATGGACTGATCCCTGACTTAATCACACCCATCAGGCCTTTGCAGCTTTATGCTGATGGGGGTTACCAGCTGAGAATTAGGAGTCTTGAGGGTACCCCTAATTATGGTCCCCGACACATCTATACTTAGTTGATTTCAATAGAGCTTAACTCGATACTTGCTTAATTGCTAAGACTAATATGGGTTGGCTCTGGCATCGCCGACTAGCCCATGTTGGGATGAAGAATCTTTACAAGCTTCTAAAGGGAGAGCACATTTTGGGACTAACAAATGTTCATTTTGAGAAAGACAGGGTTTGTAGCGCATGTCAAGCAGGAAAGCAAGTTGATACCCATCATCCACACAAAAACATCATGACAACGGACATGCCACTAGAGTTACTCCACATGGATCTATTCGGCCTGATAGCTTACATAAGCATCGGCGGGAGTAAGTACTGTCTAGTAATTGTGGATGATTACTCTCGCTTCACTTGGGTATTCTTTTTGCAGGAAAAATTTCAAACCCAAGATACTTTAAAGGGATTCTTGAGAAGATCTCAAAATGAGTTCGGATTGAGAATCAAAAAGATAAGAAGCGACAACGAGACGAAGTTCAAGAACTCTCAAATTGAAGGCTTTCTTGAGGAGGAGGGCATCAAGCATGAATTCTCTTCTCCCTACACACCTCAACAAAATGGTGTAGTGGAGAGGAAGAATAGAACTCTACTGGACATGGCGAGGACCATGCTTGATGAGTACAAGACTCCGGACCGGTTTTGGGCTGAGGCGATTAACACCGCCTGCTACTCCATCAACCGGCTCTACCTTCACTTAATCCTCAAGATGACATCATACGAACTCCTCACCGGTAAAAAGGCCAATGTTTCATATTTTAGAGCCTTTGGTAGCAAATGTTTTATTCTTGTTAAAAGAGGTAGAAAATCTAAATTTGCTCCCAAGGCTGTAGAAGGCTTTTTACTAGGATATGACTCAAACACAAGAGCATATAGAGTCTTCAACAAATCCACTGGATTAGTTGAGGTTTCTTGTGACATTGTCTTTGATGAGACTAATGGCTCTCAAGTGGAGGAAGTTGATCTTGATGAGCTAGATGATGAAGAGGCTACGTGTGTCGCGCTAAGGAACATGTCCATTGGAGATGTGTGTCCTAAGGAATCCGAAGAGCCCATACAAGCACAAGATCAACCATCATCTTCCGTGCAAGCATCTCCACCAACTCAAAATGAGGAACAGGCTCAGGATATTAAAGAAGAAGATCAAGAAGATGAGCTACCTCAAGAAGAGGCCAATGATCAAGGGGGAGATGAAGATAATCAAGACAAAGAAGATGATCAAGAGATTCAAGGACAAAGACCGCCACACCCAAGAGTCCACCTAGCGATTCAAAGAGATCACCCCGTGAACTCAATTCTCGGTGACATTCATAACGGGGTAACCACTCGATCTCGAGTCACTCATTTTTGTGAACATTACTCTTTTGTGTCCTCTATTGAGCCTTACAAGATTGAGGATGCATTAAGAGATTCGGATTGGGTGATGGCAATGCAAGAGGAACTCAATAACTTCACAAGAAATGAGGTATGGCATTTGGTTCCACGTCCTTATCAAAATGTTGTAGGTACCAAATGGGTATTCCACAACAAGCAAGATGAGCATGGTGTGGTGATAAGGAACAAAGCCCGACTTGTGGCCAAAGGTTATTCACAAGTTGAAGGTTTGGATTTCGATGAAACTTATGCACCCGTAGCTAGGCCTGAGTCAATTCGCATATTATTTGCCTATGCTACTTACGATGGCTTAAAGCTTTATCAAATGGACGTGAAGAGTGCCTTCCTCAATGGACCAATCAAGGAAGAGGTCTATGTTGAGCAACCTCCCGGCTTTGAAGATAGTGAGAACCCTAACCATGTCTATAAACTCTCAAAGGCGCTTTATGGGCTCAAGCAAGCCCCAAGAGCATGGTATGAATGCGTGCGAGATTTTCTAATCACTAATGGCTTCAAAGTCGGAAAAGCCGATCCTACTCTCTTTACTAAAACTGTTGCAAATGATTTGTTTGTATGCCAAATTTATGTTAATGATATCATATTTGGATCTACTAACAAATCTACTTGTGAAGAGTTTAGTAGGATCATGGTTCAAAAATTCGAGATGTCTATGATGGGGGAGTTAAGATATTTCTTAGGATTTCAAATCAAGCAACTCCATGATGACACCTTCATCAGCCAAACCAAGTACATTCAAGACATTCTTAAGAAGTTTGGAATGAAGGATACCAAGTCCATCAAAACACCCATGGGAACAAATGGGCATCTTGACCTCGACACGGGAGGTAAATCCGTAGATCAAAAGATATACCGGTCGATAATAGGACTGTTACTCTATTTATGTGCATCTCGAACAGATGTTATGCTTTCCGTGTGCATGTGTGCAAGGTTCCAAGCCGATCCTAAGGAAGTTCACCTTAGGGCCGTAAAAAGAATCATGAGATATTTAGTTTACACTCCTAAGTTTGGGCTTTGGTACCCCAGGGGATCCACCTTTGATTTAATAGGATATTCAGATGTCGATTGGACAAGGTGTAAAATTGATAGGAAGAGCACATCAGGGACTTGTCAGTTTCTGGGGAGATCCCTGGTGTCTTGGGCTTCAAAGAAACAAAACTCAGTAGCTCTTTCCACCGCCGAAGCCGAGTATATTGCCGCAGGCCATTGCTGTGCACAGTTACTTTGGATGAGGCAAACCCTCAGGGACTATAGCTACAAATTGAGCAAAGTCCCTCTCCTATGTGACAATGAGAGTGCTATCCGCATGGCGGAGAATCCCGTTGAACACAGCCGCACTAAGCACATAGACATTCGGTATCACTTTTTGAGGGATCACCAACAAAGGGGGATATCGAGATAGCCTATATTAACACCAAAGAACAATTAGCCGATATCTTCATCAAGCCTTTAGTTGAGAAAACCTTTAACAAACTTAGAAATGAGCTAAATATACTTGATTCTCGGAATTTTGATTGAAACATTGCACACATAGCTCATTTATATACCTTTGATCATGTCTCTTTTATTTGGTACATATTCATATTTTATATTCTTCTTGTTCCAAGGCTAAGACTAATGTGCTTGCATGAGTATTTCTTATATTAGTCTTAGATTGAAAGGGAAATGGAGTACTCGGCAAAGACGATGCTTCCACTCAACTCCATCGGCAGGGGCGGATTTTGGGCCTGGGCCACCTGGGCCGTGGCCCGGGTCGTAGCCCAAAATTTTTTTATATATATAATAGAGATTTTCGCAAAAAATCTAACAGTACGTCCTTGTGCCCAGCCGCCATCCGCGAGCCGCCAGCCGCGACCCGAGCACGACGTCGAGTCGTCGACACTCGACACGACGACACCGAGCAGCGAGCCAGGCAGCCAGCGAGCAGTACTGCAGTAGCACAGCTAGGCGGCTAGGGCTAGCAGTAGGCTGTAGGCAGTAGCAGCACGCCGCACGCGAGCTCTGTACGAGGCTGCGAGCAGAGCAGCACGCCAGCGCCCAGCGGCCAGCACTGCAGGCTGCAGCAGTGCAGCGCACTAGCGCAGCTGCGCAAGGCGTACCGGCGTAGGGGCCAGGGCGACAGTCGACAGGGCGCGTAGCCTGCCAAGTGCGTCTCATTAGATTTTTTATTTTTTAACAAGTGAACGACTAGCTAAATACTAAATTGTTAAATGTTTCTGTAACTGATGATAGATTGACATCAAAATTTAAAATCAAAGAATGAAGAGGACAAAAACATTGAGATCGTTTTATTGTCCAGCTCCTACACCTTTGATATGAACTGATTCATCAACACCAAACCAACCTTCCCAAGAAGAACCTGTTATAGAATCAGAAACATTAGGTGTTGAGGAGGGACAAGCATCATTAGAGACAGAAGGTAACAATGCAAATGAATCGATGGGTTTAACAGATAGCAATATCAATAGTGTCGATCAAGTTATAGCCGATCCTGGTCTTCGCATGCCAATTGAGCAAATTGATGCAAACATTAGGGATGCTGTCAGAAGAGCATATATTGCGAAGGGTCCATGCCAACCAAAAGGTCATAAGTATCCTAAAACAATGATAGGCAATCGCAATAGGTCTTTTCATGATGAATGGTATGTAAATAATCCATGTTTGTGGTATATTTTTTAGCGGTATATTTAGCCGCACAATATATTAAGGGTTGTTTAAATTAACCTTCAAATTTTATAGAGTGGCCCGGGACGTTAATTTTATAGAGCTCCGCCACTGTCCATCGGTGTTATTTACTCTTGCCGATATTCCACAACGCTCTCCAATTTGATATAATCTTTCACTCATATATTGTTTACCAAAGGGGGAGAAAATAAAAAGGGCTTCAGCGTTCTCCGTTTTTGGCGCTTAATGCCAAAGGGGGAGAGAGTATTATCCCAAAGCAAAAGGACCGCACCACCACCAATTCAAAAAATTTCAAGTATTTTTCAAAATTGATATTTCTCTAGAAAGTATATCTCAATTGGTATCTATATTTCAAATTGATATATATCTCAAAACCTCTTGAAAGCTAAGAGGAGATTTTCATTCAGGGGGAGTTTTGTTGAGTCAAAGGAAAAGCATTTGAAACAGGGGGAGAAAATTTCAAATCTTGAAAATGCTTCTCGAAATCTTATTCATATACCTTTGACTATTTGCAAAAAGACTTTGAAAAGATTTTCCAAAAGAATTTGCAAAAACAAAACAAGTGGTGCAAATGTGGTCCAAAATTTAAAACAAAAGAAAGCAATCCATGCATATCTAGTGAAATTATGAAATTGGTTTAATTCTAAGTAACCTATGCACTTACGTCATGCAAACTAGTTCAATCCTGCACTTATATATTTGCTTTGGTTTGTGTTGGCATCAATCACCAAAAAAGGGGAGATTGAAAGGGAAATAAGGTTTAACCTTTTCCTATAAATAATTTTGGTGGTTGAATGCCCAACACAAATAATTGGACTAACTAGTTTGCTCTAGATGCTATATTCTACAGGTGCATAAAGGTTCAACACAAACCAATAAAATATCAAAGTTAGGGTTCAAAAGAAAGGAGCAAATGAAACCGAAGAGAACCCTGGTCTGGCGCACCTGACTGTCCGGTGTGCCACCGGACATTGTCCAGTGCAATAGGGCCGTACGACTTCAAACTCTTCACCTTCGGGTTTCTGAGGCCGCGCTCCGCTATAATTCACCGGATTGTCCGGTGTGCCGGTGCACCAGCGGAGCAACAGCTCCAGCGCAACAGTCGACTGCACAGTGCCCTAACAGCGCTACAGTACGCGGCAGAAGTTAGAACAGCCGCCAGAGGTGCACCGGACTGTCCGGTGCCACAAGAAGACAAAGCTCCAACCGTCGAAACCGCTAGAACCCTAACGGTTGGGTGACGTGGCTGGCGCACCAGACAGTGTCTGGTGGAGCAACAGACTGTGTCCGGTGGCGCACCGGACTGTCCAGTGCGCCCATCGACAGACAGCCCCCAACGGCTTTGTGGTGGTTGAGGGCTATAAATACTCCCCAACCACCACCACTCCAAGCATCCAAGCTTCCAGCACTCCACATTCAATACAAGAGCTAGTGCATTCAATTCTAGACACAATTCAAAAGAATCAAATCCTCTCCAAGTCCTAAATTCACTCCAAACACCTAGTGACTAGAGAGAGTGTTTTGCTTGTGTTCTTTAAGCTCTTGTTCTTGGATCACTTTCTTCTTCCTCATTCTTGTTCTATAAGTGACTTGTAATCAAAGGAAGAGACACCAATTGTGTGGTGGTCCTTGTGGGGTCTAAGTGACCCGTTTGATTAAGGAGAAAGCTCACTCGGTCTAAGTGACCGTTTGAGAGAGGGAAAGGGTTGAAAGAGAGTCGGTCTTTGTGACCACCTCAACGGGTACTAGGTTCTCAAGAACCGAACCTTGGTAAAACAAATCATCGTGCCATCCGCTTTATTTCTTGGTTGATTTGTTTTCACCCTCTCTTTCGGACTCGGTTTTAATTCTAACGCTAACCCCGACTTGTAGTGTGTGTTTAAAGTTATAAATTTCAGATTCCGCCTATCCACCCCTCTCTAGGCGACTTTCACCACTAGAGCTATGAACCTCTCATATTGGCTCGGTATTTACTTTTATAATTGAGGCGTTTTATGCTCAAAACTTAAGCTTTTTATGCTCGAATCTGGAGGTGCGTCCACTAGTGAACCACATGCCATATTTTTTATGCAGTGTACCGCATTGCATAAATAACTGCACCGTGTAGCATAATTTGTATAAGTATATATCATAAATTGGTTCTAACGAGTTTAGTTGCATGACTATTAGAGCGATCCTATATTTATGGAGGAAATAAAGCATTTAAATAAGACTTTTTGTTTCCATGCATGCCAATTCACTTTCTTTCATCGCACATCTTGCCATCCTAAATTTGTGCGCATGCACCAGGAAACAGATTTTTACGCAGTGTACCGAATTGCATAAATACCTACACCATGTAGCATAATTAGTATCCGTATATATCATAAACTAGTTCTAACTATAGGTGTATGATGGTCGCCTAGAGGAGGTTGAATAGGCGAAACCTGAAATTTACAAACTTTAAACACGCTCTATGATCGGGTTAGTGTTAGAAATAATTCGGAGTGCGGAAGATAGTTCTCCTTGTCGAGAGTTACTCAATCAATGGGGATAACTTTGGGAGCCAACTCAAATTAATATGAGTAAGGGAACTTTTAGAGAGAGGAAAGAAAGGGAAACAAATCAAGTGACGATCAACACAAATGAACACAGTGATTTGTTTTACCGTGGTTCGGTTCTAAAGAACCTAGTCCTCATTGAGGAGGCCACAAAGGTCGGGTCTATTCCAACCCTTTCCCTCTCTCAATCGGTGTCACACCCGGTTTTGGAAGGCAAACCGAATGCGAACTATGTACGTGCCAGGATCAGAACTCACGTACACAGCGATTACATAAATGAACATCATCACACAATGCTCGAATAATAACATAAAAGAGTACTTATTACATCATCGAGTCATAGACATCCACATAGTCATTGTCTTAACAAGTAAATCAAAGTGCTAAACGAAACGCAGTAAAGCTAAGGCCTTCACAGGCAGCTGACTGGGGGTTGCCGCCAACCCACACCTAGAATTCGTCGTAGTCTTGGAACTCCTGGAAGTCTCCTTCCACGGCTTCACCTTCTCCTGAGCAGTGGTTACAATGCGGACAACCTGGTGTTTTGTGGTAAAGCAAGGATGAGTACACATCAACGTACTCAGCAAATGTCCCGTTTGGCTGAAGTGGACTAGCTTTATGTGGGGTTAGGCTCAAGCAGTTGCTTTTAGTTGGTCAAGTATTTATCATTAGTAGAAGCCAGATTTTAGCATTAACCAACCCGTAAACCATTTCCTCATCGAGGAACATCATCATCATAGTCGAACCAAAACCATATCATAATCATTGTATCTCGAACCATCTGTATCTCTAATCAAAGAGGATCCCAAGGCTGCTCTTAACCGTGAGCACGGCTGATATATCAGTTTCACTACCCTCTGCAGAGGTTGCACACTTTACCCATGAGTCATGATTCCCTTTCTACCCGGGGAGAGCTAATCCCCATTGACCACTACCTAGGTGGTCCGGCAGGGCATCACTACGTAGCTTTTACAAAGATTCCCCAGAGATCATAGCTGCCCGTTAGGTTTCTCCAGTTTGATAAACACAGTACCCCTCCCCGCAGGAGAGTGACTAACAAAGAGCAAAACGAAAGAACCTCGGCACTCAGCCTCGGCAGAGCAAGCACTGTGCCTGGACCCCATTGACGGCACGACGGCTAAGCAACTACACCTCTAGTTCATCTAATTAATCGGCTAAGGGCATCCCATTTCACCCTCATGGTTGCACTGTTATCCCGGGTGGTCTCTCAACGAACCAGTCCTTACGGAGAGGTACTCAGGAAACAGCCTGAGCCCCCTAGAGTATCACAAGATCATCAACATCATCAGGATAACAGTATCATAAATAGTCACATCATGTTCATTGATTATGTTAAAGCAATAGCAAAGTGCTAACCATAATAGTCCATAAGGTCATCAAGGATAAAGTAAAATGTAAAGCTAGTCAATCCTTAGGTTTCAAGTAAGTAGTGCGGGGTAGTAAGTTATAAATGAATAGGACATAATGGGACAGAGGACACTTGCCTTCACCAAACTGCTGATCAGGGACTTCCTCTGCAACTTCCTCGGGAAACACAGACTGCTCGTTGTCTACGTAAAGTAATCATTCACACTATGCACTTGGGAAGATAACAAACAAAAGCAACATACCAAACATATGCAGCAAAGAGATCACAAGTTCATAGCAGAAAAGGGATAGGCACTCTGGTGTTCCCTAGGTCTGGGGTAGAGGACTATACAAAGTGATTCATTATCCACTAATCAGGTTTAAGTCAGGGGTGGGATTAAATCATTACATGGTTTTAAGTTCCTAAACCTAGGTGTTTAAGTCCATAAACTTAAGTACTCTAACTTTTATTAAAGTCTACCAACTTCTAATTATCTCAAATAGGGTTCCAATAACCTTAATCCTATCCTAATGATTAACCATTAATTGGTACATGGAAACAGCAGGGAAACATTGTTTAAATAGATAGACAAAAACATCATGAGCATTTTGCAATTTGAAGCACCTACTTTGGAGTTCATATGACAAAGTTATGGATTTTACAAGTTTAGGGGTTAAAAATATACCCTAAATACCTATTTTGAATTAAATAAAAGGGCCAGGGACTTAACTGCGAGAAACCAGGGACGGCGGGTTCAAATTCCAGAAAACCGGGGGTCTCTTTAAGAAAATGCGCAGGCGAAGGGGTATCGGGCTCCTACGGCCGTCGGATCTCAAGCGAACGACCAGGATTAGATCCTGCGGGCGGGCGCGCGAGCGCGCGGCGGCCTGGGTGACTGACAGGCGGGACCGGGCGGGCAGAGCGCGCGCGGGCGGGCTGACAGGCGAGGCCGGCGGGCAGGGCGAGCGCGCGGGCGGGCTGACAGGCGGGGCCGGCGGGCAGGGCGAGCGCGCGGGCGAGCTGACAGGCGGGGCCCAACTGGCAGGGAGATGGGGTGAGGGGGAAGTGGGCCTGGGCCGCTGGATCTCCGGCGGACGGCCAGGATTAGGTCCGGGCGAGTTGAATCAGGGCCGCCCGATCTGGGATGAACGGCGGGGATCGGGTGGGCGGCCTGGGTCTTCCCTACGGCTAACTGGGGCGGCGGCGCTCGTCCCCGCGGCGGAGGGCTCGCCGGAGACGAGGGGCGCGGGCGTTTGGCGGCCTCTGGGGCGACCTGAGTGGCCGGGAAGGTTGGGGAGGGTGCGGGGAGTTCTCTGGTGGGGTCTGGGTCGGGGCAGAGGCACCGGAGGGGGGCGGTTCACGGCGGAGCGGCTCGACGGCGGGATTACTCTACTCCGGCGAGGAATTACACGCGGCAGAGAGCAAAACAAAGGGCGATAGGGGCGGGAGAGGTCCCTTACCTCAAGACGGGCTCCGGGGACTCCTCGGCGGCGGCAATGGCACGACGGTGGTCCGAGGCGACGGTGGGGGACCTCCGCGGCTGCACGGGGAACGGCGGGTGAGCGCGGGCAGAGAGAAATAGGGAGGGGGAGAGGGAATTGGGGCGCGTCTCGGGTTGCGGACGCCGGGGCGAAGCTCACCGTGGCAACGGACACGGCGGAGCTCCAACGGCGGCCGGGAAACGAGCTCGGGACGGCGGGGGTTATGGCGGCGGCGCTCTGCGTGCGCGCAGCGAGGGGGAAAGAGGGTCTACTGGGGCGCAAATGGGGGAGGGGTGAGGGCGAGTGGGGTTCGGGGCTCAAGTGGCCAGGGGCGGGTCAGTTCCGAGCTCCACGCGCGACGTGGGCGCGGGGAAGGCGGACGCGCGCAGCTCGGCGGCGGTTACGCGGGGACGACGGGGCTGACAGCCCGGGCCCGCGAGCAGAGAGAGAGGGGAGAGCGGAGGCGGGCGCGCGGGAGGCGGCTGCGCTGACGGGCGGGCCCGCCAGGGCAGAGAGAGCGGGGGGGAAGAGGCGCGCGCGCGGGATGGGCCGGTTGGGCCGAAAGGCCGAGGGGGCGGCGGGGTTGGGCCTCTTTCTCTTTTCTTTTTATTCTGAATTGTTTTTCCCTTTTCTTTTTACTTTCCCTATTTGATCCAAATTCAAACAAGCCACAAATTCAAACCAAACCTTCCAAGAATTATGCACCAAGCAAAAGTGAAATCTAGGGTTCAACATGATGCAACAATTCATACTCCCTTAGGGTTTAACATAATAAACTATAATTACAAATAAAATAAGCACTTATCTCCTATAGAAATGAGAAAGAAAAGAATGAGGAAGGATGAGAAAAGGAAGTAACACCTGAATTTGTGAATATGAGCAAAGAAATTTTATACCCCCAAATTCAGGGTGTTACAAACCTATCCCCCTTAAAAGAATCTCGCCCCGAGATTCAAGGTTGGTCAGCAAAGAGTTCAGGGTATTTGGCCTTCAGATCATCTTCTCGTTCCCAGGTTGCTTCTTCCTCCGAGTGGTGACCCCATCTGACTTTGCACATTCTGATGGTGTTTCTCCGGGTGACTCTGTCTGCAAACTCCAGAATCTGCGTTGGCTTCTCTATGTATGTCAGATCCTCCTGGACTTCCAAACCCTCCACTGGCAACTGTTCTTCTGGTACTCGCAGACACTTCTTCAATTGCGACACATGGAACACATTGTGCACTGCTGACAAGCTCTCTGGTAGGTCAAGCTGGTAGGCCACTTCTCCACGCTTTGCTTGAATCTGATACGGTCCAACGTACCGGGGTGCTAGCTTGCCTTTGACTCCGAACCTTCTGACTCCTCGGATAGGTGACACCTTCAGATAGACGTAGTCTCCCACTTCAAAACTCAGTTCTCTTCTCCTTCTGTCCGCATAGCTTCGCTGTCTTGACTGGGCTGTCTTCAGGTTCTCCCGAACCATTTTGATATTCTCTTCGGCTTCAAGCAAGATGTCGGGGCCAAACACCTGTCTCTCTCCAGGCTGGTCCCAATGCAGCGGAGTCCTGCAACTCCGCCCATAGAGTGCCTGAAACGGTGACATCTTCAAGCTGGCCTGGTAACTATTGTTGTAGGAGAATTCTGCATAAGGTAACCTTTTGTCCCATCCTGACTTGTCTTGCAACGCGCAGGCTCTCAGCATATCTTCTAGGATCTGATTAGTTCTTTCAGTCTGACCGTCTGTCTGCGGGTGATAAGCTGAGCTGAAGTTCAAATGGGTGCCCAAAGCTTCTTGTAGCTGCTGCCAAAAATGAGAGGTGAACTGCGTTCCTCGATCTAACACTATCTTCTTCGGCACACCATGAAGGCAGACTATCCGTGACATGTATAACTCAGCTAACGTTGCTCCGGTGTATGTTGTCTTCACAGGTATGAAATGGGCCACCTTTGTTAAGCGGTCCACAACCACCCAGATGGAATCATAGCCGGCCCGGGTACGAGGTAGGCCAACTATAAAATCCATCCCGATCTCATCCCACTTCCACTGAGGAATCCGCAAAGGCTGCAACAATCCGGCGGGCCTTTGATGCTCTGCTTTGGTTCTCTGACAGCTATCACAGATGGCGACATATTCTGCGATCTCTCTTTTCATACCATACCACCAAAACCTTCTTTTTAAATCCTGGTACATCTTCTCACTTCCAGGGTGTATGGAGTAGGCTGTCTCATGAGCTTCCTTGAGGATCAGTTCCCGAATAGGTTTGAGGTCGGGAACACACAATCGGTCCTTGAACCATATTACCCCTTCTTCATCCTCTCGAAAGTCTTTGCCTCTTCCTTCTAGGATCAGCTGCCGGATCTTGTTGATGTTTTCATCATCCTTCTGCCCTTCTTTGATCTCCCGCTCTAGGGTGGGCTCTAATTCCACTGTTACTCCTTGCGTACTGTTCAGGAAACCGAGGCTCAGTCTGTCGAATTCTTTGGCTAACTCATACGACATCGGGTACGAGGCCAACATATTGACTTGACTCTTCCTGCTCAGAGCATCTGCAACAACATTGGCTTTGCCTGGGTGGTAATGTATCTCCAGCTCGTAGTCTTTGATCAATTCCAACCATCTTCGCTGCCTCATGTTTAACTCTGACTGGGTGAATATGTACTTCAGACTTTTATGATCTGTGTAGATGTCGCACTTCTGTCCATACAGGTAATGTCTCCAGGTCTTTAAAGCATGAACCACTGCTGCCAACTCCAGGTCATGTGTGGGATAATTTTTCTCATGGATCTTCAGCTGTCGAGACGAGTATGCTACAACTCTTCCTTCTTGCATCAGCACACATCCCAATCCGGTCTACGAAGCGTCGCAATACACTGAGAATGACTTGTGGACATCAGGCAGGACTAGCACAGGAGCTGTAGTCAATCTATTCTTCAGTTCTTCAAATGCTTCCTGACACTTTTGAGTCCATTTAAACTCAACTTTCTTCGCTAGCAACGCTGTCATTGGCCTAGCAATCTTTGAGAAGCCTTCAATGAAACGCCGATAATATCCAGCCATTCCAATGAAGCTCTTGATCCCACGAACATCCTTCGGTGCTTTCCAGTTAAGGATATCTGCTACTTTCTTTGGATCCACTGCTAACCCATCTTGATTTATGATGTGACCCAGAAATAAGACTTCATGAATCCAGAACTCGCATTTGCCCAGCTTGGCATACAACTGATGCTGTCGAAGTCTTTGCAATACCATCTTCAAATGCTCCACATGGTCTTCCTCACTTTGAGAGTATATGAGAATGTCATCGATGAACACTACCACAAACTTGTCTAGATAGTCCATGAACACGCTGTTCATCAGATACATAAAGAAGGCTGGCGCATTTGTCAAACCAAAGGACATAACTGTGAACTCATATAACCCATACTTGGTGATGAATGCCGTCTTCGGTATATCTGAGGGTCGGATTCTGAGTTGATGGTAACCTGATCTCAGATCTATCTTCGAGAATACGCTGGCACCTCTGAGCTGGTCGAACAAATCTTATATCCTTGGCAGGGGGTACTTGTTCTTGACAGTGACTTCATTCAAGGCTCTGTAGTCTATGCACATCCTTTTGGTACCATCTTTCTTCTCTACAAACAACACTGGAGCGGCCCAAGGCGAGGTGCTTGGTCTAATGTAACCCTTCTCTAACATCTCATCTATCTGCTTCTTGAGTTCCACCAATTCTGGTCCAGACACTCGATAGGCTCTTTTGGAAATGGGGGCGGTACCAGGGATAAGCTCTATGGCAAATTCAACCTTTCTCTCGGGTGGCATGCCCATTAACTCTTCGGGAAACACATCCGGAAAGTCCGACACAACCTTGATAGCCTCGAGCGGGTTGGGCTCCTTACTATCAACTGAAATCTGGTGACAGACTCCCTCTTCTGACTTAGGCATCCTTAGCTCGGCCACTACCCCTTCTCCTGACGGGGACTTCAATGTTACGGTCCTCTTGTCACAACTAACATTTGCTTCATATTTCATTAACCAATTCATCCCTAGAATAACATCTATCCCGGGGGTGTCTATTACTATTAAGTCACTGGGGAATCCTATCCCCCTTATTTCCACCATTATATTTGAGCATATTTTATCTGTTTGCACCTTGCCACCAACCGAATTAATCCTCATGGGTGGCATCATTGCCTCTACTGAGATGTTATGCAATTCTACCCATGTTGCAGTGACAAATGAATGAGTTGCACCAGTATCAAATAGCACTTTCGCGGGATGAGATTCGACTGAGAACATACCTACTGCCACATCTGGTGCATCCTGGATTGCTTCGGCCTCCAAGTGGTTCACCTTTCCACGGTTGTACGCTTGGTTACGATTGCCTGCTGCCGGCTGCAGTACACCTTGCCTTGTTGGAGCATTGGGGTTGGTCTGCTGCTGCGCCATCTTCTTCGGGCACTGCATCGCCCAGTGGCCTTGTTCTCCACAGTGGAAACATCCTCTGCCTCCTCCTTGTGCTGGGGCTGCTTGGTTGCTCTGATTTGCTGCTGGGGCAGGAAGGCGAGGTGCCTGGTTGTTCTGCTTCTGATACTGATTACCTCCCTGCTGGCTGTGCTGACGATACTGTTGCTGCTGCTGCGGGTACTGCCTCTGAAACTGCTGCTGATGCAGACGCCGATTCTGATTCTGATATCCCTGTGGGTGACCAGGCCTGCTTTGCTGAGATGAACTGCCTGAGAAACGGGGGCGGCTGATGCTTCCGGACTGGGGTCCACTCATCTTGCGCTTCCGATCTTCCATATCCTTACGCTTCTTCTCAGTCATGACTGCCCTATCGATCAGGTGCTGGAAGGTGGGGAAGGTGTGATTCATCAGCTGGTAATGCAGGGGATCCACCAAACCTCTCATGAACCTGTACTGCCTCTTGGCATCAGTGTTGACATCCTCGGGTGCATAACGAGACAGCTGCAGAAACTTGTCTCTATACTCACTAACAGACAGGGGTCCCTGCTTCAGAGCCAGAAACTCCTCCTTCTTCACGATCATCAGTCCCTCTGGCACATGGTATCTGCGGAAACTCTCGCTGAATTCCTCCCACGTGATGGCTTCAGGGTCAGCATGGGTGGCGAGGTAGGACTCCCACCAGGACTGGGCTGCTCCCCTCAGCTGGCGGGGACCATACAAAACCTTCTCCCTGTCGTCGCATTGGGCGGTGCGCAACTCCCTTTCCACTGCGCGCAGCCAGTCTTCTGCATCCATGGGGTCAGCAGAATGGGCGAAGGTAGGAGGGTGCCCTCTCATGAACTCACCACGCTTATCTCGTGGCATCTGGGGCATCTGCACTTGCAATTGGGGTTGGGTTGCTGTTGAGCCTGCTGCATGGCTGCCAGAGTCTGCCCAATGGCCTGCACTGCCTAGGTCTGCATCAAGAACATCTGCTCCACTGACATCGGGGGTGGTGGGGGAGGCTGCCTCTGATTTTCCTCCTGCTGGTCATGCTGCTCTAGCTGAGCACGCCTGTTGCATCGGCGCCTGTTGTCAGACATCTGTGGAAGACATTCATACATCAGCATTGATCTTACAATCTTTCAGCATAAGGAAAGAGAATACAGAATTCTTCATGACACTGAGTGAACAAGGAGCCTCACTGATCCTCATTCATGATTCAACACAGCTTCTCAGATAAGAAAGGAAAGTAAGAGTAAATGGTTTCCCAACTAAACAACTGACTTCCTTAATATTACTAGCTAAGCCAAACTGCAGGGGAAACCCGCAGGTTGGCAACAGTCATTACAAAGATTCAAATCCAGTACAAGTTCATCATAACAAGCATGAAAGCAACTGATAAGCAAACTAAACTAAATGGAAGCATCTGATAAGCAAACTAAACTGACTACCTAAGACGGAGACATCTGACTTAAGAATTATTACAAACTCCGACGCTAACGATCTAAGGATCCAGATCTATCCTGGTCTTACAGACAGGGGAACCATAAGTGTGGTGACCACGTGGCGGCGAGCGGTATGGGTGCTGAGTCTCAACAGGAGCGGGGGAACCACCCTCCTAGTGATGGCGCTCTGCCAACTCAGCACGCAACTCCGCAATCTCCGTTCGAGCCCTGCTTAGCTCGTCCAGAGAGTGGTCCAGCTCAGTGTTAAGCACTGCGACTAGGTTGACTGTGCTGCTCAACCTAGGGTTAGCCTCACCAACAGGTGAGACAACCACACTCTCGGTGCTGCCAGTAGGGCGGCGGGGGTAGTACCGAAGGTTAAGACCATCGGCCACGCCACCGAACAAAGAGCAGTACTGAGAGAGTGCACGCCGTGCTGCGTCCTGCATAGCCGCCTCTGCAGTGTCCCTCTCGGAGATGGAGTAGTGCTCCGAAACGGCCTCTGCACCCCGGAGGTCATCCTCCGGACGGCGAACTAGGCAGGTAGCCTCCCAGCGGTCCGGGTACCTCCCGCGACTGTGCTGGTAGACTACACAACGGTACTCGATCGACCAGGTGTGCCGGTCGAAAGCCTGGCGCAGCAAGGTGTCGAGTGCGTCGTGGAAGTGACAACCGCGAGCGGCGTCACGGGTGATGGGTCGGGCGACCCATCCTTCCGCCTCCTGCGGCTCAGAGGACTCCGTGCTGTGGTCTGAGTCGTCGTCGTCGGGGTCTCCTCCAGTGGCTCCTCTAGTAGCTCCTCCAACAGCCGGGACGTCCCGCGGTGGTGCAGGGGGCGCCTCCAGCTGGGCAACAGAGGAACGGGGCCTCACGGACTCCACCTCTCGCTGGGGTGGGGAGGAAGAGCCCTGCTGCTCTCTGTGCTGGCGCCGGCGCTCCTGCTCCTCACGCAGGCGGTGGTGCAGCCTCTCCAGGTGACTCGACTGACCGGACACGGTGCGGTGCAGAGGACGCTCCGCAAGTCGAGACGGCAGGAAAGGAATCACCGACTTACGTGCAGTGTGTCTAAGACGAGCCATCTACAAAAGACACCGTAAGCACAAGAGTAAGAGCAGAACTAATATGACAAGTGAGTAAACCATAAACAGAATGAGATAAAATTTTTTTAACAAGGTGTAGTATATATAGATAGTAAAACATAGGGTTGGTCGAGGTGACCGACTTTTGAAGTAACATCAGAGGTCAAGGTGAGGGGGAGGGTCAATAGTCCTTAGTACGACCAGTGCTACTCTAGGTCAGCGGTCCTACAGTCAGCACGGCTTTGATACCACTTATGTCACACCCGGTTTTGGAAGGCAAACCGAATGCGAACTATGTACGTGCCAGGATCAGAACTCACGTACACAGCGATTACATAAATGAACATCATCACACAATGCTCGAATAATAACATAAAAGAGTACTTATTACATCATCGAGTCATAGACATCCACATAGTCATTGTCTTAACAAGTAAATCAAAGTGCTAAACGAAACGCAGTAAAGCTAAGGCCTTCACAGGCAGCTGACTGGGGGTTGCCGCCAACCCACACCTAGAATTCGTCGTAGTCTTGGAACTCCTGGAAGTCTCCTTCCACGGCTTCACCTTCTCCTGAGCAGTGGTTACAATGCGGACAACCTGGTGTTTTGTGGTAAAGCAAGGATGAGTACACATCAACGTACTCAGCAAATGTCCCGTTTGGCTGAAGTGGACTAGCTTTATGTGGGGTTAGGCTCAAGCAGTTGCTTTTAGTTGGTCAAGTATTTATCATTAGTAGAAGCCAGATTTTAGCATTAACCAACTCGTAAACCATTTCCTCATCGAGGAACATCATCATCATAGTCGAACCAAAACCATATCATAATCATTGTATCTCGAACCATCTGTATCTCTAATCAAAGAGGATCCCAAGGCTGCTCTTAACCGTGAGCACGGCTGATATATCAGTTTCACTACCCTCTGCAGAGGTTGCACACTTTACCCATGAGTCATGATTCCCTTTCTACCCGGGGAGAGCTAATCCCCATTGACCACTACCTAGGTGGTCCGGCAGGGCATCACTACGTAGCTTTTACAAAGATTCCCCAGAGATCATAGCTGCCCGTTAGGTTTCTCCAGTTTGATAAACACAGTACCCCTCCCCGCAGGAGAGTGACTAACAAAGAGCAAAACGAAAGAACCTCGGCACTCAGCCTCGGTAGAGCAAGCACTGTGCCTGGACCCCATTGACGGCACGACGGCTAAGCAACTACACCTCTAGTTCATCTAATTAATCGGCTAAGGGCATCCCATTTCACCCTCATGGTTGCACTGTTATCCCGGGTGGTCTCTCAACGAACCAGTCCTTACGGAGAGGTACTCAGGAAACAGCCTGAGCCCCCTAGAGTATCACAAGATCATCAACATCATCAGGATAACAGTATCATAAATAGTCACATCATGTTCATTGATTATGTTAAAGCAATAGCAAAGTGCTAACCATAATAGTCCATAAGGTCATCAAGGATAAAGTAAAATGTAAAGCTAGTCAATCCTTAGGTTTCAAGTAAGTAGTGCGGGGTAGTAAGTTATAAATGAATAGGACATAATGGGACAGAGGACACTTGCCTTCACCAAACTGCTGATCAGGGACTTCCTCTGCAACTTCCTCGGGAAACACAGACTGCTCGTTGTCTACGTAAAGTAATCATTCACACTATGCACTTGGGAAGATAACAAACAAAAGCAACATACCAAACATATGCAGCAAAGAGATCACAAGTTCATAGCAGAAAAGGGATAGGCACTCTGGTGTTCCCTAGGTCTGGGGTAGAGGACTATACAAAGTGATTCATTATCCACTAATCAGGTTTAAGTCAGGGGTGGGATTAAATCATTACATGGTTTTAAGTTCCTAAACCTAGGTGTTTAAGTCCATAAACTTAAGTACTCTAACTTTTATTAAAGTCTACCAACTTCTAATTATCTCAAATAGGGTTCCAATAACCTTAATCCTATCCTAATGATTAACCATTAATTGGTACATGGAAACAGCAGGGAAACATTGTTTAAATAGATAGACAAAAACATCATGAGCATTTTGCAATTTGAAGCACCTACTTTGGAGTTCATATGACAAAGTTATGGATTTTACAAGTTTAGGGGTTAAAAATATACCCTAAATACCTATTTTGAATTAAATAAAAGGGCCAGGGACTTAACTGCGAGAAACCAGGGACGGCGGGTTCAAATTCCAGAAAACCGGGGGTCTCTTTAAGAAAATGCGCAGGCGAAGGGGTATCGGGCTCCTACGGCCGTCGGATCTCAAGCGAACGGCCAGGATTAGATCCTGCGGGCGGGCGCGCGAGCGCGCGGCGGCCTGGGTGACTGACAGGCGGGACCGGGCAGGCAGAGCGCGCGCGGGCAGGCTGACAGGCGGGGCCGGCGGGCAGGGCGAGCGCGCGGGCGGGCTGACAGGCGGGGCCGGCGGGCAGGGCGAGCGCGCGGGCGAGCTGACAGGCGGGGCCCAACTGGCAGGGAGATGGGGTGAGGGGGAAGTGGGCCTGGGCCGCTGGATCTCCGGCGGACGGCCAGGATTAGGTCCGGGCGAGTTGAATCAGGGCCGCCCGATCTGGGATGAACGGCGGGGATCGGGTGGGCGGCCTGGGTCTTTCCTACGGCTAACTGGGGCGGCGGCGCTCGTCCCCGCGGCGGAGGGCTCGCCGGAGACGAGGGGCGCGGGCGTTTGGCGGCCTCTGGGGCGACCTGAGTGGCCGGGAAGGTTGGGGAGGGCGCGGGGAGTTCTCTGGTGGGGTCTGGGTCGGGGCAGAGGCACCGGAGGGGGGCGGTTCACGGCGGAGCGGCTCGGCGGCGGGATTACTCTACTCCGGCGAGGAATTACACACGGCAGAGAGCAAAACAAAGGGCGATAGGGGCGGGAGAGGTCCCTTACCTCAAGACGGGCTCCGGGGACTCCTCGGCGGCGACAATGGCACGACGGTGGTCCGAGGCGACGGTGGGGGACCTCCGCGGCTGCACGGGGAACGGCGGGTGAGCGCGAGCAGAGAGAAATAGGGAGGGGGAGAGGGAATTGGGGCGCGTCCCGGGTTGCGGACGCCGTGGCGAAGCTCACCGTGGCAACGGACACGACGGAGCTCCAACGGCGGCCGGGAAACGAGCTCGAGACGGCGGGGGTTATGGCGGCGGCGCTCTGCGTGCGCGCAGCGAGGGGGAAAGAGGGTCTACTGGGGCGCAAATGGGGGAGGGGTGAGGGCGAGTGGGGTTCGGGGCTCAAGTGGCCAGGGGCGGGTCAGTTCCGAGCTCCACGCGCGACGTGGGCGCGGGGAAGGCGGACGCGCGCAGCTCGGCGGCGGTTACGCGGGGACGACGGGGCTGACAGCCCGGGCCCGCGAGCAGAGAGAGAGGGGAGAGCGGAGGCGGGCGCGCGGGAGGCGGCTGCGCTGACGGGCGGGCCCGCCAGGGCAGAGAGAGCGGGGGGGAAGAGGCGCGCGCGCGGGATGGGCCGGTTGGGCCGAAAGGCCGAGGGGGCGGCGGGGTTGGGCCTATTTCTCTTTTCTTTTTATTCTGAATTTTTTTCCCTTTTCTTTTTACTTTCCCTATTTGATCCAAATTCAAACAAGCCACAAATTCAAACCAAACCTTCCAAGAATTATGCACCAAGCAAAAGTGAAATCTAGGGTTCAACATGATGCAACAATTCATACTCCCTTAGGGTTTAACATAATAAACTATAATTACAAATAAAATAAGCACTTATCTCCTATAGAAATGAGAAAGAAAAGAATGAGGAAGGATGAGAAAAGGAAGTAACACCTGAATTTGTGAATATGAGCAAAGAAATTTTATACCCCCAAATTCAGGGTGTTACAATCGGTCATACAGACCGGTCGATGCTTCTCCTTAATCACTTGGGTCACTAAGAGCCCGCAAGGATCACCACACACTTAGGTGTCTCTTGCTAGCTTTACAAAGCACTTAGAAGAATAAGAATGAGAAGGAGAAAGCAATCCAAGCGACAAGAGCAATCAAAAGAAACACAAATGATCCTCTCTTAAGTCTCTAAGCAATTGAGTTGATTTTGGAGCTTGGAGGGAATTGAATGCTTTGATTGTATCTTTGCAGTATTGCCTTTGCTCTTGTATTGAATGTGAAGTTAAGAAAACTTGGATGGCTTGAATGGAGGTGGTTGGGGGTATTTATAGCCTCCAACCACTTCCTAGCCGTTGGCAGACTTTGCTGTCGACGGGCACATCGGACAGTCCGGTGGTGCACCGGACATGGCACTGTTCATTGTCCAGTGTGTGCCACGTCAGCTGCCCGTTGGGGTTTCGAGCGGTTGACCATTGAAGTCATTTGTCCTCTTGCGACACCGAACAGTCCGGTGTGTTCTGACTTTGCAGCTCTGACTTCTGACTTGCGCACTGTGTGCTTTTACTGTTCACACAGTCGACCGTTGGCGCATTTGACTGTTGCTCCGTTGGCTCACCGGACAGTCCGGTGAATTATAGCGGAGCAACTCCCTGAGAAACCCGAGAGTGGCCAATTCGCGTTGTGCTCGCACCGGACACTGTTCGGCACGCCACTAGCGACACCAATGCTAGTCTTTGCTCCAAACTTGGTTGAGTCCCCAACTTAATTTCTTTTTTGGTTTATGTTGAACCTTATGCACCTGAGATAAATGATAACTAGGCAAACTAGTCAGTCCATGTGGTTTATCATGGACGTCAAACACCAAAATCGATTATAAAAAATGTTTTAAGCCCATTTTCCTTTTAGTATACATTTGGGCCGCCCAGCTCAACCTGGTCCAAGCCCGAAATGGCCCGACCCGTTTGAATTTCGGGTTGTGCCAGGCCGGCCCACGGGCCTAGCCGTCGGCCCACGACCTAGCACGTAATTGCTTAAACGTGTCGGGCTCATTTCGGGGGGGGCGAAATTATAAAAAGCCCAAAATTCAATTTTGGCCCCAAATTCACATTAGACCCCTAAATTCAAAACAAATTTAATATAACAAATAAAAGATAAGACAAATAAAATTGATCAAAAGCAAACTTAATATTTGTATTAAGTTACTAGAGCTATGCAATGACTAACTCGTTTAAAAATTATTTTTTTAGAAGGAAAAAAGAGAATAATTAGCTCTTTACAAAGTTCGTAAGTTCAGTTCATTATCTAATGTTCATAACAAAAGTAAAATTACATCACATATTTTAATTAAAAGCTACAAAAAAACATCTAACTAGCATCATCTCTAGGTTTGTGTTCTTTATCAAGTACATGAAAGTGTGAAATGAAGTATAGTTTTAATGAATGTATGGGCCTTTTCGTGCCTCTATATGAGCCATTTCGTGCATGCCTTAAACGGGTTGTGCTCGTGCCCGCCCATAGGCCGCGACTCGGCCCAAACTTGGCCCGACACTAAAACATTCCGGGTCGTGCTTTTTTGTGCTTCGGGCTAGCGTGACACTCCCGACCCAAATGTACACCTATAGTTCTAACGAGTTTAGCTGCATGTTTGTTGGAGTGATCTTATATTTATGGAGCAAATAAAGCATTAAATACGTTTTTTGGTTTCCATGCATGCCAATTCATTTCCTTTCATTGCACATTCTTGTCATCTTAAATTTGTGCGCATGCAGCAGAAAACAAATTTTTACTTAGTGTACCAAATTGCATAAATACATAAATCGTGTAGCATAATTAGTATCAATATATATCATAAACGAGTTCTAACGAGTTTGGTTGCATGGCTGTTGGAGCTGCCCTATATTTATAGAGGAAATAAAGCATTAAATATGATTTTTTTCCATACATGTCAATCCATTTTTCTTTCATCGTACATTTTTGTCATCCTAATTTTGTGCGCACGCAGCATGTAACCGATTTGTACGCAGTGTACTAAATTGCATAAATATCTACACCATGTAGCATATTTAGTATCAATATATATCATAAACTGGTCCTAACGAGCCTAGTTGCATGACTGTTGCAGCGATCATATATTTATGGAGGAAAGAAAACATTTAAAAATAAAAATCGTCACATATCTCTTTCCTAAATTTATGCGCATGCAGGAAACATGTTTGACTCATGCATACATTCCTTTTTTTTGTGCGCAGATGTAGGGTGGGGGGCACACCCGACAGCCTGGCTTGGCGAGTGGGTGGACACGCCAGGATAGACAGTGGAACCGCTACCCTTTGGAACTGCCGCCTCGTATCTGGGATGCGCCACCACTACGTGCCTAGGGGAGGCTGCCGTCGTCGCTCGCGCCTAGGGAAGTTTGCCATCGCCGCTCCCGCCTTGGATGGCATCGCAGTCGTACGCGCTCAGGGGTTGACCCGGGTAATCGTGCATCCCGAGATCCGTCGGACCAGCCGCTCCCACCTCGCCGTCATGCACGCCTTAGGGGTGCCGTCGTTGCTCACGTGCCCCCAAGATCCACCGTCGCAGCCGCTCCCACCTCACCGTCGTGCGCACCTCAAGGGGTCGCTGCCGCGTGCATCTCAGGGAGACGCCGTCGCGCTCGTGCCCCCCGGGATCCACTGTCACGTCCGCTGCCACCTCGTCGTCGTGCGCACCTCATGGAACCGCCGCCGCGTGCGTGCCCTTGGGATCCGATGCCGCAGCCGCTCCCACCTCGTTGTCGTGCGCGCCTCAAGGGGGCCATCTGAAAGGGAAATGTGCCTTGGGCCATTTCTAAGTATTTTGGTGATTTAGTGTCAAACACAAGTGCTTAAGTGTAAAATGGTGGTCAAAGTACAAACCAAGGATAAATGTATGTTTCTCAGACTTAGTACATTGTTTTATGTACTAATGTATTGTGTCTAAGTGCTGGAAACAGGAAAAATCCAATTGGAAATGTCTTGGCTCGAGCAGCCAAGACTCTGCTCAGTCTGGGAGCACCGGACTGTCCGGTGGTGCACCAGACAGTGTCCGGTGCGCCAGGCTGGCTCGAGCGAACTGGCCGCTCTCGGGAATTCATCGGCGACGTACGACTATAATTCATCGGACTGTCCGGTGTGCACCGGACTGTCCGGTGAGCCAACGGTCGGCCGCGCGATCTGCGCGGGACACGTGGCCGAGCCAACGGCTAGAAGGGGGCACCGGACTGTCCGGTGTGCACCGGACATGTCCGGTGCGCCAACGGCTCTCAAGCTGCCAACGGTCGACTGTACCATTTTTGGAAGGAAATCAGGCACCGGACAGTATCCGGTGTGCACCGGACTGTTCGGTGCGCCAGTTGACAGAAGGCAAGATCAGCCTTCCTAGAATGCTCTCAACGGCTCCTAGCTGCCTTGGGGCTATAAAAGGGACCCCTAGGCGCATGGAGGAATATACCAAGCATCCTTTGAGCATTGTTGATCACTCACACATCATTCCTGCGCACTTGTTCGACATTCTAGTGATTTGAGCTCCGTTCTAGTGTGCTAGTCTCTTGAGCTCAAGTCTGGGTCTTGTGTGTGTGTATTTGCTGTGATCTTTGTGTCTTGTGTGAGTTGCTAATCCCTCCCTTACTCCGTGCTTCTCTGTGAACTTCAAGTGTAAGGGCGAGAGACTCCAAGTTGTGGAGATTCCTCGCAAACAGGATTAAGAAAAGCAAAGCAAAACACCGTGGTATTCAAGTGGGTCTTTGGACCGCAAAGAGGGATTGATTGCAATCCTCGTCCGTTGGGACGCCACAACGTGGAGTAGGCAAGCGTTGGTCTTGGCCGAACCACGGGATAACCACCGTGCCATCTCTGTGATTGATATCTTTGTGGTTATTGTGTTTTGTTGAGACTCCTCTCTAGCCACTTGGTGATTATTGTGCTAACACTTAACCAAGTTTTGTGGCTTAAGTTTTAAGTATTACAGGATCACCTATTCACCCCCCCCTCTAGGTGCTCTCAATTGGTATCAGAGCCGTTCTCTTCAAGAAGGGACTAATCGCCCGAAGAGATGGATCCTAAGGGAAAGGGGATGGTGGTCAACAACAACGAGAAGGAGTCTATCTTCAACGAGCCGAAGGATGACAAGCCTACCGACTCGGGCTCGGGCCACAAGCGCAAAGATGGGAAGAAGAAGAAGACAAGACGCATCAAGGAGATCGTCTACTATGACGACAGCGATGAGTCCTCTTCTTCCCAAAAGGACGACGACGACTACGAGAAAAAGAAAACGGTCAATTCGAACTTTTCTTTTGATTACTCTCGTATTCCTCAAAGTACAAATGCTCATTTATTATCTATTCCACTTGGTAAACCTCCTCATTTTGATGGAGAGGACTACGGATTTTGGAGTCACAAAATGCGTAGTCACTTGTTCTCTCTCCATCCTAGTATATGGGAGATTGTAGAGAGTGGAATGCACTTTGATAGTACGGATAGTCCCATGTTCATTAATGAGCAAATTCATAAAAATGCACAAGCTACTACTGTTCTTCTTGCTTCATTGTGCAGGGATGAATACCACAAAGTGAGTGGCTTGGATAACGCCAAGCAAATTTGGGACACTCTCAAGATCTCTCATGAGGGGAACGACGTCACAATGCTCACCAAGATGGAGTTGGTGGAGGGCGAACTCGGGAGATTCGCAATGATAAGGGGAGGAGAGCCAACCCAAACGTACAACCGGCTCAAGACCCTTGTCAACAAGATAAGAAGCTATGGAAGCACGCGATGGACGGACCACGACGTCGTCCGCCTAATGCTAAGGTCTTTTACTGTCCTTGATCCTCATCTTGTGAACAATATTCGTGAGAATCCTAGGTACACCAAGATGACGCCCGAGGAGATACTTGGAAAGTTCGTGAGCGGGCGAATGATGATCAAGGAAGCAAGATACGTGGACGACGCATTGAATGGTCCAATCAATGAGCCTCAACCTCTTGCTCTCAAGGCAACAAGAGGCAAGGAGACGCTACCTAGCAAGGTGGCACAAATTGAGGCGGCCAGACTTAATGATGAAGAGATGGCCCTCATCATCAAGAGATTCAAGACGACGCTAAAAGGTCGCAAGGAGCACCCCAACAAGAACAAGATGAAGGGGAAGCGCTCCTGCTTCAAATGTGGTAAGATTGGCCATTTTATAGCTAATTGTCCCGACAATGATAGTGACCAGGAAAAGAAGAATGGAAAGTGGGAAAAGAAGAAAAACTACAAGAAGGCGAAGGGCGAGGCACATCTTGGAAAGGAGTGGGATTCGGATTGCTCCTCGTCCGACTCCGACAATGAAGGACTCGCCGCCACCGCCTTCAACAAATCATCCCTCTTCCCAAACGAGCGTCACACATGCCTTATGGCAAGGGAGAAGAAGGTATGTACTCGAAACTCTACTTATGCTTCTTCAAGTGAGGACGAATCTAGTGATGAGGATGAAATAGATTATTCATGTTTATTTAAGGGCTTAGATAGATCTAAGATTGACAAAATTAATGAATTGATTGATGCTTTAAATGATAAGAATAGGCTACTAGAAATCAAGAGGCTCTTTTGTATGAAGAACATGATAAGTTTGTAGAGGCACAAAAATCCCTTGCATTAGAAATTAAGAGGAATGAAATGCTTGCTTGTGAGTTGTCTACATGCCATGATTCTATTTCTAACTTAAAGAGCATTAATGATGATTTGAATGCTAAGTTAGAAATAGCTAGTAAATCAACAACTTGTGTAGAAAATGTTGTTATTTGCAATAGATGTAAAGATTTTGATATTGATGCTTGTAGTGAACACATAGCTTATATTGCAAAGTTAAATGATGAAATGGCTAGTCTTAATGCCCAACTTAAGGCTAGCAAAAGTGATTTTGATAAACTAAAATTTGCTAGGGATGCCTACACGGTTGGTAGACACCCCTCAATTAAGGATGGGCTTGGCTTCAAGAGGGAAGCCAAGAACTTAACAAGCCATAAGGCTCCCATCTCCGCCAAGGAGAAAGGGAAGGCCCCTATGGCAAGTAGTACTAAAAAGAACCATGCTTTTATGTACAATGATAGAAGACAGTCTTATAGGAGTTGTAATGCTTATGATGCTTTTAACTCTCATGCCATGCTTGCTTCTAGTTCTTCCTATATGCATGGTAGAGATGTGTTTAGAAGAAATGTTGTTCATCATATGCCTAGGAGAAATGTTGTTAATGTGCCTAGGAAAGTTAATGGACCTTCTACAATTTATCATGCTTTAAATGCTTCATTTGCTATTTGTAGAAAGGATAGGAAGATAGTTGCTAGGAAATTAGGGACAAAATGCAAGGATGATAAAACTTGCATTTGGGTCCCTAAGACAATTGTGACTAACCTTGTAGGACCCAACAAGAGTTGGGTACCTAAGACCCAAGCCTAAATTTGCCTTGCAGGTTTATGCATCCGGGGGTTCAAGCTGGATTATCGACAGCGGATGCACAAACCATATGACAGGGGAGAAGAAGATGTTCACCTCCTACGTCAAGAACAAGGATTCCCAATACTCAATCATATTCGGTGATGGGAACCAAGGCAAGGTGAAAGGCTTAGGCAAGATTGCAATATCAAATGAGCACTCAATCTCTAATGTGTTTTTAGTTGAGTCTCTTGGATATAATTTGCTATCTGTTAGTCAATTATGCAATATGGGATATAATTGCCTTTTCACAAATATAGATGTGTCTGTCTTTAGAAGAAGTGATGGTTCACTAGCTTTTAAGGGTGTATTAGACGTCAAACTTTATTTAGTTGATTTTGCAAAAGAGGAGACCGGACTAGATGCATGCTTAATTACTAAGACTAGCATGGGCTGGCTGTCGCATCGCCGCTTAGCACATGTGGGGATGAAGAACCTTCACAAGCTTCTAAAGGGAGAACACGTGATAGGTTTGACTAACGTGCAATTCGAAAAAGATAGACCTTGTGCAGCTTGTCAAGCAGGTAAACAAGTGGGAGGAGCGCATCACAGCAAGAATGTGATGACCACTTCAAGACCTCTGGAGCTGCTGCATATGGACCTCTTCGGACCCGTCGCCTATCTGAGCATAGGAGGAAGTAAGTATGGTCTAGTTATTGTTGATGACTTTTCCCGCTTCACTTGGGTGTTCTTTTTGCAGGATAAGTCTGAAACCCAAGGGACCCTCAAGCGCTTCCTAAGGAGAGCTCAAAATGAGTTTGAGCTCAAGGTGAAGAAGATAAGAAGCGACAATGGGTCCGAGTTCAAGAACCTTCAAGTGGAGGAGTTCCTTGAGGAGGAAGGGATCAAGCACGAGTTCTCCGCTCCCTACACACCACAGCAAAATGGTGTGGTAGAGAGGAAGAACAGGACGCTCATCGATATGGCGAGGACGATGCTTGGAGAGTTCAAGACCCCCGAGTGCTTTTGGTCGGAAGCCGTGAACACGGCTTGCCACGCCATCAACAGGGTCTACCTTCATCGTCTCCTCAAGAAGACGTCGTATGAGCTGCTAACCGGTAACAAACCCAATGTATCGTACTTTCGTGTATTTGGGAGTAAATGCTACATTCTAGTGAAGAAGGGTAAGAATTCCAAATTTGCTCCCAAAGCTGTAGAAGGGTTTTTGTTAGGTTATGACTCAAATACAAAGGCGTATAGAGTCTTCAACAAATCATCGGGTTTGGTTGAAGTCTCTAGCGACGTTGTATTTGATGAGACTAATGGCTCTCCAAGAGAGCAAGTTGTTGATCTTGATGATGTAGATGAAGAAGACGTTCCAACGGCCGCAATACGCACCATGGCGATTGGAGAGGTGCGGCCACAGGAACAAAATGAGCAAGATCAACCCTCTTCCTCAACTATGGTGCATCCCCCAACTCAAGACGATGAACAGGTTTATCAACAGGAGGCATGTGATCAAGGGGGAGCACAAGATGATCATGTGATGGAGGAAGAAGCGCAACCGGGACCTCCAACCCAAGTTCGAGCGATGATTCAAAGGGATCATCCCGTCGACCAAATTCTGGGTGATATTAGCAAGGGAGTAACTACTCGATCTCGATTAGTTAATTTTTGTGAGCATTACTCCTTTGTCTCTTCTATTGAGCCTTTCAGGGTAGAGGAGGCCTTGCTAGATCCGGACTGGGTGTTGGCCATGCAAGAGGAGCTCAACAACTTCAAGAGGAATGAAGTTTGGACGCTGGTGCCTCGTCCTAAACAAAATGTTGTGGGAACCAAATGGGTGTTCCGCAACAAACAAGACGAGCACGGGGTGGTGACAAGAAACAAGGCTCGACTTGTGGCTAAAGGTTATGCCCAAGTCGCAGGTTTGGACTTTGAGGAGACTTTTGCTCCTGTGGCTAGGCTAGAGTCTATTCGTATCTTGCTAGCATATGCCGCTCACCATTCTTTCAGGTTATTCCAAATGGATGTGAAGAGCGCTTTCCTCAACGGGCCAATCAAGGAGGAGGTGTACGTTGAGCAACCCCCTGGCTTCGAGGATGAACGGTACCCCGACCACGTGTGTAAGCTCTCTAAGGCGCTCTATGGACTTAAGCAAGCCCCAAGAGCATGGTATGAATGCCTTAGAGATTTTTTAATTACTAATGCTTTCAAGGTTGGGAAAGCCGATCCAACTCTTTTCACTAAGACTTGCGATGGTGATTTGTTTGTGTGCCAAATTTATGTCGATGACATAATATTTGGTTCTACTAACCAAAAGTCTTGTGAAGAGTTTAGTAGGGTGATGACGCAGAAATTCGAGATGTCGATGATGGGCGAGTTGAACTACTTCCTTGGGTTCCAAGTGAAGCAACTCAAGGACGACATCTTCATCTCCCAAACGAAGTACACGCAAGACTTGCTAAAGCGGTTTGGGATGAAGGACGCCAAGCCCGCAAAGACTCCGATGGAGACCGACGGACACACCGACCTCAACAAAGGAGGTAAGTCCGTTGATCAAAAGGCATACCGGTCCATGATAGGGTCTTTACTTTATTTATGTGCTAGTAGACCGGATATTATGCTTAGCGTATGCATGTGTGCTAGATTTCAATCCGATCCTAAGGAATGTCACTTAGTGGCGGTAAAGCGAATTCTTAGATATTTAGTGGCTACGCCTTGCTTCGGGATCTGGTATCCAAAGGGGTCTACCTTTGACCTGATTGGATATTCAGATTCCGACTATGCTGGATGTAAGGTCGATAGGAAGAGTACATCGGGGACGTGCCAATTCTTAGGAAGGTCCCTGGTGTCATGGAATTCTAAGAAACAAACTTCCGTTGCCCTATCCACCGCTGAGGCCGAGTATGTTGCCGCAGGACAGTGTTGCGCGCAACTACTTTGGATGAGACAAACCCTCAGGGACTTTGGCTACAATCTGAGCAAAGTCCCACTCCTATGTGATAATGAGAGTGCTATCCGCATGGCGGAAAATCCTGTTGAGCACAGCCGCACAAAGCACATAGACATCCGGCATCACTTTTTGAGAGACCACCAGCAAAAGGGAGATATCGAAGTGTTTCATGTTAGCACCGAGAACCAGCTAGCCGATATCTTTACTAAGCCTTTAGATGAGAAGACCTTTTGCAGGCTGCGTAGTGAGCTAAATGTCTTAGATTCGCGGAACTTGGATTGAATTATAGCATACATGTGTTTATGCCTTTGATCATGTTCATTCTGCATTTTGTTGCTTATTGTGGTGCTCAAGTTGTACAAGCACTCCCCGGATCTCACAAGTCCTTGTGCAAGTGATGCACATATTTAGGGGGAGGTGTGTTACAACTTGACCCTTTTGAGACTAACCATGTGCTTGAGTTTGTTTTAGCCTCAAAGGAGGATTGAAAGGGAAAAGGTGGACTTGGACCATGCAAGACTTCCACTGCACTCCGATGAAAAGAGTAACTTCTCCAAGTTCATCTTTATACTCTTATTGCCTATTTGCTCTTAGTTGAAGATTTTGGTGAGGCAATGGGGTTAAAGGGCCAAGATTGATCTCGTTTTGGTACTTTATGCCAAAGGGGGAGAAAATAAAGGCCAAAGCAATAAATGGATCAGCTACCACTTGAGAGATTTTGAAAATAGTAGAATAGAGCTTTTGGTTTGTCAAAACTCTTCTATTGTCTCTCTTGTCAAAAGTTGGCTTCTTGTGGGGAGAAATGTTAATTATGGGAAAAGGGGGAGTTTTTGAAATCTTGAATCAATTTCTCTTGTAATGACTCTCTTTATGGTTCAACATGTGTGTTTGACTTAGAGATAGGAAATTGAGGTTGATTTGCAAAAACAAACCAAGTGGTGGCAAAGGATGATCCATATATGCCAAAATTGAATCAAAACATATTTGAGTTCTTATTTGAATTGATTTTGTGCTTGTTCTACTTGCTTTATATTGTGTTGGCATAAATCACCAAAAATGGGGAGATTGAAAGGGAAATGTGCCTTGGGCCATTTCTAAGTATTTTTGTGATTTAGTGTCAAACACAAGTGCTTAAGTGTAAAATGGTGGACAAAGTACAAACCAAGGATAAAGGTATGTTTCTCAGACTTAGTACATTGTTTTATGGACTAATGTATTGTGTCTAAGTGCTGGAAACAGGAAAAATCCAATTGGAAATGTCTTGGCTCGAGCAACCAAGACTCTGCTCAGTCTGGGAGCACCGGACTATCCGGTGGTGCACCGGACAGTGTCCGGTGCGCCAGGCTGGCTCGAGCGAACTGGCCGCTCTCGGGAATTCATCGGCGACGTATGGCTATAATTCACCGGACTGTCCGGTGTGCACCGGACTGTCCGGTGAGCCAACGGTCGGCCGTGCGATCTGCGCGGGACACGTGGCCGAGCCAACGGCTAGAAGGGGGCACCGGACTGTCCGGTGTGCACCGGACATGTCCGGTGCGCCAACGGCTCTCAAGCTGCCAACGGTCGACTGCGCCATTTTTGGAAGGAAATCGGGCACCGGACTGTCCGGTGCGCCAGTCGACAGAAGGCAAGATCAGCCTTCCTAGAATGCTCTCAACGGCTCCTAGCTGCCTTGGGGCTATAAAAAGGACCCCTAGGCGCATGGAGGAATATACCAAGCATCCTTTGAGCATTGTTGATCACTCACATATCATTCCTGCGCACTTGTTCGACATTCTAGTGATTTGAGCTCCGTTCTAGTGTGCTAGTCTCTTGAGCTCAAGTCTGGGTCTTGTGTGTGCGTATTTGCTGTGATCTTTGTGTCTTGTGTGAGTTGCTAATCCCTCCCTTACTCCATGCTTCTCTGTGAACTTCAAGTGTAAGGGCGAGAGACTCCAAGTTGTGGAGATTCCTCGCAAACGGGATTAAGAAAAGCAAAGCAAAACACCGTGGTATTCAAGTGGGTCTTTGGACCGCTTGAGAGGGATTGATTGCAATCCTCGTCCGTTGGGACGCCACAACGTGGAGTAGGCAAGCGTTGGTCTTGGCCGAACCACGGGATAACCACCGTGCCATCTCTGTGATTAATATCTTTGTGGTTATTGTGTTTTGTTGAGACTCCTCTCTAGCCACTTGGTGTTTATTGTGCTAACACTTAACCAAGTTTTGTGGCTTAAGTTTTAAGTATTACAGGATCATCTATTCACCCCCCCTCTAGGTGCTCTCACCATCGCGCGCTGGCCTCAGGGATCCGCCGCCGCGAGCGTGTCCCTCGGATCCGCCATCGCGCGCTTGCTCCCAGGATCCGCCACCGCGCACACCTCTCGACGATGGGGGCGTAACTGTCGGCGTCGCTAAAACTGAACTCTAGCGATCTGGAACTTCTTTTATAGACGCTTCGGACCTGGTGTGACTGAACTGGTTGGCAACATCGGGTTAGGGCTTTCGCCCAGCTATTGAAAGCCTCTCCTTTATATATATATATATATATGCTTGGTAATAATCTGCCCGGTCGGGCCCAGCTCCACCATATCGCATTGTTATGGACATTGGTTCAATATTTTGCACACAGGGAGACCGATAGTAGGCTATCTCCAGCAGGATACTTATCGCATTCTATATCTCACCATTTATTTTAAACTTCACTCTATTTATAAAGTCGTCTACAGTATAAAAACAATGTTTTGCACACACGTTGAGTCAGCTAAACTCGACTCCATTTATATGTGGCCGATATCATCCATGGCAGAGCTAGCTGGGACAAGGACAATGCTTGGAATCTAATGATGCTCTTGTCTATTTCCGTACGTTAGTACGTACCAACCGTGTGTAGCAACTTCTTCTTGGCATCTAGTTTTAGTTACATGTATGTATCAATCAAAGAAGAAAAGCACAAGAAAAACGAACAAACCAAACCTTCTCTCGATAACGAACCAATCGAACAAACCAAGAATAAGACGATCCATCCGAGTATGCTCTCGCGCTCCATTACTTTTTATTAATTCCCACTGTATGTGTACGTACTAGCTCATCGCCTGCTTGTCGTTGACTTAACGGCACCGCCGCCACCCGGTCGCGGTGATCAGCTGCGCTCTACCGTCTCTCCACCCCAGCGACACGGCCCTGCCACCATCCCCCTCCTCCACGACCCGGAACCCGCCGCCGCACCCGCTCTTCATCTTCAGCAGCAACTTCGCCTGGCTCACCGCTCGCGAGCTCAGCTCCACGCCCTCGAACCCCGCGCGCTCCATCATCTGCCTCCAGCTGCAGCCGGCAGTGGCACTGCTGCTCGGCTCATCATCGCCGCCGTAGCTGCTGCTGCTGTAGTCTGCTAAAGAGGCCACGGCGTCGCTGATCTCCGCGCCGAGGTGGTCCCTCTCGATCGCGAGCCTCTCGGCGCTGTCGGCGGGGAGGCGCTCGTGCAGCGAGTCGAACACCGCGGCGAAGTACCGGAGGCTGGCCGCGAACGGCGCCAGCAAGCTTGGGCGTCGTCCTCTCGACGTGGCATTGCCGCCGCCGCCGCCTTTCTCTACCAAGAACACCAGGGAAGGGTCCAGTGAGCGGATGCGAGCCAGCGCGCTGCACGCTCCTTCTCTTGTGCTGCTCGTCGCCGAGGAGCTCCGTGCTGCTGCTGCTGCCGCCGCCGGGAACACCAGGTTGACAACCACGGTCGCGCCGTCGTCGACCGTGATGCGTTCACTGTCGTCTGCGCCATCCACGATGCCCTCGAACTCGAACCGTAGGTTGGGGCACCCGCTCGCGAACCGCGCTAGCCGCGCCTCGGTCTGCCTCAGCTCGTCGGCGCTCGTGCCGAAGCCGGTGATTCGCAGGGAGACCGGCTCGGCGCAGTCGCCGTCGCGTGAGCTGCTGCTCGTGCTCGCGGCGGCGTCCGACAGGGACTGCATCAGGGAGGGCCACTGGAAGCCGTATGACACGTCGAAGTCGACGACGTGGAGGCGGCCGCCGCCGCTCTCGAACGCCTCGAGGATCGCCTGGTTCGCGGTGAAGTGCGCCAGCTGGTAGATCGGGGAGGCCTGGTAGAACATGGTGTACGCCAGGAACTGCTCGGCGCGCGTCGGCGGCGGCCGGCCGACGAGCCTCGACGCCAGCGCGTCGGCGAAGTAGGCGGCGACGCGCTGCGCGGGGTCGCCGCTGCGGAACGACGCGCGGCGGCAGGCCTCGCGCAGGGCCGCGGCGGCCTCGCGCGCGTCGCCGGACTCCGCCGCGGCCACCGACGACAGAAGCAGGTGCATGAGCCGCAGGCCCCCGCCAATGTCACCGGGAGATGTTTCCGCTGCAGCCACCCTCGGGTCGTGGTCGTGGTCGTCGTCGTCGGCGGCGGCGGCCTCCAGCTTCGCCAGCTTCCGTTCCCTGGCCTGTACCTGTACGAGCCTCGCGACGACCCTGCTGCTGCGGTCTCCTCCACCATCGCGGCTCATCACGTCGTCGTCGGCGCTGTCCCGCAGTAGCTTGCGCTTCTTGGTCGTGCCGCCGCCGCCGCCATCGTTGATGGCTAGACTGAGCGTCAGGTTCATGTAATCGCCGACGACGACGGCGACGCGGCGAGGATGATGGGGACGATCGGAAGGGAGGGAGAGAGGAAGGGGGGTACGGCGCGATCGAGAGCTATATATAAGGGCAATAATGCCAAGGCAGCAAGGGAATCTAGGAGATCTCGGCAAGAGGAGGAAGAGGGAATAGCGTGTAGCTTTGGATGCAAGAAATGCTGCGTGCTTCGTTTTGGCTCCGTCCCCGGCGACGTGGCCTTGGATTCCAAGGATAGGATATGCCTGCCGGGGGTCGTAGCTAGCCTAGCGCTCGTTGGATTGGCTACCATCTAGCTGCTGCTGCTGCCTCTTTGGTTTATGCACGAGGAGGATCTTCCTGTCTCTACCGGCATCATCAGGGCCACCAGACCCCCTGCTGGCCGTACTTGGAAACATTGTTCAAAGGCGGATGCTGCTGCTGGTACGTACTATGTGTGTGTCGTACGTACGTATGGCATGCATCTTCTCCGTGCTGCGGCGTCCGAGGTGTGCTTTTACACTGTGAACTGTATATATCGACGGGTACGTACGATTTCTATACGGCTTAATTCAGTTCTCCGAACTCTTGATTCGCTTCTAATTAAGCTGGCGACCCGGCACCATCGTATACGTCAAGGCCATACGTTCTGTGGAATTTTGACTCTGTGTGTCTGGACATGGGAGTGCTGGAACCGGTAAAATCCGTGGAAAGGGGGGGCGGTGGTGGTTGCCGGTTGGGAGGGAGGTGAAAAAGGCGCCGCCGGCGAGAAGATGCGACGAAGGGGGGATATGGCAGTGGACCCTGAAAAGTGAAAAAGGAGCTAGCTAAAAGGGCTACGGAGACACTTGAGTCCGAGTCTGAGTCCTCTCTCTAGAGTCTAGACCGCCATTCTGGAGACTATCAGAGGAGCTGGTGGTGGTGGCCTTGTTCTTGTTGGTTTACATTCTGGGTGCCTGGGTCCAGTTCATTCCAAACCCTGGCGCTGGCGGGCGTGCAGCCGGCCGGGAGGCGTACCAGCACAGCACGACGACCCATTGGCATGCGGATTACGTATCGCGATTTGGAAAGGGTAGTAGTGGTAGTAGGTGTAGCCTGTAGGGCAAAGGAAATGGTCAGCGAAAATAAATAAATAATGGTCTGTTCGTGCTGCCACACACACACCATAGTCAAACTGGCGGCATGCATAGCCCGACAACGCATGCCCATATAATCATTTAAAACAATATTTTATATTGTCTAACAGTGTATTTATATGATCTATTGTACTGTTTATTAAAATAGGAGATAAGAGCAACTCCAAAAGGATGTTAAAAAGTTTACCCAAAAAATGATTATTAAGAGCAGGCTAAAAAAATTTAAGAGCATCTCCAAAAGGATGCTAAAATCAATCCTTAAACGTGTTTAGGGGTGGAAAAACGAAATTTCTCCGTCCAACAGACCTCCCTTCCTTCCCCTAAATTACATGCGTCCCGCATCCATGGTCCGCCCTCCCGCAAATATCCGTGAGCAAGGTCTTTCCCCAATCCATCCTTGCGCACGCTTCGCCAGTCGTTTCCCGCGGTATTTTTCGCTTGGGTGATCGGGATAGAGGCCAGCGACAGCACCTGCAAGTGGCTAGTTTTGTTTGAGCGTTCGTTTTTGCGTGAACTGATGGAGCTATACTTTGTTTACACCATGAAAAAGATTTAGTATGTCCCCCATAATCAGTTTTTGACGAATAATTTTGTATTTCCTTTTGGAGATGCTCTAAGAGTGAATTATGATGGGTACTCCAACAGTTTCTTTAATTATGACATGTGGCGCAATCTGTACAGTCGTCGGGAGGCCGTGAATGATATGATACGTTGATGAATGGATTGGTGAGAGATAGAACACACCAAAATATGAGGGAGAGGAGACTGTGGATGCAGGACGCTAATTTTTTGGGGGCAAGAATGAGGGAGCTGTTGAAGTAAGAAAAACAACTATTCTTGACTAATATTTGTTTTAGGATTAGTTTACACATTCTTTTGGAGTTGCTCTAAGACGAGAAAAATGATGAGTAAACTAGTAGATCTAATCTTAGCGGCCCCTTTAAACCCGTCTAGTTAGTCGGGCTTTGTTGGGATAGCCCGCGTAGCAGCGGCTTGTCAGACTATTAACCGTGTCAGACCGAGGTGTTAATTTGATATTTTCATTATGATATAATGTGAATAAATTACGAAAATAGCCACAAAATAAGTGAGTGAATAGGACTCAAAACTGTTGTTGGTTTGAGAAAGAAATACAGCCGCACTCTTCTAACCGGTGTAACTCAAGTTTAATTATGTTATACGAAGGATATACCCCCTCGCGCCAATGTATTGTCCAAGAGACTAGCTAGATGTATTGCTACTGAGTACTCAACTGACATAACAGAAAAAGGTTGGAGGAGGAATTAGCGGAAAAATAAAGAGCAGAGTGTGAAACAATGGCGAGGCAACGAACTCCAGCAGCCAAAACCAGCTGGGAGGCAGCCTGGCCGATCCGGCCGGGAGGTTGACTTGGATGGCCTGTTTGGTTGGTCGCCCTACATGGCCGGTTTTGAGCAATACTATGGTTTTACTGTGGTAAAGTAAAACCGTAGTATTTGTGTTATGTATAATTGTAAACTGTGGTATTTCAAAATTACAGTATTTCAAAACTGCATTTACAAACAGTCCCTCACAATGCAAGATGTTAGACTATTACTAGTTACATCTAGAAGTCATGTAGTTTCAAAATCATCGAAATAAAATATGCTTGAAAATTACAAACTTTTTTTTGTAGGCAAGGAACTACACATCTCAGTCTAACTTGTTGCAAAACAACAAGGACTAAAGAAACCGAACCTACTAATTTGATGGACATGGAAATGGAGAGCATCTATGGAGTAAGAATCCCATCGCTGTTCAAAAAGACCAGCCCTTTACCAACTAATTTGATGCACCCTGCAATATCTGTGTATAACTAAAAAAAGGGCAAATAAACCCTCTTTTTGTATGAAAATCAATGAATCGAGCAGTATGATTGTTTGGATTTTAGATTTTGAATGCGTCAGAACTTCACTACGTTTCGAAAGTATTAGGAACAATAAAAACTGGGTATACCTAGCAACTCAAACCCCAATCAATATAACACAATCCAGAATAACAACTAGTATAGAACATCTTGCAACAGCATGCGCCAGATTTAAAACGAGATTATCAGCGTTCCGCGATTATTTAACCACCTCAGATCCTATCAGGATTGCGAGCGAATTCATAACAGCCCGCCTAAACCATACCACCAGTCCACCACCGCGTACTAAAACGCAAGTCACATAATATTAAATTAGCCGGAAGGCGAAAAGGAATCCCATAATAATAATAAAATGTGCCGGAAGGAAGGAGAGACAGAATTCTTAGATCTTGTCGATGTCCTCGTCCTCGAACTGGATGTAGTTGTAGTCGCCGTTCTCCTCGCCCTCCTCGGGCCCATCGACGTCGACGCCCTCGTTGAGCCTGAGCGTCTCGGGAAGCTCCCCGTAGGCCTTGAGCAGGCGCGCCTCGTCGTTCATGTACTTGAGGATGACGTCGGCCTTGTCGTCCTGGTAGTCGCGGAGGCCGACGAGGACGATGTCCCCGGCCGCGATCCACACCTTCTTGTGCATCTTGCCCCGGATATGGCAGAGGCGACGCGTGCCGTCCACGCAGGTGGCCTCGCACCGCCCGTTGCCGAGCATCCGGGTCACCTGCGCATACTCCTGCCCGTCTTCCTTGAAGACGAGCTCGCGCTTGTCGTCGTCAGCCTCGTTCTTTCCACGCTTCCGGTTCTTGCCTCCCTTACCCTTGTTCTTCGGCATCTTCGCGGAGGACGAGAGCGGTGTGGCGAAAACCTAGCGCGAGATCGAGGTGGGGAAAGGGCGTGCTGCGGGCCGCGTTTCCTGCGGAACTTTTTTAGAAGTGTGCGGCGGTGTTTGGTGAACGCGAGGGGAGGAGGTCTTGAGCCGTATGGTTCGTTGGATCTAGGGTTCGGCGGCGTGGACCGCTCGCATAGGAAGGGCGGTGTCTGTTTCTGGATAAGCAGGGCGCGGTGTAGGCTGAAAACGGGTCGGACAATATTTTTAGGGTGTCTTTAGATTCACCAACTAAAATCTAATCACTGTTATATTAATGTTTGGTGCTTATTATAAATATTAAATATAGTTTAATTATAAAAATAATTATGTAGACGAGAAATAACGACAAAACAAACCTATTAAGGTGTTTGTTTCTAAACCTATAAAACTAATATTTAGCGTCTAAAATTAGCCGAGAGGTTTATAACACATCAACTAATAGACCAACTAATGATTAGTTATATCTCTCAAATAGTTATTAGTTGTTAGCTAGTTCAACCTAGCTAATAACTTATTAGCTATCTAACAACTAATGATTTGTTTTGTTTTACTTTTTGGTGACAACTTCACAACTAGCGAGTACCATAGCACCAGAACAGTCTATACATCATGTATTAATTGTACAAACGTTCAGTAGCAGAGTATGATAATAAATATATTTTCACAGAAATGGACTCTGGAATGGACAATTTCTAAAATACACAGGCAGAGGCTAATTTCTAAGCTCTAAATTAAAGAACAAATTGAAGGGCACAAAACAGAAACATAAATAGGCAGGATGTAGAAGTTGGTGTGGCCAATAGAAATTGAAGAATCTCAGCATCAATAGCCAAATCCACTCTTCAAGACTTGCGTCCGTTGAAAGTTTGAAATCTATAACCTCTGAGCTACATCTCCTGGTACATTAGCCATCTTTACACTTCAGGTGCAAGAAGCTCCCCAAGCTTCCATCACTCTTCATGAATTCGTCTTGGCTGTGGAGTATCATCTTGCCCAGCAAAGTACACCATGACAAACAGAAGGGCAATGACGAATATAAGGATGTACAGCGAGGTCAAGCTGACCAGAGAATTCAGGAAACCCATGAAAGAAGGGCCGCTAATTTTCTTCTTTGTTGTTCTTCCTGCTCTGTATCCCTCAAGAAATTGGCTTATTTGAGATGCTTGGTCAGTACCTTCTTCTAATCTCTCTGAACCATCCACCTTCACCAAGAACCATTTTAATTCAATCCCAGAAAATAACAAATTCTTATTTGATGATTATCGGAGAGATGGTAGCAGTTTCTTTCTTAATCAAGTATTAACTTTCTCAGGGAATTATGAGGGTCAACAAACAGGAACCTATAAAAGCAATACCTTTATTGATAGAAAAACTTTTGCATCATTAGTCAGAAACATGCCAGTAACACTTTATATGGATGGTGGTATTAGAAAATAGAATTAATTACTGAGGATACTGTACTTACGAGCTCATACTCCTCATTTCTATCCCACACAAGTAGCTTTGGCAGCTGTGAGCTTTTGGAAACATCAAAAGTCTCCACAAACTCATCCCATTGCTTGATTCCAACATATCCAAACACCAAATCACGGTTTGCGCTAGCAGCAGATCTCAAAATCTTTACCAGCTGTGTAGAATTTTCATCTGAATCATCCTCCAAAATTGTGAGAACAACTTTCCTCTGATCATCATTCAACATTTTTATCGTCTCTGTATTGATTGGGACAACCAAAGGGAGAAGGGATTGTCGTACAAAATCTTCCAAGAAATTTTCTATATCCAAAAAACAACACCATCAGCTATGGCGTTATGGGGAAATCAACATGGCTATGTATGGTATATTAAACGACCATAAGACAATACATGGTGCCTGAAATTACTTCTCAAACTAAGAATCGACATAGAAAAAAAAAGCCATGAACGAACACAAGAAAGGGATAACAATTACCTTCAAATGGGCCATAGAACAAGCTTTGTTCCTTATACTTTGGATGGATTGCAACTAGCGCCGGAACCTTGTCAAATTCATAGGCTACCATGACGTCCTCAGAGAAATCTTTAGCAACAGCAAACCATGCTCTTTTCTTGTATTTCCTTCCATATTCAGCAATCAATGAGTCATTCACCCCAAAACCAAGGAACATAGGAAAGCTTGTACCAGCATTCTCAACAAAGTTCTTTATCGCAGAGTCTGACTCAAGGATAGAAACATCTGGCGCAACAAACTTCTTCAGATTGCGGACAAGCTGATCAGCCTTCCTCGAACCAGTGTATTCAATTGGAACACCGTGGATAAAAAGCATGAGGGTAGGGAACCCACTGCATTTAGGAACTAATAAGCATTAGGCATCCAATCTAAGAATATCTACTCTCCAGCGAAACCAAAATACTTTCAGGCAAGAACTTACTCAACTCCATATTTTGATCCAAGTTTCCTGTATTTATCAGCATTAACTTTGGCAACAACAATGGGCTCACTCAACCCTGCCAACATTGGTGCAGCTTCATCTAACTGCACCAACAAAAAAAAGGAGTAATATCATAACTTCGTTTTCTTAATCCAATTCCCTGGAATTTCTGGCTTTTATGCAATTGTAAGTAAGCAAAAAGTAGTATTTGAGAACGTACTAATTCAGGTGTGTCACACCTAATAGCACTTGTCTTTTTCCACAGGCTAATGTACCGAAATTCAGGTGGTGTCACGCACTACCACTCTGTTTGTTTAATGACTCAATAACAACATTTTTCGTTAAATATTCTGAAAAAATAGCAAGTTGTGTGCTCTCCCACTTCGCTCTAATCTGCTCGAGTTTTCGGGAGTTGGGACTACCCACCCAAAAAAACAAGGAATCCCAGAGTCCGGTGGTGTCACACACTGCTCCATGTTTGTTTAATGACTCAATAAAAACATTTTTTGTTCAAAAAACGAATAAATTTTCTGGAAAACAGTAAGGCTACTCTCCGTGGGAGTTCTATTTCCATTTAACAAGTCGCCACATAAGCGTAGTTGATGATATGACAACGTGTTTAAGAGATAACTCTCTTAGCACAATTACGAACTATTTATGAGTCATTAAAATTAAATGTCTATAAAACTATAGAATGAAACTTCTCATTGAGTGTGTGTGTGTGTTTCATCCATGTTTCATTTCAATGGTGAACGAACTACCGGAAACTACACAACAATGAGCGAGCCTGAGATTGCCTACCAGTCATTTCGTTGCTTGAAAAAATTAGCATGGATCTTAGGAGGAAGGATTGAAGAGCTCTAGAGAAGGTCTGCAAAGGACGATCGGCCACTAGAAAGCAACAATTCAGCTGGAAGTTTGGACACATTGGCTGCAACCCACTTGAACGTTCTAAGGACCACAAATGATAAGATCTAATACCTGGTTTGCTGTAATTCCAATTCTCGGAATCTTTGTTGAATCTCCATAATCTTTAGACTTTTAGATATTCTTGTGGTGCCAAGTGACATGGCAATATTGGAAACAACGCCGCCAAACTCTCCACTCAGACCGGACTGGCCTAAGTTCTGTACTCTCCCACTTCACTAACACAGAATCTGAACTCCAGAGACCCAATTAACCCGTTCCCACAGCACTAACACAGAAGCCAAGATCCACCCCGATCCACGGCAACGGCCCACGGTCGGTATCCCAACGCGCAATCACATCTCATAGGTCTACTAACAACCACCAGCAAGCGACAGGTCGGCAGGAGTTCGTCGTACCTCGGGCGCAAGGCGCTTGCAGTGGCCGCACCATGGCGCGTAGAAATCGACGAAGAGGAAGTCGATGACGCCCAGCGCCGCCTCGAAGTTGCTCTCGTCGAGGTCGATCACCCGCCCGTCGCGTGGGAAATCCTCGCCCGCGGCGACGGTGTCCCGGGCTGAGAGCGGGAGCAGCAGCAAGAGGAGTACGAGAGGGAGCGGCGGCGGCGGCAGGACTCTAGCCGCCATCGCCGTGGCGGGCGCTCGACTCGATCTCCGCCGCGACGGAAGTATGGGGGCACTGAACTTGACTAGTTTCCAAGGGCAAGGGGGTTATTCGGAGAAAGTTCGCATTTATTTACCCTCCTTCGGAATCTGAGTTGTTTTGGTGACTTTTTTCTTTGATATATTAGTATAAAATTCATTTTTATGTGAAATTGAGGGCCACATTGTGCTGTTTGGTTCAACCTTTTTTATAAGCATTTTTAATAATCTGGCTATGGGAGAATTTAGCTAGGGAGAGAATTTGAATATCATGGATATTATGTATAGAGGAAGATAAAAATATCCATGACGTTTAGGATATAGAAAGTGATGGCTTACTACTAATTCAGCGATTCAACTGATTATGTGTTTATGTTGATTTTTTCGATTTTTTACTAAAATGATTCTTATAAAAACTATTTTAAAAACTAATCATTTGTCAGTCTACAACACCTTATGGTGACCAAAAGCTAAAGAACTGAAACAAACAAGGCCATTAATTTTAGATTATGTATACACTCATGGGCTACCTAAAGATTTTGAACATCCTTGCATACTGATCCTACTAAATTGAAGTTTTTGTCATTTCCAGGAAACGAATGTTAAAAACATAAAACCTACTCGTATGACACGAAACACTTAGACCGTCTCCAACAGCATACTCTATATCTATTATTTACCGTCTCTTCTAAAAGATTTCAGCCTGTATATCTTCTTTATCTCTAACAACGTCCTCTAAATCACGTCCTCTATACGTAAATACCTATATTAGAGACATTTTTTATTTTAATTTTTTTATATATACGTAATTATCATACTCTCAAATATATTATATATTAGTTTTGTTAAACCGGTTGTTTAAAGTATTCAAATGGATAGAGCGGAGGAGAGAGAAACTCTATATATAGAGGATCCAGCAGCTTTCTCTAAATTTAAAGGACCATTTAGAGAACGTTACTAGAGGGAGTAGAGGACGAAATCTTCTCTACAATTTAAAGTAAAGAACTCTTTAGAGGGTCTGTTGGAGCTAGTCTTAGGCCTAGTTTAAGAAAGCTTCACTTCAAAAATTTTAAGTCTATTTCATTTTCTTCTATTCAAACAGATCCAGCCCCATTAGCTCTAGCTTCAAAAAATACTATAACTAGAGCCTAGTTTTATGAAATTTTCAAAGCTCCTCAAAGGGTGCTCAAAAACATTGTTTTCATACATTCTCATGAAGTTGCATAAAAATTACCCACCATGACATCGTTTACATGATCTACCGATACATGTTTCTTTCTCATTCCACTAATCATTAAGGGTAATTAAGGAAATTCATACAAATAAATTGTATTACAAAAGCTGAAGTCTATGTGCAAGCCAAACACTCTTGATCCCCGTCTTACCAATCTATTGAATCTGTTTTATAGTGAAATTAGAGAACCAAAGCTAAATTTTTAAAGTGAAGTTCTTCCAAACATGACCTTAAAAAAGGAAGAAGTAACTGGGCACTTTGAATCTAATTTTCAGCTGCTACCTGATGGTCACCGTCTCACCGAGGCTTTAGTCCAGTAATGTCAAAAGGGCGGCCACCACAGAACCTGATATCAAAGATGCACCCCTTTGCTACTACATAATTTCCATTCATTATTATAAGACTATCTCCAATAGTTTTATATTATCTTATATTTTAAAAAATACTTTGTAAACAGTGTTATCTACAGTAAAAAAACATCTCATGTTCGTACATGTAAACAGTGTTGTGTACAGTAAAAACATCTCATGATCATATACACAATCTACTGTAAGCAACATATGTTGGAACCGGACCGCCGACACATGGCGTGTCCGTCGGGGCCGCCCGCACTCACGGCGCGCCCACCCAGGCTGTCGGGCCGCGACACACGCGCCCACACGTATAGCAGTGGGCTTTAGGTCTCTTGGGCCAATACTCCCCCAAAAAGCTAGCCCTTCAGGGGGTTGCACCTTCAACCATATAAACCATGCTTTTTCACTCTCACCAGACAATGTGTGACTATTCCCAACAATCTCCCCCTCACACATTGTGAGCCGAGATTTGTCTGAGAATGCACTGGGCCAACCTGGCTTTGATACCAATTGTTGGAACCGGACCGCCGACACATGGCGTGTCCGTCGGGGCCGCCCGCACTCACGGCGCGCCTACCCAGGCTGTCGGGCCGCGACACATGCGCCCGCACGTATAGCAGCGGGCTTTAGGTCTCTTGGGCCAACACTGATGTTGGATCCTGGACTCGGCAGCTGGCTTTGCAGACAACGGAGCTGGGCGGCGAGTCGGGCTTCTGGGGGCGGTCACCGTGGTGGAGCGAGCGCCACCAGAGAAAACCCCAGAAAACCCCAGGTATGAGAAACACAAGCACAGAGAGAAAATGAGATGGGTCTGCGCAACTGTCACAGCGCAACCTTTTGCTTTTCTGTTATTTAAAGTAAAAAGCAATTACATGGCCTAATGCCCGGATCTCCCGCCGCCACAAGTCCATGCCCCACATTCTCCCCCTTTTAAGGAACACAGTGGACAGGTGCAGCATGTTCAGCGACAGGATATATCTAACTTGGCGGTCACGACGCAGTCAGGCACCGCACTGACACGCTCGCGATTCTACGCCTCAACAATCAACTAGATTACAGAAAGCAAATGTTTATGGAAAAACTAACAAATCACCCCCTAATCTAGTTGAACCGGAGCCACTCCCAACTTTGTCCTGAGCTCCACGAACTTGATTCTGCCCAATGGCTTGGTCAGTATATCTGCAAGCTGATGATCACTTCCCACATGGTCTACATCTACCATGCCTTGTTCAATGCAATCACAGATGTAATGGTAGCGAGTGTCAATGTGTTTGTTCCTATCATGGTGCACTGGATTCTTGCTTAGTTCTATTGCTGACATATTATCGATGAGTAGACTAAACTTCTGCACCTCTTCTTTTGTAATATCGGCTAACAGCATACTTAGCCAGACCCCCTGACACACACCCAATGCTGCTGAAATGTATTCTGCTTCACAAGATGACAGAGCAACCACTCTTTGTTTTTGAGATGACCAGGTTACTGGATTGATGCCCAAAAAGAATAGGATACCTGAGGTACTTTTCCTGTGAACGAGATCACCCGAACAGTCACTGTCAGTGTATCCTAGTAAAGACAGACCCCCTCCTCCTTTTTTGAATTTTACTCCAAAATTGATTGTTCCAGCTATATACCTCACAATCCTTTTCACAGTATTCCAGTGCTCTTTGTTTGGAGTCTCCATGAACCTGCGAACAAGTCCAACTGAGAAAGACAAATCAGGTCTTGTATTCACCAAATACCTTAGACTGCCAATGATACTTCTATATCTTGTTTGATCAACTTCAGTTCCTCTTGCACCGGATGTGAGCTTTGTTCGTTGTTCCATGGGAGTGTCTGTAGGATTACATCCTGTCATATTACACTGATCAACGATCTTTGCTGCATAAGAGCTCTGGCAGATTGTAATCTCACTCTCCAATTGTCTGACCTCCATACCTAAATAGTAACTGAGCAAGCCTAAGTCACTCATGCTGAAAGTATGCTTCATCTGCTGCTTGAAAATTGTGATTTCTGTCACAGAGGGCCCACAGATAATAAGATCATCAACATAAACTCCTACCACCAACAAAGAATGACCAATCCCTTTCCTGTACACAACATGTTCCACCTTACATTTCTCAAAACCCAGAAGAGTTAACTCAGAGTCAAGTCTGGCATTCCAAGCTCTTGGAGCTTGTTTCAAGCCATATAAAGCCTTCTTCAATCTCAGAACTTTTCTAATTCCTTTTGGGTCTTCAAAACCTGGTGGTTGCAATACATACACCTCTTCTTGCAGGTTGCCATTTAAGAAAGCTGACTTTACATCCATATGATGTACCTGCCAGTTTCCTTGTGCTGCCAGTGCCAACAGAACTCTGACGGTCTCTAATCTAGCCACTGGTGCAAAAACTTCATCATAGTCCACACCTTCTTTCTGTGCATACCCTTTGGCAACAAGTCTCGCTTTGTGTTTGACAACATTACCTGCAGCATCTTTCTTAAGTTTGAAAACCCACTTCAAACCTATGGCTTTGTGACCTCTAGGCAGATCAGACCAAAACCAAGTGTTGTTGGCTTCTATTGATTTGAGTTCTGATTGCATAGCTTCTCTCCACTTTAGACTCTTCAGAGTTGTTTCAACATCCACAGGTTCATCCACTGCTAACATACATACAGCACTGTACTCATAATCGAGTATTTCTTCAGTATTTTCAAACAGGTCAGTCAATGTCCTATATTTCGCAGGAACCATTCCTGAACTTTCTGAACTAGATGGTTGTGAATTGTAACTAGTAACTGAAACTGAGCCTAGATTTTGTGCTTGTGATCCTGAAAGTATAGGTTGAGTTCTTGAATTTTGAGGGGTCACAGGTGATTGTGGTAGTGGTGACACAGGTGATTGTGGTAGTGGTGACACTGAGGGTACTTCACCACCCCCAGAACTCTCACCCTCCTCACCTGTACCAGAAGGATACAACATAGCCTGACTGGGAACAGTGAACTGAAACTGAAAATTTGAGTTTTCTGGGCCAACTTCAGTCAACTGATCTTTGTTATTACTGTCCCAGTTGAGAGCACCTAGAGGGGGGGGGGGGTGAATAGGTGATCCTGTAAACTTCAAAACTTAAGCCACAAAACTTTGATTAAGTGTTAGCACAGTTAATGCCAAGTGGCTAGAGAGAAGATCTTGCACAATATGATAATCACAAGGAGTTCAACACAGAGAAGACACAGTGATTTATCCCGTGGTTCGGCCAAGTACAAAACTTGCCTACTCCACGTTGTGGCGTCCCAATGGACGAGAGTTGCACTCAACTCCTCTCAAGTGATCCAATGATCAACTTGAATACCACAGTGTTATGCTTTTCTTTCAATATCCCGTTTGTGAGGAATCTCCACAACTTGGAGTCTCTCGCCCTTACACTTGAGATTCACAAAGAAATACGGAGTAAGGGAGGGAAGCAACACACACAAATCCACAGCAAAACGCGCACACACACGGCCAAGAGTCGAGCTCAAAAGACTATCTCAAGGTTCTCACAAGAACGGAGCTCGAATCACTTAGAATGACAATCGGATGCGCAAAGACTGAGTGTGGATGATCAGGAATGCTCTAAGGTTGCTTGGTTGTCTCCTCCATGCGCCTAGGGGTCCCTTTTATAGCCCCAAGGCAGCTAGGAGCCGTTGAGAGCAAATCCAGAAGGCCAATCTTGCCTTCTGTCGTCGGGCGCACCGGACAGTCCGGTGCACACCGGACACTGTCCGGTGCCCGATTTATTTCCATAAACAGCGCAGCCGACCGTTGCCGACCGTTGCAGATCTGGCGCACCGGACAGTCCGGTGCACACCGGACAGTCCGGTGCCTCCTTCCGACCGTTGGCCAGACCACGTGTCGCGCGCAGATTCTGCGGCCGACCGTTGGCTCGGCCGACCGTTGACTCACCGGACAGTTCGGTGCACACCGGACAGTCCGGTGAATTTTAGCCGTACACCGTCAGCAAATTCCCGAGAGCGGCCTCTTCGGCCGAGGCAGCCTGGCGCACCGGACACTGTCCGGTGTGCACCAGACCGAAACAGCCTGTTGGCTGTACACAGCCAACATTCTCCTTTTCTTCTTCTCTCTGTTTCTAACACTTAGACAAATATATTAGTACACAAAACCAATGTACTGAGGCTTAGAAACATACCTTTACTTGTGATTTGCACTTTGTTCATCCATGGGCATAGATTCACATTTAAGCACTTGTGTTGGCACTCAATCACCAAAATACTTAGAAATGGCCCAAAGGCACATTTCCCTTTCAATCTCCCCCTTTTTGGTGATTTATGCCAACACAACATAAAGCAACTAGAACAAGTGCAGAATCACTCCAAATAAAACTTAAATTCATTTTGATTCGATTTGGCATATATGGATCATCCTTTGCCACCACTTGGTTTGTTTTTGCAAATCAAACTCAAATCTCTATCTCTAAGTCAAACACACATGTTGAAGCATAAATAGAGTCATTCCAAAAGAGATTGATCAAAGATTTCAAAAACTGTCCCTATTTCCCATAATTAACACTTCTCCCCACAAGAAGCCAACTTTGACAAGAGAGACAATAAGAGACAACAAAAAAGTTTAACAAAACAAAAACTCTATTCTACTATTTTCAAAATCTCTCAAGTGGTAGCTGATCCATTTATCGCTTTGGCCTTTATTTTCTCCCCCTTTGGCATCAAGCACCAAAACGGGATCAATCGTGGCCCTTTAACCCCATTGCCTCACCAAAATCTTCAATTAAGATCAAATGGCAATAAGAGTTCATGAGATGGACTTGGAATAAGTTACCCTCGCATCGGAGTGCAGTGGAAGTCTTTCATGGTCCAAGTCCACCTTTTCCCTTTCAATTCTCCTTCGAGACTAAATCAAGCAAACTCAAGCATATGGTTAGTCTCAAAGGGTCAAGTTGTAACACATCTCCCCCTAAACATGTGCATCACTTTGCAACGGACTTGTGAGGTCCAGGGAGTGTTTGTACAACTTGAGCACCACAATAAGCAACAAAATGCAGAATGAACATGATCAAAAGCATAAACACATGTATGCTACAATTCAATCCAAGTTCCGCGAATCTAAGACATTTAGCTCACTACGCAACTTGCAAAAGGTCTTCTCATCTAGAGGCTTAGTGAAGATATCGGCTAGCTGGTTCTCGGTGCTAACATGAAACACTTCGATATCTCCCTTTTGCTGGTGGTCTCTCAAAAAGTGATGCCGGATGTCTATGTGCTTTGTGCGGCTGTGCTCAACAGGATTTTCCGCCATGCGGATAGCACTCTCATTATCACATAGGAGTGGGACTTTGCTCAGATTGTAGCCAAAGTCCCGGAGGGTTTGCCTCATCCAAAGTAGTTGCGCGCAACACTGTCCTGCGGCAACGTACTCGGCCTCAGCGGTGGATAGGGCAACGGAAGTTTGTTTCTTAGAGTTCCATGACACCAGGGATCTTCCTAAGAATTGGCACGTCCCTGATGTACTCTTCCTATCGACCTTACATCCAGCATAGTCGGAGTCTGAGTATCCAACCAAGTCAAAGGTAGACCCCTTTGGATACCAGAGCCCGAAGCAAGGCGTAGCAACCAAATATCTAAGAATTCGCTTCACCGCCACTAAGTGACATTCCTTAGGATCGGATTGAAATCTAGCACACATGCATACACTAAGCATAATATCCGGTCTACTAGCACATAAGTAAAGTAAAGACCCTATCATTGACCGGTATGCTTTTTGATCAACGGACTTACCTCCTTTGTTGAGGTCTGTGTGTCCGTCAGTCCCCATCGGAGTCTTTGCGGGCTTGGCGTCCTTCATCCCAAACCGCTTTAGCAGATCTTGCGTGTACTTCGTTTGGGAGATGAAGGTGCCGTCCTTGAGTTGCTTCACTTGGAACCCAAGGAAGTAGTTCAACTCGCCCATCATCGACATCTCGAATTTTTGCGTCATCACCCTGCTAAACTCTTCACAAGACTTTTGGTTAGTAGAACCAAATATTATGTCATCGACATAAATTTGGCACACAAACAAATCACCATCACATGTCTTAGTGAACAGAGTTGGATCGGCTTTCCCAACCTTGAAAGCATTAGCAAGTAAAAAGTCTCTAAGGCATTCATACCATGCTCTTGGGGCTTGCTTAAGTCCATAGAGCGCCTTAGAGAGCTTACACACGTGGTCGGGGTACCGTTCATCCTCGAAGCCAGGGGGTTGCTCCACGTACACCTCCTCCTTGATTGGCCCGTTGAGGAAGGCGCTCTTCACATCCATTTGGAACAACCTGAAAGAATGGTGAGCGGCATATGCTAGCAAGATACGAATTGATTCTAGCCTAGCCACAGGAGCAAAGGTCTCCTCAAAGTCCAAACCTGCGACTTGGGCATAACCTTTTGCCACAAGTCGAGCCTTGTTCCTCGTCACCACCCCGTGCTCGTCCTGTTTGTTGCGGAACACCCACTTGGTTCCCACAACATTTTGCTTCGGACGAGGCACCAGTGTCCAAACTTCATTGCGCCTGAAGTTGTTGAGCTCCTCCTGCATGGCCAACACCCAGTCCGTATCTAGCAAGGCCTCCTCTACCCTGAAAGGCTCAATAGAAGAGACAAAGGAGTAATGCTCACAAAAATTAACTAATCGAGAACGAGTAGTTACTCCCTTGCTAATGTCACCCAGAATTTGGTCGACGGGATGATCCCTTTGAATCATCGCTCGAACTTGGGTTGGAGGTGCCGGTTGCGCTTCTTCCTCCATCACATGATCAACTTGTGCTCCCCCTTGATCACATGCCTCCTGTTGATGAACCTGTTCATCGTCTTGAGTTGAGGGATGCACGGTTGTTGAGGAAGAAGGTTGATCTCGTTCAACTTGTTCCTGTGGCCGAACTTCTCCAATCGCCATGGTTCGTATAGCGGCCGTCGGAACATCTTCTTCATCTACATCATCACAATCAACAACTTGCTCTCTTGGAGAGCCATTAGTCTCATCAAATACAACGTCGCTAGAGACTTCAACCAAACCCGATGATTTGTTGAAGACTCTATACGCCTTTGTATTTGAGTCATAACCTAACAAAAACCCTTCTACAGCTTTGGGAGCAAACTTAGAATTTCTACCTTTCTTTACTAGAATGTAGCACTTGCTCCCAAATACACGAAAGTAAGATACATTGGGTTTGTTACCGGTTAGTAGCTCATACGACGTCTTCTTTAGGAGGCGATGAAGGTAGACCCTGTTGATGGCGTGGCAAGCTGTGTTCACGGCTTCCGTCCAAAAGCACTCGGGGGTCTTGAACTCTCCTAGCATCGTCCTTGCCATATCGATGAGCGTCCTGTTCTTCCTCTCTACCACACCATTTTGCTGTGGTGTGTAGGGAGCGGAGAACTCGTGCTTGATCCCTTCTTCTTCAAGGAACTCTTCCACTTGAAGGTTCTTGAACTCGGACCCGTTGTCGCTCCTTATCTTCTTCACCTTGAGCTCAAACTCATTTTGAGCTCTCCTGAGGAAGCGCTTGAGGGTCCCTTGGGTTTCAGACTTATCCTGCAAAAAGAACACCCAAGTGAAGCGGGAAAAGTCATCAACAATAACTAGACCATACTTACTCCCTCCTATGCTCAGATAGGCGACGGGTCCGAAGAGGTCCATATGCAGCAGCTCCAGGGGTCTTGAAGTGGTCATCACATTCTTGCTGTGATGTGCTCCTCCCACTTGTTTACCTGCTTGACAAGCTGCACAAGGTCTATCTTTTTCGAATTGCACGTTAGTCAAAACTATCACGTGTTCTCCCTTTAGAAGCTTGTGAAGGTTCTTCATCCCCACATGTGCTAAGCGGCGATGCCACAGCCAGCCCATGCTAGTCTTAGCTATTAAGCATGCATCTAGACCGGCCTCTTCTTTTGCAAAATCAACTAAATAAAGTTTGCCGTCTAATACACCCTTAAAAGCTAGTGAACCATCACTTCTTCTAAAGACAGACACATCTACATTTGTAAAAAGACAATTATATCCCATATTGCATAATTGACTTACAGATAATAAATTATATCCCAAAGACTCAACTAAAAACACATTAGAAATTGAGTGCTCATTAGAAATTGCAATTTTACCTAACCCTTTTACCTTGCCTTGATTCCCATCACCGAATATGATTGAATCTTGGGAATCCTTATTCTTGACGTAGGAGGTGAACATCTTCTTCTCCCCCGTCATATGGTTTGTGCATCCGCTGTCGATAATCCAGCTTGAACCCCGGATGCATAAACCTGCAAGGCAAATTTAGGCTTGGGACTTAGGTACCCAACTCATGTTGGGTCCTACAAGGTTAGTGCAAATATCCTTAGGGACCCAAATGCAAGTTTTGTCTCCCTTGCATTTTGCCCCTAACTTCCTAGCAACAATTTTCTTATCCTTTCTACAAATAGCAAAGGAAGCATTTAAAGCATAATAAATTGTAGAAGGTTCATTCACTACTTTCCTAGGAGCATGAGTAATATTCTTTCTAGGCATAGCATTTTTCCTAGACATATTTCTATTTGTCGGGGACCATAATTAGGGGTACCCTCAAGACGCCTAATTCTCAGCTGGTAACCCCCATCAGCATAAAGCTGCAAAGGCCTGATGGGCACGATTAAGGCAGGGATCAGTCCACACGAGTGACTCGATCGCGCTTCACCCGAGCCTAGCCTCGGCCGAAGGCAGCCGACCTCGAGAGACTTCCGTCTCGCCCGAGGCCCCCTTTTTATGGCGGACACATCACCGGCTTGCCCAAGGCCTTGGCTTCGCTCAGAAGCAACCTTGACTAAATCACCACACCGACTGACCAAATTGCAGGGGCATTTAACGCAAAGGTGGCCTGACACCTCTATCCTGACACGCGCCCCCGGCAGAGCCGAGGTGACCGCCGTCACTCCACCGCTCCACTGGCCAGTCTGACAGAAGGACAGCGCCGCCTGCGCCACTCCGACTGCAGTGCCACTCGACAGAGTGAGTCTGACAGGCAATTAGGCCTTGCCAAAGGCGCCACGGCGAACTCCGCTCCGCCCGACCCCAGGGCTCGGACTCGGGCTAGGACCCGGAAGACGGCGAACTCCGCTCCGCCCGACCCCAGGGCTCGGACTCGGGCTAGGACCCGGAAGACGGCGAACTCCGCTCCGCCCGACCCCAGGGCTCGGACTCGGGCTAAGACCCGGAAGACGGCGAACTCCGCTCCGCCCGACCCCAGGGCTCGGACTCGGGCTAAGACCCGGAAGACGGCGAACTCTGCTCCGCCCGACCCCAGGGCTCGGACTCGGGCTAAGACCCGGAAGACGACGAAACTCCGCCTCGCCCGACCCCAGGGCTCGGACTCCGCCCTGGCCTCGGCCGGACGACTTCCGCCTCGCCCGACCCCCTGGCTCGGGCTCGGCCACAGCAACTGAAGGCAAGACTCAACCTCGGCTTCGGAGGAAACCCCACGTCGCCCTGCCTAGAGCACAGACCGCCACGTCAACAGGAAACGTCATCATCATCCTACCCCGAATCGACTCGGGTCACGGAGAACAAGACCGGCGTCTCGTCCGGCCAGCTCCGCCAGAGGGGCAATGATGGCGCTCCACGAGCTCTATGACGACGGCGGCCCCCAGCTCTCTTACGGCAGCAGGACAACGTCAGCAGGGACTCGACCGCTCCAACAGCTGTCCCTCCATCAGGCTCCGTCGCACCTCCGATAGCCACGACATCACGCCAGCAGGATGCCCAGATCTCTCCGGCTGCCACATCGGCATGTACCTAGGGCACTAGCTCTCCCTCCGCTAGACACGTAGCACTCTGCTACATCCCCATTGTACACCTGGATCCTCTCCTTACAACTATAAAAGGAAGGACCAGGGCCTTCTCAGAGAAGGTTGGCCGCGCGGGACCGAGGACGGGACAGGCGCTCTCTTGGGGCCGCTCGCTTCCCTCACCCGCGTGGACGCTTGTAACCCCCTACTGCAAGCGCACCTGACCTGGGCGCGGGACGAACACGAAGGCCGCGGGACTTCCACCTCTCTCACGCTCGGCTCCGGCCGCCTCGCCTCTCCCCCCTCCGCGCTCGCCCACGCGCTCGACCCATCTGGGCTGGGGCACGCAGCACACTCACTCGTCGGCTTAGGGACCCCCCTGTCTCGAAACGCCGACAGTTGGCGCGCCAGGTAGGGGCCTGCTGCGTGCTGACGAATAGCTCCCCGTCAAGCTCCAGATGGGCAGTCTCCAGCAACCTCTCCGGCCCGGGACGGTGCTTCGTTTCGGGGCTCTCGAGTTCATGTCCTTCGACGGCAGCTACGACATGATACTTCTTCCACCGCCGTGCGACCACGACAATGGCGGCCGACAACCCGCCCGCCGGCGGCGGAATCGACGACGTCTACCCCGCGTGGTGGAAAAGCAACATTCGGGCTCGCTCCGTTCTCTCCCCCGCCAACGGAGGAGGAGGCGGGGCCGTCAAGGCCAGACGGGAGGCCGCGCTTCGCCGGCCGTCGAGCGAATCGACGCCCCCGACGCCCCGACGGAAGGCACGCCGGACATCGACCTCGCGTTCAAGACGGAGGCAAGCGCCGTCCCCCCGCGGCACGACGACCCCGAGCAAGAAGACGACGCCGGCGCGCTCGCGGAAAGCCTGCAGGACGTCGCCCTCGAACCAGAGATGACGGCGCAACCAGTCCCCGATGTGACTACGTCGCTCCTCGTCGACCAAAAGGTAACGACTAACTCCCATCTTGCGTCATTTCGACTCGGCCTCAACCCGCCAAACGACCTCGTTTTGGCGGGCGCCCTCATTGAGGCGAGTGCAACCCCACTGAGGTTCTGTATGCGATCGCCTTGGGACCGACTGACGGACGTCTCGACCTACGGGCCCTCTGGGTCCGAGGAAGATGATGACCCCAGCATCGGTTGGGATTTCTCCGGACTTGGCAACCCCAGTGTCGTGCGGGACTTCATGGCCGCATGTGACTACTGTCTGTCTGACTGTTCCGATGCAAGCCGCAGCCTTGGCGACGAGAGCTGCGGCCCAAGCCGCGAATGTTTCCACATCGAGCTAGGGAATCCCACCGAAGGCAACCATCTTGGCATGCCGGAGGATGGTGATCTCCCTAGGCCGGTGCCTCGCGCCGACATCCCACGGGAGCTAGCTGTGGTCCCCGCTCCGGCGGGGGGTTACGACCCACAACTCGAGCAAGTCCGCGAGGCGCAGGCCAGGCTCAACGAGGGAACGGGAGCGCTTGAGCCGATCCGTCGGGACGTCGGACAGGCATGGGTGGGCCAACCCCTGGCCGGAGAAATACGTCATCTGCCCCAAGGTCTCCAGCACCGCGTCGCCAACGACGTCAGGATCAGGCCGCCGCCCGCATCCAGCGGGGTCGGTCAGAACCTGGCAACCGCAGCAATGCTCATCCGCGCGATGCCGGAGCCGTCAACCACCGAGGGTCGGTGGATCCAGGGAGAACTCAAGAATCTCCTGGAAGGCGCCGCGGCCCGGCGGGCCGAGAGCACTGCATCCCGAAGGCAAGGATATCCCTCGGAACCTCATGCCGCGACTTCCCGATTCATGCGGGAAGCCTCGGTCTACACCGGGCGCACGCGCAACACCGCGCCTGCGGCCCCGGGCCACCTCGGCAACGAGCACCATCGACGCGACCGTCGGGCTCACCTCGACGAAAGGGTGCGCCGAGGCTATCACCCCAGGCGTGGGGGACGTTACGACAGCGGGGAGGATCGGAGTCCTTCGCCCGAACCACCCGGTCCGCAGGCTTTCAGTCGGGCCATTCGACGGGCGCCATTCCCGACCCAGTTCCGACCCCCGACTACTATCGTAAAGTACTCGGGGGAAACGAGACCGGAGCTGTGGCTCGCGGACTACCGCCTTGCCTGCCAACTGGGTGGAACGGACGACGACAACCTCATCATCCGCAACCTCCCCCTGTTCCTCTCCGACACTGCTCGTGCTTGGTTGGAGCACCTGCCTCCGGGGCAGATTTCCAACTGGGACGACTTGGTCCAAGCCTTCGCTGGCAATTTCTAGGGCACATACGTGCGCCCCGGGAATTCCTGGGACCTTCGAAGCTGCCGGCAACAGCCGGGGGAGTCGCTCCGGGACTACATCCGGCGATTCTCGAAGCAGCGCACCGAGCTGCCAAACATCACCGACTCGGATGTCATCGGCGCGTTCCTCGCCGGCACCACTTGCCGCGACCTGGTGAGCAAGCTGGGTCGCAAAACCCCCACCAGGGCGAGCGAGCTGATGGACATCGCCACCAAGTTCGCCTCCGGCCAGGAGGCGGTCGAGGCTATCTTCCGAAAGGACAAGCAGCCCCAGGGCCGCCCATCGGAAGAAGCCCCCGAGGCGTCTGCTCCGCGCGGCGCCAAGAAGAAAGGCAAGAAGAAGTCGCAATCGAAACGCGACGCCGCCGACGCGGACCTTGTCGCCGCCGCCGAGTATAAGAACCCTCGGAAGCCCCCCGGAGGTGCAAACCTCTTCGACAAGATGCTCAAGGAGCCGTGCCCCTACCATCAGGGGCCCGTCAAGCACACCCTCGAGGAGTGTGTTATGCTTCGGCATCATTTCCACAGGGCCGGGCCACCCGCCGAGGGTGGCAGGGCCCGCGACGACGACAAGAACGAAGATCACCAAGCAGGAGAATTCCCCGAGGTCCGCGACTGCTTCATGATCTACGGAGGGCATGCAGCGAATGCCTCGGCTCGGCACCGCAAGCAAGAGCGCCGGGAGGTCTGCTCGTTGAAGGTGGCGGCGCCAGTCTACCTAGACTGGTCCGACAAGCCCATCACTTTCGACCGAGCCGACCACCCCGACCATGTGCCGAGCCCGGGGAAATACCCGCTCGTCGTCGACCCCGTTGTCGGCGATGTCAGGCTCACCAAGGTCCTGATGGACGGGGGCAGCTGCCTCAACATCATCTACGCCGAGACCCTCAAGCTCCTGCGCGTCGATCCGTCCACCGTCCGAGCAGGCGCTGCGCCCTTCCACGGGATCATCCCTGGGAAGCGCGTCCAGCCCCTCGGGCGACTCGACCTCCCAGTCTGCTTCGGGACACCCTCCAACTTCCGAAGGGAGACCCTGACGTTCGAAGTGGTCGGGTTCCGAGGAACCTACCACGCCGTGTTAGGGAGGCCATGCTACGCGAAGTTCATGGCCGTCCCCAACTACACCTACCTGAAGCTCAAGATGCCGGGCCCCAACGGGGTCATCACCGTCGGCCCCACGTACAAACACGCGTTCGAATGCGACGTGGAGTGCGTGGAGTACGCCGAGGCCCTCGCCGAGTCCGAGGCCCTCATCGCCGACCTGGAGAACCTCTCCAAGGAGGTCCCAGACGTGAAGCGCCATGCCGGCAACTTCGAGCCAGCGGAGACGGTCAAGGCCGTCCCCCTCGACCCCAGCGGCGACACCACCAAGCAGATCCGGATCGGTTCCGGGCTCGACCCCAAATAGGAAGCAGTGCTCGTCGACTTTCTCCGCGCAAACGCCGACGTCTTTGCGTGGAGTCCCTCGGACATGCCCGGCATACCGAGGGATGTCGCCGAGCACTCGCTGGATATTCGGGCCGGAGCCCGACCCGTCAGACAGCCTCTGCGCCGGTTCGACGAGGAGAAGCGCAGAGCGATTGGCGAAGAGATCCACAAGCTAATGGCGGCAGGGTTCATCAAAGAGGTATTCCATCCCGAATGGCTTGCCAACCCTGTGCTTGTGAGGAAGAAAGGGGGGAAATGGCGGATGTGTGTAGACTACACTGGTCTCAACAAAGCATGTCCGAAGGTTCCCTACCCTCTGCCTCGCATCGACCAAATCGTGGATTCCACTGCTGGGTGCGAAACCCTGTCCTTCCTCGATGCCTACTCGGGGTATCACCAGATCCGGATGAAAGAGTCCGACCAGCTCGCGACTTCTTTCATCACGCCGTTCGGCATGTACTGCTACGTCACCATGCCGTTCGGCCTGAGGAATGCAGGCGCGACGTACCAGCGGTGCATGAACCATGTGTTCGGCGAACACATCGGTCGCACAGTCGAGGCCTACGTCGATGACATCGTAGTCAAGACACGGAAGGCTCCCAACCTCCTCTCCGACCTTGAAGTGACATTCCGGTGTCTCAAGGCGAAAGGAGTCAAGCTTAATCCTGAGAAGTGTGTCTTCGGGGTGCCCCGAGGCATGCTCCTAGGGTTCATCGTCTCTGAGCGAGGCACCGAGGCCAACCCGGAGAAGATCGCGGCCATCACCAGCATGGGGCCCATCAAGGACTTAAAAGGGGTACAGAGGGTCATGGGATGCCTCGCGGCCCTGAGCCGCTTCATCTCACGCCTCGGCGAAAGAGGTCTGCCCCTATACCGCCTTTTAAGGAAAGCCGAGTGTTTCGTTTGGACCCCTGAGGCCGAGGAAGCCCTCGGCAACCTAAAGGCGCTCCTTACAAAGGCGCCAGTCTTGGTGCCGCCGGCGGATGGAGAAACCCTCTTGGTCTACGTCGCCGCGACCACTCAGGTGGTTAGCGCCGCGATTGTGGTCGAAAGGCAGGAGGAAGGGCATACATTGCCCGTTCAGAGGCCGGTTTACTTCATCAGCGAAGTGCTGTCCGAGACTAAGATCCGCTACCCACAAGTTCAAAAGCTGCTGTATGCTGTGATCCTGACGAGGCGGAAGCTACGACACTACTTCGAGTCCCATCCGGTGACTGTAGTGTCATCCTTCCCCCTGGGGGAGATCATCCAGTGCCGAGAGGCCTCGGGCAGGATCGCAAAGTGGGCAGTGGAGATCATGGGCGAAACGATCTCGTTCGCCCCTCGGAAGGCCATCAAGTCCCAAGTGTTGGCGGATTTCGTGGCTGAATGGGTCGATACCCAACTACCAACGACTCCGATCCAACCGGAGCTCTGGACCATGTTTTTCGACGGGTCGCTGATGAAGACGGGGGCCGGTGCGGGCCTGCTCTTCATCTCGCCCCTCGGAAAGCACTTGCGCTACGTGCTGCGCCTCCACTTCCCGGCGTCCAACAATGTGGCCGAGTACGAAGCTCTGGTCAACGGATTGCGGATCGCCATCGAGCTAGGGGTCAGACGCCTCGACGCACGCGGTGATTCGCAGCTCGTCATCGACCAAGTCATGAAGAACTCCCACTGCCGCGACCCGAAGATGGAGGCCTACTGCGACGAGGTTCGGCGCCTGGAAGACAAGTTCTTCGGGCTCGAGCTCAACCACATCGCTCGGCGCCACAACGAAACCGCAGACGAGCTGGCGAAGATAGCCTCGGGGCGAACGACAGTCCCCCCGGACGTCTTCTCCCGGGATCTGCATCAACCCTCCGTCAAGCTCGACGACGCGCCCGAGCCCGAGGTATCCTCGGCTCAGCCCGAGGTACCCTCGGCTCAGCCCGAGGTACCCTCGGTTCAGCCTGAGGCACCCTCGGCCCAGCCCGAGGTACTCTCGGCCCCCGAGGGCGGGGCATTGAACGTCGAGGAAGGGCAGAGCGGGGCCACGCCAGACCAGGATTGGCAGGCCCCGTACCTGCAATATCTCCGTCAAGGAGAGCTACCCCTCGACCAAGTCGAGGCTCGGCGGGTAGCGCGACGCGCCAAGTCATTCGTCTTGCTGGGCGACGAAGAGGAGCTCTACCATCGCAGCCCCTCGGGCATCCTCCAGCGATGCATCTCCATCGCCGAAGGTCGGGAACTGCTGCAAGAAGTACACTCGGGGGCTTGCGGCCACCACGCAGCACCCCGAGCCCTTGTTGGAAATGCTTTCCGGCAAGGCTTCTACTGGCCAACGGCGGTGGCTGACGCCACTAGAATTGTCCGCACCTGCGAAGGGTGCCAATTCTATGCGAAGCGGACACACCTGCCCGCTCAGGCTCTGCAGACAATACCCATCACCTGGCCCTTCGCTGTATGGGGTCTGGACCTCGTCGGTCCCTTGCAAAAGGCGCCCGGGGGCTACACGCACCTGCTGGTCGCCATCGACAAATTCTCCAAGTGGATCGAGGTCCGACCTCTGAACAGCATCAGGTCCGAGCAGGCGGTGGCATTCTTCACCAACATCATCCATCGCTTCGGGGTCCCGAACTCCATCATCACCGACAACGGCACCCAGTTCACCGGCAAAAAATTCTTGGATTTTTGCGAGGATCATCATATCCGGGTGGACTGGGCCGCCGTGGCTCATCCCATGTCGAATGGGCAAGTAGAGCGTGCCAACGGCATGATTCTACAAGGGCTCAAGCCTCGGATCTACAACGACCTCAACCAGTTCGGCAGGCGATGGATGAAGGAACTCCCCTCGGTGGTCTGGAGCCTAAGGACGACGCCGAGTCGTGCCACGGGCTTCACGCCGTTTTTCCTGGTCTATGGGGCTGAAGCTATCCTGCCCACTGACCTGGAATACGGCTCCCCAAGGGCGAGGGCCTACACCGAGCAAAGCAACCAAGCCAGCCGAGAGGAATCGCTGGACCAGTTGGAGGAAGCTCGGGACAGGGCCTTACTACACTCGGCGCGGTACCAACAGTCCCTGCGACGTTACCACGCCCGAGGGGTCCGGTCCCGAGAACTCCAGGTGGGCGACCTGGTGCTTCGGCTGCGACAAGACGCCCGAGGGAGGCACAAGCTCACGCCCCCCTGGGAAGGGCCGTTCGTCATCGCCAAAGTTCTGAAGCCCGGAACATACAAGCTGGCCAACAATCAAGGCGAGATCTACGGCAACGCTTGGAACATCAAACAGCTACGTCGCTTCTACCCTTAAGATGTTTTCAAGTTGTTCATATACCTCGCACCTACGCAAAGTTTAGTTGTCAAGGAAGGGTCGGCCTAGCCTCGGCAAGGCCCGACCCTCCCTCGGGGGCTAAAAGGGGGGAGACCCCCTCTGCGTCGAATTTTTTCCTCGAAAAAGGACCTCTTTTTAGCAGGATTTCTTCCGTGCTTCTTGACTACTTTGGAAAGCGGATCCTGGAAACGACGAGGTACACGTAAGCAGCCAAGGCTGACCGAGCCGAGGGACTCCTACGCCTCCGGGATACGGATACCTCACTCGTCCCCTTCTGCGATAAGTAACTTGCGCTCGGATAAAGCGACTCCGTGGACCAAACGAGTCATCACGTTCGGAAGCTCTCCTGCCGAAGCAGTCCTTCAAGCTTTCTCGACTAAATCGGGGACAGGGCCTCATGGACGGGTGAAAGTACGCGTAAGCGGCAAGGCCGACCGAGCCGAGGGATTCCCACGCCTCTGGGATACGGATACCTCACTCGTCCCTTCCGCGAAAAGCAACTCTCGCTCACACAAACATCCCTATTACCGACAGAGTCCAGATGCTCGAAACAAGAGGAAAAAAGGACGCAGCTTCGCAAGCGCGGCGAGGGCGTGTTCTTCTGGCCTCGGCGGCCGCAGAAAGCGCACGCTACAAGATGATCTGATCCTGCAGGCTCGGGTCTTCACGCCGAAGGGAGCCGTAGCACCCTCGGCATCGACGACGTCTACAGCAAAGCCCGACCCAGCCTCGGGCGGCGCCGAGGTCCAGGGGCTCCTCCAGGAATCCGGCCCGAGCAGGCGGCTCAACCGGTTACCCCTGGGGCCTCGGGCAACCGGCTTCCAAGGGCGCTAGCCCGATCCGAGGCCTCGACTGACCGACTTGGGCGTCGGCACCGCTGACGGGCGACACGGCTAGGCTCCGGCCAACCAGGTTCCCCATTCTCGAGCCAACTCCGCCTCTGTTCATACTGATATCGCTACCCCCGGCCTCGATCCACCAAAGGGCGGCCGAGGGGTCCCTTCAACTAAGCTAGAGGAGCCTCACGTAACAAGGCCGAACGGGCCGAGGGATTCCTACGCCTCCGGGATACGGATACCTCACCCGTCACCTTGACACGGGGCAACTCATGCTTGGTAAAGCGGTTCAGATAATAAAACAGGCGAGACTTAGTGCTCGGAAATGAGGAAAAAACACGGCTCCGTGCCGAAATTACATACACGTTCAGGCCTCGATAGCCACAATGAACGAACTCACTGGCATTCGAAGTGCCATTACAAACGGAACTCCGGTTCCCCCTCCGCAGGTACAAACAACCCCACTCCGAGGGGGAAGGCCTGCGGAGCAACGGAAGGCCGACGAGTGGTGCGCCGTCGCCCGCTCCAGCAGCAGCGACGACAACGCCTTCTGCTCCGAGGGACCAAGCAGCGGCAGCGCCAGCCTCGGGCTCGATGCCGCTGCCAGGAAGCCCCCGCCCATGCCAAAACTTGTGAGGCAAGGACGGGCAGAAGGCCATAGAGTCGGAGGTCAGCCCGCGGTCGGCCCCGGCCATCTCGCCGGCGGGAGAACTTCTTCAAGCTGCCGCGGCGGATGCCGGCGCCGCGAGTGGCTCCGAAGCCACTCACGCCTGAAGGCCAGGCACGCTGCAGCTGCCAGCGCCACGGGCGACGGCCGCCTTTCCCTCCGATCACTGAGTGAAGGAGCGGGCTGCCGCCCACGCGGGGGCCGACCTCAACTCGGCGCACTCCCCTCCCCAGCCCTGGCGATGAAAATCCTTGAGGCTGAGGGAGAGGAAGAGGCCGCGGCCCGGCTCGCTTTCCCTCACCATCAAGTCGGAGGTCGCCATCTCAGGTGACCGCCGGCGGAGGGGAGCAGCCGGGCAGCATGATGAAAATCCTTGAAGCCGAACGATGGCTGAGAGGTACCAACTCTCATGGAGTTGTGTTCCTCCAACGAGGAGGCGGAAAGGCGGCGGATATCCCCCATCCGGGGGCTTGGAAGACGGGAAGACCCAGCGCTTAAGGGAGGAAGAAGACATGGTTGCCTTACGAAAGGAGCCTCCCTCCTTTTAAAGGCAACTCCCCCTACGTGCGCCCCCAAGCGCCGCGGGCCGAGTCTTCTCCAACACGCTCCAAGGCCCTCCCCTGCGACTCGGGGGCTGGGTCCCGCATGTCATACAAGCCGGCTCAGGGCAGAAGAAGCCAAACCGCCGCGCATGGTGCGCACGACCGTCCAGCGGTTACAGGCGACCCCCCATTTTCGCCCAGACCAACGGGCAGAAGGGGCAAGCAGCCATGCAGGCGGCATGCAACCGCGCCAGATGGACGCGCTTCTCCAACTTCTGACACGCCAGCCTGGGGCCCAGGCCCACGCGTCGAGCAACTGGCGCGCCAGTTGCTGCATGCAAGCAACCGCACCGCCACTTGTGCCACCATCGCGCCTCTTCGGTTGCGAAGCCTATGCCACGACTCGAGGCGACCCAACAGCGCCAGACTGGCGCGTCGGTCAAAGCGACCGAAAGTGGGCCGGCAGTAATAGCGGTGGCAGGCGGGCGGGCGCAGCGGTCACGTCGTCAGCCAGGCTCACGTCCCATCCTGAGACAGCAAGAGAGCCTCCTCTCACGGCGTGAAGACGGTGCACCCGTGACCCGTTCCTCGAACGGATCACCCGCGCGCAACGGCCGCCCCGCCAACCACTCGCCCCGTCGCATTAACTCCGCGGCGGGACACGCGGCGCTTCTGGTAGGAGGAGCGCGCGACGCTTCACCTTCGCCTTAATAACCGCGTCAGAAAAGGTACGCCACGTCGTCTGATTTCGTATCCTTTTCCGTTTTCCTCTTTCTCTATCTCTTGCAACAGGGACCGGGGAAGGGGGATACCCCGAGAGGGATCCTTCTCCACGAAGGAACCGGGCTCCGCGCCCCCCATTACTGATCAGGGGTTCGAAGGCTGGCCCCCCGAGGGTTCAACAGCCGCCTCAGATCGCGTGGGCCCGACACCCACTACTGGTCAGGGGTTCGAAGGCCAGCCCTCCGAAGGGCTCCACGGCCGCCTCAGGCTACTCGGGCTCCGCGCCCATTACTGATCAGGGGTTCGAAGGCTGGCCCCCGAAGGGTTCACAGTCGCCTCAGACACCGAGCGAGGGATGACCAGGGGTACGTTCGATACATAACCGAGGCTCGGGCTGCGCTCCCGAGGTACCCTAGGACATATCCGAGACCAGCGGGAACGATCTTGTAACGGAATCCCATCGGAGGGAGGCATCGAGCCCTCGGACCCCGTCGCCAGGGGACCGGGTCCGGCAAGTCACCCGCAGGTACTTTTGGGCGTGCCTCTGGGCCCCTAGCCGACCCCCAACGAACGGGGCACGGACGTCCACTCGGATTACCCGCTTGCAGCTCACCGGAGACACCATGTTCGGTGCCCATCGAGGGTAACATGGCGCACTCCCCCCCTCCTCCTTGCGGAAAGGCGACGTAGGGGCGTATGTAAAAAGCCGAGTCTGTCCCTGATCGTCCTCTCGCCCTGTGCAGAGGCTCGGGGGCTGCTCTCGCAAAAACCGGCTCCGGCCAAATCGTTGACAGCGTCAACATACCAGCCCGAGAGCTTGGGCCCCGACCGTGCACCCGGGCTACGGCCAGTTCGCATGAGGGAACGACCAGACCAGCCGAAGCGTTAAGCGAAGTATTAAGACCTCGAAGGAGTGTAACCACTCCTCCGAGGCCTCGGGGGCTACACCCGGCGGGTGCGCTCGCGCGCACCCACCGGAACGAAATGCAACCGAGAAAGGCTGGTCCCCTTGCAAAAAAGTGCGACAAAAGCCTCCAAGCGAGTGCTAACACTCCCTTCGAGGCTCGGGGGCTACTGTCGGGGACCATAATTAGGGGTACCCTCAAGACGCCTAATTCTCAGCTGGTAACCCCCATCAGCATAAAGCTGCAAAGGCCTGATGGGCACGATTAAGGCAGGGATCAGTCCACACGAGTGACTCGATCGCGCTTCACCCGAGCCTAGCCTCGGCCGAAGGCAGCCGACCTCGAGAGACTTCCGTCTCGCCCGAGGCCCCCTTTTTATGGCGGACACATCACCGGCTTGCCCAAGGCCTTGGCTTCGCTCAGAAGCAACCTTGACTAAATCACCACACCGACTGACCAAATTGCAGGGGCATTTAACGCAAAGGTGGCCTGACACCTCTATCCTGACACGCGCCCCCGGCAGAGCCGAGGTGACCGCCGTCACTCCACCGCTCCACTGGCCCAGTCTGACAGAAGGACAGCGCCGCCTGCGCCACTCCGACTGCAGTGCCACTCGACAGAGTGAGTCTGACAGGCAATTAGGCCTTGCCAAAGGCGCCACGGCGAACTCCGCTCCGCCCGACCCCAGGGCTCGGACTCGGGCTAGGACCCGGAAGACGGCGAACTCCGCTCCGCCCGACCCCAGGGCTCGGACTCGGGCTAGGACCCGGAAGACGGCGAACTCCGCTCCGCCCGACCCCAGGGCTCGGACTCGGGCTAAGACCCGGAAGACGGCGAACTCCGCTCCGCCCGACCCCAGGGCTCGGACTCGGGCTAAGACCCGGAAGACGGCGAACTCCGCTCCGCCCGACCCCAGGGCTCGGACTCGGGCTAAGACCCGGAAGACGACGAAACTCCGCCTCGCCCGACCCCAGGGCTCGGACTCCGCCCTGGCCTCGGCCGGACGACTTCCGCCTCGCCCGACCCCCTGGCTCGGGCTCGGCCACGGCAACTGAAGGCAAGACTCAACCTCGGCTTCGGAGGAAACCCCACGTCGCCCTGCCTAGAGCACAGACCGCCACGTCAACAGGAAACGTCATCATCATCCTACCCCGAATCGACTCGGGTCACGGAGAACAAGACCGGCGTCTTGTCCGGCCAGCTCCGCCAGAGGGGCAATGATGGCGCTCCACGAGCTCTATGACGACGGCGGCCCCCAGCTCTCTTACGGCAGCAGGACAACGTCAGCAGGGACTCGACCGCTCCAACAGCTGTCCCTCCATCAGGCTCCGTCGCACCTCCGATAGCCACGACATCACGCCAGCAGGATGCCCAGATCTCTCCGGCTGCCACATCGGCATGTACCTAGGGCACTAGCTCTCCCTCCGCTAGACACGTAGCACTCTGCTACATCCCCATTGTACACCTGGATCCTCTCCTTACAACTATAAAAGGAAGGACCAGGGCCTTCTCAGAGAAGGTTGGCCGCGCGGGACCGAGGACGGGACAGGCGCTCTCTTGGGGCCGCTCGCTTCCCTCACCCGCGTGGACGCTTGTAACCCCCCTACTGCAAGCGCACCTGACCTGGGCGCGGGACGAACACGAAGGCCGCGGGACTTCCACCTCTCTCACGCTCGGCTCCGGCCGCCTCGCCTCTCCCCCCTCCGCGCTCGCCCACGCGCTCGACCCATCTAGGCTGGGGCACGCAGCACACTCACTCGTCGGCTTAGGGACCCCCCTGTCTCGAAACGCCGACACTATTATGCACATAAGAAGAACTAGAAGCAACCATGACATGAGCATCAAAATCATCATAAGCATTATGACCCCTATAAGCACTTCTAGTTTGTCTTCTATCATGATACAAAAAGCATGGTTCTTTTTAGTGCTATTAGCCATAGGAGCCTTCCCTTTCTCCTTGGCGGAGATAGGAGCCTTATGGCTTGTCAAGTTCTTGACTTCTCTCTTGAAGCCAAGCCCATCCTTAATTGAGGGGTGTCTACCAACCGTGTAGGCATCCCTAGCAAATTTTAGTTTATCAAAATTACTCTTGCTAGTCTTAAGTTGAGCATTAAGACTAGCTAATTCATCATTCAATTTTGAAATAGAAACTAAGTGTTCGCTACAAGCATTAATATCAATATCCTTACACCTAGTGCAAATTTCAACATATTCAACACAAGAGTTGGATTTATTTGCTTCTACTAGTTTAGCATTTAAATCATCGTTTATGCTCTTTAAGTTAGAAATAGAGTCATGGCATGTTGACACTTCACAAGCAAGCATTTCATTCCTCTTAATTTCTAATGCAAGGGATTTTTGAGCCTCTACAAACTTATCATGTTCTTCATACAACAAATCCTCTTGCTTTTCTAAAAGTATATTCTTTTCATTCAAGGCATCAATTAATTCATTAATTTTGTCTATCTTAGATCTATCTAAGCCCTTGAACAAACATGAATAATCTACTTCATCCTCATCACTAGATTCGTCCTCACTTGAAGAAGCATAGGTAGAGTCGCGAGTACATACCTTCTTCTCCCTTGCCATAAGGCATGTGTGACGCTCGTTGGGGAAGAGGGTTGATTTGTTGAAGGCGGTGGCGGCGAGTCCTTCATTGTCGGAGTCGGAAGAGGAGCAATCCGAGTCCCACTCCTTGCCTAGATGCGCCTCGCCCTTTGCCTTCTTGTAATGCTTCTTCTTTTCCCTCTTGTTCCCCTGTTCCTGGTCACTATCGTTATCGGGGCAGTTAGCGATAAAATGACCAATCTTACCGCACTTGAAGCATGAGCGCTTCCCCTTTGTCTTGGTCTTGCTTGGCTGCCCCTTGTGACCTCTTAGCACCGTCTTGAAGCGTTTGATGATGAGAGCCATCTCTTCATCATTAAGTCCGGCCGCCTCAATTTGTGCCACCTTGCTAGGTAGCGCCTCCTTGCTTCTTGTTGCTTTGAGAGCAAGAGGTTGCGGCTCGTTGATTGGTCCATTCAAGGCGTCGTCCACGTACCTTGCTTCCTTAATCATCATTCGCCCGCTGACGAATTTTCCTAGGACTTCTTCGGGCGACATTTTGGTGTACCTGGGATTCTCACGAATATTATTCACCAAATGAGGATCAAGAATGGTAAAGGACCTTAGTAATAGTCGGACGACGTCATGGTCCGTCCATCGCGTGCTTCCATAACTCCTTATTTTGTTGATAAGGGTCTTGAGCCGGTTGTATGTTTGGGTTGGCTCCTCGCCCCTTATCATTGCAAACCTTCCAAGCTCGCCCTCTACCAATTCCATTTTAGTGAGCATGGTGATGTCGTTCCCCTCGTGAGAAATCTTGAGGGTGTCCCATATTTGCTTGGCATTGTCCAAGCCGCTCACCTTATTGTACTCGTCCCTGCACAAAGAGGCTAGCAACACAGTAGTAGCTTGTGCATTTTTGTGAATTTGTTCATTAATAAACATAGGGCTATCCGAGCTATCAAATTTCATTCCATTCTCTACGATCTCCCATATGCTTGGATGGAGAGAGAATAAATGACTACGCATTTTGTGACTCCAAAATCCGTAGTCCTCCCCATCAAAGTGTGGAGGTTTGCCAAGAGGAATGGAAAGCAATTGCGAATTCGAACTATGTGGAATACGAGAATAATCAAATGAAAAGTTTGAATTGACCGTCTTCCTGTAGTCGTTGTCGTCGTCCTTTTGGGAAGAAGAGGATTCGTCGCTGTCGTAGTAGACGATCTCCTTGATGCGCCTTGTCTTCTTCTTCTTCCCATCTTTGCGCTTGTGGCCCGAGCCAGAGTCGTTGGATTTGTCATCTTTTGGCTCGTTGACGAAGGACTCCTTTTCCTTGTCGTTGATCACGATTCCCTTCCCCTTAGGATCCATCTCTTCGGGCGATTAGTCCCTTTCTTGAAGAGAACGGCTCTGATACCAATTGAGAGCACCTAGAGGGGGGGGGTGAATAGGTGATCCTGTAAACTTCAAAACTTAAGCCACAAAACTTTGATTAAGTGTTAGCACAGTTAATGCCAAGTGGCTAGAGAGAAGATCTTGCACAATATGATAATCACAAGGAGTTCAACACAGAGAAGACACAGTGATTTATCCCGTGGTTCGGCCAAGTACAAAACTTGCCTACTCCACGTTGTGGCGTCCCAACGGACGAGAGTTGCACTCAACTCCTCTCAAGTGATCCAATGATCAACTTGAATACCACAGTGTTATGCTTTTCTTTCAATATCCCGTTTGCGAGGAATCTCCACAACTTGGAGTCTCTCGCCCTTACACTTGAGATTCACAAAGAAATACGGAGTAAGGGAGGGAAGCAACACACACAAATCCACAGCAAAACGTGCACACACACGGCCAAGAGTCGAGCTCAAAAGACTATCTCAAGGTTCTCACAAGAACGGAGCTCGAATCACTTAGAATGACAATCGGATGCGCAAAGACTGAGTGTGGATGATCAGGAATGCTCTAAGGTTGCTTGGTTGTCTCCTCCATGCGCCTAGGGGTCCCTTTTATAGCCCCAAGGCAGCTAGGAGCCGTTGAGAGCAAATCCAGAAGGCCAATCTTGCCTTCTGTCGTCGGGCGCACCGGACAGTCCGGTGCACACCGGACACTGTCCGGTGCCCGATTTATTTCCATAAACAGCGCAACCGACCGTTGCCGATCGTTGCAGATCTGGCGCACCGGACAGTCCGGTGCCTCCTTCCGACCGTTGGCCAGACCACGTGTCGCGCGCAGATTCTGCGGCCGACCGTTGGCTCGGCCGACCGTTGACTCACCGGACAGTCCGGTGCACACCGGACAGTCCGGTGAATTTTAGCCGTACACCGTCAGCAAATTCCCGAGAGCGGCCTCTTCGGCCGAGGCAGCCTGGCGCACCGGACACTGTCCGGTGCACCACCGGACAGTCCGGTGCCCCAGACCGAAACAGCCTGTTGGCTGTACACAGCCAACATTCTCCTTTTCTTCTTCTCTCTGTTTCTAACACTTAGACAAATATATTAGTACACAAAACCAATGTACTGAGGCTTAGAAACATACCTTTACTTGTTATTTGCACTTTGTTCATCCATGGGCATAGATTCACATTTAAGCACTTGTGTTGGCACTCAATCACCAAAATACTTAGAAATGGCCCAAAGGCACATTTCCCTTTCACCAGTTCCATGCCTCATCTTCTTCAAACTAACTTCACATCCCTACTGATGCACAATTTTTTAGTAATTGGATCAACCATTCTGTAGCCTTTTGTCCCTGGTTCATAGCCCAACAGGACCATTTTAGTGGATCTATCTGCCAGCTTATCTACTCCGGGGCCTATTTTCTTGACATGTCCAATACAGCCAAAAGTTCTGAAATGTCCCACTTGAGGTTTCTTGCCGTGCCAGGCCTCATACGGAGTTTTCCCTTGTACACTTTTAGTAGGTGACCTGTTCAGCAAATACACAGCAGTAGAGACTGCCTCTCCCCAGTATCTTGGAGGGACACCCTTACTTTTCAACATACATCTTGCCATTTCAACCACAGACTGGTTTCTCCTCTCTACCACCCCATTCTGCTGAGGGGAGTAGGGAGTGGTAGTGTAATGCATTATCCCTTGATCACTGCAGAAAATAGAAAACTGGCTCGAATTGAATTCACCTCCTCTATCAGTTCTCAATGATTTCAACCTGCCTTCCTGGTCAACCTCAGCCCTCTCTTTTATCTTCTTTAGATAGAATAACGCTTAATCTTTGGTTCTTAACAGCTCTATCCACATGAAACGACTGAAATCATCTACAACCAGTAAGAAATAATTCTTTCCCCCTAGTGTCCGTGGCCTGACTTGTCCACAAAGATCTGCATGAAACAACTCCAGTCCCTTTTTAGCTCTAAAAGAGGACTGCTTTGGAAAAGGAGTGCGATGCTGCTTTCCTAGAGTGCAGCCATCACATACTTGTTCAACTCGATCTACTACAGGCATTCCCACATCCATTTGTCTCTTGCCAAGTTCACGAAGAGCTCTAAAATTGAGATGTCCATACCTGGCATGCCACTTCCACGCAGTGTCATTCAGCTTCATTAGTAGACAAACAGGAGGTGTTACAGCTAGCTTTACTGTGTAGAGTTTCTTATCAATGCGGGGTGCACTGACCAACAGATTGTGGTCTGGGTCAAATATTTTTAGACACCCATCAAATAACCTGATGTCGCAACCAGCCTCCTCTAATTGTCCAAAACTGACAATATTACTTTTTAACTTCGGGATGTAATACACTCTGGTTAAAACCTTGTGTTGACCCTATCGACCTTGTATCACTACAGATTCAAGTCCACATATTTCTACTGCAGATCCATCCCCAAATCTCACAGAGCCGTGGACATTATTATTGAGATGTGTCAGTACTGACCTTGAACCAGTCATGTGATTACTGGCTCCTGTGTCCAGCACCCACATCCCTTCTGGACACATTTTTGGCACCAGTTTCTCTTCACCTTCAACTGTGCTCCATGTTCAGCTAGTTCAGCTAGCAGGAGTGCTCCATGTTCTTCACCTTCAACAACCACATTTGCTTCCGGTTGCTTCTGTTCTTTCTTCTCCCTCTTGGGTCTTTTGCAGTCTTGTGCCCAGTGTCCATAAATACCACAATTGCGACATCTTCCTTTCCTCCTTGGTGTTCCCTGTGATGTGAACTTCCCTTTGTTTGAGCTGCTTGAACTCCCACCATCTGATCGATGTTAAGCCTTTGCCTTCCACTGACTTGAAGCATTACAACTACTGTCTTTATTTGTATTGGCCTGAAAACGATGCTTATGTTTTTCAAGCCAATCCTCCTCAGCTAATAGTAACCTCCCTGCTTTGTCAGTGACATGATCCAAATTATTCTCAAACCTGTCTTCAGCTGCACGTAAACGTCCAACTAAATCCTCCACAGTGAGTGTCTTTGTATCACAAAACATTTCAATCGAAACTGCTACTTGATTAAAACGAGGTGGAACCACTCTCAGAAATTTTTTGACAACTCGAGCATCATCTACAGTTTCCCCAAGGGATTTTATATTGGTAACGAGATTAATGATTCTCATACCAAAATCTTCTACACTCTCCCCTTCTTTAAACTCGATGTTTTCAAATTCCTTCAGGAGTTTCTGAACATTGACCTCCTTTACTCTGTCAGCTCCAACCCTCATGACCATCACTGTTTCCCAAGCCTCCTTCACCATCGTCTTGGCACCTAGAGTGCCCCACATTTCTTTGGGCACAGATCTCATCAGAGCACCCATGGCCTGTCGATCCTGTGAACGTCTGACATTTGTACCCGGGTCGATCACATCCCAGATCTCCATTGCCTCATAATTGATTTTCATCAACAGTGACCATTCAGCATAATTGGATCGATTTAACATTGGCCATACCAGAGAACTTTCTTTGATGCCTGACGACGGGGCGCTGGGGCCTGTGCGCGTGTCCACCATCGTCGTCTCCACTGGCGACCGACGTGGGATCACTCGCTTCTTGTTCGGAAATTCTCACGACGGGCTCACAGAACCACCGTAGAACTTCCCCTGGCTTTGATACCAGATGTTGGATCCTGGACTCAGCAGCTGGCTTTGCAGACAACAGAGCTAGGCGGCGAGTCGGGCTTCTGGGGGCGATCACCATGGTGGAGCGAGCGCCGCCAGAGAAAACCCCAGGTACGAGAAACACAAGCACAGAGAGAAAATGAGATGGGTCTGCGCAACTGCCGCAATGCAACCTTTTGCTTTTCTGTTATTTAAAGTAAAAAGCAATTACATGGCCTAATGCCCGGATCTCCCGCCGCCACAAGTCCATGCCCCACGTTCTCCCCCTTTTAAGGAACACAGTGGACAGGTGCAGCATGTTCAGGCGATGGGATATATCTAACTTGGCGGTCACGACTCAGTCAGGCACCTCACTGACACGCTCGCGATTCTACGCCTCAACAATCAACTAGATTACAGAAAGCAAATGTTTATGGAAAAACTAACAACATAAGCTTCTGGATGCAAAAGCAAGGGACACCTCAAAACGTAGTACACCTGCTATCCGGGCTCAGCAGTCAGCGCAAGCAGCGTGACCAGAAACCAAACAACAACAAAAATATATCACTGCTATGGTTTCTCCAATCTCCATAGTCTCGCCACGCTATTATTCACAGAAAAGTTGTGTCCTACACCAAATAGCAACAAATGAGGTTATAACTTATGGACTCATTATGATACTATGATGTGTTAGGTTGGAATGGTGGCTGAAGAAGATTCGGTTTAGAACTTGGGCCCCCGCGTCGCTCTCGCTTGGGCGACTCAAGTGGTGAAAACCTAGCCGCTTTCTCCTACTCTACCTTAAGGGTGAAAACGGGATGGATAATAGCTCATCTTGTATCCTACCCTAATGTATTTCAATTGGATTCGGTATCGAATACGGGTAGTTAGAAACGGGATGAATACGGATACATGGACCATAGATTTATTCAGACGGATAAGTGACAGATACAAATATTATTTGGTCGGATATTAGATGCTTGTCGGATAATACAAGAATTGCTTATCGTAAAATATTCATAAAATATTCTTGCTGGAGCAGGAAATTGCAAATAAATTATCAAGACTAATAAACATTTCATAAGAAGATAACCTCAAGTTCCCACATAAAATGATAAAGTGAAATATTGATTAAGTTAAAACTTAGATACTTAGAGTGATTTCACGTGTAACTCATACAATAAATGGAAGTGAAATAAAAGAAACGCTGACATCTTGTAGATTTTATGGTCCTGTTATTTTTTATGACTATATGTGGCCATATGTTGTGTCTCCATATAATTTCATGAATTTCTGAGACAATTTATAAATTATTAATTTATTTCTACAGAAAATCATTAAAATGTAATTAAATTCATAAAATACTCTAGTTTCAACAAAAAATTGTGAATAACTTACCAAAAGTAATAAACATTCTATACGAAGATAACATCAAGTCCCCACATGAAAATGATTAGTGAAGTATTGATTACGTTGAAACTTCGATACATAGAATGATTTCCGACCCAAATATACACTATCTGGGTACTACGCGTATCCGTCCCGGATATAAAAATACCTGAGTCTGTATCCAAAAATCTAGCATTTACACAATCTATATCTGGTACCAGATGAGTATACCTGACCCGTGTTCACCCCTACTGCCCCTCCCCTCTCTACCTCACCACCGCTAGAGCTAGCCGCCGGGGAGCTCGCGCGGCTCACGGTGATGGCGGTGGGAGGGAAAATCGGTTGAACCTCGCGTCTCCTTCCCTTCCTCCGTGCCAGCAAGGAGGGTGTTGTCGGTGTTTTGGGTCCGACCGCGCACCCAGGGTTACCCCCAAGGTGCTTTTAGGAGTAGGACGGTGTTACCTGAAAGGGAAATAGGCTTACACCTTTTCCTAAATAGATTTTGGTGGTTGAATTGCCCAACACAAATAATTGGACTAACTAGTTTGCTCTAGTCTATAAGTTTTATAGGTGCCAAAGGTTCACAATAGACCAATAAAAAGACCAAGAAAGGGTTCAAACAAAGAGAGCTAAAAAAATCCCAAAGGCACCCTGGTCTGGCGCACCGGACTGTCCAGTGTGCCACCGGACAGTGTCCGGTGCACTAGGGAACTCGACGCTGAACTCCTCACCTTTGGGAAAATCAGAGGGCGCTTCGCTATAATTCACCGGACCGTCCGGTGAGGCACCAGACAGTGTCCGGTGGCACACCGGACTGTCCGGTGTGCCAGCGGAGGAACAGCTACTTCAAGCGCAACGGTCGACTGCAACGCATTTAATGCGCGCCTGCGCGCGCAGAGGTCAGAGCATGCGCAGTTGGCGCACCGGACAGTCTACAGGAGATGTCCGGTGCACCATCGGACAGTCTACAGGAGATGTCCGGTGCACCACCGGACAGCTCAAAGGCCCCACCAGTCAGAGCTCCAACGGTCGAACCCTAACGGCCAGGTGACGTGGCTGGCGCACCGGACTGTCCGGTGCGCCCGTCGACAGCAGCCTCCACCAAACGGCTAGTTTGGTGGTTGAGGCTATAAATACCCCAACCACCCCACATTCAATGGCATCCAAATTTCTACACTTCTACACCTTACAAGAGCTATAGCATTCATTACAAGACACACCAAAGAGATCAAATCCTCTCCCAACTCCACACAAAGCTTTAGTGATTAGAGAGAGTGATTTGTTGTGTTCATTTGAGCTCTTGCGCTTGGATTGCTTCTTTTCTTTCTCATTCTTCTTGTGATCAAACTCAATTGTAACCAAGGCAAGAGACACCAATTGTGTGGTGGTCCTTGCGGAGACTTTGTGTCCCGTGTGATTGAGAAGAGAAGCTCACTCGGTCTAAGTGACCGTTTGAGAGAGGGAAAGGGTTGAAAGAGACCCGGTCTTTGTGACCACCTCAACGGGGAGTAGGTTTGCAAGAACCGAACCTCAGTAAAACAAATCCGCGTGTCTCACTCCTTATTTGCTTGCGATTTGTTTTTCACCCTCTCTCTCGGACTCGCTTATATTTCTAACGCTAACCCGGCTTGTAGTTGTGATTAACTTTGTAAATTTCATTTTCGCCCTATTCACCCCCCTCTAGGCGACTTTCAATTGGTATCAGAGCCTGGTGCTTCATTAGAGCCTAACCGCTCGAAGTGATGTCGGGAGATCACGCAAAGAAGGAGATGGAGACCGGCGACAAGCCCACTACAAGCCACGGGAAGGCTTCATCGGAAGAGTCCCGCAACAAGGGGAAGGGGAAGGAGAAGAAATCCTCTTCCCACAAGTCGCATCGGAGTGGCGACAAGAAAAAGAAGATGAGGAAGGTGGTCTACTACGAGACTGATTCTTCATCGCCTTCCACCTCCGGCTCCGACGCGCCGTTCATTACTTCTAAGCGCCATGAGCGCAAGAAGTATAGTAAGATCCCCTACGCTACCCCCGTATTTCAAAGCGTACTCCTTTACTCTCTGTTCCATTAGGCAAACCACCGGTTTTTGACGGTGAAGATTATAATATGTGGAGTGACAAAATGAGGCATCATCTAACCTCACTCCACACAAGCATTTGGAATGTTGTTGAGTTTGGTGTACAGGTACCATCCGTAGGGGATGAAGACTACAACTCCGACGAAGTGGCCCAAATCCACCACTTTAACTCCCAAGCCACCACTATACTCCTCGCCTCTCTAAGTCGAGAGGAATATAATAAGGTGCAAGGGTTAAAGAGTGCGAAGGAAATTTGGGACGTACTCAAGACCGCGCACGAAGGAGACGAGGTGACCAAAATCACCAAGCGGGAGACGATCGAGGGGGAGCTCGGTCGGTTCCGACTCAACCAAGGCGAGGACCCTCAAGCCATGTACAATTGCTTGAAGACCTTGGTGAACCAAGTGCGAAACCTCGAGAGGACCAAATGGGATGACCATGAGATGGTCAAGGTTATTCTAAGATCCCTCATTTTCTTAACCCTACGCAAGTTCAATTAATTCGAGGAAATCCTAGATATACACAAATGTCTCCCGAGGAAGTAATAGGTAATTTTGTGAGCTTTGAGTTGATGATCAAAGGCTCAAAGAAAATTATCGAGCTAAGATGGCCCCTCCACGTCCAAAGCACAACCGGTCGCATTCAAGGCAACGGAGGAGAAAAAGGAGGAGTCTACATCAAGTAGACAACCCATCGACGCCTCCAAGCTCGACAACGAGGAAATGACGCTCATCATCAAGAGTTTCCGCCAAATCCTCAAGCAAAGGAGGGGGAAGGATTACAAGCCCCGCTCCAAGAAGGTTTGCTACAAGTGTGGTAAGCCTGGTCACTTTATTGCCAAATGTCCTATTTCTAGTGACAGTGACAGGGGCGACGACAAGAAAGGGAGAAGAAAGGAAAAGAAGAGGTACCACAAGAAGAAGGGCGGCGATGCTCATGTGTGCCGTGAGTGGGACTCCGACGAGAGCTCCACCGACTCCTCCTCCGACGAGGACGCCGCCAACATCGCCGTCACCAAGGGCCTTCTCTTCCCCAACGTCGGCCACAAATGCCTCATGGCAAAGGACGGCAAAAGAAAGAAGGTTAAATCTAAATCCTCCACTAAATATGCATCCTCTAGTGATGAAGATAATTCTAGTAATGAGGAGGATAATTTGCTTACTCTTTTTGCCAACCTTAACATGGAACAAAAAGAAAAATTAAATGAATTGATTAGCACCATTCATGATAAGGATGAACTCTTGGATAGCCAAGAGGACTTCCTAATTAAGGAAAATAAGAAACATGTTAAGGTTAAGAATGCTTATGCTCTAAAAAGGGAAAAATGTGAAAAATTATCTAGTGAGCTAAGCACTTGTCATGATGTTATTGCCAACCTTAGAAATGAAAATGCTAGATTAATTGCTAAGGTTGATTCAAATGTTTGTGATGATTCAAATGTCAATCTTAGAAATGATCATGATATTTCTATTGCTAAGATTGAAAAATTGAATGCCTCTCTTGCTAGCCTTAGATGTGAAAATGAAAAATTGATTGCTAAGGCTAAAGAATTAGATGTTTGCAATGCTTACATTTCCGATCTTAGAAGTGAAAATGATATTTTGCATGCTAAGATTGTTGAACTAAATACTTGCAAACCCTCTACATCTACCATTGAGTATGTTTCTATTTGCACTAGATGTAGAGATGTTGACATTGATGCTATTCATGATCATATGGCCTTAATTAAACAACAAAATGATCATATACCAAAATTAGATGCTAAAATTGCCGAGCATGAACTTGAAAATGAAAAATTTAAATTTGCTCGTAGTATGCTTTATAGTGGGAGATGCCCTAGCATCAAGGATGGCATTGGCTTCCAAAAGGGAGACAATGTCAAACTTAATGCCCCTCCTAAGAAATTGTCTAACTTTGTTAAGGGCAAGGCTCCCATGCCTCAGGATAACGAGAGTTACATTTTATACCCTGCCGGTTATCCCGAGCACAAAATTAGGAGAATTCACTCTAGGAAGTCTCACTCTGGCCCTAATCATGATTTTATGTATAAGGGTGAGTGTAAGTGCAATCAACCCCAAGTGAGGGTTTTGGTGATTTAATGACAAAACAAATAAGGGTACTAACAGTTTTTGTTCTCAATGTATGATTCGAAAGAAACAGGAACTTAAGGAAGCACCAAGGACTTCATGCAACGGACGTATAAAATTTTATGTAAAATCTTGTGTTGCATGATGTAATTCTTCCTTATTCTTTTCCGCACAGGTATAGGTGTTTGCTATAGCTCAAGTCCCCAAATTCAAAAGCTATTTTTGAAAACCAAAATTCACTTTAACATTATTTGGTTGACCATGGTTAGGGTTGAGAAACCTAGAGTGTTCTTGCTGAAAAGCAGCTGAACTTCTTCAACTGCAGCTGAGCTTTCCAGCTGAACTTAACTTCAGCTGTGTTGAGCTTCTTCAGCTGCAGCTGAGCTGGACTTCAGCTGAGTTGAGCTGAACTTCAACTTTAGCTGTGGACCACTTTGACCATACACCAGCTGAGCTTGCCCCCGGGCAGCTGAGCTAGGGTTTTCTCTCCAAAACTCTCTGGTCTAGACCAGCTAAACTGGTCCTGGGGGGCAGCTCAACTGGTCTCTGTCCCCTCTGACTTCTGATCTGCAGTCTGCCAGTCAGACTGGCAGTCAGGTCAACGGGGTTGTCAGGGGGCGATTCAACTGGTCCTGTCCTGTCTGACCCGCCTGCAGGTCAGTCTGCTAGTCAGTCTAGCAGTCAGACTGGCAGACAGTCTGCTGACCTGTCAGGGGGTGGTTCAACCGCCCTAGGGGACGACTCAACCGGTTTTCTGCGAGGTTTCTGGTCAAACGGCTAGTTTTTGAGCCGTGACTATAAATAGAACCCTCTCTCTCCCTTCTTCAATGCGGCTGGACACTCACACATTTATTGCTCACCTAACTTGAGACAAAGCACTCATCTCTCCCATCTCTCTCACACTTAAATCTTCCTCAAGATTCAACCTTGTTGGAGGAGCTCTTGGGTGTGAGGTTTGTGCTTGTGCTCACGATTTGGCTTTCCTCTCCCATCTCTTTTTATAAAGACTTGAGCTTGTGCAAACCTCTCTTGTGCTTTCTTGGTGTTCTTGAAACCTTAGGTTTCAAGATCTTTTGAGATTGCTTGGGAGTCTCCAAATTTGTGGATGACCCCAAGAAGTTTGTATCACCCGCTCTTTGAGCTGAGATAAGAAGAGATTGCCTTGACCTTTGTGGTCGGCTTTTGGAGGATTAGGGTTGAAAAAGACCCAGCCCTTTGTGGGCTCCTCAACGGGGAGTAGGACACCTTTGTGGTGTGGCCGAACCTCGGATTAAATCTTGTGTCTTGTGTTCTTGCTTGTATTTAACTTAAGATATCTTTACTTGAAAGATTGACATAAAGATTTTTCCGTAGAGTTTATCTAGAAGTGAAATAGCCTTTACATATTCATCTTTTCATTCTAACTTAGCTATACCTTACTTCTCACAAGAACTCGTGAAATACTTTTTTGAGTAGATTTTAGTCTAAAAGTTTATAAAACAGTTGGATTGGTTCAGAGTGGTTCAACTTGCGCACGTAGCTGTTGAACCGGCCTGCACCAGTCGAACTGTGTATTTAACAATCTTTCGAAATTTGTTGTGAAAATTTTCAGATTAGCCTATTCACCCCCCTCTAGGCTACTTTCAATTGGTATCAAAGCTTCGTACCTCGTTTTACGCTTAACCGCGTGAGGAAACGATCATGTCTACTTAACGGGACCATGTGGATCCTCTCCTCGAGGAAATCCCCATCACATCTTCCGGTGAGGAAGTGGACCCCAAAGTCCTTGACCTCGCCATGAAGATTGCTGAGAAGATGTTCCTCAAAATGAAAGAGGAAGATGCTAAGAAAAAGGCCGAAGAAGAAGAATCAAGAAGAAAGGCCGAAGAAGATAAAGGTAAAGGAAAATTTGATTACAATGACGATCTAGTGGATCTTTTGGTGTCGAAGGTGTTGAGCAAGGTAAGTCTCAACACCGAAGGATCATCTACCAAAAGCAAAGGTAACGAATTTAGTAAAGTTCAATTTGATTACTCTAGAAATTTTATTCCCAACTTCTCTTTCGCCCCATTTGGAAAGTTACCAACTCTTAGTGAGTTGAACTATGACGAGTGGGCCGACAAGATGAAGTCGCATTTAATCGGTGTGCATCCTAGTCTTTGGGAGATTGTTAATGTAGGTATGTATAAGCCCGCCCAAGGAGAAGAGATGACTCCAGAAATGATGCAAGAGGTTCATTGCAATGCTCAAGCAGTGAGCATAATTAAAGGAAGTCTTTGTCCGGAAGAATACCGGAAAGTTCAAGGAAGAGAAGATGCCCGTGACATTTGGAATATTCTTAAAATGTCACATGAAGGAGATCCCAAAGCTAAGAGACATAGAGTTGAAGCTTTAGAGAGTGAGCTTGCAAGATATGATTGGACAAAGGGTGAGTCGCTTCAATCACTCTTTGATCGGTTGATGGTGTTAGTAAACAAAATAAGAGTGCTTGGAAGTGAAGATTGGAGTGACTCCAAGGTCACAAGATTATTCATGAGAGCATATAAAGAAAAGGATAAGAGTCTAGCAAGGATGATAAGGGATCGTGATGACTATGAGGATATGACGCCTCATCAATTATTTGCAAAGATTCAACAACACGAGTCCGAAGAAGCCCCTATCAAGACAAGAGACTCTCATGCCTTGATCACTAATGAACAAGACACCCCCAAGAAGAACAAAGACCACAAAGCAAAGAAAGTGGTCGAGACATCAAGTGATGAAGATAGCTCAAGTGATGAAGACACAACTATGTTCATCAAAACATTCAAGAAATTTGTAAGGAAAAATGACAAGTTCCAAAGGAAAGGAAAGAAGAGGGCATGCTATGAATGTGGCCAAACCGGTCATTTCATAGCGGATTGTCCTAACAAGAAGGAACAAGAAGCCAAGAAGGAATACAAGAAGGACAAGTTCAAAAAGGGAGGCAAGACCAAGGGATACTTCAAGAAGAAGAAATACGGTCAAGCCCATATTGGTGAAGAATGGAACTCCGATGAAGAGAGTTCTAGCTCCGAGGAAGAGGAAGTGGTGGCAAACGTGGCCATCCAATCTACGTCAAGCTCGCAACTCTTCACCAACCTACAAGACGACTCCTACACCCCAACTTGCCTCATGGCAAAAGGAGATAAGGTAACCTTATTTAGTAATGATTTTCCAAATGATGATGAACAAATTGCCATGAAAAATAAAATGATTAAAGAATTTGGCTTGAATGGATACAATGTTATCACCAAATTAATGGAGAAGCTAGATAAAAGAAAAGCAACTCTTGATGCTCAAGAAGACTTGCTTATCCTTGAAAAGGAAAGAAACCTAGAGCTTCAAGAATTGCTACACAATAAAGATGAAATGCTAGATGTCTTGACTAAGGAAGTATCTTTAGTCAAGATAACTATAGAGAATAAAGAAAAAGAAGTAATTAATATGAAAACCTCTATAGCTAATCTTGCAAATGAAAAGAATGCACTTGAATCAAGCATGTTAAGCTTGAATGTTCAAAATCAAGAACTTCAAGTGCAACTTGAAAATTGCAAGAACATCAATGCCTCATCTTTAGTGATTGAATCTAAGTCTAGCTCCTTAAATGATATTTTTTGCAAACATTGTGCCAAATATCATGCTTCTTGTTGTCTAACTAACCATGCAAGGAAGAATAGCCCACAGGTGAAGGTCAAAGGAATATTGAAAAGATGCTCTAGCAATGATGGGTTAAAGAAAGTTGAACCCAAGTACAAGTCCCTAAAGCCCAACAATGGAAGAAGGGGGCTTGGGTTCAACTCATCCAAGGAAAACCCTAGCACAGTGCATAAGGGGTGGAGATCCCCCAAGTTCATAGAGGGAACCACCCTATATGACGCATTGGGGAGGATTCACTCCTCAAATGACAAGTCACCTCAAGTAAAGGTAAACTTGAGTTCCACAAAGAGTAAGATGAAGGAAGTGGGATCCACAAGTGGACAACAATTTAATGCTCCCATTTCTCACTCTTATCTTTGTGGTTATATGTTGACTTGGGATTTAGGGAAATTGGTTGTCAAATATGTGGGTGTCTACACTAAAAGAAAAGTCATGAAAAGAAGTGTGTGGGTACCCAAGGCTATAACTAACACTGTAGGACCCAATTCAATTTGGGTACCTAAAAGCATAGCCTAAACTTGTTTTGCAGGTCTACTCCTCTGGTGGGTCAAGTTGGGTGCTTGACAGTGGATGTACAAATCACATGACCGGGGAGGAAGACATGTTTCAGTCATTGCAACTAACTCAAGAAGCACAAGAAATTGTGTTTGGAGATAGTGGCAAGAGTAAGGTGATTGGTATTGGTAAAATTCCTATCTCTGACCAACAATCACTTTCAAATGTTTTATTGGTAGATTCTTTAAGCTACAATTTGTTGTCTGTTTCACAACTTTGTGGAATGGGTTATAATTGTTTATTTTCTGATGTGGATGTGAAGATCCTTAAAAGGGAGGACTCCTTAGTTGCCTTTATGGGTCGCTTGAAGGGCAAGCTTTATCTTGTTGATTTCACAACAAGTAAAGTGACGTCTGAGACTTGTTTTAGTGGCAAAGACCGACAAGGGTTGGCTTTGGCATCGCCGGCTAGCCCATGTCGTTATGAGGAATTTGGCCAAACTTCAAAAGGATAATCACATCATTGGACTAACAAATGTTGTATTTGAGAAAGATAGGGTTTGTGGCGCATGCCAAGCAGGAAAGCAACATGGAGTCCCACATCTATCAAAGAATGTGGTCACAATAAAGAGGCCATTGGAGCTTCTCCACATGGACCTCTTCGGACCTGTGGCTTACATTAGCATTGGTGGTAGTAAGTATGGTTTAGTCATTGTTGATGATTTTTCTCGATTCACCTAGGTTTTCTTTTTGAGTGATAAAGGTGAAACTCAAGAAATATTGAAGAAATTCATGAGAAGAGCTCAAAATGAGTTTGAGCTCAAAATCAAGAAAGTGAGAAGTGATAATGGGACGGAATTCAAGAACACAGGTGTCGAAGAATTTTTAGGCGAAGAAGGAATCAAACATGAGTTCTCGGTTCCTTACACTCCACAACAAAATGGTGTTGTGGAAAGAAAGAACCGAACTTTAGTTGAAGCAGCTAGAACCATGTTGGATGAGTACAAGACACCTGACAACTTTTGGGCAGAGGCGGTCAACACCGTCTGTCATGCAATCAACCGTCTCTATCTTCACAAGATCTACAAAAAGACTGCTTATGAGCTTCTCACTGGTAACAAACCTGAAGTTGATTATTTTAGAGTATTTGGTTGTAAGTGTTTTATTCTTAACAAGAAAGTCAAGAGCTCAAAGTTTGCTCCTAGAGTGGACGAGGGTTTCTTGCTTGGTTATGCATCAAATGCGCATGGATATCGCGTTTTCAACAATACCACCGGTCTCGTTGAAATAGCGATAGACGTGACATTTGATGAGTCTAATGGCTCGCAAGGGCATGTTTCTAATGGCACTGCAGGAAATGAAGAACTACCTTGTGAGGCAATAAAGAAACTTGCAATAGGTGAAGTGAGACCTCAAGAAAAGGATGATAAGGAAGGAACTTTGTGGATGACCAATGAGGTTGTTGATGTGGGTGCAAAGGTGGTGGGTGACAAATCCTCCACCCAAGCAAACCCATCAACCTCAAGTCATCCAAGTCTTGAAGAAAATCATCAATTCCAAAGGATGCCAACTGTGGTAGAAGATGAACACGAAAGTGTTAATGGTGAAGTGCCTCTTGATCAAGTGAATGATGAGGAGGAGCAAATACAAAGACAACCATCAGTGCCTCATCCTAGAGTCCATCATACCATTCAAAGGAACCATCCGGTGGTGAAAGGGAAATGTGCCCTTGGGCCATTTCTAAGTATTTTGGTGATTGAGTGTCAACACAAGTGCTTAAATGTGAATCAATGCCCATGGATGAACAAAGTGCAAATCTAGAGCAAAGGTATGTTTCTAAGTCTTAGTACATTGGTTTTGTGTACTAATATACTTGTCTAAGTATCAGAAACAGGAAGAAGAGAAAAAGAGAAAAGTTGGCTGTGTACAGCCAAGAGGCTGTTTTGGTCTGGGGCACCGGACTGTCCGGTGGTGCACCGGACAGTGTCCGGTGCGCCAGGCTGCCTCGGGCGAACTGGCCGCTCTCGGGAGTTGACTGGCGACGTACAGCTAAAATTCACCGGACTGTCCGGTGTGCACCGGACTGTCCGGTGAGCCAACGGTCGGCCGGGCCAACGGTCGGCCGCGCGATCTGCGCGAGACACGTGGCCGAGCCAACGGTCGGAAGGGGGCACCGGACTGTCCGGTGTGCACCGGACATGTCCGGTGCGCCAACGGCTCCCGCATCTGCAACGGTCAACTGCGCTGTTTAAGGAAGGAAATCGGGCACCGGACAGTGTCCGGTGTGCACCGGACTGTCCGGTGCGCCCGACGACAGAAGGCAAGGATGGCCTTCTGGATTTGTTCTCAACGGCTCCTAGCTGCCTTGGGGCTATAAAAGGGACCCCTAGGCGCATGGAGGAGGACACCAAGCATTTCTACAACATTCCTAAGCACCAAGACATTGATCTCACGCATTCGTTTCATTGTGATAGCATCTAGAGCTCTTGTTGAGTTGCGAACTCTTTGAGTTGTGTTGCGAGCTCTTGTTGCGACTTGTGTGCGTGTTGTTGCTCCGATCTTTTGAAGTCTTGTGTGCGTTGCTCATTTCCCCTTTGCTCTGTGTTCTTTGTGAACTTCAATTGTAAGGGCGAGAGGCTCCAAGTTGTGGAGATTCCTCGCAAACGGGATTGAGAAAAAGCAAGCAAAACACCATGGTATTCAAGTGGGTCTTTGGACCGCTTGAGAGGGGTTGATTGCAACCCTCGTCTGTTGGGACGCCACAACGTGGAGTAGGCAAGCGTTGGTCTTGGCCGAACCACGGGATAAACCACTGTGTCATCTCTGTGATTGATCTCTTGTGGTATTGTGTTTTGTTGAGACTCCTTTCTAGCCACTTGGCATTAATTGTGCTAACACTTAACAAGTTTTGTGGCTATAAGCTTAAGTTTTACAGGATCACCTATTCACCCCCCCTCTAGGTGCCCTCAATTGGTATCAGAGCCGTTCTCTTCAAGAAGGGACTAATCGCCCGAAGAGATGGATCCTAAGGGAAAGGGGATGGTGGTCGACAACAACGAGAAGGAGTCTATCTTCAACGAGCCGAAGAATGACAAGTCTACCGACTTGGGCTCAAGTCACAAGCGCAAAGATGGGAAGAAGAAGAAGACAAGGCGCATCAAGGAGATCGTCTACTACGACAGCGACGAATCTTCTTCTTCCCAAAAGGACGACGACAACGACTACAGGAAGACGGTCAATTCGAACTTTTCATTTGATTATTCTCGTATTCCACATAGTTCGAATTCGCATTTGCTTTCCATTCCTCTTGGCAAACCTCCACACTTTGATGGGGAGGACTACGGATTTTGGAGTCACAAAATGCGTAGTCATTTATTCTCTCTCCATCCAAGCATATGGGAGATTGTAGAGAATGGAATGAAATTTGATAGCTCGGATAGCCCTATGTTTATTAATGAACAAATTCATAAAAATGCACAAGCTACTACTGTGTTGCTAGCCTCTTTGTGCAGGGACGAGTACAATAAGGTGAGCGGCTTGGAGAATGCCAAGCAGATATGGGACACCCTCAAGATTTCTCACGAGGGGAACGACATCACCATGCTCACTAAAATGGAGTTGGTGGAGGGCGAGCTTGGAAGGTTTGCAATGATAAGGGGCGAGGAGCCAACCCAAACATACAACCGGCTCAAGACCCTTATCAACAAAATAAGGAGTTATGGAAGCACGCGATGGACGGACCATGACGTCGTCCGACTATTACTAAGGTCCTTTACCATTCTTAATCCTCATTTGGTGAATAATATTCGTGAGAATCCCAGGTACACCAAAATGTCGCCCGAAGAAGTCCTAGGAAAATTCGTCAGCGGGCGAATGATGATTAAGGAAGCAAGGTACGTGGACGACGCCTTGAATGGACCGATCAACGAGCCGCAACCTCTTGCTCTCAAAGCAACAAGAAGCAAGGAGGCGCTACCTAGCAAGGTGGCACAAATTGAGGCGGCCGGACTTAATGATGAAGAGATGGCTCTCATCATCAAACGCTTCAAGACGGTGCTAAAAGGTCACAAGGGGCAGCCAAGCAAGACCAAGACAAAGGGGAAGCGCTCATGCTTCAAGTGCGGTAAGATTGGTCATTTTATCGCTAACTGCCCCGATAACGATAGTGACCAGGAACAGGGGAACAAGAGGGAAAAGAAGAAGAATTACAAGAAGGCCAAGGGCGAGGCACATATCGGAAAGGAGTGGGATTCGGATTGCTCCTCCGACTCCGACAATGAAGGACTCGCCGCCACCGCCTTCAACAAGTCATCTCTCTTCCCCAATGAGCATCACACTTGCCTCATGGCAAGGGAGAAGAAAGTAAGTACTCGAAACTCTACTTATGTTTCTTCTAGTGAGGATGAGTCTAGTGATGATGATGACATAGACTATTCATACTTATTTAAGGGCCTAGATAGAACCAAGGTAGATAAAATAAATGAATTGATTGATGCCTTGAATGATAAGAATAGGCTTTTAGAAAAGCAAGAGGATTTGTTGTATGAAGAACATGACAAATTTGTAGAAGCACAAAAATCACTTGCATTAGAGATTAAGAGAAATGAAGTGCTTTCTAGTGAATTATCTTCTTGTCATGAAACCATTACTACTTTAAAGAGTGTTAATGATGACTTAAATGCTAAACTAGAAGTAGCTAGTAAAAATTCTTGTGTAGAACATGTTCAGATTTGCACTAGGTGTAAAGATTTCGATGTTGATACTTGTAGTGAACACCTAGTCTCAATTTCTAATTTGAATGATGAAGTGGCTAGTCTTAATGCCCAACTTAAGACTAGCAAAAGCGAATTTGATAAATTAAAATTTGCAAGGGATGCCTATACGATTGGTAGACATCCCTCAATTAAGGATGGACTTGGCTACAAAAGGGAAGCCAAGAACTTGACAAGCCATAAGGCTCCCATCTCCGCCAAGGAGAAAGGGAAGGCCACTATGGATACTAGTGCTAAAAAGAATCATGCCTTTTTGTATCATGATAGGAGACAAACTAGAAATGCTTATAGGAGTTATAACGCTTACGATGATTTTTCTCATGCTATGTTTGCTTCTAGTTCTTCATATGTGCATGATAAAAATGTTGGTAGAAGGAATATTGTTCATAATATGCCTAGGAGAAATGTTGTTAATATTCCTAGGAAAGTTAATGAGCCTTCTACAATATATCATGCTTTGAATGCTTCCTTTGCAATTTGTAGAAAGGATAGAAAGGTGATTGCTAGGAAGTTAGGGGCAAAATGCAAGGGTGATAAAACTTGCATTTGGGTCCCTAAGACAATTGTGACTAACCTTGTAGGACCCAACAAGAGTTGGGTACCTAAGTCCCAAGCCTAAATTTGCCTTGCAGGTTTATGCATCCGGGGGTTCAAGCTGGATTATCGACAGCGGATGCACAAACCATATGACGGGGGAGAAGAAGATGTTCACCTCCTACGTCAAGAATAAGGATTCCCAAGATTCAATTATATTCGGTGATGGGAATCAAGGCAAGGTAAGAGGGCTAGGTAAAATTGCAATCTCCAATGAGCATTCTATCTCTAATGTGTTTTTAGTGGAGAGTCTTGGATATAATTTGCTATCTGTTAGTCAATTATGTCATATGGGATATAACTGTCTATTTACAAATGTAGATGTGTCTGTCTTTAGAAGAAGTGATGGTTCACTAGCTTTTAAGGGTGTATTAGACGACAAGCTCTACTTAGTTGATTTTGCAAAAGAAGAGGCCGGTCTAGATGCATGCTTAATTGCTAAGACTAGCATGGGCTGGCTGTGGCATCGTCGCTTAGCACATGTGGGGATGAAGAATCTTCACAAGCTTCTAAAGGGAGAACACGTGATAGGGTTGACTAACGTACAATTCGAAAAAGATAGACCTTGTGCAGCTTGTCAAGCAGGTAAACAGGTGGGAGGAGCGCATCACAGCAAGAATGTGATGACCACTTCAAGACCCTTGGAGCTGCTGCATATGGACCTCTTCGGACCCATCGCCTATCTGAGCATAGGGGGAAGTAAGTATGGTCTAGTTATTGTTGATGACTTTTCCCGCTTCACTTGGGTGTTCTTTTTGCAGGATAAGTCTGAAACCCAAAGGACCCTCAAGCGCTTCCTAAGGAGAGCTCAAAATGAGTTTGAGCTCAAGGTGAAGAAGATAAGGAGCGACAACGGGTCCGAGTTCAAGAATCTTCAAGTGGAAGAATTCCTTGAGGAGGAAGGGATCAAGCACGAGTTCTCCGCTCCCTACACACCACAGCAAAATGTTGTAGTAGAGAGGAAGAACAGGACGCTAATCGATATGGCGAGGACGATGCTTGGAGAATTCAAAACCCCCGAGTGTTTCTGGTCGGAAGCCGTGAACACGGCTTGCCACGCCATCAACAGGGTCTACCTACATCGCCTCCTCAAGAAGACTTCGTATGAGCTACTAACCGGTAACAAACCCAATGTATCTTACTTTCGTGTATTTGGGAGCAAATGCTACATTCTAGTGAAGAAGGGTAGAAATTCTAAATTTGCTCCCAAAGCTGTAGAAGGGTTTTTGTTAGGTTATGACTCAAATACAAAGGCGTATAGAGTTTTCAACAAATCATCGGGTTTGGTTGAAGTCTCTAGCGACGTTGTATTTGATGAGACTAATGGCTCTCCAAGAGAGCAAGTTGTTGATTGTGATGATGTAGATGAAGAAGATGTTCCGACGGCCGCTATATGAACCATGGCGATTGGAGAAGTACGGCCACAAGAACAAGATGAACGTGATCAACCTTCTTCCTCAACAACGGTGCATCCCCCAACTCAAGACGATGAACAGGTTCATCAAAAGGAGGCGTGTGATCAAGGGGGAGCACAAGATGATAAAGTAATGGAGGAAGAAGCACAACCGGCACCTCCAACCCAAGTTCGAGCGGTGATTCAAAGGGATCATCCCGTCGACCAAATTTTGGGTGACATTAGCAAGGGAGTAACTACTCGATCTCGATTAGTTAATTTTTGTGAGCATTACTCCTTTGTCTCTTCTATTGAGCCTTTCAGGGTAGAGGAGGCCTTGCTAGATCCGGATTGGGTATTGGCCATGCAGGAGGAACTCAACAACTTCAAGCGCAATGAAGTTTGGACACTGGTGCCTCGTCCCAAGCAAAATGTTGTGGGAACCAAGTGGGTGTTCCGCAACAAACAGGACGAGCACGGGGTGGTGACGAGGAACAAGGCTCGACTTGTGGCAAAAGGTTATGCCCAAGTCGCAGGTTTGGACTTTGAGGAGACATTTGCTCCTGTGGCTAGGCTAGAATCAATTCGTATCTTGCTAGCATATGCCGCTCACCATTCTTTCAGGTTGTTTCAAATGGATGTGAAGAGCGCTTTCCTCAACGGGCCAATCAAGGAGGAGGTGTACGTGGAGCAACCCCCTGGCTTCGAGGATGAACGGTACCCCGACCATGTGTGTAAGCTCTCTAAGGCGCTCTATGGACTTAAGCAAGCCCCAAGAGCATGGTATGAATGCCTTAGAGACTTTCTACTTGCTAATGCTTTCAAGGTTGGGAAAGCCGATCCAACTCTGTTCACTAAGACATGTGATGGTGATTTGTTTGTGTGCCAAATTTATGTCGATGACATAATATTTGGTTCTACTAATCAAAAGTCTTGTGAAGAGTTTAGCAGGGTGATGACGCAGAAATTCGAGATGTCGATGATGGGCGAGTTGAACTACTTCCTCGGGTTCCAAGTGAAGCAACTCAAGGAAGGCACCTTCATCTCCCAAACGAAGTACACGCAAGATCTGCTAAAGCGGTTTGGGATGAAGGACGCCAAGCCCGCAAAGACTCCGATGGGGACGGACACACCGACCTCAACAAAGGAGGTAAGTCCGTTGATCAAAAAGCATACCGGTCAATGATAGGGTCTTTACTTTATTTATGTGCTAGTAGACCGGATATTATGCTTAGCGTATGCATGTGTGCTAGATTTCAATCCGATCCTAAGGAGTGTCACTTAGTGGCGGTGAAGCGAATTCTTAGATATTTGGTTGCTACGCCTTGCTTCGGGCTCTGGTATCCAAAGGGGTCTACCTTTGACTTGGTTGGATACTCAGACTCCGACTATGCTGGATGTAAGGTCGATAGGAAGAGCACATCGGGGACGTGCCAATTCTTAGGAAGGTCCCTGGTGTCATGGAACTCTAAGAAACATACTTCCGTTGCCCTATCCACCGCTGAGGCCGAGTACGTTGCCGCAGGACAGTGTTGCGCGCAACTGCTTTGGATGAGGCAAACCCTCAGGGACTTTGGCTACAATCTGAGCAAAGTCCCACTCCTATGTGATAATGAGAGTGCTATCTGCATGGCGGTAAATCCTGTTGAGCACAGCCGCACAAAGCACATAGACATCCGGCATCACTTTTTGAGAGACCACCAGCAAAAGGGAGATATCGAAGTGTTTCATGTTAGCACCGAGAACCAGCTAGCCGATATCTTCACTAAGCCTCTAGATGAGAAGACCTTTTGCAGGTTGCGTAGTGAGCTAAATGTCTTAGATTCGCGGAACTTGGATTGAATTGTAGCATACTTGTATTTATGCTTTTGATCATGTTCCTTTCTGCATTTTGTTGTTTATTATGGTGCTCAAGTTGTACAAACACTCCCTGGACCTCACAAGTCCGTTGCAAAGTGATGCACATGTTTAGGGGGAGATGTGTTACAACTTGACCCTTTGAGACTAACCATGTGTTCGAGTTTGATACTTTAGTCTCGAAGGAGGATCGAAAGGGAAAAGGTGGACTTGGACCATGAAAGACTTCCACTGCACTCCGATAAGAGGGTAACTTATTCCAAGTTCATCTCATTAACTCTTATTGCCTATTTGCTCTTAATTGAAGATTTTGGTGAGGCAATGGGGTTAAAGGGCCAAGATTGATCCCGTTTTGGTGCTTGATGCCAAAGGGGGAGAAAATAAAGGCCAAAGCGATAAATGGATCAGCTACCACTTGAGAGACTTTGAAAATAGTAGAATAGAGTTTTTTTTGTTTTGACAGAACTCTTTTATTGTCTCTCTTGTCAAAAGTTGGCTTCTTGTGGGGAGAAGCGTTGATTATAAAAAAAGGGGAGTTTTTTTTGGAATCTTGAATCAATTTTCTTTGGAAAACCTTTCTTTATGTCTCTACAAGTGGATTTGACTTAGAGATAGGATTTTGTGATTGATTTGCAAAAACAAACCAAGTGGTGGCAAAGGATGATCCATATATGCCAAATTGAATCAAAATAAATTTGAGTTTTTATTTGAAGTGATATTGCACTTGTTCTAGTTCCTTTATGTTGTGTTGGCATAAATCACCAAAAAGGGGGAGATTGAAAGGGAAATGTGCCCTTGGGCCATTTCTAAGTATTTTGGTGATTGAGTGTCAACACAAGTGCTTAAATGTGAATCAATGCCCATGGATGAACAAAGTGCAAATCTAGAGCAAAGGTATGTTTCTAAGTCTTAGTACATTGGTTTTGTGTACTAATATACTTGTCTAAGTATCAGAAACAGGAAGAAGAGAAAAAGAGAAAAGTTGGCTGTGTACAGCCAAGAGGCTGTTTCGGTCTGGGGCACCGGACTGTCCGGTGGTGCACCGGACAGTGTCTGGTGGTGCACCGGACAGTGTCCGGTGCGCCAGGCTGCCTCGGGCGAACTGGCCGCTCTCGGGAGTTGACTGGCGACGTACGGCTAAAATTCACCGGACTGTCCGGTGTGCACCGGACTGTCCGGTGAGCCAACGGTCGGCCGGGCCAACGGTCGGCCGCGCGATCTGCGCGAGACACGTGGCCGAGCCAACGGTCGGAAGGGGGCACCGGACTGTCCGGTGTGCACCGGACATGTCCGGTGTGCACCGGACATGTCCGGTGTGCACCGGACATGTCCGGTGCGCCAACGGCTCCCGCATCTGCAACGGTCAACTGCGCTGTTTAAGGAAGGAAATCGGGCACCGGACAGTGTCCGGTGTGCACCGGACTGTCCGGTGCGCCCGACGACAGAAGGCAAGGATGGCCTTCTGGATTTGTTCTCAACGGCTCCTAGCTGCCTTGGGGCTATAAAAGGGACCCCTAGGCGCATGGAGGAGGACACCAAGCATTTCTACAACATTCCTAAGCACCAAGACATTGATCTCACGCATTCGTTTCATTGTGATAGCATCTAGAGCTCTTGTTGAGTTGCGAACTCTTTGAGTTGTGTTGCGAGCTCTTGTTGCGACTTGTGTGCGTGTTGTTGCTCCGATCTTTTGAAGTCTTGTGTGCGTTGCTCATTTCCCCTTTGCTCTGTGTTCTTTGTGAACTTCAATTGTAAGGGTGAGAGGCTCCAAGTTGTGGAGATTCCTCGCAAACGGGATTGAGAAAAAGCAAGCAAAACACAGTGGTATTCAAGTGGGTCTTTGGACCGCTTGAGAGGGGTTGATTGCAACCCTCGTCCGTTGGGACGCCACAACGTGGAGTAGGCAAGCGTTGGTCTTGGCCGAACCACGGGATAAACCACTGTGTCATCTCTGTGATTGATCTCTTGTGGTATTGTGTTTTGTTGAGACTCCTTTCTAGCCACTTGGCATTAATTGTGCTAACACTTAACAAGTTTTGTGGCTATAAGCTTAAGTTTTACAGGATCACCTATTCACCCCCCCTCTAGGTGCCCTCAGGTGGACAACATCCTGGGTAGCATCAGGAGAGGGGTAACAACTCGATCTCGTTTAGCTAATTTTTGCGAATTTTACTCGTTTGTTTCCTCTCTTGAGCCACTTAAGGTTGAAGAAGTATTGGGTGATCCGGATTGGATAATTGCCATGCAAGAGGAGTTGAACAACTTCTCCCGGAATGAAGTTTGGTCCTTAGTCCAAAGACCCAAACAAAATGTGATTGGGACAAAATGGGTCTTTAGGAACAAACAAGATGAACATGGCGTGGTTATAAGAAACAAAGCACGGTTGGTTGCCCAAGGCTACACTCAAGTGGAAGGACTTGATTTTGGTGAAACATATGCGCCGGTAGCAAGGTTAGAGTCAATTAGAATATTAATTGCCTATGCTACTAACCATGATTTCAAGCTATATCAAATGGATGTCAAGAGCGCATTTCTAAATGGACCACTACAAGAGAGGGTCTATGTGGAGCAACCACCGGGCTTTGAAGATCCAAAGAAGCCAAATCATGTTTACCTACTTCACAAGGCACTCTACGGGCTTAAACAAGCCCCTAGAGCTTGGTATGATTGCCTTAAGGATTTCTTGCTTAACAATGGTTTTGAAATAGGAAAAGTAGACTCTACTTTATTCACTCGCAAAGTTGACAATCAATTATTTGTTTGTCAAATATATGTCGACGACATTATATTTGGCAGTACTGATGAAACTTTTTGTGAGGAATTTAGTAGGGTTATGACAAATAGGTTTGAGATGTCCATGATGGGTGAGCTCAAGTACTTCCTGGGTTTTCAAGTTAAACAACTCAAGGAAGGAACCTTTCTGTGCCAAACCAAGTACACACAAGACATGCTCAAAAAGTTTAGCATGGAAAAGGCAAAGCACGCCAAGACACCAATGGCTTCAAGTGGTCATCTCGACTTAAATGAAGAAGGTAAAACTGTAGATCAAAAGCTTTATAGATCAATGATAGGATCTCTACTATATTTATGTGCATCTAGGCCAGATATCATGCTTAGTGTGTGCATGTATGCCCGTTTTCAAGCTAACCCAAAAGAGTGTCACTTAGTGGCCGTTAAGATAATTTTGAGATATCTAGTTCACACCCAAAATCTAGGTCTCTGGTATCCTAAGGGCTCCTTTTTTGATTTATTTGGCTACTCTGATTCAGGCTATGCCAGTTGTAAAGTAGATCGAAAAAGCACCTTGGGGACTTGCCAATTCCTTAGGCGGTCCCTGGTGTCTTGGAGCTTTAAGAAGCAAAACTGTGTTGTACTTTCCACTGCCGAGGCTGAATACATAGCTGCTGGTGCTTGTTGTGCTCAGTTGCTATAGATGAAGCAAACCTTGAGAGATTTTGGGTGTGATTTTAAAAGAATCCCACTACTAAGTGACAATGAGAGCGCCATTAAACTAGCCAACAATCCTGTGCAACATTCTAGAACCAAACACATAGATATAAGACACCACTTTCTGAGGGACCACGAAGCAAAAGGAGATATCAAATTATGTCATGTAAACACAGAAAATCAACTAGCTGATATCTTCACAAAACCCCTCGATGAGACTAGATTTTGCTTTCTTAGGAGTGAATTAAATATCTTGGATTGTCGTAACTTAACTTGAAAACGGACACACAGATTGTTTGATTCACTATTTTTGATTGATAGTTTTAAAGCTTTGTGATGATTTTTCAAAAACTTGGTGGAAATGTTAAAATTCAAATGAATTTTAGTGCTAAGATTTTTTAAATTTTTTCTCTTGAAGCTCAACTGGCTTGGCCAGCTGAACTTCGGAGCTGAACTTCAGCTCAGCTGCTTTTAACCAGAATTAACCAGGACTATCCTGGCCAAAACCGGTTGAACCGGTATTGAGGACCAGTTGAACCGGTCTGGCTCTGACCGGTCTGCTGCAGTTCTGTCCGCGCAGATTTTTTTGCAGCCGTGTCTGCACCTGTGTCAGACGCGCAGCAGCTTTTGCAGCCATCTGGTCACATCTGCGCAACACTTTTTTTTGACTTTTGTGGCTTTTGGAATCTGCTGCTTTAATTAATGTCATGTCAGGTCGCGTCAGTCACTTTTTGGAACACCTTTTCAGAAACCTGTGCAGTACTTTTTCAGCTTTTACTGTTTGAAGAATCTGCTTTTTAGTGCACAGATGCGTCAGAAATTTAAATTTTTTTGGTGTTTTCCCTCTGACCATTTCTGGCCTTCTGACCGCGCTGCTCAGATGCGGTTGAACCGGCCCTGGGTGGGCGGTTGAACCGGTCCTGAGGACTAGCTCAACTGCCTATTTATATGTCGCCCCCCCTTCTCTTCCCTCACTCCAACCATTCTCGACTTAGTCTCTCCGCTTTGTTTAGAGCCTTCTTCCTCACTCACTTCAACCGGTTCATAGTTCCAAAACCTCTCCAAACATGGTGCGTCGTCGCAACCCATCCGTGATTGAGTTCAGTAGCGACTCGGATGAGATTCAGGAGGAATCTTCTGTCCCCTCTCCTCCGCCTCGTCGCTCCCTCTTTAAGAGAGGACGCAGCTCTGGTAGGATGGATGGAGAGGGTTCTTCCATGCCCTCGCAGCCGGCTCGCGAGAGGCGCCAAAAGGTTGGCGCCACTCGACCTCGTCGCAGCACTTCTTCCTCTGAATATGCTCCTTGCCAGGAGGAGGATGGGGCTTTCGACGACTTCATCGACCTTCCGGCGCCAGATGCACTCTACATCACCGGTCTGCACATGCATTCGGCGACCGTTACCCACGGACCACATGAACCTCCTGTCGACTTCTCTCTGAAGGGAGTGGACACCCTTCAGCGCCTGAGGATCACCAATCCTTCTCTCACTCCTCGTCATCTTGGTGTCCAGGACCCTCGGTTCTGGAATCTTTTCCAGGCTAATTTCTACAATTCTGTCATTTTATCCAAGAAACACCTAATCGCCAGGCATAGGTTTATAGACTGGGAGGGATGTGAGAACATGAGAGATGCTGTCATGACGTCAGCTCTCCGCAACTTAGAGATAAAGGGGTTAAAAAATATTATGACCATGGAATACCCCTAGAACGACAAGGTGGTAGCTCAGTTTTATGCCACCCTCTGGATCAAGAAAGTAGATGAGGAAGCCGATGGGTATGATTACCCTGTTATGTATTTCTTCATCCAGGGTAACTGGCACAAAGTCAGTTATCGTCGTTTTGCCCATATTCTGGGCTTCTCTGATGTTGATATTCAGGGCAGCAACATGCGAGTGCATGGCATTAGGCTTCCCATGCGGGAAGAGACTGAATTTATTCATGTCTCTATGGATCGGGAGTTCTGGACGACCGCTAACATGCATAGGTACTACAGGTACCTTAACTCTTTGTCCAGGATGACCGTTCTCCCGAAGGGCGGGAATCAAATGAACGTCCTTGGGGAGAGTCGGGTCTTCCTTCTCCTCCTTGCTCCCAACAGTCTCGCCCGCATTAATGTGTTTGACATGATCTGGGAAGAGATCATCCGTGCTTCCTGGTCTCCTCTCAAAGGGTGTCTTCATGCACCCTTTATCATGAAGATGATCGAAGTGGTCACCCAGACTCACTTCGAAAAACCTGTCAAACACTCCCGCTACGTACCCTACTGGGTTGATTCCTCCAACCCAGCTGCTCGTACAAAGCGGGCTCCCTCAGGGTCTGGAGGCCCTGCCTCCTCTGATGAGCCACCTCCCCAGCCTCCTCATCACCCATCCTCCTCTCACGCCGCTGCTGCCTCGCGTCCCTCTCCTGGCCCCGGATCTCCCATGCCACGTGGTCGTGGTCGTGGTCGAGGTCGTGGCCGAGGGGTGGGTGCCCGCTTGGTCCATGGGATTTCGACATTTTTCTCTATGTGCCGGAACATTTCTGCTGATGTACATGAGCTGGCACGGCGTCAGCGGGAGACTGACGACAATCTTCGTCGTCAAGCTTCCACTATGGGTATGCCCTTTGCCCCTCGCTCGCCTGACGTGCCTCTCCATCCTCCTCTCCCGAAGATCAATGAGTGGCACCAGCAGGCCTACGAGGTGCCATTTATGTCAACAGACGAAGAAGAAGAAGAAGAAGCCTACGTTGATGATCGCGAGCAGTTTGCCCCGCCTCCCTACCATGGGGATCTGGGTCAATCATCCTCTCACCCTCCGCCTCCCTACTCGGGTCAGGGACCCACTCCCGGTGACCCTAGGCCGTCCGGCTCTGGTCACTATCCTCCTCCCTACCCGGGTCCGGGACCCATTCCTGGTGACCCGCGGCCATCCGGCTCTGGTTACCATCATCACCCTCCACCTCCTCCTCATCATCGTACATCTTTGGCATCTGGTTTTTCTGCGGGTGATGAGCCCCCTAGGGACTCCTCACTCGAGGAAGACGTGATGAGGACCTTCTTCCCTGACTACACATCATACCCTCCATCATAACCTCCGTCCTATCCTCCTCCTGGAGGATATTGATTCATGTATCCTTGTCTCTCTCTCTCTCTTCGTTTTTGGTACTTGTTGCCAAAAAGGGGGAGAAAATCCAAAATTTCTAGTCATTCTGTTTGTGGTTCTTTCGATTATGTATTTCTTTTGGATTATTTTTTTGTTCTGGCCACTGTTGTGGCTTGTATCCTCTTATCATTGTATGAAATAAAACTGCTGGGTTATTATTCAAAGTGATATGATGGTTTTCTGGCCATCATCTTTTGTCCCATCAGTTTGTAATGATTGCTTTGCTATGAAGTAAAAATGATGTGTATTTAGAGATAGTCATATGCATCACAACTCCTGTTATGACACTCTTGCACCCCTCGGATGGTTGTATTCAATATGGTTTTTGTCACTATCTCTAAATGTGTTGCTCACATGACATATTATGTCAAAACATTGGATTCACAATCGTGCACACATTTAGGGGGAGCCATCTACATACAATCATTCAAAAGAAATTTTCTATTGCAAATGTTTATCTTTTTGACCTTAATTGTTTTGGCATCAATCACCAAAAAGGGGGAGATTGTAAGTGCAATCAACCCCAAGTGAGGGTTTTGGTGATTTAATGACAAAACAAATAAGGGCACTAACAGTTTTTGTTCTCAATGTATGATTAGAAAGAAACAGGAACTTAAGGAAGCACCAAGGACTTCATGCAACGAACGTATAAAATTTTATGTAAAATCTTGTGTTGCATGATGTAATTCTTCCTTATTCTTTTCCGCACAGGTATAGGTGTTTGCTATAGCTCAAGTCCCCAAATTCAAAAGCTATTTTTGAAAACCAAAAATCACTTTAACATTATTTGGTTGACCATGGTTAGGGTTGAGAAACCTAGAGTGTTCTTACTGAAAAGCAGCTGAACTTCTTCAACTGCAGCTGAGCTTTCCAGCTGAACTTAACTTCAGCTGTGTTGAGCTTCTTCAGCTGCAGCTGAGTTTTTCAGCTGAGCTGGACTTCAGCTGAGTTGAGCTTTCAACTCCAGCTGAACTTCAACTTCAGCTGTGGACCTCTTTGACCATACCAGCTGAACTTGCCCCCGGGCAGCTGAGCTAGGGTTTTCTCTCCAAAACTCTCTGGTCTAGACCAGCTGAACTGGTCCTGGGGGGTAGCTCAACTGGTCTCTGTCCCCTCTGACTTCTGATCTGCAGTCTGCCAGTCAGACTGGCAGTCAGGTCACTAGGGTTGTCAGGGGGCGGTTCAACCGGCCCTGTCCTGTCTGACCCGCCTGCAGGTCAGTCTGCCAGTTAGTCTGGCAGTCAGACTGGCAGACAGTCTGCTGACCTGTCAGGGGGTGGTTCAACCGCTAGGGGGCGGCTCAACCGGTTTTCTGCGAGGTTTCTGGTCAAACGGCTAGTTTTTTAGCCGTGACTATAAATAGAACCCTCTCTCTCCCTTCTTCAATGCGGCTGGACACTCACACATTTATTGCTCACCTAACTTGAGACAAAGCACTCATCTCTCCCATCTCTCTCACACTTAAATCTTCCTTAAGATTCAACCTTGTTGGAGGAGCTCTTGGGTGTGAGGTTTGTGCTTGTGCTCACAATTTGGCTTTCCTCTCCCATCTCTTTTTACAAAGACTTGAGCTTGTGCAAACCTCTCTTGTGCTTTCTTGGTGTTCTTGAAACCCTAGGTTTCAAGATCTTTTGAGATTGCTTGGGAGTCTCCAAATTTGTGGACGACCCCAAGAAGTTTGTATCACCCGCTCTTTGAGCTGAGATAAGAAGAGATTGCCTTGACCTTTGTGGTCGGCTTTTGGAGGATTAGGGTTGAAAAAGACTCGGCCCTTTGTGGGCTCCTCAACGGGGAGTAGGACACCTTTGTGGTGTGGCCGAACCTCGGATTAAATCTTGTGCCTTGTGTTCTTGCTTGTCTTTAACTTAAGATATCTTTACTTGAAAGATTGACATAAAGATTTTTCCATAGAGTTTATCTAGAAGTGAAATAGCCTTTACATATTCATCTTTTCATTCTAACTTAGCTATACCTTACTTCTCACAAGAACTCGCGAAATACTTTTTCGAGTAGATTTTAGTCTAAAAGTTTATAAAACAGTTGGATTGGTTTAGAGTGGTTCAACTTGCGCATGTAGCTGTTGAACCGGCCTGCACCAGTCGAACTGTGTATTTAACAATCTTTCGAAGTTTGTTGTGAAAATTTTCAGATTAGCCTATTCACCCCCCTCTAGGCTACTTTTATTGAGACATCTAGCTCTAGGCAATCAACCCGTGCTAAAATTCCTAAGAGGAAAGCTCCTATTGCATCAAATGATCACAATATTTCATTTAAAACTTTTGATGCATCTTATGTTTTGACTAACAAATCCGGCAAAGTAGTTGCCAAGTATGTTGGGGGCAAACACAAGAGTTCCAAGACTTGTGTTTGGGTACCCAAAGTTCTTATATCTAATGTCAAAGGACCCAAAACTGTTTGGGTACCTAAAATCAAGAACTAAACTTGTTTTGTAGGTTTATGCATCCGGGGGCACAAGTTGGATCATCGATAGCGGGTGCACAAACCACATGACAGGGGAGAAGAAGATGTTCTCCTCCTACGAGAAAAACCAAGATTCCCAACGAGCTATCACATTTGGGGATGGGAATCAAGGTTTGGTCAAAGGTTTGGGTAAAATAGCTATATCTCCTGACCATTCCATTTCCAATGTTTTTCTTGTTGATTCATTAGATTACAATTTGCTTTCCGTATCTCAATTATGCAAAATGGGCTACAACTGTCTATTTACTGATGTAGGTGTCAATGTCTTTAGAAGAAGTGATGATTCAGTTGCATTTAAGGGTGTTAGAGGGTCAGCTATACTTAGTTGATTTCAATAGAGCTGAACTCGACACTTGCTTAATTGCTAAGACTAACATGGGCTGGCTCTGGCATCGCCGACTAGCACATGTTGGGATGAAGAATCTTCACAAGCTTCTAAAGGGAGAACACATTTTAGGATTAACCAATGTTCATTTTGAGAAAGACAGGATTTGTAGCGCATGCCAAGCCGGGAAGCAAGTTGGTGTTCATCATCCACATAAGAACATCTTGACGACTGACAGGCCACTCGAGCTCCTCCACATGGACCTATTCGGCCCGATCGCTTACATAAGCATCGGCGGGAGTAAGTACTGTCTTGTTATTGTGGATGACTATTCTCGCTTCACTTGGGTGTTCTTTTTGCAGGAAAAATCTCAAACCCAAGAGACCTTAAAGGGATTCTTGAGACGGGCTCAAAATGAGTTCGGCTTAAGGATCAAGAAAATTAGAAGCGATAATGGAACGGAGTTCAAGAATTCTCAAATTGAAGGCTTCCTTGAGGAGGAGGGCATCAAGCATGAGTTCTCTTCTCCCTACACGCCACAACAAAATAGTGTAGTGGAGAGGAAAAATAGAACTCTATTGGACATGGCGAGGACCATGCTTGATGAATACAAGACATCGGATCGGTTTTGGGCCGAGGCGGTCAACACCGCTTGCTACACCATCAACCGGTTGTATCTACACCGAATCCTCAAGAAGACATCCTACGAACTCCTTACCGGTAAAAAGCCAAATGTTTCATATTTTAGAGTCTTTGGTAGCAAATGTTTTATACTTGTTAAAAGAGGTAGAAAATCTAAATTTGCTCCTAAGGCTGTAGAAGGCTTTTTACTAGGATATGATTCAAACACAAGGGCATATAGAGTCTTTAACAAGTCCACTGGACTAGTTGAAGTTTCTTGTGACATTGTGTTTGATGAGACTAACGGCTCTCAAGTAGAGCAAGTTGATCTTGATGAATTAGATGATGAAGAGGCTCCATGCGTCGCGCTAAGGAACATGTCCATTGGGGATGTGTGTCCTAAGGAATCTGAAGAGCCCATTCAAGCACAAGATCAACCATCCTCCTCCATGCAAGCATCTCCACCAACCCAAGATGAGGATGAGGCTCAAGATGATGAAGAGGAAGATCAAGAAGATGAGCCACCTCAAGAAGACGACAATGATCAAGGGGGAGATGCAAATGATCAAGACAAGGAGGATGAGCAATTTGCAAGGCCATCACACCTTAGAGTCCACCAAGCAATCCAACAAGATCACCCCGTGAACACCATCCTCGGCGACATTCATAAGGGGGTAACCACTAGATCTCGTGTTGCACATTTTTGTGAGCATTACTCTTTTGTTTCCTCTATTGAGCCACACAGGGTAGAGGAAGCACTTCAAGATTCGGATTGGGTGATGGCGATGCAAGAGGAGCTCAACAACTTCATGAGGAATGAGGTATGGCATTTAGTTCCACGTCCTAACCAAAATGTTGTAGGAACCAAGTGGGTCATTCGCAACAAACAAGACGAGCATGGTATGGTGACTAGGAACAAAGCCCGACTTGTGGCCAAGGGATACTCACAAGTCGAAGGTTTGGATTTCAGTGAAACCTATGCACCCGTAGCTAGGCTTGAGTCCATTCGTATATTATTAGCCTATGCTACTTACCATGGCTTCAAGCTTTATCAAATGGACGTGAAAAGTGCCTTCCTCAACGGACCAATCAAGGAAGAGGTCTATGTTGAGCAACCTCCCGGCTTTGAAGATAGTGAGTATCCTAACCATGTCTATAGGCTCTCTAAGGCGCTTTATGGGCTCAAGCAAGCCCCAAGAGCATGGTATGAATGCCTAAGAGATTTCCTTATTGCTAATGGCTTCAAAGTCGGCAAGGCCGATCCTACTTTATTTACTAAAACTCTTGCAAATGATTTGTTCGTATGCCAAATTTATGTTGATGATATTATATTTGGGTCTACTAACGAATCTGCATGTGAGGAATTTAGTAGGATCATGACACAAAAATTCGAGATGTCAATGATGGGGGAGTTGAAGTACTTCTTAGGATTTCAAGTGAAGCAACTCCAAGAGGGCACCTTCATTAGCCAAACAAAGTACATTCAAGACATTCTAAACAAGTTTGGGATGAAGGACGCCAAGCCCATCAAGACACCCATGGGAACAAATGGGCATCTCGACCTCGACACGGGAGGTAAATCTGTAGATCAAAAGGTATACCGGTCGATGATAGGTTCCTTACTCTATTTATGTGCTTCACGACCGGATATTATGCTTTCCGTATGCATGTGTGCAAGATTCCAAGCTGATCCTAAGGAAGCTCACCTTAGGGCCGTAAAACGAATCTTGAGATATTTAGTTTATACTCCTAAGTTTGGCCTTTGGTACCCCAAGGGATCTACTTTTGATTTAATTGGTTATTCCGATGCCGATTGGGCAGGGTGCAAAATCAATAGAAAGAGCACATCAGGGACTTGTCAGTTCTTAGGAAGATCTCCGGTGTCTTGGGCTTCAAAGAAGCAACATTCTGTGGCTCTTTCAACCGCCGAAGCCGAGTATATTGCCGCAGGCCATTGTTGCACACAATTGCTTTGGATGAGGCAAACCCTCAGGGACTATGGTTACAAATTAACCAAAGTTCCTCTTCTATGTGATAATGAGAGTGCAATCCACATGGCGGATAATCCCGTTGAGCATAGCCGCACTAAACACATAGCCATTCGATATCATTTTCTAAGGGATCACCAACAAAAGGGGGATATCGAAATGGCATATGTTAGCACCAAAGAACAATTAGCCGATATCTTTACCAAGCCATTGGATGAACAAACTTTTACCAAACTTAGGCATGAGCTAAATATTCTTGATTCTAGGAATTTTTATTGATGTCTTGCATACATAGCTCATATATATACCTTTTATCATCTCTTTCATGTGCTATGACTAATGTGTTCTTTCAAGTCCATTTCATGCTAAGTCATAGATTGAAAGTGAAAGGGAAATGTGCCCTTGGGCCATTTCTAAGTATTTTGGTGATTTAGTGTCCAACACAAGTGCCTAAGTGTAAAAAGGTGGACAAAGCACAAATCAAGGATAAAGGTATGTTTCTCAGACTTAGTACATTATTTTATGGACTAATGTATTGTGTCTAAGTGCTGGAAACAGAAAAAATCGTGTTGAAGAAGAGATGGTCAAGTTCAGCCAAAGTCTGCCTAGTCTGGTTTCACCGGACTGTCCGGTGGTGCACCGGACAGTGTCCGGTGCGCCAGGCTGGCTCGAGCGAAGTGGCCGCTCTCGGGAATTCACCGGCGACGTACGGCTATAATTCACCGGACTGTCCAGTGTGCACCGGACTGTTGAAAGGGAAATGTGCCCTTGGGCCATTTCTAAGTATTTTGGTGATTGAGTGCCAACTCAAGTACTTAAATGTGAATATATGCCCATGGATGAACAAAGTGCAAATAAAGAGCTAAGGTATGTTTCTAAGTCTTAGTACATTGGTTTTATGTACTAATATACTTGTCTAAGTATCAGAAATAGGAAGAAGAAGAAAAGAGGAGAGTTGGCTGTGTACAGCCAAGAGACTGTTTTCAGTCTGGGGCACCGGACTGTCCGGTGGTGCACCGGACAGTGTCCGGTGCGCCAGGCTGCCTCGGCCGAAGAGGCCGCTCTCGGGAATTTGCTGACGGCGTACGGCTAAAATTCACCGGACTGTCCGGTGTGCACCGGACTGTCCGGTGAGCCAACGGTCGGCCGCGGATTCTGCGCGCGACACGTGGCCAAGCCAACGGTCGGAAGGGGGCACCGGACATGTCCGGTGCGCCAAAGGCTCCCGGATCTGCAACGGTCGGCTTCGCCATTTAAGGAAAGGAATCGGGCACCGGACACTGTCCGGTGTGCACCGGACTGTCCGGTGCGCCCGATGACAGAAGGCAAGGATGGCCTTCCAGATTTGTTCTCAACGGCTCCTAGCTGCCTTGGGGCTATAAAAGGGACCCCTAGGCGCATGGAGGAGTACAAAAAGCATTACTACAACATTCCTAAGCACCAAGACATCGATCTCACGCATTCGTTTCATTGTGATAGCATCTAGAGCTCTTGTTGAGTTGCGAACTCTTTGAGTTGTGTTGCGAGCTCTTGTTGCGACTTGTGTGCGTGTTGTTGCTCTGACCTTTTGAAGTCTTGTGTGCGTTGCTCATTCCCCCTTTGCTCTGTGTTCTTTGTGAACTTCAATTGTAAGGGCGAGAGGCTCCAAGTTGTGGAGATTCCTCGCGAACGGGATTGAGAAAAAGCAAGCAAAAACACCGTGGTATTCAAGTGAGTCTTTGGACCGCTTGAGAGGGGTTGATTGCAACCCTCGTCCGTTGGGACGCCACAACGTGGAGTAGGCAAACGTTGGTCTTGGCCGAACCACGGGATAAACCACTGTGTCATCTCTGTGATTGATCTCTTGTGGTATTGTGTTTTGTTGAGACTCCTTTCTAGCCACTTGGCATTTATTGTGCTAACACTTAACAAGTTTTTGTGGCTATAAGCTTAAGTTTTACAGGATCACCTATTCACCCCCCCCTCTAGGTGCTCTCAATTGGTATCAGAGCCGTTCTCTTCAAGAAAGGGACTAACCGCCCGAAGAGATGGATCCTAAGGGGAAGGGAATCGTGATCAACGACAAGGAAAAGGAGTCCTTCGTCAACGAGCCAAAAGATGACAAATCCAACGACTCTGGCTCGGGCCACAGACGTAAAGATGGGAAGAAGAAGAAGACAAGACGTATCAAGGAGATCGTCTACTACGACAGCGACGAGTCTACTTCTTCCCACAAGGACGACGACTACGACAAACAAAAGACGGTTAACTCAAACTTTTCTTTTGATTATTCGCGCATCCCGCACAGCTCAAATGCTCATTTGCTACCCATTCCACTTGGCAAGCCTCCTCACTTTGATGGAGAGGACTACGGATTTTGGAGTCACAAAATGCGTACACACCTATTTTCTCTCCATCCAAGCATTTGGGAGATTGTGGAAAGTGGAATGAAATTTGATAGCTCGGATAGTCCTTCGTTTATTAATGAACAGATCCATAAAAATGCACAAGCTACTACTGTGTTGCTAGCCTCTTTGTGCAGGGACGAGTATCACAAGGTGAGCGGCTTGGACAATGCCAAGCAGATTTGGGACACCCTCAAGATCTCTCATGAAGGGAACGATGTCACCTTACTCACCAAGATGGAGTTGGTGGAGGGCGAGCTCGGACGATTCGCGATGATAAGGGGCGAGGAGCCGACGCAAACATACAACCGGCTCAAGATCCTTATCAACAAAATAAGGAGCTACGGAAGCACGCGATGGACGGATCACGACGTCGTCCGCCTAATGCTAAGGTCATTTACCGTTCTTGATCCTCATCTCGTGAACAATATTCGTGAGAATCCCAGGTACACGAAGATGACGCCCGAGGAGGTACTCGGAAAATTCGTAAGCGGGCGAATGATGATCAAGGAGGCAAGATACGTGGACGACGCCTTGAATGGACCGATCAACGAGCCTCAACCCCTTGCTCTCAAGGCAACAAGGAGCAAGGAGGCGCTACCCAGCAAGGTGGCACAAATTGAGGCTGCCGGTCTTAATGATGAAGAGATGGCCCTCATCATCAAAAGATTCAAGACGGCGCTAAAAGGTCGAAAGGGACAGCCAAGCAAGACTAAGACCAAGGGAAAGCGATCATGCTTCAAATGCGGTAAGCTTGGTCATTTTATTGCTAACTGTCCCGACAATGATAGTGATCAGGATCAAGGGAACAAGAGGGAAAAAAAGAAGCATTACAGGAAGGCCAAGGGCGAGGCACATATCGGAAAGGAGTGGGACTCGGACTGTTCCTCGTCCGACTCCGACAATGAAGGACTCGCCGCCACCGCCTTCAACAAGTCATCCCTCTTCCCCAACGAGCGTCACACATGCCTTATGGCAAGGGAGAAGAAGGTGAGTACTCGAGACTCCACTTATGCTTCTTCTAGTGATAATGAGTCTAGTGATGATGATGACATAGACTATTCATGCTTATTCAAGGGTTTAGATAGATCTAAAATAGATAAGATTAATGAGTTGATTGATGCTTTGAATGACAAGAATAGATTACTAGAAAAACAAGAAGATCTTTTGTATGAAGAGCATGACAAATTTGTAGAGGCACAAAATTCTCTTGCTCTAGAAATTAAAAGAAATGAAATACTCTCTGGTGAATTATCTACTTGTCATAAAACCATTTCTACTCTAGAAGGTGTCAACAATGATTTAAATGCTAAATTAGAAGTAGCAAATAAATCTAATTCTTGTGTAGAACATGTTGTAATTTGTACTAGGTGTAAAGATATTGACATTGATGCTTGTAGTGAACACCTAGTTTCAATTTCCAAGCTTAATGATGAATTGGCTAGTCTTAATGCTCAACTTAAGACTAGCAAGAATGAATTTGACAAGCTAAAATTTGCAAGGGATGCCTACACGATCGGTAGACACCCCTCAATTAAGGATGGACTTGGCTACAAAAGGGAAGCCAAGAACTTGACAAGCCATAAGGCTCCCATTCCCGCTAAGGAGAAAGGGAAGGCCCCTATGGCTACTAGTGCTAAAAAGAACCATGCCTTTTTGTATAATGATAGAAGACAAACTAGGAGTTATAATGCTTACAATGATTTTTCTCATGCTATGTTTGCTTCTAGTTCTTCATATGTGCATGATAGAAATGTTGGTAGAAGGAATGTTGTTCATAATATGCCTAGAAGAGATGTTGTTAATATTCCTAGGAAAGTTAATGAACCTTCTACAATATATCATGCTTTGAATGCTTCCTTTGCAATTTGTAGAAAGGATAGAAAGGTGATTGCTAGGAAGTTAGGGGCAAAATGCAAGGGAGACAAAACTTGCATTTGGGTCCCTAAGGATATTTGCACTAACCTTGTAGGACCCAACAAGAGTTGGGTACCTAAGTCCCAAGCCTAAATTTGCCTTGCAGGTTTATGCATCCGGGGGTTCAAGCTGGATTATTGATAGCGGATGCACAAACCATATGACGGGGGAGAAGAAGATGTTCACCTCCTACGTCAAGAATAAAGATTCCCAAGATTCAATTATATTCGGTGATGGGAATCAAGGCAAGGTAAAAGGGTTAGGTAAAATTGCAATTTCTAATGAGCACTCTATCTCTAATGTGTTTTTAGTAGTGTCTCTTGGATATAATTTGCTATCTGTTAGTCAATTATGCAACATGGGGTATAACTGTCTATTTACAAATGTAGATGTGTCTGTCTTTAGAAGAAGTGATGGTTCACTAGCATTTAAGGGTGTATTAGACGGCAAACTTTATTTAGTTGATTTTGCAAAAGAGGAGGCCGGTCTAGATGCATGCTTAATAGCTAAGACTAGCATGGGCTGGCTGTGGCATCGCCGCTTAGCACATGTGGGGATGAAGAACCTTCACAAGCTTCTAAAGGGAGAACACGTGATAGGTTTGACTAACGTACAATTCGAAAAAGATAGACCTTGTGCAGCTTGTCAAGCAGGTAAACAAGTGGGAGGAGCACATCACAGCAAGAATGTGATGACCACATCAAGACCCCTGGAGCTGCTACACATGGACCTCTTCGGACCCGTCGCCTATCTGAGCATAGGAGGAAGTAAGTATGGTCTAGTTATTGTTGATGACTTTTCCCGCTTCACTTGGGTGTTCTTTTTGCAGGATAAGTCTGAAACCCAAGGGACCCTCAAGCGCTTCCTCAGGAGAGCTCAAAATGAGTTTGAGCTCAAGGTGAAGAAGATAAGGAGCGACAACGGGTCGGAGTTCAAGAACCTTCAAGTGGAGGAGTTCCTTGAGGAGGAAGGGATCAAGCATGAGTTCTCCGCTCCCTACACACCACAGCAAAATGGTGTGGTAGAGAGGAAGAACAGGACGCTAATCGACATGGCGAGGACTATGCTTGGAGAATTCAAGACCCCCGAGCGTTTTTGGTCGGAAGCCGTGAACACGGCTTGCCACGCCATCAACAGGGTCTACCTTCATCGCCTCCTCAAGAAGACTTCGTATGAGCTCCTAACCGGTAACAAACCCAATGTATCTTACTTTCGTGTATTTGGGAGCAAATGCTACATTCTAGTGAAGAAGGGTAGAAATTCTAAGTTTGCTCCCAAAGCTGTAGAAGGGTTTTTGTTAGGTTATGACTCGAATACAAAGGCGTATAGAGTCTTCAACAAATCATCGGGTTTGGTTGAAGTCTCTAGCAACGTTGTATTTGATGAGACTAATGGCTCTCCAAGAGAGCAAGTTGTTGATTGTGATGATGTAGATGAAGATGTTCCGACGGCCGCTATACGAACCATGGCGATTGGAGAAGTGAGGCCACAGGAACAAGATGAACGAGATCAACCTTCTTCCTCAACAACGGTGCATCCCCCAACTCAGGACGATGAACAGGTTCATCAAAAGGAGACGTGTGATCAAGGGGGAGCACAAGATGATCACGTGATGGAGGAAGAAGCGCAACCGGCACCTCCAACCCAAGTTCGAGCGATGATTCAAAGGAATCATCCCGTCGATCAAATTCTGGGTGATATTAGCAAGGGAGTAACTACTCGATCACGATTAGTTAATTTTTGTGAGCATTACTCCTTTGTCTCTTCTATTGAGCCTTTCAGGGTAGAGGAGGCCTTGCTAGATCTGGACTGGGTGTTGGCCATGCAGGAGGAGCTCAACAACTTCAAGCGCAATGAAGTTTGGACACTGGTGCCTCGTCCCAAGCAAAATGTTGTGGGAACCAAGTGGGTGTTCCGCAACAAACAGGACGAGCACGGGGTGGTGACGAGGAACAAGGCTCGACTTGTGGCAAAAGGTTATGCCCAAGTCGCAGGTTTAGACTTTGAGGAGACATTTGCTCCTGTGGCTAGGCTAGAGTCTATTCGTATCTTGCTAGCATATGCCGCTCACCACTCTTTCAGGTTGTACCAAATGGATGTGAAGAGCGCTTTCCTCAACGGGCCAATCAAGGAGGAGGTGTACGTGGAGCAACCCCCTGGCTTCGAGGATGAACGGTACCCCGACCACGTGTGTAAGCTCTCTAAGGCGCTCTATGGACTTAAGCAAGCCCCAAGAGCATGGTATGAATGCCTTAGAGACTTTTTACTTGCTAATGCTTTCAAGGTTGGGAAAGCCGATCCAACTCTGTTCACTAAGACATGCGATGGTGATTTGTTTGTGTGCCAAATTTATGTCGATGACATAATATTTGGTTCTACTAACCAAAAGTCTTGTGAAGAGTTTAGCAGGGTGATGACGCAGAAATTCGAGATGTCGATGATGGGCGAGTTGAACTACTTCCTTGGGTTCCAAGTGAAGCAACTCAAGGACGGCACCTTCATCTCCCAAACGAAGTACACACAAGACTTGCTGAAGCGGTTTGGGATGAAGGACGCCAAGTGTTGGAACTCGCTCTCAGCAGCAAGAAGGCCAACAAGGGTGAACGGTGGTGACAACAGGGTTACGTGCACGGGGGCAATAGCTCTGTTGATCTAGCCTCTCACGGGCACTGTGCGGGGGTATTTATAGGTATCTGAGTGCCCAGCGTCTTGTGTTAAGGACGCATGTGCCCTCAGACACCTATTTTATCCCCAGAATATTCCCATAAAGCAGGGTTACAGACCGTAATTACAAGTATTCCTTTACAAGTTAGGCCCGTAATACAGAGGCGGCCACGCGGGGCCCGTTACAATGGGCCAGATCGCACGTGGGCCTTGGGACTGAACGAGGACGCGCCGTGGTAGGACGTCGTCGCAGGCCTTCGTCAAAGTGCCGAGTCCTGCGAAGGGTGTCCCTGCCCGCTTTGTCTCTGCCGGACCAGCGGCTGCAGCGAAGGCCTCGAGCGAAGGGTGGCGTCTTTGCCTTCGCCCCAACATTTGCCCTCCGAGGGACCAGTTCGACAAAGTCACCTGGTGCCGAAGACGTCGTTAGATGGCGGAGACGCTGCCCTCGCTCGAAGTGGTTCCGCGGGGGTTTTTGATGTGACCGTTGATGGACGGCGTACTGTTGGATTGCGGGTTTCCCGAAGCGTCGCGGCCTGTCGGATTGCGGGTTTCCCGAAGAGCCGCGCCCCGCCTATAAAAGGGGGCGGGGGCGGCGCTTTTTGAACTCTGCCTTCCGCGCTCCGTAAAACCCTAGCCGCCCGCCGTCTTGCTGCTCCTTTTCCTCCGCTTCTCCCTTAGCTCGCCGGCGTTCTGGCTCGAGTGAAGCAGACCGCCCGCCGCCGACGACGGTACGTAGCAATGCCATCCTCTTCTTCCTCCGCCGACGCCGCGTCGCCGGCCGCCGCCTCGTCTGAGGAGACGTTGAGTAACGTGGAGGTGGAGGAGTTGCGCGCCGGCGACTCTGTTGAATTTGGTGTGTCACGGATGACGTCAGCCCGTATTGAAGATATGCAGCGGTTGGGCTACTTTGGCGGCGGGGTCGCCCGTGCTCCGGGGACGGAGGAAGTCCCCGAGCCGGAGGGCGAGTTGGTTGTTTTCGAGGCGTTCTTCGTCGCCGGACTCCGCTTGCCTGCGCACCGTTTTGTCAGTGAAGTCCTGCGTAGATTCAGCGTTCAAATACATCAGCTGACACCGAACGCCATAGTGGCGCTGGCGAAGTATGTCTGGGCGACGACTTCGTACGGCGGACAGCCGTCAGTTGAAGTTTTTGCGAAGAATTATTGTTTGCATTGGCAGAAAAGGATGGTTGAGGACGGAGTTGCCCAGTTCGGGTCATGCACATTCACGCCGAAGACCGGCAAGACCACAATGCCAGTGGTGGAGTTGGTCCCGTGCGCCCGCAACAAGTGGGGCAATTGGAATGAATTTTGGTTTTATGTTGCTGAGGCTACTGTCGAAGGCCATGAAGGGCTCCCCGTGTCCTTAATGTGCTCTCACTATTACTCTGCGTATCCACCTTATGAAGTGGCAGAAGAGGATGCAGACGAAGGGGCCCTTCGGTGCGCCGCGGGTCAGAGCAGCGGTCGGGATTTAGTTGAAGAGTTCGTGGCGTACGGGGTCTGGCCCTTGGCGCACGGCTGGGCGCTGGGCGAAGTATGCCCTCGCCAGATGCCCTTTCACGGAGGAAGGGTGGTGCGAAGTCCTGCCTTCGCACTGAATTTGCGAAACCGTGACCCGGCCGCCTTTGTGCGTGATGCGGAGGGCTTGGCGGTGCGGCTCGTGGGACGTTACGTGCCGAGGACGGAAGGCCAGCGCAGCTTTGACATCCGCGGGTCAAATGAACGTTTGAACAGGGTCTTCGAATTGAATCAACTGCCGTACGACGGTTACCCTGGTCAAGACGAAGCGGACCGCCGTGGGAAGAAGCCGGCGGTGGAGACTGGAGGCGACCCTGCGCTGGTGGCCGCCGCCTCCTCGAAAAAGAGAAAATTAGGTACTGCGATGGGAAGACTTGGGGTGTCTGATAGTTTCGCTAGAGATTTAATGAGGACGTGTGCGGCCCCGGGGGAGAGGATGTCTTCGCCCGAGTTCCGGGAGTCTTCGGCTCGGATGCTGAGGGTTACCGGGGGTTGTTGGCCTAAAAACATTCCTATCCCCTGCGCGGCTGAGGAGGACTGTTTTACATCTCGTATGGTTCATCGGTGGAAAGTTTTTCCTTATGGGCGAAATATCGGTCATGTTGTGTGGGCAGTGATGGACAAGGATCGCCAAGGCGCGGCGCGAAAACGCCAGGCGACTGTGAGGGTTCACGAAGCCCAGCCGAAAAGGCATCGGGGAACGGCGAAGGCTGAGGCCTCTGGCGGAGGCAAGCCGCCGCTGCCGACGAAGGTGGGCGCCTCCGCGCCTGGCAAGGCGCCGGAGACGACGGTGGGCGCCGGAGGCCCCAAGCTGTCGAAGGTGGTGCCGTCTGTCGGCGGGGTGGCGGAGGCTGCGAAGGCGGCCCGATCGCTACCGCCGCCTGGCAAACGCGTTGCCGACTTCGGCACCAAGATTGATGTGGATGATTATCTTGGGGGTAAGTCTATATGAATATATATACCCCTTTTTTTAATTTGTTGACGCGTTGCAGGGTCGGACGAGGGCCCGCTTGCTCTAGTTGTGCCTGGCGCGACGATCGCGACGGCTGCGCCAGCGCCGAAGGCGGGGGGAGAGACTCTTGGCGCCGGAGGCGAGGTGTCTGCCCTCGCGCTGGTCAGAGACGAGGCGGGCGTGGCGACCCGTCGGCTGAAGGGAGCGACGGAGGCGCTGAGTCGAGCGACGGAGGCGCTGAGTCAGGTCCGCCGAGCTATACATTTTTTTTTTACACAACGACCTTACGTGTGTTCTGCAGGTGGCTGACTTCACCAGCCGCACTGCGTCGGGGGCCCTTACGGCAGCGTTGTCTGCCGAGGTCGAGAGACTTCGGACGCAACATGCGGACGCTGTCCGTGAGAAGTCAGCCTCCGACAGCAAGTGCCGCAAACTGGCGGAGAAGGTGGCCGCCCTTGAGAAGGAGAAGGCTGACCTCCGGCGCCAGCTGGCGGGGGAGAGGAGGGAGGCCAACGAAGCCATCGCCAAAGAGCAGGCTGCGCAGGCGGAGGCCAGGCTGGCGCGGGCGGAAGGCAATATCGCCAAGGAGCTCGCCGGAGAGCTGCAGCGGCGGCTTACTGCCCAGGAGAGCCGCGCGGAGGGGGCCGAGGCCGCGATGCGAGCGGAGGCCGAACGGACGCGCACGCAGCTCATGACTTCATATCGCGAGCTGGGTGTGCGGACGGGTGACTTCGAGGTGCCGGAGCGAGAGGCCGGGCTTCGCTGTCTGGAATGGGTGCAGGAGGAACTGCAGGAGCTCCCCACTGTCTTGGCGGGGTTGATGGCGTTCACCTCCCTGGTCACCTGCGAGGCAGCGATGAACGCGCTCTCTCGCGAAGGCTGCCGGCACTTTGAGGCCCTCGACCAGGCGGATGAGGACTTTGGGCGAGATATCTTTGAGGTCGAAGACCCCGTGGTGAAGGAGTCCGCCGGGGCCCTTTATGACCGGATGTGGGGTACATACGGTCTTGAGGTGGTCCGGGCGCGGGCCGAGGCTGCGAGGGCTCAGGTAACGTTGACGTTTGCTCGGCGTTTGCTGGATGCGGTCTGTGCGTGTGTTTGCTGAATTTTTGTGCGTTTTGTCTTAGGCGGAGCGCGGCGAGCGGGTGGACGACTTCGGGGCGCTGAACAGCGCGCTGCCAGACCCGGAGACGACCCCTGCGGAGGCCGCGACTGGAGTCGCCCCGGGACCGACCCCGGGGACCGCGGGAGATGCCCCAGGCGCCCCTGGGCCTGCCGCGGCCGGCGAAGACCTTCCCCCAAAGGTGGCCGAAGGCGCGCCCGATGCCCCTGCAGCTGCTGCGCCGAACGCTGAAGATCCAGCGGAGGTGGGGGCGGAGGCAGCGGCGGAGGCCTCGGCGGAGGCTCCCGCAGCGGCAGGGCCTTCGCAGGTGGCATAGGTGGTGTTTAGGGTTTGAGGAATTTTTGGGTGTTGTACTGAATTTTGGTTGCTGCGCAGGTTCAAGATTTTGGGCCTGCGCACGCAACCGCTACTACTGAGTTTTTGGCGGCTTCGACCGCGGAAGATGAAAATGAAAATGAATATGGTGGGTCTGTTTCTGAGTTTTTTGATGTTACTGACCCTGGGAGCTCGGTTGAGTGGACTGAGGAGTCGTCGGAGGAGGACTTGGATTATTTTGCGGCCATGGACGTGGCTGCGGCAGAGGCTGCACCACATGCTGCGGACGCGCCAGGCGTGCCCGGTCCTAGCACCGGGCACCGACGACGAAGGGCGGTTGCAAAGCGTAGGATTAGTGCGGAGGAAGGGGCTCGGCTTCGCGTTAGTAGGGCTGGCCGGCAGGAGCTGCTGTCTTTGTCGGCCGCCTCGGGTGTAGGGGAAGGGGAGCTGCGAAGCCTTTTTGCGGGTGAGGAGCTTAGGATAATGTTATTTAATTATAGAGAGATGGGGATTATTCCTAAGGTTGAGCCGATGTAGGGCGTGGTGCCCTCGCTTGTGTATGTGTAAAGGCTTGTAAAATGGAGTTGTGTGCCCTCGCGTGCCTGTGCCTGCGAGGGCGCTGTGTACTTTGTCTGGTGTGATTGATTGATTGGTCTTGCTGTCGTTTCTGCTTTTTGTTATACTGTGCTGGCTGCGCCCTTAGGCGGTTCCTGCGATAGACTTCGGATTTTTGCGCGTTTGTGCTTGGTCCGGCTGCACCTTTTAGGCAACTTCTGCGCGGATAGTCTTCGCGATGGACTTCGGATTTTTGCGCACTTGTTGTGCTAAGTCCGGCTGCACCCTTAGGCGACTTCTGCGCGGATAGTCTTCGCGATAGACTTCGTTTTTTGCGCACTTGTGCTGAGTCCGGCTGCACCCTTAGGCGACTTCTGCGCGGATAGTCTTCGCGATAGACTTCGTTTTTTGCGCACTTGTTGTGCTGAGTCCGGCTGCACCCTTAGGCGACTTCTGCGCGGATAGTCTTCGCGATAGACTTCGTTTTTTGCGCACTTGTTGTGCTAAGTCCGGCTGCACCCTTAGGCGACTTCTGCGCGGATAGTCTTCGCGATAGACTTCGTTTTTTGCGCACTTGTTGTGCTAAGTCCGGCTGCACCCTTAGGCGACTTCTGCGCGGATTGGTCGCACGCGAGGGTGGCTAGCGCTTAGCCTCGCGGTGACTTCGAATTGGTCGAATGCCGAAGACCGTTGTTGCGGTCTTTTTTCGACACATGCTTTTGCGGGGGATTTTTCTCACATATATTACATGGCTCCGCCTCGTTAAAAACCTCACCCCCCGGGAGGAAAAGAGTGCGGGCCGGTACAAGATTGTTTGCGGCGAATTACAAGGGCGAAATCGGCCCTAAATGGGTCAAACAAAAAATTTGCGAAGGTTGTCGATGTTCCAGGAGTGCTCTAGGTCCTCGCCGTTTGGCGTTGTGAGCCTGTAAGCACTGGGGGAAGCTTTTGACTTGACTATGAAGGGGCCCTCCCACTTGGGCTCCAATTTGCCCTTGGACTCCGTCCGAGCTGTTCGGATGAGTACGAGGTCCCCCTTGCTGAACTCCCTCGGGATGACTGCACGGTCGCGCCATGCTTTGGTCTGGGCCTGATATTTGTTCAGGGCCTGTAAGGCGAAGACCCGGTCTCCGTCAATGAGATCTTTTGAAGTTGGCTCATCCACGTCGGGGACGGCTGACGGAACTGTACGCGGGGACCCATGCTTTATTTCTTGCGGGGTCATTGCCTCCTATCCGTATAGAAGGCGGAAAGGAGTGAACCCGGTCGCTCTGCACTCGGTTGTGTTTAGCGCCCAGACTGCCTCTGGTAATAAATCGGTCCACCTGCCTTTTCTTTCATCGAGGAGCATCTTTTTGACAGCTGTGAATATTTTCCCATTGGCGCGCTCCACGACCCCGTTGGACTGCGGATGATAGACTGAAGCGAAGGCAAGCTTGGTGCCGATGGAAAAACAAAAATCCTTGAAATCTTGGCTGTCGAACTGTTTGCCGTTGTCGACTGTTAGCTCGGACGGTACTCCGAAGCGGCAAACGATGTTCTGCCAGAAGAATTTTTGGGCAGTCTTTGATGTGATTGTGGAAACAGCCCTCGCTTCAATCCATTTAGTGAAGTATTCGACAGCCACGAAGGCGAACTTAAGGTTCCCCTGAGCGGTGGGCAGGGGCCCGACGATGTCCAGGCCCCAGCGCTGGAGAGGCCATGTATGGGCAATCAGCTTTGTATATTGCGAGGGGTTGCCTGACCGAGGGGAGAACTTCTGGCAGGCTTCGCAGGACCTCGTGACCCGATTTGCGGCGCAGATCATTGCGGGCCAGTAAAACCCTTGACGGATCACCTTGGCAGCCAGGGCCCTTGGCCCTGCGTGCGAGCCGCACGTGCCACTGTGGACTTCGCGCAGGATCTGCATGCCTTCGGTTTCGGTGACGCATTTGAGCATTGGCAGACTGACCCCTTTCTTGTACAGTTGGCCCTCGATCAGAGCGAAGTCCCTGCTTCGATGTCTGAGGCGCTTTGCCTCACTGACGTCAGCTGGATGATAGTACCCCTGCAGGAACAGGGTTATTGGTGCCCTCCAGTCTTCTGTCATGATTAGGTTGACTATACGGTGGCCTTCGCTATCATTAGTTATCTGGAGCCCTTCGGGGCTCCGGACAGCTGGGGTGCCGATGGTGTGGAAAAACACGTCGGAGGGCAGGGGCTCGCCCCTGGCGGCGGCCTTGGCTAAGGCATCGGCCTCTTCGTTCTTGGCCCTATCCACATGCTGCAGGGTGAATCCCTTGAATTGTCTCTCGAGACTCCGGATAGCCGCGAGGTATTGCATGAGGGCGGGGTCTTTTGCTGCATAGTCTTTCTCGACCTGACCGGCAACTATCTTGGAGTCTGTTTTGATGATACATGTGGTGACTCCGAGGGCCCTTAGCTTGCGGAGGCCGAGGATGACTGCTTCATACTCTGCTATGTTGTTTGTACATTTGTCGGATTCCAGAGCGAAGCTGAGGCGTGCTGCATATCTGTGTTTGACTCCGGCTGGCGAGGTGACGACTGCAGCGACGCCTGCCCCCGCATGACACCATGCACCGTCGCAATGGATAGTCCAGACCTTTTCTGTGGATGGGTCCGGCTGTGTTACTGGCCCAGTCCAGTCGACGACGAAGTCTGCTAGGACTTGCGACTTGATAGCTGTTCTGGGCTCGAAGCTGATGTGGTAGCCGGATAGTTCGGCTGCCCACTTGGCAATTCTCACTGATGCCTCCGGGTTCCTGAATAGTTCGCCGAGCCCCCTGTCTGAGGTGACTCGGACCTTGAATGCTTCAAAATAATGGCGCAGCTTGCGCGAGGACATAACAACTGCGTAGGCAATCTTCTCCAGCTCTGTCATGTTGCATTTGGATGGTGTCAGGACTTCGGAGACATAGCAGACAGGGCACTGTCTGACTGCGCCCTCGACTGTCTGCTCCTGTACCAGTGCCGCGCTGACTGCGTGCGGCGAAGCCGCGACATAGAGCAATAAGGGGAGCGAGGAGTCGGGGCTCGTGAGGATGGCCAGCTCCGACAGGTACTGTTTTAGTGAGGCGAAGGCCGCTGCTTGCTCCGGTCCCCAAGCGAAGTCCTTCGCGCCGCGGAGTGTTTTGAGGAAGGGGAGACTTCGCTCGGCGGACCCGGAGATGAATCTGTTGAGAGCGGCCATCCTGCCTGTCAGGCGCTGGACGTCCCTGGCGGACTGCGGAGGCGACATGTCGACGATGGCCTGGATCTTGGTTGGGTTGGCCTCGATGCCGCGGCGGGACACCAGGTAGCCCAATATCTTGCCCTGGCGAACACCGAAAACGCACTTTTCCGGGTTTAGGCGGAGTCGTGCATCTCGCATGTTCGCGAATGTCTCTGCCAGGTCGGCGAGATGGTCCTCCTTATTCTTGCTGGCGACGACGATGTCGTCCACATATGTGAATATGTTTCTGCCGACCTGCCCCTCGAGCACTGTTTTGGTGAGTCTAGAGAAGGTGGATCCGGCATTCTTGAGACCCTCCGGCATTCTGACAAAGCAATAAGTGCCGAAGGGTGTTATAAAGCTGGTGCTAGCCTTGTCTTCCTCCTTCATGTATATCTGGTGATAGCCGGAGAAGCAGTCGAGGAGGGACATGACCTCGCATCCGGCCGCGCTATCGACTATTTTGTCGATCCGCGGCAACGGGAAATTGTCCTTTGGGCAGGCCTTATTGAGGCTGGTGAAGTCTATGCACATGCGCCATTTTCCGCTTTTTTTCTGCACCATCACAACATTGGAGAGCCACGTGGGGTAAGCCACTGGCTCGATGAATTTAGCCTCCAGGAGGCGATGCACCTCCGCCTTGGCGGCCTCTGTCTTTTCGTCTGACATTTTGTGAAGCTTCTGCTTTTTGGGTCGCACCGAAGGGTCAATGCCCAAGCTGTGCTCAATTATGGCTCGGCTGACTCCGACCAGATCGAGGGCAGACCAGGCGAAGACATCTTTATTCTTGGCCAGGCAGCAGAGAAGTTTCTCTTCTTCAAGTGAGGTGAGGTCTTCGCTGATAGTTACTGTCTGCTTGGGTGTGGCCTGATCGAGGGGGACAGTCTTGGTCCCGTCTTGGCACTGCAACTGCGCCTTGTCGTGCTGTTTGTCGGTTGGGCTGGCCGGCGCAGGGACCTCGCGCTGGGTCGAGAGACAGTGTACGTTTCTCTGACCGGGCACGAAGTCCCGCTCAATGTTGCGCGCCGTCTGCTGGTTGCCGTAGACTGTGATGGCGCCTAGCGGGCCTGGTATCTTCATACATAGGTACAACCCGTGGATGGCGGCCTCGAATTTATTGATGGAGCCCCGGCCCATGATGGCGTTGTATGGATATACCATGTCGACAATGTCGAAGGTTACTTGCTCACTTCGGGCATTGGGCGCTACACCGAAGGAGAGGGGCAACTCTATCTTGCCGACTGGAAAGGTGCCCTTGCCGCCGAAACCATACAACGGGTTGTCCGAAGGCTTCAGCAAGCTGTGGCTTATGCCCATGCGGTCGAAGGCGTGGAGGAAGATGATGTCCGCCTGACTGCCGTTGTCGACTAGGACTTTGTGTAAGTCCCAGCCTGCCACGCTGCAATTGATGACCATAGCGTCGATGTGGGGGGCGCTGCGCAGGTCGACGTCTCGTGCGTCGAAGGTTAGCGGTATGTGGGACCACTTCGTCTGCACGACTGGGCCAGTGACGGCGACATGGTTGATGCTGCGGTAGTGGTCCCGCTTCTGCCGCTTGGTGTCGAAGTCGGTGCTAGACCCCCCTGTTATCATGTGAATGACTCCGCGATATGGTTGATCGGCGAAGTCTTCCTGCTTTGGGGCATGGGGGATGTTTTGATGTTGCTGGTGTGGTGGTGGGGGTGGAGGAGGTACGATTTGTACTTCCTGATGGTGTTGGTAAGCGTGGTGCGGTGGATGCGGAGCGGGAGCGTGGATATATGGTGGAGGGGGTGGCTGGTAATTATGCGCGACAATTCTGGGATTGTCGGCTGGCTGCGCCCGCGCCATTCTGTCTCTGGTGGCCTTCGTCTCGGGGCAGTCTTTGGTCTGGTGGGCGCAGTCTTCGCCGTGGAAAAGGCAATAGAATCGGCGCGGCGGCTGTTGCGCCCGCCCTCGACCCCTGCCGCGAGTACCGTTTCCGCGGCCCTGGGGGGGATATTCCTGGCGGCGAGGGGGATCAGCAGCAGGTTGTTGGTTGACGATGTTGTGCACTTGCTGTTGACTGCGGCCATCTCGACCGGAGTCTGGTTGCGGAGTCCTCGTCCAGGTGCGGCTGGACTGCGGGGCATCTTTGGGCTTCCGCTGTGACTCAACCTTGCGCTGGTGGAGCTCTTCGGATTTGGCATATTTTTCGAAGAGCTGATATAGCTCCTGCAAGCTCTTGGGTGGATCTCTGATACAATGGCTGTAGAGGACGCCGGCCCGAAGGCCGTTGATGGCGTAGTGGATAGCGATCTGATCGTCGACAGAGGGCAGCTGTGACTTGAGTGTTAAGAACTTGCGGTAATACTCCCGCAGAGTCTCCTTTTCCAGCTGCTTGCAAAGCGAGAGCTCGGCCAAAGCGTCGGTGTCTGGATGGTACCCTTGGAAGTTGAGAAGGAACTTGTCCCTGAGACTTCTCCACGAATCAATGGACAGCGGAGGCAATCGGGTGAACCAGGTGAGTGCTGGGCCCTCTAGCGCGATGATGAAAGACTTCGCCATTGTGGCGTCGTCTCCTCCGGCTGATGCAACGGCGACTTGATAACTCATGATGTACTGCGCCGGGTCGGTGCTGCCGTTGTACTTGGGGTATGCCCCCGCTCGAAAGTTAGCTGGCCAAGGCGTCACTTGTAGGTGTGGCGCCAGGGGACTTCGCTCGTTGAGGTAGTTGACCCCTTGGAATGGCGCGCCGTGCTGGGAGACGTAGTCATGCTGGGGGAAACGCGGGTTCTCCGACTGCGCCCGGTGCTGCAGGGGTGGGCCATGCTGCCAGCCGAGGTGGCCTTCGCGCGTGTCCTCCGGTTGTGCGCGCTGTTGGAGGGGTGGCTCTTGCTGTAGACCGAGGTGGCCTTCGCGCTGCATCAGCGCGATCTCGCGCTCGAGGTCTTGGGCTTTCTGCTCCTCGTCGCGTATCATTTGCCGCACTTTGGCTAATGCGGACACACGCTGGCGCTTGGCCTCCAGTATCTCTTTCTGCCTCTGGAGATTGCGGTTCCTGAGGCGCAGGGCACGCAGCTGCAGCTGTTCTTCTGTTGAGACGCCGAGGACCTCACCGTCCTCGGTGAGGTCCGCGCCTTCCAGTGGGGCGAAGCCTGGGGGCGGCTGGGACTGTCCTTCGGTTCCGCAGGTGCGGAAAGTGTCGTCTTCGCCGGTGTGGGGAACATTGTCTTCAGTGGGCTCTTGGTGGGTGGATTGGGTGAGGACGAGGGCCTTGCCCTTTCTTGCGGCCAGCAGTGCTGCCTTCGCAGCCTCGTCAGCCTTGGGGTTAGCTCTCTTGGGTGCCATCGCGGGTGGTTTTGTCGTAGCACAAACGGTGGGCGCCAAATGTTGGAACTCGCTCTCAGCAGCAAGAAGGCCAACAAGGGTGAACGGTGGTGACAACAGGGTTACGTGCACGGGGGCAATAGCTCTGTTGATCTAGCCTCTCACGGGCACTGTGCGGGGGTATTTATAGGTATCTGAGTGCCCAGCGTCTTGTGTTAAGGACGCATGTGCCCTCAGACACCTATTTTATCCCCAGAATATTCCCATAAAGCAGGGTTACAGACCGTAATTACAAGTATTCCTTTACAAGTTAGGCCCGTAATACAGAGGCGGCCACGCGGGGCCCGTTACAATGGGCCAGATCGCACGTGGGCCTTGGGACTGAACGAGGACGCGCCGTGGTAGGACGTCGCCGCAGGCCTTCGTCAAAGTGCCGAGTCCTGCGAAGGGTGTCCCTGCCCGCTTTGTCTCTGCCGGACCAGCGGCTGCAGCGAAGGCCTCGAGCGAAGGGTGGCGTCTTTGCCTTCGCCCCAACACCAAGCCCGCAAAGACTCCGATGGGGACCGACGGACACACCGACCTCAACAAAGGAGGTAAGTCCGTTGATCAAAAAGCATACCGGTCAATGATAGGGTCTTTACTTTATTTATGTGCTAGTAGACCGGATATTATGCTTAGCGTATGCATGTGTGCTAGATTTCAATCCGATCCTAAGGAATGTCACTTAGTGGCGGTGAAGCGAATTCTTAGATATTTGGTTGCTACGCCTTGCTTCGGGCTCTGGTATCCAAAGGGGTCTACCTTTGACTTGGTTGGATACTCAGACTCCGACTATGCTGGATGTAAGGTCGATAGGAAGAGTACATCGGGGACGTGCCAATTCTTAGGAAGGTCCCGGGTGTCGTGGAACTCTAAGAAACAAACCTCCGTTGCCCTATCCACCGCTGAGGCCGAGTACGTTGCCGTAGGACAGTGTTGCGCGCAACTACTTTGGATGAGGCAAACCCTCAGGGACTTTGGCTACAATCTGAGCAAAGTCCCACTCCTATGTGGTAATGAGAGTGCTATCCGCATGGCGGAGAATCCTGTTGAGCACAGCCGCACAAAGCACATAGACATCCGGCATCACTTTTTGAGAGACCACCAGCAAAAGGGGGATATCAAAGTGTTTCATGTTAGCACCGAGAACCAGCTAGCCGATATCTTTACCAAGCCTCTAGATGAGAAGACCTTTTGCAGGCTGCGTAGTGAGCTAAATGTCTTAGATTCGCGGAACTTGGATTGAAGTGTAGCAGACATGTATTTATGCTTTTTGATCATGTTCCTTTTTGCATTTTGTTGCTTATTATGGTGCTCAAGTTGTACAAACACTCCCTGGACCTCACAAGTCCGTTGCAAAGTGATGCACATGTGTAGGGGGAGATGTGTTACAACTTGACCCTTTGAGACTAACCACGTGTTCGAGTTTGATAAGGTAGTCTCGAAGGAGGATTGAAAGGGAAAAAGGTGGACTTGGACCATGAAAGACTTCCACTGCACTCCGATGAGAGGGTAACTTATTCCAAGTTCATCTTTAAACTCTTATTGCCTATTTGCTCTTAATTGAAGATTTTGGTGAGGCAATGGGGTTAAAGGGCCAAGATTGATCCCGTTTTGGTGCTTGATGCCAAAGGGGGAGAAAATAAAGGCCAAAGCGATAAATGGATCAGCTACCACTTGAGAGATTTTGAAAATAGTAGATTAGAGCTTTTATGTTGACAAAACTCTTGCATTGTCTCTTTTGTCAAAAGTTGGCTTCTTGTGGGGAGAAGTATTGATCATGGGAAATAGGGGGAGTTTTTGGAATCTTGAATCAATTTTCTTTGGAAAACCTCTCTCGATGTCTCTACAAGTGGATTTGACTTAGAGATAGGATTTTGAGGTTGATTTGCAAAAACAAACCAAGTGGCGGCAAAGGATGATCCATATATGCAAAATTGAATCAAAATAAATTTGAGTTTTATTTGAAGTGATTTTGCACTTGTTCTAGTTGCTTTATATTGTGTTGGCATAAATCACCAAAAAGGGGGAGATTGAAAGGGAAATGTGCCCTTGGTCCATTTCTAAGTATTTTGGTGATTGAGTGCCAACTCAAGTACTTAAATGTGAATATATGCCCATGGATGAACAAAGTGCAAATAAAGAGCTAAGGTATGTTTCTAAGTCTTAGTACATTGGTTTTATGTACTAATATACTTGTCTAAGTATCAGAAACAGGAAGAAGAAGAAAAGAGGAGAGTTGGCTGTGTACAGCCAAGAGACTGTTTTCAGTCTGGGGCACCGGACTGTCCGGTGGTGCACCGGACAGTGTCCGGTGCGCCAGGCTACCTCGGCCGAAGAGGCCGCTCTCGGGAATTTGCTGACGGCGTACGGCTAAAATTCACCGGACTGTCCGGTGTGCACCGGACTGTCCGGTGAGCCAACGGTCGGCCGGGCCAATGGTCGGCCGCGGATTCTGCGCGCGACACGTGGCCAAGCCAACGGTCGGAAGGGGGCACCGGACTGTCCGGTGTGCACCGGACATGTCCGGTGCGCCAATGGCTCCCGGATCTGCAACGGTCGGCTTTGCCATTTAAGGAAAGGAATCGGGCACCGGACACTGTCCGGTGTGCACCGGACTGTCCGGTGCGCCCGATGACAGAAGGCAAGGATGGCCTTCCAGATTTGTTCTCAACGGCTCCTAGCTGCCTTGGGGCTATAAAAGGGACCCCTAGGCGCATGGAGGAGTACAAAAAGCATTACTACAACATTCCTAAGCACCAAGACATCGATCTCACGCATTCGTTTCATTGTGATAGCATCTAGAGCTCTTGTTGAGTTGCGAACTCTTTGAGTTGTGTTGCGAGCTCTTGTTGCGACTTGTGTGCGTGTTGTTGCTCTGATCTTTTGAAGTCTTGTGTGCGTTGCTCATTCCCCCTTTGCTCTGTGTTCTTTGTGAACTTCAATTGTAAGGGCGAGAGGCTCCAAGTTGTGGAGATTCCTCGCGAACGGGATTGAGAAAAAGCAAGCAAAAACACCGTGGTATTCAAGTGAGTCTTTGGACCGCTTGAGAGGGGTTGATTGCAACCCTCGTCCGTTGGGACGCCACAACGTGGAGTAGGCAAGCGTTGGTCTTGGCCGAACCACGGGATAAACCACTGTGTCATCTCTGTGATTGATCTCTTGTGGTATTGTGTTTTGTTGAGACTCCTTTCTAGCCACTTGCCATTTATTGTGCTAACACTTAACAAGTTTTTGTGGCTATAAGCTTAAGTTTTACAGGATCACCTATTCACCCCCCCCCCCTCTAGGTGCTCTCAACTGTCCGGTGAGCCAACGGTCGGTAGGGCCAACGGTCGGCCGCGCGATCTGCGCGGGACACGTGGCCGAGCCAACGGCTAGAAGGGGGCACCGGACTGTCCGGTGTGCACCGGACATGTCCGGTGTGCACCGGACATGTCCGGTGTGCCAACGGCTCACAAGCTGCCAACGGTCGACCACGCCATCAACAGGGTCTACCTTCATCGCCTCCTCAAGAAGACTTCATATGAGCTGCTAACTGGTAACAAACCCAATGTGTCTTATTTTCGTGTATTTGGGAGCAAGTGTTATATTCTTGTGAAGAAAGGTAGATCTTCTAAATTTGCTCCCAAAGTTGTAGAAGGGTTTTTATTAGGTTATGATTCAAATACAAAGGCGTATAGGGTCTTCAACAAATCATCGGGTTTGGTTGAAGTCTCTAGCGACGTTGTATTTGATGAGTCTAATGGCTCTCCAAGAGAGCAAGTTGTTGATCTTGATGATGTAGATGAACAAGACGTTCCAACGGTCGCGATACGCACCATGGCGATTAGAGATGTACGACCTCAGGAACAATTGGAGCAAGATCAACCGTCTTCCTCAACTATGGTGCATCCCCCAACCCAAGATGACGAACAGGTACCTCAAGTGGAGGCGCATGATCAAGGGGGAGCACAGGATGTTCAAGTTGAAGAGGAAGAAGCATCTCAGGCACCTCCAACCCAAGTTCGAGCAACGATCCAAAGGGATCATCCCGTCGACCAAATATTGGGTGATATTAGCAAGTGAGTAACTACTCGCTCGAGATTAGTTAATTTTTGTGAGCATTACTCCTTTGTCTCTTCTATTGAGCCTTTCAGGGTAGAAGAGGCCTTGCTAGATCCGGACTGGGTGTTGGCCATGCAGGAGAAACTCAACAACTTCAAGCGCAATGAAGTTTGGACACTGGTGCCTCGTCCCAAGCAAAATGTTGTGGGAACCAAGTGGGTGTTCCGCAACAAACATGACGAGCACGGGGTGGTGACAAGGAACAAGGCTCGGCTTGTGGCAAAAGGTTATGCCCAAGTCGCAGGTTTGGACTTTGAGGAGACTTTTGCTCCTGTGGCTAGGCTAGAATCAATTCGTATCTTGCTAGCATATGCCGCTCACCATTCTTTCAGGTTGTACCAAATGGATGTGAAGAGCGATTTCCTCAACGGGCCGATCAAGGAGGAGGTGTACGTGGAGCAACCTCCTGGCTTCGAGGATGAACGGTACCCCGACCACGTGTGTAAGCTCTCTAAGGCGCTCTATGGACTTAAGCAAGCCCCAAGAGCATGGTATGAATGCCTTAGAGACTTTTTAATTGCTAATGCTTTCAAGGTTGGGAAAGCCGATCCAACTCTTTTTACTAAGACTTGCGATGGTGATCTTTTTGTATGCCAAATTTATGTCGATGACATAATATTTGGTTCTACTAATCAAAAGTCTTGTGAAGAGTTTAGCAGGGTGATGACGCAGAAATTCGAGATGTCGATGATGGGCGAGTTGAACTACTTCCTTGGGTTCCATGTGAAGCAACTCAAGGACGGCACTTTCATCTCCCAAACGAAGTACACGCAAGACTTGCTAAAGCGGTTTGGGATGAAGGACGCCAAGCCCGCAAAGACGCCGATGGGAACTGACGGACACACCGACCTCAACAAAGGAGGTAAGTCTGTTGATCAAAAAGCATACCGGTCCATGATAGGTTCTTTGCTTTATTTATGTGCTAGTAGACCGGATATTATGCTTAGCGTATGCATGTGTGCTAGATTTCAATCCGATCCTAAGGAGTGTCACTTAGTGGCTGTGAAGCGAATTCTTCGATATTTAGTAGCTACGCCTTGCTTCGGGATCTGGTATCCAAAGGGGTCTAACTTTGACTTGATTGGGTACTCAGATTCCAACTATGCTGGATGTAAGGTCGATAGGAAGAGTACATCGGGGACGTGCCAATTCTTAGGAAGGTCCCTGGTGTCGTGGAACTCTAAGAAACAAACTTCCGTTGCCCTATCCACCACTGAGGCCGAGTATGTTGCCACAGGACAGTGTTGTGCGCAACTACTTTGGATGAGGCAAACCCTCCGGGACTTTGGCTACAATCTGAGCAAAGTCCCACTCCTATGTGACAATGAGAGTGCTATCCGAATAGCGGAAAATCCTGTTGAGCACAGCCGCACCAAGCACATTGACATCCGGCATCGCTTTTTGAGAGACCACCAGCAAAAGGGAGATATCGAAGTGTTTCATGTTAGCACCGAGAACCAGCTAGCCGATATCTTTACCAAGCCTCTAGATGAGAAGACCTTTTGCAGGCTGAGTAGTGAGCTAAATGTCTTAGATTCGCGGAACTTGGATTGAATTGTAGCATACATATGTTTATGCCTTTGATCATGTTCCTTATGCAATTTTGTTGCTTACTATGGTGCTCAAGTTGTACAAACACTCCCTGGACCTCACAAGTCCTTTTGCACGTGATGCACATATTTAGGGGGAGCTGTGCTACAACTTGACCCTTTGAGACTAACCGTGTGCTTGAGTTTGCTTGTTTTAGTCTCAAAGGAGATTTGAAAGGGAAAAGGTGGACTTGGACCATGAAAGACTTCCACTGCACTCCGATGAGAGGGTAACTTATTCCAAGTTCATCTCATGTACTCTTATTGCCTTTGTGTTCTTATTTGAAGATTTTGGTGAGGCAATGGGGTTTTGGGGCCAAAATTGATCCCGTTTTGGTGCTTGATGCCAAAGGGGGAGAAAATAAAGGCCAAAGCAATAGATGGATCAGCTACCACTTGAGAAATTTTGAAAATAGTAGATTAGAGCTTTTGGTTTGTCAAAACTCTTTTATTATCTCTTATGTCAAAAGTTGGCCTCTTGTGGGGAGAAGTGTTTGATTATGGGAAAAAGGGGAAGTTTTTGAAATCCTTGATCAAATTTCTTTGGAAAACCTCTCTTTATGTCTCTACAAGTGGATTTGACTTAGAGATAGGAATTTGAGTTTGATTTGCAAAAACAAACCAAGTGGTGGCATAGAGTGATCCATATATGTCAAATTTGAATCAAAACAATTTTGAGTTCTTAGTTGAATTGATTTTGTACTTGTTCTACTTGCTTTATGTTGTGTTGGCATAAATCACCAAAAAGGGGGAGATTGAAAGGGAAATGTGCCCTTGGGCCATTTCTAAGTATTTTGGTGATTTAGTGTCCAACACAAGTGCCTAAGTGTAAAAAGGTGGACAAAGCACAAATCAAGGATAAAGGTATGTTTCTCAGACTTAGTACATTATTTTATGGACTAATGTATTGTGTCTAAGTGCTGGAAACAGAAAAAATCGAGTTGGAGAAGAGATGGTCAAGTTCAGCCAAAGTCTGCTCAGTCTGGTTTCACCGGACTGTCCGGTGGTGCACCGGACAGTGTTCGGTGCGCCAGGCTGGCTCGAGCGAAGTGGCCGCTCTCGGGAATTCACCGGCGATGTACGGCTATAATTCACCGGACTGTCCGGTGTGCACCGAACTGTCCGGTGAGCCAACGGTCGGCAGGGCCAACGGTCGGCCGCGCGATCTACGCGGGACACGTGGCCGAGCCAACGGCTAGAAGGGGGCACCGGACTGTCCGGTGTGCACCGGACATGTCCGGTGCGCCAACGGCTCTCAAGCTACCAACGGTCGACTGCGCCATTTTTGGAAGGAAATCGGGCACCGGACAGTGTCCGGTGTGCACCGAACTGTCCGGTGCGCCAGTCGACAGAAGGCAAGATCAACCTTCCTAGATTGCTCTCAACGGCTCCTAGCTGCCTTGGGGCTATAAAAGGGACCCCTAGGCGCATGGAGGAGGACACCAAGCATTCCTACAACATTCCTAAGCACCAAGACCTCGATTCCGCGCATTTGTTTCATTATGATAGCATATAGAGCTCTAGTGGAGTTGTGAACTCATTGAGTTGTGTTGCGAGCTCTTGTTGCGACTTGTGTGCGTGTTGACACTTTGATTCTTATGTCTTGTGTGCGTTGCTAATTCCCCCTTGCTCTGTGCTTCTTTGTGAACTTCAAGTGTAAGGGCGAGAGGCTCCAAGTTGTGGAGATTCCTCGCAAACGGGATTGAGTAAAGCAAGCAAAACACCGTGGTATTCAAGTGGGTCTTTGGACCGCTTGAGAGGGGTTGAGTGCAACCCTCGTCCGTGAGAGCACCTAGAGGGGGGTGAATAGGTGATCCTGTAACACTTCAAAACTTGGGCCACAAAAACTTGGTTAAGTGTTAGCACAATAATCGCCAAGTGGCTAGAGAGGAATCTTCAACAAAACACAATAACCAACAAGATCAATCATAGAGATGGCACGGTGGTTATCCCGTGGTTCGGCCAAGACCAATGCTTGCCTACTCCACGTTGTGGCGTCCCAACGGACGAGGGTTGCAATCAACCCCTCTCAAGCGGTCCAAAGACCCACTTGAATACCACGGTGTCTTGCTTGCTTTTTCTCAATCCTATTTGCGAGGAATCTCCACAACTTGGAGCCTCTCGCCCTTACACTTGAAATTCACAAAGAAGCACGGAGCAAGGGAGGGATTAGCAACGCACTCAAGACAAGAAATCACAGCAACACCACGCACACAAGTCGCAACGAGAGCTCACAACACAACTCAATGAGTTCACCACTCAACTAGAGCTCTAATTGCTATCGCAAAGAATCAAAGGCGCGGAATCGATGTCTTGGTGCTTAGGAATGTTGTAGGAATGCTTGGTGTACTCCTCCATGCGCCTAGGGGTCCCTTTTATAGCCCCAAGGCAGCTAGGAGCCATTGAGAGCAATCTAGGAAGGCTGATCTTGCCTTCTGTCGACTGGCGCACCGGACAGTCCGGTGCACACCGGACACTGTCCGGTGCCCGATTTCCTTCCAAGAATAGCGCAGTCGACCGTTGGCAGCCTGAGAGCCGTAGGCGCACCGAACATGTCCGGTGCACACCGGACAGTCCGGTGCTCCCTTCTAGCCATTGGCTCGGCCACGTGTCCCGCGCAGATTGCGCGGCCGACCGTTGGCCCGGCCGACCGTTGGCTCACCGGACAGTTCGGTGCACACCGGACAGTCCGGTGAATTATAGCCGTACGTTGCCGATGAATTCCCGAGAGCGACGAGTTCGCCTGTGAACGGCCCACCGGACAGTCCGGTGAATTATAGCTGTACACCGCCGTCGAAGTCCCGAGAGCAGCCATTTTGCTCGAGCCATCCTGGCGCACCGGACACTGTCCGGTGCACCACCGGAAAGTCTGGTGCTCCCAGACTGAGCAGATTCTTGGCTGCTCGAGCCAAGACATTTCCAATTGAATTTTTCCTATTTCCAGCACTTAGACACAATACATTAGTCTCTAAAACAATGTACTAAGTCTGAGAAACATACCTTTATCCTAGATTTGCACTTTGTCCACCATTTTACACTTAGGCACTTGTGTTGGACACTAAATCACCAAAATACTTAGAAATGGCCCAAGGCACATTTCCCTTTCAATCTCCCCCTTTTTGGTGATTTATGCCAACACAACATAAAGCAAGTAGAACAAGTACAAAATCAATTCAAATGAGAACTCAAATTGTTTTGATTCAAATTTGACATATATGGATCATCCTTTGCCACCACTTGGTTTGTTTTTGCAAATTAAACTCAAATTTCTATCTCTATGTCAAGCACACATGTTAAGACATAAAGAGAGTCATTCCAAGAGAAATTGATTCAAGATTTCAAAAAAACTCCCCTTTTTCCCATAATCAACACTTCTCCCCATAAGAAGCCAACTTTTGACAAGAGAGACAATAAAAGAGTTTTGACAAACCAAAAGCTCTATTCTACTATTTTCAAAATCTCTCAAGTGGTAGCTGATCCATTTATCGCTTTGGCCTTTATTTTCTCCCCCTTTGGCATCAAGCACCAAAACGGGATCAATCTTGGCCCTTTAACCCCATTGCCTCACCAAAATCTTCAACTAAGAGCAAATAGGCAATAAGAGTATAAAGATGAACTTGGAAAAGTTACTCTTTTCATCGGAGTGCAGTGGAAGTCTTGCATGGTCCAAGTCCACTTTTTCCCTTTCAATTCTCCTTGGAGACTAAAACAACCAAACTCAAGTACATGGTTAGTCTCAAAGGGTCAAGTTGTAGCACAGCTCCCCCTAAATATGTGCATCACTTGCAAAAAGGACTTGTGAGGTCCAGTGAGTGTTTGTACAACTTGAGCACCACAATAAGCAACAAAATGCAGAATGAACATGATCAAGGGCATAAACACATGTATGCTACATTTCAATCCAAGTTCCGCGAATCTAAGATATTGAGCTCACTACGCAGCCTGCAAAAGGTCTTCTCATCTAGAGGCTTGGTAAAGATATCGGCTAGCTAGTTCTCGGTGCTAACATGAAACACTTCGATATCTCCCTTTTGCTGGTGGTCTCTCAAAAAGTGATGCCGGATGTCAATGTGTTTTGTGCGGCTGTGCTCAACAGGATTTTCCGCTATTCGGATAGCACTCTCATTATCACATAGGAGTGGGACTTTGCTCAGATTGTAGCCAAAGTCCCAGAGGGTTTGCCTCATCCAAAGCAGTTGCGCACAACACTGTCCTGCGGCAACGTACTCGGCCTCAGCGGTGGATAGGGCAACGGAAGTTTGTTTCTTAGAGTTCCACGACACCAGGGACCTTCCTAAGAATTGGCACGTCCCCGATGTACTCTTCCTATCGACCTTACATCCAGCATAGTCAGAATCTGAGTACCCAATTAAGTCAAAGTTAGACCCCTTTGGATACCAGATCCCGAAGCAAGGCGTAGCGACTAAATATCGAAGAATTCGCTTCACAACCACTAAGTGACACTCCTTAGAATCGGATTGAAATCTAGCACACATGCATATGCTAAGCATAATATCCGGTCTACTAGCACATAAATAAAGCAATTAGAAAGTCTCTAAGGCATTCATACCATGCTCTTGGGGCTTGCTTAAGTCCATAGAGCGCCTTAGAGTGCTTACACACGTGGTCGGGGTACCGTTCATCCTCGAAGCCAGGGGGTTGCTCCACGTACACCTCCTCCTTGATCGGCCCGTTGAGGAAAGCGCTCTTCACATCCATTTGGTACAACCTGAAAGAATGGTGAGCGGCATATGCTAGCAAGATACGAATTGATTCTAGCCTAGCCACAGGAGCAAATGTCTCCTCAAAGTCCAAACCTGCGACTTGGGCATAACCTTTTGCCACAAGTTGAGCCTTGTTCCTCGTCACCACCCCGTGCTCGTCCTGTTTGTTGCGTAACACCCACTTGGTTCCCATAACATTTTGTTTGGGACGAGGCACTAGTGTCCAAACTTCATTGCGCTTGAAGTTGTTGAGTTCCTCCTGCATGGCCAACACCCAGTCCGGATCTAGCAAGGCCTCTTCCACCCTGAAAGGCTCAATAGAAGAGACAAAGGAGTAATGTTCACAAAAATTAACTAATCTCGAGCGAGTAGTTACTCCCTTGCTAATATCACCCAATATCTGGTCGACGGGATGATCCCTTTGGATCGTTGCTCGAACTTGGGTTGGAGGTGCCTGAGGTGCTTCTTCCTCTTCAACTTGATCCTCCTGTGCTCCCCCTTGATCATGCGCCTCCACTTGAGGTACCTGTTCGTCATCTTGGGTTGGGGGATGCACCATAGTTGAGGAAGACGGTTGATCTTGCTCCAAATGTTCCTGAGGCCGTACATCTCCAATTGCCATGGTGCGTATCGCGGCTGTTGGAACGTCTTCTTCATCTACATCATCAAGATAAACAACTTGCTCTCTTGGAGAGCCATTAGTCTCATCAAATACAACGTCGCTAGAGACTTCAACCAAACCTGATGATTTGTTGAAAACCCTATACGCCTTTGTATTTGAATCATAACCTAATAAAAACCCTTCTACAGCTTTGGGAGCAAATTTAGAGGTTCTACCTTTCTTCACAAGAATATAACACTTGCTCCCAAATACACGAAAATAAGACACATTGGGTTTGTTACCAGTTAGCAGCTCGTAAGAAGTCTTCTTGAGGAGGCGGTGAAGGTAGACCCTGTTGATGGCGTGGCAAGCCGTGTTTACGGCTTCCGACCAAAAGCGCTCGGGGGTCTTGAACTCGCCAAGCATAGTTCTCGCCATATCTATGAGCGTCCTGTTCTTCCTCTCTACCACACCATTTTGCTGAGGTGTGTAGGGAGCGGAGAACTCGTGCTTGATCCCTTCCTCCTCAAGGAACTCCTCCACTTGAAGGTTCTTGAACTCGGACCCGTTGTCGCTCCTTATCTTCTTCACCTTGAGCTCAAACTCATTTTGAGCTCTCCTGAGGAAGCGCTTGAGGGTCCCTTGGGTTTCAGACTTATCCTGCAAAAAGAACACCCAAGTGAAGCGGGAAAAGTCATCAACAATAACTAGACCATACTTACTTCCCCCTATGCTTAGATAGGCGACGGGTCCGAAGAGGTCCATATGCAGCAGCTCCAGAGGTCTTGAAGTGGTCATCACATTCTTGCTGTGATGTGCTCCTCCCACTTGTTTACCTGCTTGACAAGCTGCATAAGGTCTATCTTTTTCGAATTGCACGTTAGTCAAACCTGTCACGTGTTCTCCCTTTAGAAGCTTGTGAAGGTTCTTCATCCCCACATGTGCTAAGCGGCGATGCCACAACCAGCCCATGCAAGTCTTAGCCATTAAGCATGCATCTAGACCGGCCTCTTCTTTTGCAAAATCAACTAAATAAAGTTTGCCGTCTAGTACACCTTTAAAAGCTAGTGAACCATCACATCTTCTAAAGACAGACACATCTATATTTGTAAATAGACAAGTATATCCCATATTACATAATTGACTGACAGATAGTAAATTATATCTGTTGGGACTATGCTTCGTCGCGCCGAAGGTCTTGAAGGAAGAAGCAGCTTCAGCTGAAGCTGTCCGCGTGCGATGACCGAAGCTTGATCTTCATAAAGCTTCGGAATTATGAACCGACTTAAAAGTAGAAAGACCTTTTAGTCCATAAGCGTTTGAGTTGTTATTGTAGACTTTCATGAAGGGCATGGTTGTAAATTCTCACAGGCTGTGTCCTGTGCCTATAAATAGTGAACAGTACTCCTCTACTGTTCACGCTTTTTTGATTCGGGTTTTTCATCATCTCATCATTTTGAGAACCAACCTTTGTCAAGGCAGAGGTATAATTGTATCCAATACTTAAATATATTGAATGAATATAATATGATTCATTTACTTTTGATGCTCTATATTTTATGTTATTTCGTACAATTTAACAACGTACTATTACGAAAACTCAACCTTCGTAATCGTATTGTCGTTCGCCTTCGTCTAGAGTGCATTATCCCCGAGGGAATAATGCTTCATTGGACGAAGGTCATTGTCATTTATTATTTTATGTTGCCTTGTTCTTGATGCATAGCGGTTGAGAACAAGTCCCCAACATTGGCGCCCACCTCCGGTGAACTCACTTCCACTTTTTTGAGCTGATGGCTTCGTCCAACAATCAAACTGGAGCTGCTTCGGCCCCGAAGCTGCTGCTCCCAATAACAGGTGGTTCGTGCTCAGAGCCAGCCAACAAGAAGCAAAAGAAGGAGGCGCAGAGAAGGGTACAACATGTTGGAGTGCAGGGACCCTTCATCAAGTCAAGGTGGTCCCACGTTCCAATCACCTTCTCCCAGGAGGATCTTCAGCTCAAGGATTTTCCTCATAATGATGCTATGGTTATTTCTTGCGTCATCAAAGGGTTTCTGGTCCACAATGTCTTGGTCGATACAGGCAGTGCAGCTGATATCATATTTGCTAAGGCCTTCAGACAAATGCAAGAGCCAAAAGATAAGATTCATGATGCTACACACCCTCTCTATGGCTTCGGAGGAAGACAGATTGTAGCACTCGGCAAGATCACCATGCCAGTGACCTTCGGATTCATCAACAATACCAGAACTGAGCAAGTTGTGTTTGATATTGTTGACATGGAATACCCTTACAATGCAATTATTGGTCGTGGCACCCTCAACGCTTTCGAAGCAATCCTTCATCCTGCTTACCTTTGCATGAAGATACCTTCGGATCAAGGACCTGTTGGGACTATGCTTCGTCGCGCCGAAGGTCTTGAAGGAAGAAGCAGCTTCAGCTGAAGCTGTCCGCGTGCGATGACCGAAGCTTGATCTTCATAAAGCTTCGGAATTATGAACCGACTTAAAAGTAGTAAGACCTTTTAGTCCATAAGCGTTTGAGTTGTTATTGTAGACTTTCATGAAGGGCATGGTTGTAAATTCTCACAGGCTGTGTCCTGTGCCTATAAATAGTGAACAGTACTCCTCTACTGTTCACGCTTTTTTGATTCGGGTTTTTCATCATCTCATCATTTTGAGAACCAACCTTTGTCAAGGCAGAGGTATAATTGTATCCAATACTTAAATATATTGAATGAATATAATATGATTCATTTACTTTTGATGCTCTATATTTTATGTTATTTCGTACAATTTAACAACGTACTATTACGAAAACTCAACCTTCGTAATCGTATTGTCGTTCGCCTTCGTCTAGAGTGCATTATCCCCGAGGGAATAATGCTTCATTGGACGAAGGTCATTGTCATTTATTATTTTATGTTGTCTTGTTCTTGATGCATAGCGGTTGAGAACAAGTCCCCAACATTGGCGCCCACCTCCGGTGAACTCACTTCCACTTTTTTGAGCTGATGGCTTCGTCCAACAATCAAACTGGAGCTGCTTCGGCCCCGAAGCTGCTGCTCCCAATAACAGGTGGTTCGTGCTCAGAGCCAGCCAACAAGAAGCAAAAGAAGGAGGCGCAGAGAAGGGTACAACATGTTGGAGTGCAGGGACCCTTCATCAAGTCAAGGTGGTCCCACGTTCCAATCACCTTCTCCCAGGAGGATCTTCAGCTCAAGGATTTTCCTCATAATGATGCTATGGTTATTTCTTGCGTCATCAAAGGGTTTCTGGTCCACAATGTCTTGGTCGATACAGGCAGTGCAGCTGATATCATATTTGCTAAGGCCTTCAGACAAATGCAAGAGCCAGAAGATAAGATTCATGATGCTACACACCCTCTCTATGGCTTCGGAGGAAGACAGATTGTAGCACTCGGCAAGATCACCATGCCAGTGACCTTCGGATTCATCAACAATACCAGAACTGAGCAAGTTGTGTTTGATATTGTTGACATGGAATACCCTTACAATGCAATTATTGGTCGTGGCACCCTCAACGCTTTCGAAGCAATCCTTCATCCTGCTTACCTTTGCATGAAGATACCTTCGGATCAAGGACCCATTGCTATTCATGGAAGTCAAGAAGCTGCAAGAAAGGCCGAGGGAAATTGGACTGACTCAAAAGCAATCCATAACATAGATGGAGCTGAAGCTAGTGAACAGTACAAATTCAGAAGGGAGAAAGCAGTTTCAGCAGATCAGCCGAAGCCCATGCTCTTATGTGAGGACATAGCAGAGCAGAAGGTGCTGTTGGGCTCTCAGTTATCCGAAGAACAGGAGAGAACCTTGATAAGGTTTTTGTTCAACAACAAAGATGTGTTTGCATGGTCAGCTAATGATCTTTGCGGAGTTAACAGGGATGTTGTTGAACACTCGCTCAATGTTGACCCATCCTTCAGACCCAGAAAGCAGAGGCTTCGGAAAATGTCTGATGACAAGGCCGAAGGTGCTCGGAATGAAGTCAAACGACTCCTCAGTGCAGGAGTTATCAAAGAAGTAAAGTACCCAGAATGGCTAGCTAACACTGTTATGGTGAAAAAGGTCAATGGCAAATGGCGAATGTGTATCGATTTTACGGATCTCAACAAGGCTTGTCCGAAGGACGAATGTTGGGGCGAAGGCAAAGACGCCACCCTTCGCTCGTCGCCTTTCGCTGCAGTCGCTGGTCTGTCAAAGACAAAACGGGCAGGGACACCCTTCGCTTCACTCAGCACCAGACGAAGGCCTGCAGTGACGTCTCCCCGCAGCACGGCCTCGTCCTGCTCTAAGGCCCACGTGTGATCTGGCCCATTGTAACGGGCCCCGCGTGGCCGCCTTTGTGTTACGGGCCTAGTTTGTAAAGGCATTCTTGTAATTACAGCTTGTAACCCTGCTTTACGGGAATATTCTGGGGATAAACCAGGTGTCTGAGGGCACATGCGTCCTTAACACAAGGCGCTGGGCACTCAGATACCTATAAATACCCCCGCACAGTGCCCGTGAGAGGCTAGATCAACAGAGCTATTGCCCCCGTGCACGTAACCCTGTTGTCACCACCGTTCACCCTTGTTGGCTTCCTTGCTGCTGAGAGCAAGTTCCAACATTTGGCGCCCACCGTTCGTGCTACGACAAGACCACCCGCGATGGCACCCAAGAGAGCTAACCCGAAGGCTGACGAGGCTGCGAAGGCAGCACTGCTGGCCGCAAGAAAGGGCAAGGCCCTCGCCCTCACCCAATCCACCCACCAAGAGCCCACTGAAGACAACATTCCCCGCACCTGCGAAGACGACACCTTCCGCACCTGCGGGCCCGAAGGACAATCGCAGCCGCCCTAGGCTTCGCCCCAGTGGAGGGCGCGGATCTCACCGAGGACGGCGAGGTCCTCGGCGTCTCAACAGAAGAACAGTTACAGCTGCGCGCCCTGCGCCTCAAGAACCGCAATCTCCAGAGGCAGAAAGAGATACTGGAAGCCAAGCGCCAACGTGTGTCCGCACTAGCCAAGGTGCGGCAAATGATATGCGACGAGGAGCAGAAGGCCCAAGACCTCGAGCGCGAGATCGCGCTGATGCAGCGCGAAGGCCACCTCGTTCTACAGCAAGAGTCACCCCTCCAGCAGCGCGCGCAACCGGAGGACACGCGCGAAGGCCACCTCGGCCTGCAGCATGGCCCACCCCTGCAACACCGGGCGCAGCCGGAGAACCCGCGTTTCCCCCAACATGACTACGCCTTCCAGCACGGCGCGCCATTCCAAGGGGTCAACTACCTCGATGAGTGAAGTCCCCTGGCGCCACACCTGCAAGTGACGCCTTGGCCAGCTAACTTCCGAGCAGGGGCATATCCCAAATACAACGGCAGCACCGATCCGGCGCAATACATAATGAGTTATCAAGTCGCCGTTGCATCCGCCGGAGGGGACGACGCCACAATGGCGAAGTCTTTCATCATCGCCCTAGAGGGCCCAGCACTCACCTGGTTCACCAGATTGCCTCCGCTGTCCATTGATTCGTGGAGAAGTCTCAGGGACAAGTTCCTTCTCAACTTCCAAGGGTACCGCCCAGACACCGACGCTTTGGCCGAGCTCTCGCTTTGCAAACAGCTGGAAAAGGAGACTCTGCGGGAGTATTACCGTAAATTCTTAACGCTCAAGTCACAGCTGCCCTCCGTCGATGATCAGATCGCTATCCACTACGCCATCAGTGGCCTTCGGGCCGGCGTCCTCTACAGCCACTGTATCAGAGATCCACCCAAAAACCTTCAGGAGCTATATCAGCTCTTTGAAAAATATGCCAAATCCGAAGAGCTCCACCAGCGCAAAGTTGAGTCACAGCGGAAGCCCAAAGATGCCCCGCAGTCCAGCCGCACATGGACGAGGACTCCGCAACCAGACTCCGGTCGAGATGGCCGCAGTCAACAGCAAGTGCACAACATCGCCAACCAGCAGCCTGCTGCTAACCCCCCTCGTCGCCAAGAATATCCCCCCAAGGCCGCGGAAACGGAACTCGTGGCAGGGGCCGAGGGCGCGCGCAGCCGCCACGCCGGTTCTACTGCCTTTTCCACGGCGAAGACTGCGCCCACCAAACCAAAGACTGCCCTGAAACAAAGGCCACCAGAGATAGAATGGCGCGGGCGCAGCCAGCCGACAATCCCAGAATTGTCGCGCATAATTACCAGCCACCCCCCACCATATATCCACGCTCCCGCTCCGCATCCACCGCACCACGCTTACCAACACCATCAGGAAGTACAAATCGTACCTCCTCCACCCCCACCACCACACCAGCAACACCAAAACATCCCCCATGCCCCAAAGCAGGAAGACTTCGCTGATCAACCATATCGCGGAGTCATTCACATGATAACAGGGGGGTCCAGCACTGACTTCGACACCAAGCGGCAGAAGCGGGACCACTACCACAGCATCAACCATGTCGCGGTCACCGGCCCAGTCGTGCAGACGAAGTGGTCCCACATATCGCTAACCTTCGATGCACGAGACGTCGACCTACGCAGCGCCCCCCACATCGACGCTATGGTCATCAATTGCAGCGTGGCAGGCTGGGACCTACACAAAGTCCTAGTCGACAATGGCAGCCAGGCGTACATCATCTTCCTCCACGCCTTCGACCGCATGGGTATAAGCCACAGCCTGCTCAAGCCTTCGGACAATCCGTTGTATGGCTTCGGCGGCAAGGGCACCTTTCCCGTTGGCAAAATAGAGCTTCCCCTCTCCTTCGGTGTAGCACCCAATGCCCGAAGTGAGCAAGTAACCTTCGACATTGTCGACATGGTATATCCGTACAATGCCATCATGGGCCGGGGCTCCATCAATAAGTTCGAAGCTGCCATCCACGGACTGTACCTATGTATGAAGATACCAGGTCCGCTAGGCGCCATCACGATCTACGGCAACCAGCAGACGGCGCGCAACATAGAGCGGGACTTCGTGCCTGGTCAGAGGAACGTACACTGTCTCACGACCCAGCGCGAGGTCCCCGCGCCCGCCAGCCCAACCGACAAGCAGCACGAGAAGGCACAGTTGCAGAGCCAAGACGGAACCAAGACTGTTCCCCTTGATCAGGCCACGCCCAAGCAGACAGTCACTACCAGCGAAGACCTTACGTCACATGAAGAAGAGAAGCTTCTCTGCTGCCTGGCCAAGAATAAAGATGTCTTCGCCTGGTCCGCCCTAGACCTGGTCGGAGTCAGCCGATCCATAATTGAGCACAGCTTGGGAATTGACCCTTCGGTGCGACCAAAAAAGCAAAGGCTCCGCAAAATGTCCGACGAAAAGACAGAGGCCGCCAAGGCGGAAGTGCATCGCCTCCTAGAAGCTAAATTCATCGAGCCAGTGGCTTACCCCACGTGGCTCTCCAATGTCGTAATGGTGCAGAAAAAAAGCGGGAAGTGGCGAATGTGCATAGACTTCACCAGTCTCAATAAGGCCTGCCCGAAGGACAATTTCCCGTTGCCGCGGATCGACAAAATAGTCGATAGCGCGGCTGGATGCGAGGTCATGTCACTCCTCGACTGCTTCTCCGGCTATCACCAGATATACATGAAGGAGGAAGACAAGGCTAGCACCAGCTTTATAACACCCTTCGGCACTTATTGCTTCATTAGGATGCCGGAGGGACTCAAGAATGCGGGGTCCACCTTCTCCAGACTCACCAAAACAGTACTCGAAGGGTAGGTCGGTAGAAACATATTTACATATGTGGACGACATCGTCGTCGCCAGCAAGAATAAGGAGGACCACCTCGCCGACCTCGCCGAGACATTCGCGAACATGCGAGATGCACGACTCCGCCTGAACCCGGAAAAGTGCGTCTTCGGTGTTCGCTAGGGCAAGATATTGGGTTACCTGGTGTCACACCGTGGCATCGAGGCCAACCCAACCAAGATTCAGGCCATCGTCGACATGTCGCCTCCGCAGTCCGTCAGGGACGTCCAGCGTCTGACAGGCAGATTGGCCGCTCTCAACAGATTCATCTCCAGGTCCGCCGAGCGAAGTCTCCCCTTCCTCAAAACACTTCGCGGTGCGAAAGACTTCGCTTGGGGGCCAGAGCAAGCAGCGGCCTTCGCCTCATTAAAACAGTACTTATCGGAGCTGGCCATCCTCACAAGCCCCGACTCCTCGCTCCCCCTATTGCTCTATGTCGCGGCTTCGCCGCACGCGGTCAGCGCGGCACTAGTGCAGGAGCAAACTGTTGAAGGCACAGTCAGACAGTGCCCTATTTACTATGTCTCCGAAGTCCTGACACCGTCCAAATGCAACATGACAGAGCTGGAGAAGATCGCCTACGCAGTTGTCATGTCCTCGCGCAAACTGCGCCATTACTTTGAAGCATTCAAGGTCCGAGTCACCTCTGACAGAGGGCTCGGCGAACTATTCAGAAACCCGGAGGCATCGATGAGGATTGCCAAGTGGGCAGCCGAACTCTCCGGCTACCACATCAGTTTCGAGCCCAGGACAGCCATCAAGTCGCAAGTCCTGGCAGACTTCGTCGTCGACTGGACTGGGCCAATAGCACAGCCGGACCCGTCCACAGAAAAAGTCTGGACCATCCATTGCGACGGCGCATGGTGCCATGCGGGGGCAGGCGTTGCTGCAATCGTCACCTCACCAACCGGAGTCAAACACAGATATGCAGCACGCCTCAGCTTCGCTCTGGAGTCCGACAGATCCACAAACAACATCGCAGAGTATGAAGCGGTTATCCTCGGCCTCCGCAAGCTAAGGGCCCTCGGAGTCACCACATGTATCATCAAGACAGACTCCAAGATAGTTGCCGGCCAGATCGAGAAAGACTATGCAGCAAAGGACCCCGCGCTCATGCAATACCTCGCGGCTATCCGAAGTCTCGAGAGACAGTTCAAGGGATTCACCCTGCAGCATGTGGATAGGGCCAGGAACGAGGAGGCCGACGCATTGGCCAAGGCTGCCGCCAGGGGCGAGCCCTTGCCTTCCGACGTATTCTTTCACACCATCGGCACGCCCGCCGTCCGGAGCCCCGAAGGGCTCCAAATAACTAATGATAGCGAGGGCCACCGTATAGTCAACCTAATCATGACCGAAGACTGGCGGGCACCGATAACCCTGTTCCTACAGGGGTACTATCATCCAACTGACGTCAGTGAGGCAAAGCGCCTCAGACATCGAAGCCGGGACTTCGCACTGATTGAGGGCCAATTATACAAGAAAGGGGTCAGTCAGCCAATGCTTAAATGCGTCACCGAAACCGAAGGCATGCAGATCCTACGCGAAGTCCACAGTGGCACGTGCGGCTCGCACGCAGGGCCAAGGGCCCTGGCTGCCAAGGTGATCCGACAAGGGTTTTACTGGCCCGCAATGATCTGCGCCGCAAATCGGGTCACAAGGTCCTGTGAAGCCTGCCAGAAGTTCTCTCCTCGGTCAGGCAACCCCTCGCAATATACAAAGCTGATTGCCCATACATGGCCTCTCCAGCGCTGGGGCCTGGACATCGTCGGGCCCCTGCCCACCGCTCAGGGGAACCTTAAGTTCGCCTTCGTAGCCGTCGAATACTTCACCAAATGGATTGAAGCGAGGGCTGTTTCCACAATCACATCAAAGACTGCCCAAAAATTCTTCTGGCAGAACATCGTTTGCCGCTTCGGAGTACCGTTCGAGCTAACAGTTGACAACGGCAAGCAGTTCGACAGCCAAGATTTCAAGGATTTTTGTTTCTCCATCGGCACCAAGCTTGCCTTCGCTTCGGTCTATCATCCACAGTCCAACGGGGTCGTGGAGCGTGCCAATGGGAAAATATTCACAGCTGTCAAAAAGATGCTCCTCGATGAAAAAAAGGCAGATGAACCGATTTATTAACGGAGGCAGTCTGGGCGCTAAACACAACTGAGTGCAGGGCGACCGGGTTCACTCCTTTCCGCCTTCTATACGGATCGGAGGCGATGACCCCGCAAGAAATAAAGCATGGGTCCCCGCGTACAGTCCCGTCAGCCGTCCCCGACGTGGACGAGCCAACTTCAAAAGATCTCATTGACGGAGACCGGGTCTTCGCCCTACAGGCCCTAAACAAATACCAAGCCCAGACCAAAGCATGGCGCGACCGCGCAGTCATCCCGAGGGAGTTCAGCGAGGGGGACCTCGTACTCGTCCGAACAGTTCGGACGGAGTCCAAGGGCAAGTTGGAGCCCAAGTGGGAGGGCCCCTTCATAGTCAAGTCAAAAGCTTCCCCCAGCGCTTACAGGCTCACAACGCCAAATGGCGAGGACCTGGAGCACTCCTGGAACATCGACAACCTTCGCAAATTTTTTGTTTGACCCATTTAGGGCTGATTTCGCCCTTGTAATTCGCTGCAAACAATCTTGTACCGGCCCGCACTCTTTTCCTCCCGGGGGGTGAGGTTTTTAACGAGGTGGAGCCATGTAATATATGTGAGAAAAATCCCCCGCAAAAACATGTGTCGAAAAAAGACCGCGGCAACGGTCTTCGGCATTCGACCAATTCGAAGTCACCGCGAGGCTAAGCGCTAGCCACCCTCGCGTGCGACAAATCCGCGCAGAAGTCGCCTAAGGGTGCAGCCGGACTAAGCACAACAAGTGCGAAAAAATCCGATGTCTATCGCGAAGACTATCCGCGCAGAAGTCGCCTAAGGGTGCAGCCGGACTAAGCACAAGTGCGACAAAATCCGATGTCTATCGCGAAGACTATCCACGCAGAAGTCGCCTAAGGGTGCAGCCGGACTAAGCACAACAAGTGCAAAAAAATCCGATGTCTATCGCGAAGACTATCCGCACAGAAGTCGCCTAAGGGTGCAGCCGGACTAAGCACAACAAGTGCGAAAAAATCTGATGTCTATCGCGAAGACTATCCGCGCAGAAGTCGCCTAAGGGTGCAGCCGGACTAAGCACAATAAGTGCGACAAAATCCGATGTCTATCGCGAAGACTATCCGCGCAGAAGTCGCCTAAGGGTGCAGCCGGACTAGCGCAACAAGTGCGAAAAAACCCGAAGTCTATCGCAAAGACTCCGCGCAGCAGCCGCCTAAGGGCGCAGCCGAACTAGCACAACAAAAGCAGAAACGATAGCATCAAACCATTCGTTCTAAGAACAACTATAATCACAACAGCACAGCATAACCAACCATACCAGACAAAGGCACACAACGTCCTCGCAGGCACAGGCACGCGAGGGCACACAACTTCATCGTACAAACCCCCACACATATACAAGCGAGGGCACCACACTCTACATCGGCTCAACCTTAGGAATAAGTCCCATCTCTCTATAATTAAATAACATTATCCTAAGCTCCTCACCCGCAAAAAGACTTCGCAGTTCCCTTTCCCCTGTACTCGCAGCGGCCGGCAAAGACAACAGTTCCTGACGACCAGCCCTACTCACACGAAGCCGAGCCCCCTCCTCCGCGCTAACCCTACGTTTTGCAACCGCCCTTCGTCGTCGGCGCCCGGTCCTAGGACCTGGCACGTCTGGCGCGTCCGCGGCGTGTGGCGAAGCCTCCGCCGCAGCCACGTCCAAGGCCGCAAAATAATCCAAGTCCTCCTCCGACGACTCCTCAGTCCACTCAACCGAGCTCCCAGAGTCAGTAAAATCAAAAAACTCAGATACAGACCCACCATATTCATTCCCACCTTCCGCGGTCGAAGCCGCCAAAAACTCAGTAGTAGCGGTTGCGTGCGCAGGCCCAAAATCTTGAACCTGCGCAGCAACCAAAATTCAGCACAGCATCCAAAAATTCCCCAACCCTAAACACCTACTACGCCACCTGCGAAGGCCCTGACGCTGCGGGAGCCTCCGCCGTTGGCTCCGCCGTTGGCTCCGCCGCCACCGCCACGGGATCTTCAGCACTCGGCACAGCAGCTGCGGGGGCATCAGGAGCGCCTTCGGCCATCTTCGGGGGCAGGTCTTCGCCGGCCACATCGGATGTGGGGGCAGCCGTCGCGACCGCTGCGGTCTCCGGGGTTGGCTCCAGGGCGACCCCAGTCACAGCCTCCGCGAGGGTCGGCTCCGGGTCTGGCAGCGCGCTGTTTAGAGCCCCGAAGTCGTCCACCCGCTCGCCGCGCTCCGCCTAGGACAAGACACACAGATTCAGCAAACATACGCACAGCCTGCATACAGCAAACGCCAAACAAACAACAACGTTACCTGAGCCCTCGCAGTCTCGGCCCGCTCCCTGACCACCTCACGACCGTACAGACCCCACATCCGGTCATAGAGGGCCCCGGCGGATTCCTTCACAATGGGGTCTTCGACCTTATAGATATCTCGCTCAAATTCTTCATCCGCCTGGTCAAAGGCCTCAAAGTGCCGGCACCCTTCGCGGGAGAGAGCGTTCATCGCCCCTCGCAGGTGACCAGGGAGGCGTACGACATCAAACCCCCCGCAACGGCTGGAAGTTCCAGCAGCTCCTCCTGCACCCACTGCAGACAGCGAAGCCCGGGCTCTCGGTCCGGCACCTCGAAGTCACCGGTCCGCGCACCCAGCTCACGATATGTATCCATAAGCTGCGTGCGCGTCCGTTCGGCCTCCGCATGCATCGCGGCCTCGGCCTCCTTCGCGCGGCTCTCCAGGGCGGTGAGCCGCTCTTGCAGATGTTCGGCGAGCTCCTTGGCAAGATTGCCCTCCGCCCGCGCCAGCTTGGCCTCCGCCTGCGCAGCCTGCCCCTTGGCGATGGCCTCGTTGGCTTCCCTCCTCTCTGCCGCCAGCTGGCGCCGGAGGTCGGCCTTCTCCCTCTCCAGGGCGGCCACCCTGTCCGTCAGCTTACGGCACTTGCTGTCGGAGGCCGACTTCTCACGAACAGCGTCAGCATGTTGTGTCCGAAGTCTCTCGACTTCGGCAGACACAGCTGCCGTGAGGGCCCCCGATGCAGTACGGCTGGCGAAGTCAGCCACCTGCAGAGCACACGTAAGGCCATTGACGTAAAAAAGAAAAGAAAGGGGGGAGAGACCATAGCTCAGCGGATCTGGCTCAGCGCCTCCGTCGCCTGACTCAGCGCCTCCGTCACTCCCTTCAGCCGGCGGGTCGCCGCGCCCGCCTCGTCCATGACCAACGCGAGGGCCGACACCTCGCCTTCGGCGCCAAGCGCCTCGCCCCTCGCCTTCGGCACCATGACGGCCGTCGCGATCGCCGCGCCAGGCGTAGCTATAGCAAGCTGGCCCTCGCCCGGCCCTGCAACGCGTCAACAAATTAAAAAAAATATAATAAAAATAATAATAATAATAATAACAATAATAGGCCAGCGACTTACCACCAAGATAGTCGTCCACAGTAATATCGGTGCCGAAGTCGGCAACGCGTTTGCCCGACAACGGCGACGCCTGGGCCGCCTTCGAAGCCTCCGCCACTCCGCTGGCCGGCGGCACCATCCTCGTTGACTTGGAGCCTCCGGCGCCCGCCGTCGCCTCTGGCGCCTTGCTAGGTGCAGCGGCGCCCGCCTTCGCCGCCAGCGGCGGCTTGCCTCCACCGGAGGCCGCAGCCTTCGGAGCCCCCCGCGGCCTCTTCGGCCTAGCTTCATGAAGCCGGACAGTCGCCTGGCGTTTTTGCGCCGCACCTTGGCGATCCTTGTCCATCACTGCCCACACAACAGCACCGATATTTCGCCCGTAAGGAAAAACTCTCCACCGATGAACCATACGAGATGTAAAACAGTCCTCCTCAGCCGCGCAGGGGATAGGAACATTTCTAGGCCAGCAGCCCCCGGTAACCCTCAGCATCCGAGCTGAAGACTCCCGGAGCTCGGATGCTGAGGATAGACTCCCATTGCCAAGGATAGACTCCTTAGTTGATGCAGCAGCTTCGTCAGAGCTTATGAGTCTCCTCGATTGTTATTCAGGCTATCATCAAATTTGGATGAAGAAGGAGGATGAGCCGAAGACCAGTTTCATAACCCCTAGTGGAACATATTGTTACCTTCGGATGCCTGAGGGGCTCAAAAACGCTGGAGGAAGTTTCAGCAGAATGACTGCGAAGGTTCTCCAGTCTCAGATAGGCAGAAATGTGCTAACTTATGTTGATGATATCATTGTAAAAAACACGAAACAGGAAAATCACATTGCTGATTTGCAGGAGACCTTGGCCAGTTTTAGACAAGCTGGTCTAAAGTTGAATCCAGAAAAATGTGTCTTCGGAGTAAAGAAGGGAAAATTTCTTGGATGCTTGGTTTCAACAAAGGGAATTGAAGCTAATCCAAGTAAAATTGAAGCTATACTTCGGATGGAGCCACCAACTACAAAAAAGGGGGCCCAAAGATTGACAGGGAGGCTGGCATCTCTCAATAGATTCATATCCAGATCGGCAGAGAGAAATTTACCATTCTTCGAAGTGCTGAAATCAGCCAAAGTCTTTCAATGGGGACCAAGCCAACAAAAAGCCTTCGAGGAATTGAAGCAATATTTGATAGATTAACAACATTAACTCCACCAATGCCAGGGGCTCCTTTGTTGTTATATGTGGCAGCTTCGCACTCAGCGGTAAGTGCAGCACTTGTCCAGGAGAAGCTTGATGGCCAAGTCAAGAAACAGGTTCCAGTGTATTTTGTATCTGAAGTTCTTAGTGTATCAAAGAAAAACTATACAGAATTGGAGAAGGTATTGTATGCTGTTTTGATGGCATCCAGGAAGCTTCGGCATTATTTTCAAGCATACAATATTATTGTTCCTTCTTCGCATCCGTTGAAGGATATTATGAGAAATAGAGAAGCTATTGGACGGATTGGAAAATGGGCTGCAGAGCTCAATGAATTTTGCATTGATTATGTGCATAGATCCTCGATCCAGTCTCAAGCGTTGGCAGATTTCATTGCCGATTGGACGCCAGGGGCTCAGGATGAAGAAACAAATAAAGATGCCGAAGTATGGACAGTGTTTTGCGATGGGTCTTGGGGAACCTTCGGAGCGGGAGCAGCCGCTGTGTTGGTCTCACCATCCAAAGTCAAAACTTGTTATGCGGCGAGACTCGATTTTAGTTGTACAAACAATATTACTGAGTACGAAGCCCTGCTTTTGGGCCTTCGGAAATTAAAAGCAATGGGAATCAGAAGGGCCATTCTTAAAACTGATTCCCAGGTTGTTTCGGGTCATGTTGACAAAAGTTGCAAGGCTAAAGATTCGAAGCTTGAAAAATATCTAGACACAGTCCGAAGAATCGAAGCTTCCTTCGAAGGATTTTCTGTCAAAAATATCCCTCGAGGACAAAATGAGTATGCTGATTTGCTAGCTAAGTCAGCAGCACAGGGGCTGCCCTTACCTTCGGATGTGTTCTTCGAAACAATAAAAGCACCTTCAGTGGAACTTCTTGAAAGAGCAGTCCTCAATATATCTCCTGTTTATAGTGAAGACTGGAGAACTGAGATCATCTCTTACCTTCAGGGTAATTTCCTTTCAGATGACGAAACTTATAACAGGAGGATAGAGGCAAGAGCTCGTCCATATGTCATGATAGAAGGGGATTTGTACAAGCATGGAGTTTGTGCTCCACTACTCAAGTGTTTATCCAGAGCTGAAGGCATAGAGTTGATGAAAGAAATACATGCAGGCTTGTGTGGATCTCACATTGGATCTAGGCCGTTACTTGGAAAAGTTTTTCGTCAAGGGTTTTATTGGCCGAAGGCAGCTTCGGATGCAGCGGAATTAGTTCAAAAGTGCGAAGGTTGTCAGAAATGTGCAAGAGATCAAAAACAACCTTCGTCTCTAACTCAGCTGATACAACCCATCTGGCCATTGCAAAGGTGGGGTCTTGATTTGTTAGGTCCGTTACCACCGGCCCAAGGAAACTTAAGATATGTTGTAGTGGCTGTGGAATATTTTTCTAAATGGATTGAGGCAAAGCCTTTAGCCACAATAACTTCGGCCACCATTCAAAAGTTTTTCTGGCAGAATATTGTTTGTCGTTTCGGAGTACCAAAGGCCATCACTGTAGATAATGGAACACAGTTCGACTCCGAAGCTTTCAGAGAATTCTGTGATCAAATCGGCACGAAGATCCATTTTGCATCAGTCAGGCATCCGGAGTCAAATGGACTCGTTGAAAGAGCCAATGGCATCATAATGACAGGAATAATGAAGTTAATCTTCAACCAACCCAGGGGAAAGTGGCCAGATCAATTAATCAAAGTGGTATGGAGCCACAATACGACAATATCAAGGTCAACAGGCTTTACCCCATTCAAATTATTGTTTGGTGACGAAGCAATAACTCCGGAGGAAGCTAAAACTGAATCGATAAGAGTAGTAGCTTCAGCAGAGTCAGATCCTGAAGCTGATCATTCTGTTGAAAAAGATGCTATAGAAGGGATCAGACTTCAAGCTGTGGAGAACATCAATAAATATCAAGCCGAAACAATCAAATGGCGTGATAGAAAGGTTCGGCTGAAAAATATTGAGCCAGGACATTTGGTGCTTCGGAGAGTGGCTAACCCAGATACAGTGGGCAAGCTGCAGTTGAAATGGGAGGGACCTTTTTTGGTAGTATCTTTGTCAAGACCCGGTTCATACATATTGAAGGATATGGACGACAACGACATTCCTAGATCCTGGAATGCGGATGAGCTTCGGCGATATTATGTATAATTTGATGTAATTTTTTATATTTTTTATTTCTTCTTTCATGGCACCCTTTTCCTTTCTGAAGGGGGAGAAAGGTTTTTAATGGGGCCATCACATGTAATTTCCTTTTTTAGCTCTAAAAGCGAAAAATCCCCCAAAGATGTAAATGTAAAAGCTGAGAACGCACCATCGAGTGCCGAAAAGAAACAGGGAAAAAGCTCCAAAGTCGTTCCTAAGGGAATGCAGAGCTTACAGCGAAAAGTCAACGCTGATTCCGCCGAAAGTAAAAGGCGAAGAATCTCCAAAGTCGTTCCTAAGGAATGTAGAGCTTACAGCGAAAAGTCAACGCTGATTCCGCCGAAAGTAAAAGGCGAAGAAGCTCCAAAGTCGTTCCTAAGGGAATGCAGAGCTTACAGCGAAAAGTCAGCGCTGATATGTGATTGTTTCTAAGGAAATAACGGTTGTGATTATAGCTTCGTATATGTGTTTGGACATTCATTTGCACATCATATTACATCATAACATTTGCATTCATAAACATTCATCTAGGCATATATAGGATAACCATCATCATAGCATAAGTTGTTGCTTCGGCAAAAAGGAAAAACTGTCTTTTGTACTTTGTTGTGTACGAAAAGAAGAGCTTCGGAAAAGTTGTTTTTTATGCTTCGATGTGTACGAAAAGAAGGGAAGGTGTTTTTTTCGCCTTCGGCTCAAAAAGATAATTTCGTCCACATCAAAGCACCTTTAATACATTAATGCAAGGGTAAAAGCATATTACAAGGTATGAACAGAATTCATTAAAACAAGTTCAGTCATATTTACAAAAGTTATCTCAAAAGTTTCTTAAGTCTGTCTACAGTCTACTCCTATTGATCTTCATGGGGCCTCAGCTTCGGCGTCATGCTTTTTAAGCATCGGTCTCAGCTTCGTCATCCTACATAAATTAAGTTGTTGAGGGTCAAAACCAAGCTTGAAGGAAAAGGTAAGCACAAGGTATGATTTCTTACTGGTTCAAGGTGACTCCGAGCTTCGTCTCCAGCCTTTTCTCGCCCACCTTTTGTCCATATCATTTTTACAAATCTATTAGAGATGCTTCGGGCGAGATCAGGAATGTCATCTAGAATTGATGGTGATAAAGTGAAATTGGGCCTATTGACAATCTTTCCATGATCGCAACCAGCTTTTAGGAAAGCTGCAGCAGTGCCCCGAGAAGCTACCCAGGCGCAGAAGTCACCGTGCCCAGCTATAACTTCGTCAAGCTCATCAATTTCACCTTCGATATGTTCAAAGATCTTTGGTAAATCTTCAGCTGACGGGGTGAATTTTTCACTGCTAGCTCCAACTGAATGGAAAATTTTTCTCAGTCGTTGAATGCATTTGTTGCTAAATTCCAAACATTTTTCTTGAAGGTTTGCCAATAATTTTTTAAATCTGAATTTTGTTGAACTTCGGCTTCAAGTTTCACACTAAGTTCTTGTTTTTCCTGTTCAAATTGTTCAGATTGACAGAGAAGCTTCGAATTCAATTCTGCTACTTTAGCTTCGGCTTCTGCCAATAAACCTTCAGTTGTCCGAAGCTCGAAGTCTTTCTTTTCAACAATAGCTGATTGCTCTTTTATTTTGCTCTCTAAGCTTTCAATTATAACTTCGTGTTTTTTGTCTTCTAAATCTTGCTGCATTTTCAAAGCCTTGCTCAGCAGCATACTCTGCAAGTAAACAATCTTCGTTAGGCATGTCTTCATCATTAAAAACAATAAAAGTCAAGGGAAAAGTAGTTTACCTTGAAATTAGAATAAAATAAACTACCAACGATATGTTGTCGTCGGTAGCGGTTGATGTCTGTTTCCAGCTTCGGAAAACCGATACTCTTTGATAGAGTACCGATGATCTTAGCTCCAGTTTGGTCTCGGATACAGTTCAATTTTTCATCGTCAATTCCCCCGAAGAGGAGTGCTCCTGGCTTATAACCGCAAGATTTGGCATATTCTTTAAGCTCTTCCATTTTGGCCTCTGACAATTCTTGTCCAATTAAATTTTGGAACATGAAGGCTTCGTCCTCTGAAGCTTCGTCAGCAATTTCCTTTTCTTTCCCAGAAGCTGCGGCCATGGCCTCTTCGGCGGCAGTAGTAGCTTCTTCTGTGGCCATGTCTAGCAGAATTTTATCGATATGCTCAATTGTGCTTTCCAAGTTCAAATCTTCGGTTGAAGCAGCTTCGGTAGTTGCCATCTCCGAAGGCGCAACTTCAATATTTGTTAGTGAGAGCACCTAGAGGGGGGGTGAATAGGTGATCCTGTAAAACTTCAAAGCTTAAGCCACAAAAACTTGTTAAGTGTTAGCACAAGTATGGCCAAGTGGCTAAAGAGGAGTCAAAACACAATAACCACAAGAAATCAATCACAGAGATGACACGGTGCTTATCCCGTGGTTCGGCCAAGTACAAAAACTTGCCTACTCCACGTTGTGGCGTCCCAACGGACGAGAGTTGCACTCAACTCCTCTCAAGTGATCCAATGATCAACTTGAATACCACGGTGTTCTTGCTTTTCTTTTCTCAATCCCGTTTGCGAGGAATCTCCACAACTTGGAGCCTCTCGCCCTTACAAAAGATGTTCACAGAGAATCACGGAGCAAGGGAGGGATTAGCAACTCACACACAACACAAAGATCACAGCGAATACGCACACACAAGACCCAGACTTGAGCTCAAAAGACTAGCACACTAGAACGGAGCTCAAATCACTAGAATATCGAACAAGTGTGCAAGATTGATGTGTGAGTGATCAAGAGTGCTCAAGAAATGCTTGGTGTTCTCCTCCATGCGCCAAGGGGTCCCTTTTATAGCCCCAAGGCAGCTAGGAGCCGTTGAGAACAAATCTGGAAGGCCATCTTTGCCTTCTGTCGTCGGGCGCACCGGACAGTCCGGTGCACACCGGACACTGTCCGGTGCCCGATTTATTTCCATAAACAGCGCAGCCGACCGTTGCCGACCGTTGCAGATCTGGCGCACCGGACAGTCCGGTGCACACCGGACAGTCCGGTGCCTCCTTCCGACCGTTGGCTCGGCCACGTGTCGCGCGCCGATCACGCGGCCGACCGTTGGCCCGGCCGACCGTTGGCTCACCGGACAGTCCGGTGCACACCGGACAGTCCGGTGAATTTTAGCCGAAGTCGCCGGAGAAAAACCCGAGAGCGGCTGGTTTGCTCCGCGCTAGTCTGGCGCACCGGACACTGTCCGGTGCACACCGGACAGTCCGGTGCCCCAGCCCGAAGCAGCCCTCCACTCCTCTTCTTCTTCCTGTTTCTAACACTTAGAGAAGAATATTAGTACACAAAACCAATGTACTAAGGCTTAGAAACATACCTTAACTTGTGATTTGCACTTTGTTCATCCATGGGCATATTTTCACATTTAAGCACTTGTGTTTGCACTCAATCACCAAAATACTTAGAAATGGCCCAAAGGCACATTTCCCTTTCAATCTCCCCCTTTTTGGTGATTTATGCCAACACAACATAAAGCAAGTGGAACAAGTGCAAAACTACTTCAAATAAAAACTAACTTTGAGTTTTATTCAATTTTGACATATATGGATCATCCTTTGCCACCACTTGGTTTGTTTTTGCAAATCAAACTCAAATCTCTATCTCTAAGTCAAACACACATATTGAAGCATAAAGAGAGTCATTCCAAAGAATTTGACCACGGATTTCAAAAACTCCCCCTTTTTCCCATAATCAACATTTCTCCCCACAAGAAGCCAACTTTTGACAAAAGAGACAATACAAGAGTTTTGACAAACCAAAAGCTCTATTATACTTTTTCAAAATTTCTCAAGTGGTAGCTGATCCATTTATTGCTTTGGCCTTATTTTCTCCCCCTTTGGCATCAAGCACCAAAACGGGATCAATCTTGGCCCTTTTAACCCCATTGCCTCACCAAGGTCTTCAATTAAGAGCAAATGGCAATAAGATTTCATGAGATGAACTTGGAATTAGTTACCCTCTCATCGGAGTGCAGTGGAAGTCTTTCATGGTCCAAGTCCACCTTTCCCTTTCAATTCACCGTCGAGACTAAATCAAGCAAACTCAAGCAAATGGTTAGTCTCAAAGGGTCAAGTTGTAACACATCTCCCCCTAAACATGTGCATCACCTTGCAACGGACTTGTGAGGTCCAGGGAGTGTTGGTACAACTTGAGCACCATAATAAGCAACAAAATGCAGAATGAACCTGATCAAATGCATAAACACATGTATGCTACAATTCAATCCAAGTTCCGCGAATCTAAGACATTTAGCTCACTACGCAACCTGCAAAAGGTCTTCTCATCTAGAGGCTTAGTGAAGATATCGGCTAGCTGGTTCTCGGTGCTAACATGAAACACTTCGATATCTCCCTTTTGCTGGTGGTCTCTCAAAAAGTGATGCCGGATGTCTATGTGCTTTGTGCGGCTGTGTTCAACAGGATTTTCCGCCATGCGGATAGCACTCTCATTATCACATAGGAGTGGGACTTTGCTCAGATTGTAGCCAAAGTCCCGGAGGGTTTGCCTCATCCAAAGTAGTTGCGCGCAACACTGACCTGCGGCAACGTACTCGGCCTCAGCGGTGGATAGGGCAACGGATGTTTGTTTCTTAGAGTTCCATGACACCAGGGACCTTCCTAAGAATTGGCACGTCCCTGATGTACTCTTCCTATCGACCTTACATCCAGCATAGTCGGAGTCTGAGTATCCAACTAAGTCAAAGGTAGACCCCTTTGGATACCAGAGCCCGAAGCAAGGCGTAGCAACCAAATATCTAAGAATTCGCTTCACCGCCACTAAGTGACACTCCTTAGGATCGGATTGAAATCTAGCACACATGCATACGCTAAGCATAATATCCGGTCTACTAGCACATAAGTAAAGCAAAGAACCTATCATTGACCGGTATGCTTTTTGATCAACGGACTTACCTCCTTTGTTGAGGTCGGTGTGTCCGTCGGTCCCCATCGGAGTCTTTGCGGGCTTGGCGTCCTTCATCCCAAACCGCTTTAGCAGATCTTGCGTGTACTTCGTTTGGGAGATGAAGGTGCCGTCCTTGAGTTGCTTCACTTGGAACCCAAGGAAGTAGTTCAACTCGCCCATCATCGACATCTCGAATTTCTGTGTCATCACCCTGCTAAACTCTTCACAAGACTTTTGGTTAGTAGAACCAAATATTATGTCATCGACATAAATTTGGCACACAAACAAATCACCATCACATGTCTTTGTAAAAAGAGTTGGATCGGCTTTCCCAACCTTGAAAGCGTTAGCAATTAAAAAGTCTCTAAGGCATTCATACCATGCTCTTGGGGCTTGCTTAAGTCCATAGAGCGCCTTAGAGAGCTTACACACGTGGTCGGGGTACCGTTCATCCTCGAAGCCAGGGGGTTGCTCCACGTACACTTCCTCCTTGATTGGCCCGTTGAGGAAAGCGCTCTTCACATCCATTTGGTACAACCTGAAAGAATGGTGAGCAGCATATGCTAGCAAGATACGAATTGACTCTAGCCTAGCCACAGGAGCAAAAGTCTCCTCAAAGTCCAAACCTGCGACTTGGGCATAACCTTTTGCCACAAGTCGAGCCTTGTTCCTCGTCACCACCCCGTGCTCGTCCTGTTTGTTGCGGAACACCCACTTGGTTCCCACAACATTTTGCTTCGGACGAGGCACCAGTGTCCAAACTTCATTGCGCTTGAAATTGTTGAGCTCCTCCTGCATGGCCAACACCCAGTCCGGATCTAGCAAGGCCTCCTCTACCCTGAAAGGCTCAATAGAGGAGACAAAAGAGTAATGCTCACAAAAATTGACTAAACGAGATCGAGTAGTTACTCCCTTGCTGATGTCACCCAGAATTTGGTCGACGGGATGATCCCTTTGAATCATCGCTCGAACTTGGGTTGGAGGCACCGGTTGCACTTCTTCCTCCATCACATGATTATCTTGTGCTCCCCCTTGATCACATGCCTCCTGTTGATGAACCTGTTCATCGTCTTTAGTTGGGGGTAGCACCATGGTCGAGGAAGAAGGTTGATCTCGTTTATCTTGTTCCTGTGGCCGTACTTCTCCAATCGCCATGGTTCGTATAGCGGCCGTCGGAACATCTTCTTCATCTACATCATCACAATCAACAACTTGCTCTCTTGGAGAGCCATTAGTCTCATCAAATACAACGTCGCTAGAGACTTCAACCAAACCCGATGATTTGTTGAAGACTCTATACGCCTTTGTATTTGAGTCATAACCTAACAAAAACCCTTCTACAGCTTTGGGAGCAAACTTAGAATTTCTACCTTTCTTCACTAGAATGTAGCACTTGCTCCCAAATACACGAAAGTAAGATACATTGGGTTTGTTACCGGTTAGTAGCTCATACGGCGTCTTCTTGAGGAGGCGATGAAGGTAGACCCTGTTGATGGCGTGGCAAGCCGTGTTCACGGCTTCCGACCAGAAACACTCGGGGGTCTTGAATTCTCCAAGCATTGTCCTCGCCATATCGATTAGCGTCCTGTTCTTCCTCTCTACCACACCATTTTGCTGTGGTGTGTAGGGAGCGGAGAACTCGTGCTTGATTCCTTCCTCCTCAAGAAATTCCTCCACTTGAAGGTTCTTGAATTCGGACCCGTTGTCGCTCCTTATCTTCTTCACCTTGAGCTCAAACTCATTTTGAGCTCTCCTGAGGAAGCGCTTGAGGGTCCCTTGGGTTTCAGACTTATCCTGCAAAAAGAACACCCAAGTGAAGCGGGAAAATCATCAACAATAACTAAACCATACTTACTTCCTCCTATGCTCAGATAGGCGACAGGTCCGAAGAGGTCCATGTGCAGCAGCTCCAGGGGTCTTGAAGTGGTCATCACATTCTTGCTGTGATGCGCTCCTCCTACTTGTTTACCTGCTTGACAAGCTGCACAAGGTCTATCTTTTTCGAAATGCACGTTAGTCAAACCTATCACGTGTTCTCCCTTTAGAAGCTTGTGAAGGTTCTTCATCCCCACATGTGCTAAGCGGCGATGCCACAGCCAGCCCATGCTAGTCTTAGCTATTAAGCATGCATCTAGACCGGCCTCTTCTTTTGCAAAATCAACTAAATAGAGTTTGCCGTCTAATACACCCTTAAAAGCTAGTGAACCATCACTTCTTCTAAAGACAGACACATCTACATTTGTAAATAGACAGTTATACCCCATATGACATAATTGACTAACAGATAGCAAATTATATCCAAGACTCTCTACTAAAAATACATTAGAGATAGAATGCTCATTAGAAATCGCAATTTTACCTAACCCTTTTACCTTGCCTTGATTCCCATCACCGAATACAATTGAATCTTGGGAATCCTTATTCTTGACGTAGGAGGTAAACATCTTCTTCTCCCCCGTCATATGGTTTGTGCATCCGCTATCAATAATCCAGCTTGAACCTCCGGATGCATAAACCTGCAAGGAAAATTTAGGCTTGGGACTTAGGTACCCAACTCATGTTGGGTCCTACAAGGTTAGCACAAATATTCTTAGGGACCCAAATGCAAGTTTTGTCTCCCTTGCATCTTGCCCCTAACTTCCTAGCAATTACCTTTCTATCCTTTCTACAAATTGCAAAGGAAGCATTCAAAGCATGATATATTGTAGAAGGCTTATTAACTTTCCTAGGAATATTAACAACATTTCTCCTAGGCATATTATGAACAACATCCCTTCTACCAACATTTCTATCATGCACATATGAAGAGCTAGAAGCAAACATAGTATGAGAAAAATCATCGTATTCATTATAACTCTTATAAGCATTTCTAGTTTGTCTCCTATCATGATATAAAAAGGCATGGTTCTTTTTAGCACTAGTAGCCATAGGGGCCTTCCCTTTCTCCTTAGTGGGAATGGGAGCCTTATGGCTTGTTAAGTTCTTGGCTTCCCTCTTGAAGCCAAGCCCATCCTTAATTGAGGGGTGTCTACCAACCGTGTAGGCATCCCTAGCAAATTTTAGTTTATCAAAATTACTCTTGCTAGTCTTAAGTTGAGCATTAAGACTAGCTAATTCATCATTCAATTTTGAAATAGAAATTAAGTGTTCGCTACAAGCATTAATATCAATATCCTTACACCTAGTGCAAATTTCAACATATTTAACACAAGAGTTGGATTTATTTGCTTCTACTAGTTTAGCATTTAAATCATCGTTTATGCTCTTTAAGTTAGAAATAGAATCATGGCATGTTGACACTTCACAAGCAAGCATTTCATTCCTCTTAATTTCTAATGCAAGGGATTTTTGAGCCTCTACAAACTTATCATGTTCTTCATACAACAAATCCTCTTGCTTTTCTAAAAGTATATTCTTTTCATTCAAGGCATCAATTAATTCATTAATTTTGTCTATCTTAGATCTATCTAAGCCCTTGAACAAACATGAATAATCTACTTCATCCTCTTCACTAGATTCGTCCTCACTTGAAGAAGCATAGGTAGAGTTGCGAGTACATACCTTCTTCTCCTTTGCCATAAGGCATGTGTGACGCTCGTTGGGGAAGAGGGCCGATTTGTTGAAGGCGGTGGCGGCGAGTCCCTCATTGTCGGAGTCGGAGGAGGAGCAATCCGAATCCCACTCCTTGCCTAGATGCGCCTCGCCCTTGGCTTTCTTGTAGTGCTTCTTCTTCTCCCTTTTGTTCCCCTTTTCCTGGTCACTTTCATTATCAGGACAGTTAGCAATAAAATGACCAAGCTTACCGCATTTGAAGCATGATCGCTTCCCCTTGGTCTTAGTCTTGCTCGGCTGTCCATTGCGACCCTTTAGCACCGTCTTGAATCTCTTGATGATGAGGGCCATTTCTTCATCATTAAGACCGGCTGCCTCAATTTGCGCCACCTTGCTGGGTAGCGCCTCCTTGCTCCTTGTGGCTTTGAGAGCAAAAGGTTGCGGCTCGTTGATCGGTCCATTCAAAGCGTCGTCCACATACCTTGCCTCCTTGATCATCATTCGCCCGCTGACGAATTTTCCTAGGACTTCTTCGGGCGACATTTTGGTGTACCTGGGATTCTCACGAATATTATTCACCAAATGAGGATCAAGAACGGTAAAGGACCTGAGCATTAGTCGGACGACGTCGTGGTCCGTCCATCGCGTGCTTCCGTAGCTCCTTATTTTGTTGATAAGGGTCTTGAGCCGGTTGTATGTCTGAGTTGGCTCCTCGCCCCTTATCATCGCGAATCGTCCAAGCTCACCTTCCACCAACTCCATTTTGGTGAGCAAGGTAACGTCATTCCCCTCATGAGAAATCTTGAGGGTGTCCCAGATCTGCTTGGCGTTATCCAAGCCGCTCACTTTGTTATATTCATCCCTGCACAATGAAGCTAGAAGAACAGTGGTAGCTTGTGCATTCTTATGGATCTGCTCATTAATGAATGAAGGGCTATCCGAGTTATCAAATTTCATTCCACTTTCCACAATCTCCCAAATGCTTGGATGGAGAGAAAATAGGTGAGTACGCATTTTGTGACTCCAAAATCCGTAGTCCTCTCCATCAAAGTGAGGAGGCTTGCCAAGTGGAATGGGGAGCAAATGAGCATTTGAGCTATGTGGAATGCGTGAATAATCAAAAGAAAAGTTTGAGTTGACCGTCTTTTGTTTGTCGTGGTCGTCGTCCTTTTGGGAAGAAGAGGATTCGTCGCTGTCGTAGTAGACGATCTCCTTGATGCGCCTTGTCTTCTTCTTCTTCCCATCTTTGTGCTTGTGGCTTGAGCCCAAGTTGGTGGACTTGTCATTCTTCGGCTCGTTGAAGATAGACTCCTTCTCATTGTCGACCACCATCCCCTTTCCCTTAGGATCCATCTCTTCGGGCGATTAGTCCCTTTTTGAAGAGAACGGCTCCGATACCAATTGAGAGCACCTAGAGGGGGGGGTGAATAGGTGATCCTGTAAAACTTCAAAGCTTAAGCCACAAAAACTTGTTAAGTGTTAGCACAAGTATGGCCAAGTGGCTAAAGAGGAGTCAAAACACAATAACCACAAAAAATCAATCACAGAGATGACACGGTGGTTATCCCGTGGTTCGGCCAAGTACAAAAACTTGCCTACTCCACGTTGTGGCGTCCCAACGGACGAGAGTTGCACTCAACTCCTCTCAAGTGATCCAATGATCAACTTGAATACCACGGTGTTCTTGCTTTTCTTTTCTCAATCCCGTTTGCGAGGAATCTCCACAACTTGGAGCCTCTCGCCCTTACAAAAGATGTTCACAGAGAATCACGGAGCAAGGGAGGGATTAGCAACTCACACACAACACAAAGATCACAGCGAATACGCACACACAAGACCCAGACTTGAGCTCAAAAGACTAGCACACTAGAACGGAGCTCAAATCACTAGAATATCGAACAAGTGTGCAAGATTGATGTGTGAGTGATCAAGAGTGCTCAAGGAATGCTTGGTGTTCTCCTCCATGCGCCAAGGGGTCCCTTTTATAGCCCCAAGGCAGCTAGGAGCCATTGAGAACAAATCTGGAAGGCCATCTTTGCCTTCTGTCGTCGGGCGCACCGGACAGTCCGGTGCCCGATTTATTTCCATAAACAGCGCAGCCGACCGTTGCCGACCGTTGCAGATCTGGCGCACCGGACAGTCCGGTGCACACCGGACAGTCCGGTGCCTCCTTCCGACCGTTGGCTCGGCCACGTGTCGCGCGCCGATCACGCGGCCGACCGTTGGCCCGGCCGACCGTTGGCTCACCGGACAGTCCGGTGAATTTTAGCCGAAGTCGCCGGAGAAAAACCCGAGAGCGGCTGGTTTGCTCCGCGCTGGTCTGGCGCACCGGACACTGTCCGGTGCACACCGGACAGTCCGGTGCCCCAGCCCGAAGCAGCCCTCCACTCCTCTTCTTCTTCCTGTTTCTAACACTTAGAGAAGAATATTAGTACACAAAACCAATGTACTAAGGCTTAGAAACATACCTTAACTTGTGATTTGCACTTTGTTCATCCATGGGCATATTTTCACATTTAAGCACTTGTGTTTGCACTCAATCACCAAAATACTTAGAAATGGCCCAAAGGCACATTTCCCTTTCAGTTAGTCCTTCAGCCTCTGGTATCTTCTGAGCCGAAGCTCTCGGTGGTGTCTTGTCAATGACTTCTGTCACTGCGATGATTCTTTGTCTTTTAGTTTTAGTTGATTTCTTCGTTTGTTCGGGCTCCTTTTCCTTCTGAAAAAACTTCGTCAGTTGAGGCCCCAATGGACTTAGCTTCATAGGCAGGGATTCAGTCATTACCTTCAAAATCTCTTCCACGTCAGTGGCAGAGGGTGATGCGGGGGTCTCCTCTTTGTCGGATATCTTTTGCTTCGGAGATAATACTTTCTTTTTCTTCGGAATATTCTTCTTTTTTGCTGGTTCCTTCTCATCTTTATCTGAAGCTTCGGCTACCCTTTTTCTTTTCCGGCCTTCGACACTTTTATTCAGATTTTCGTAGTCAGGGTATTCAAAACCCAATGCATCTAGCACTCGGTTTAATCTTCACTTCGGACGGGTGCCGAAGGCCGCAGTCATCAACTGATCTTCTTTTTTGGAGTAATTGCCGAGTATTTCATTGCACATTACTTCAATTGTATCAAGCCACTCTTGGCAAGGTGTTTTAAAGTATTTCTTGAACTTGAAATAGTAAGGTAATCGCACAAGTTCTCCTTCTCTTTTCTCCCCCTCTAGCTTCGGCATTTTCCATTCTTTTAAACTAGGAAAAACCCTGAAAGCCAAAAACTCCTGCACCAGGTCTCTTGTACTGATATGCTCTGAAATAATTCTGAACTCATCTAACGCTTGTTGGGTTGGACCTTCTGGTGTCATGTTGCAACGAGGTCGGGTTTCTCCGAAGATTAGTTCAAGTGGACTTTGCACAAACTTCTCCTTGTCATCATCAACCTTGACATAGAACCACTCCGACTTCCAGCCTGCTGCCCATTTGCTTCGGTAGCTGATTACAGGAAACTTTGTGGTTTTCCGATAAGCAAAATTATAGCAACCAAAATTGTCATGCAATCCATCTTTTCTAGCCTTCGTCTGATAGTGCAGCTCGTGAACTCGGCAAAAGCTGTCCGCAAATGGTTCCACCGTTTGGCTTCGGAGGGCCCAGATATAAACATTGAGCCTAACGATAGCGTTAGGAGTCAGCTGATGAAAGTAGATTCCAAACCTATTCAATATTTCTGCAATAATCCCATTCAGGGGGAATCTCAACCCAGCCTTTAGAAAGCTCTTGAAAATAACTATTTCATCTTTCTCTGGCTTCGGGGTAGTTTCTTCCCCCCCGAAGCGAAGCAGCTTCTTCTGATTTTCACTGAAATAGCCCGACTTTACCATCTTGGAGAGATCAGCTTTTGAAACAGTCGACTTTCCGAAGTCCAAGTGACTGGGTTTACTCGGCATGGCAATACGATAATCATCTTCGGGATCAGTTTCTTCAATGTTCTCTTCTTCTGCTTCGGCAGTTGCTTGTTCTGCTTCAACAGTGGGGATTTCTTCCGAAGTTACCAGTCCGGATCGCTGCATTGCTTCGGAGATGGGAACAGTCTCCGAGCCTTCAGCTTCGCCTCCCTCACGCTCAACCCTAGCGGTAGAACGCACTCTGGCCATTTAATTCTGAATTTGTGGGATTTAAATACTTTTTCTTCCGAAGTTTCTTCTTCTGACGAAGCAGGCTTTAAGCTGGAGCTTCGTTCGATTCCGAGAGTCAAGCTTCGGCTATGGTTAAAAATTTTGGCAGCAAAACAGTGCAAATAGCAATGAATGCTGTGGTAACTCCACACCTACTCGTCTGTTTATATAGTACTGCAGGTAAGAAGGCGAAGCGCCAGGATTTTTACACCAGGCGGACAGCCGCTTGCACTCGCTGCGCGGTGGACCGCAGAGACCAAACAGTAACTCTGCAAGGTGGGACCGCTACGCGCTCGGAAACTGAATCGTTTCTCGGCAACGAGCTCAGGGAAGGTGTTTTTTGGACCTTCGGCTTCCCGAAGCTTAAGAGACTTTTTCTTTTCACGGATCAAGCTCGTTACGAAAAACGATCTAGCGCCGCGAAAGAGGCTACTGTTGGGACTATGCTTCGTCGCGCCGAAGGTCTTGAAGGAAGAAGCAGCTTTAGCTGAAGCTGTCCGCGTGCGATGACCGAAGCTTGATCTTCATAAAGCTTCGGAATTATGAACCGACTTAAAAGTAGAAAGACCTTTTAGTCCATAAGCATTTGAGTTGTTATTGTAGACTTTCATGAAGGGCATGGTTGTAAATTCTCACAGGCTGTGTCCTGTGCCTATAAATAGTGAACAATACTCCTCTACTGTTCACGCTTTTTTGATTCGGGTTTTTCATCATCTCATCATTTTGAGAACCAACCTTTGTCAAGGCAGAGGTATAATTGTATCCAATACTTAAATATATTGAATGAATATAATATGATTCATTTACTTTTGATGCTCTATATTTTATGTTATTTCGTACAATTTAACAACGTACTATTACGAAAACTCAACCTTCGTAATCGTATTGTCGTTCGCCTTCGTCTAGAGTGCATTATCCCCGAGGGAATAATGCTTCATTGGACGAAGGTCATTGTCATTTATTATTTTATGTTGCCTTGTTCTTGATTCATAGCAGTTGAGAACAAGTCCCCAACAATATCCAAGAGACTCAACTAAAAACACATTAGAGATAGAGTGCTCATTTGATATTGCAATCTTGCCTAAACCTTTCACCTTGCCTTGGTTCCCATCACCGAATATGATTGAATCTTGGGAATCCATATTCTTGACGTAGGAGGTGAACATCTTCTTCTCCCCCGTCATATGGTTTGTGCATCCGCTGTCGATAATCCAGCTTGAACCCCCGGATGCATAAACCTGCAAGGCAAATTTAGGCTTGGGTCTTAGGTACCCAACTCTTGTTGGGTCCTCCAAGGTTAGTCACAATTTCCTTAGGGACCCAAATGCAAGTTTTATCACCCTTGCATTTTGCCCCTAATTTCCTAGCAACTATCTTCCTATCCTTTCTACAAATAGCAAAGGAAGCATTTAAAACATGATAAATTGTAGAGGGTCCATTCATAACTTTCCTAGGAGCATGAACAATATTCTTTCTAGGCATATGATGAATATTTTTCCTAGGCATATCTCTATCATGCATATAGGAAGAACTGGGAGCAAACATAGCATAAGAATCATAGGCATGTGAAAAAGCATTGCAACTCCTATGAGACTGTCTTCTATCATTGTACATAAAAGCATGGTTCTTTTTAGTACTACTTGCCATAGGGGCCTTCCCTTTCTCCTTAGTGGAGATGGGAGCCTTATGGCTTGTTAAGTTCTTGGCTTCCCTCTTGAAGCCAAGCCCATCCTTAATTGAGGGGTGTCTACCAATCGTGTAGGCATCCCTAGCAAATTTTAGTTTATCAAAATCACTTTTGCTAGCCTTAAGTTGGGCATTAAGACTAGCCATTTCATCATTTAACTTAGCAATAGAAGCTATGTGTTCACTACAAGCATCAATATCAAAATCTTTACATCTATTGCAAATAACAACATTTTCTACACAAGTTGTTGATTTACCAGCTATTTCTAACTTAGCATTCAAATCATCATTAATGCTCCTTAAGCTAGAAATCGTCTCATAGCAAGAAGATAATTCACAAGAAAGCATTTCATTTCTTTTAACTTCTAAGGCATGAGTTTTTTGTGCTTCTACAAATTTGTCATGTTCTTCATACAACAAATCTTCTTGTTTTTCTAAAAGCCTATTCTTATCATTCAAGGCATCAATCAATTCATTAATTTTATCTACCTTGGTTCTATCTAGGCCCTTAAATAAACATGAATAATCTATTTCATCCTCATCACTAGATTCGTCCTCACTTGAAGAAGAATAGGTAGAGTCTCGAGTACATACCTTCTTCTCCCTTGCCATAAGGCATGTGTGACGCTCGTTGGGGAAGAGGGACAACTTGTTGAAGGCGGTGGCGGCGAGTCCTTCATTGTCAGAGTCGGACGAGGAGCAATCTGAATCCCACTCCTTGCCAAGATGTGCCTCGCCCTTTGCCTTCTTATAGTTCTTCTTCTTCTCCCTCTTGTTCCCTTGATCCTGATCACTATCATTGTCGGGACAGTTAGCAATAAAATGACCAATCTTACCGCATTTGAAGCATGAGCGCTTCCCCTTGGTTTTGGTCTTGCTTGGCTGCCCCTTGCGACCCTTTAGCGCTGTCTTGAATCTTTTGATGATGAGGGCCATCTCTTCATCATTAAGTCCGGCCGCCTCAATTTGTGCCACCTTGCTAGGTAGCGCCTCCTTGCTTCTTGTTGCCTTGAGAGCAAGGGGTTGAGGCTCGTTGATTGGTCCATTTAATGCGTCGTCCACGTATCTTGCCTCCTTGATCATCATTCGCCCGCTTACGAATTTTCCAAGGACTTCTTCGGGCGACATTTTGGTGTACCTGGGATTCTCACGAATATTATTCACCAAATGAGGATCAAGAACGGTAAAGGACCTTAGCATCAGTCGGACGACGTCGTGGTCCGTCCATCACGTGCTTCCGTAGCTCCTTATTTTGTTGATAAGGGTCTTGAGCCGGTTGTATGTTTGTGTCGGCTCCTCGCCCTTATCATCGCGAATCGTCCAAGCTCGCCCTCCACCAACTCCATCTTGGTGAGCAAGGTGACGTCGTTCCCCTCATGTGAAATCTTGAGGGTGTCCCAGATCTGCTTGGCGTTATCCAAGCCGCTCACTTTGTGGTATTCATCCCTGCACAATGAAGCTAGAAGAACAGTAGTAGCTTGTGCATTCTTATGAATTTGCTCATTAATGAACATGGGACTATCCGAACTATCAAAGTGCATTCCACTCTCTACAATCTCCCATATACTAGGATGGAGAGAGAACAAGTGACTACGCATTTTGTGACTCCAAAATCCGTAGTCCTCTCCATCAAAATGAGGAGGTTTACCAAGTGGAATAGATAATAAATGAGCATCTGTACTTTGAGGAATACGAGAGTAATCAAAAGAAAAGTTCGAATTGACCGGTTTTCTTCTCTCGTAGTCGTTGTGGTCGTCGTCCTTTTGGGAAGAAGTAGACTCATCGCTGTCATCGTAGTAGACGATCTCCTTGATGCGCCTCGTCTTCTTCTTCTTCCCATCTTTCTGTCTATGGCCCGAGCCCGAGTCGGTAGGCTTGTCATCCTTCGGCTCGTTGACGAAAGATTCCTTCTCTTTATCGTTGATCACGATACCCTTCCCCTTAGGATCCATCTCTTTGGGTGGTTAGTCCCTTTGTGAAGAGAACGGCTCTGATACCAATTGAGAGCACCTAGAGGGGGGGGTGAATAGGTGATCCTATAACACTTCAAAACTTAGGCCACAAAAACTTGGTTAAGTGTTAGCACAATAATCGCCAAGTGGCTAGAGAGGAATCTTCAACAAAACACAATAACCAACAAGATCAATCACAGAGATGGCACGGTGGTTATCCCGTGGTTCGGCCAAGACCAACGCTTGCCTACTCCACGTTGTGGCGTCCCAACGAACGAGGGTTGCAATCAACCCCTCTCAAGCGGTCCATAGACCCACTTGAATACCACGGTGTCTTGCTTGCTTTTTCTCAATCCTGTTTGCGAGGAATCTCCACAACTTGGAGCCTCTCGCCCTTACACTTGAAATTCACAAAGAAGCACGGAGCAAGGGAGGGATTAGCAACACACTCAAGACAAGAAATCACAGCAACACCACGCACACAAGTCGCAACGAGAGCTCACAACACAACTCAATGAGTTCACCACTCAACTAGAGCTCTAATTGCTATCGCAAAGAATCAAAGGCGCGGAATCGATGTCTTGGTGCTTAGGAATGTTGTAGGAATGCTTGGTGTACTCCTCCATGCACCTAGGGGTCCCTTTTATAGCCCCAAGGCAGCTAGGAGCCGTTGAGAGCAATCTAGGAAGGCTGATCTTGCCTTCTGTCGACTGGCGCACCGGACAGTCCGGTGCACACCGGACAGTCCGGTGCCCGATTTCCTTCCAAGAATAGCGCAGTCGACCGTTGGCAGCCTGAGAGCCGTTGGCGCACCGGACATGTCTGGTGCACACCAGACAGTCCGGTGCTCCCTTCTAGCCGTTGGCTCGGCCACGTGTCCCACGCAGATTGCGCGGCTGACCGTTGGCCCGACCGATCGTTGGCTCACCGGACAGTCCGGTGCACACCGGACAGTCCGGTGCACACCGGACAGTCCGGTGAATTATAGCCGTACGTCGCCGATGAATTCCCGAGAGCGACGAGTTCGCCTGTGAACGGCCCACCGGACAGTCCGGTGCACCACCGGACAGTCCGGTGAATTATAGCCATACACCGCCGTCGAAGTCCCGAGAGTAGCCATTTTGCTCGAGCCATCCTGGCGCACCGGACACTGTCCGGTGCACCACCGGACAGTCCGGTGCTCCCAGACTGAGCAGATTCTTGGCTGCTCGAGCCAAGACATTTCCAATTGGATTTTTCCTGTTTCCAGCACTTAGACACAATACATTAGTCTCTAAAACAATGTACTAAGTCTGAGAAACATACCTTTATCCTAGATTTGCACTTTGTCCACCATTTTACACTTAGGCACTTGTGCTGGACACTAAATCACCAAAATACTTAGAAATGGCCCAAGGCACATTTCCCTTTCAGTCCGTTGGGACGCCACAACGTGGAGTAGGCAAGCGTTGGTCTTGGCTGAACCACGGGATAACCACCGTGCCATCTCTGTGATTGATCTTGTTGGTTATTGTGTTTTGTTGAAGATTCCTCTCTAGCCACTTGGCATTTATTGTGCTAACACTTAACCAAGTTTTTGTGGCTTAAGTTTTTAAGTGTTACAGGATCACCTATTCACCCCCCTCTAGGTGCTCTCAGAAAGGGAAAAGGAGTCTTCGGCGAAGACAAGGCTTCCACTCCGCTTCATCGACTCATTCATCCTTCGCCGTCGCTCCACCTCTCCAACTTTGGTATAATCTTCACTCCTTTATTTTTGTCCAAAGGGGGAGAAAGTAGTTTAAAGAGGGCTTATATTTCACTCAAATATCCATTTTTGGCGATTCATGCCAAAGGGGGAGAGAGTATTAGCCCAAAGCAAAAGGACCGCACCACCACCAATTTCGAAAATTTATTTGGTATAGAGTCTATTAATTGGTGAAGATTTTTCAATTGGCATCTTATTTTGATACAATTTCAAATTTGTACACCCTCTTCAAAATTAATATCTAAAACCCTCTTGAATACTAAGAGGAGGATTTCATTAAGGGGGAGTTTTGTTTAATCAAAGGAAAAGCATTTGAAACAGGGGGAGAAAATTTCAAAACTTGAAAATGCTTCTCAAAATCTTATTCATTTACCTTTGACTATTTGCAAAAGATCTTTGAAAAGAATTTCTGAAACTTTTTGCAAAATCAAAACATGTGGTGCAAGTGTGGTCCAAAATGTTAATAAAAAGAAAAGACATCCATGCGCATCTAGTAAGTAATATTTATTGGTTTGATTCCAAGCAACATTTGCACTTACATTATGCAAACTAGTTCAATTCTGCACTTCTATATTTGCTTTGGTTTGTGTTGGCATCAATCACCAAAAAGGGGGAGATTGAAAGGGAAATAGGCTTACACCTTTTCCTAAATAGATTTTGGTGGTTGAATTGCCCAACACAAATAATAGGACAAACTAGTTTGCTCTAGTCTATAAGTTTTACAGGTGCCAAAGGTTCACAATAGACCAATAAAAAGACCAAGAAAGGGTTCAAACAAAGAGAGCTAAAGAAATCCCAAAGGCACCCTGGTCTGGCGCACCGGACTATCTGGTGTGCCACCGGACAGTGTCCGGTGCACCAGGGAACTCGACGCTGAACTCCTCACCTTCGGGAAAATCAGAGGGCGCTCCGCTATAATTCACCGGACGTTCCGGTGAGGCATCGGACAGTGTCCGGTGGCACACCGGACTGTCTGGTGTGCCAGCGGAGCAACGGCTACTTCAAGCGCAACGGTCGACTGCAACGCATTTAATGCGCGCCTGCGCGCGCAGAGGTCAGAGCACGCGCAGTTGGCGCACTGGACAGTCTACAGGAGATGTCCGGTGCACCACCGGACAGCCTAGAGGCCCGACCAGTCAGAGCTCCAACGGTCGAACCCTAACGGCCGGATGACGTGGCTGGCGCACTGGACAGTGTCCGGTGCGCCCGTCGGCATCAGCCTCCACCAAACGGCTAGTTTGGTGGTTGAGGCTATAAATACCCCAACCACCCCACATTCAATGGCATCCAAGTTTCTACACATCTACACCTTACAAGAGCTATAGCATTCATTACAAGACACACCAAAGAGATCAAATCCTCTCCCAACTCCACACAAAGCTTTAGTGATTAGAGAGAGTGATTTGTTGTGTTCATTTGAGCTCTTGCGCTTGGATTGCTTCTTTTCTTTCTCATTCTTCTTGTGATCAATCTCAATTGTAACCAAGGCAAGAGACACCAATTGTGTGGTGGTCCTTGCGGGGACTTTGTGTCCCGTGTGATTGAGAAGAGAAGCTCACTCGGTCTAAGTGACCGTTTGAGAGAGGGAAAGGGTTGAAAGAGACCCGGTCTTTGTGACCACCTCAACGGGGAGTAGGTTTGCAAGAACCGAACCTCGGTAAAACAAATCCGCGTGTCTCAGTCCTTATTTGCTTGCGATTTGTTTTTCACCCTCTCTCTCGGACTTGCTTATATTTCTAACGCTAACACGGCTTGTAGTTGTGATTAACTTTGTAAATTTCAGTTTCTCCCTATTCACCCCCCTCTAGGCGACTTTCATTACCGACTGTAGCTCGATGGTTCGTGTTGGGCGCATGAGAAATAATAGACAGTGATGTACAGGTTCAGGCTGCTTTGAGATGCGTAACACCCTACGTCCTGGCTGGAATGCTTTATGCGATGAGTTACAAGGGAGCTCTCTAGTGCTGGAAAACGTAAAGAACGGGATGGAAGGCTAAGTGATGAATAATGTCGATCTATCTTCTTGAAGGGGTGCCCCCTAGGCCTTATATACTCGACCGTGGGACATTACATGTGGATATGATAACAACGTGAGCCAGAATAATAGTGAACTAACCGAGTCTGTCTCCCTATAATTCAGCCGACTCATCCTCACCCAGTTCCGATGTACGGGGCTCCTGCGCGGGAAGGTCGGGTCACTGCTGTGATTACTGTTCGGATGTTGTTGGGCCGTCTGGGCTTGCACCGACTCGGCCTTGTGTTGATCTGTCTCACTGGTCGTTCCTCCCAGGCCCACAAGGGGGATGACCTTACGAATTATGGGGCCTTTGGGCCTTTCGTGAGGTCTTTTATCCTTCTAGTGGACCCGGGGGATATTTGTCCCCCACAAGCCCCCGATCTTTGGGCTGATTTTGAAATAAACGGCCCAAAGATCCTAGGTCCAGCTTGCAGTATTTGATTTTACCGGGGAATGCTTTGGAAATAAGTTTGCCGGGTCACTGCTTCAGAATTCTGAGTGATCCGGTTAACACGTCTTCTTTTTACTGTCTTCTTCTGCTATTATTCCTCAGAATTTGGTGTTCTGTCTCGGGTTTATGCTTCGGAGGTCAGCATTTTGCACTGTTGAACCGTGAAGTCCATTGGGTGCACCAAAGGTGCACCCAATGGGTGTAGCCCCCGAGCTTCGAGTGGATTTTTGAAAATAATCCACTCGAAGGTCTTCATTTCGTGTCTTTTTCTGGGAATCATCCTCCCTCTGTGTTGAATGCCTTGGATACCAGCATTATATTGTTGATACTACGCTTTAGAGGTCAGCGTATATTTTTGTCTTTGTGGCCGAGTACGCGATCTGCCCATATCTTGATAGGTTTTGCCATTTATTTGATCTGCGACTGATTGGATGTTCGATAGATGGCCCTTGACTAGTCTTCATGTCACTTCGTGCTTTGATGCTTCTGTCGATTAGACTTGTACCTCATCGGCTATATTTGGCTTTCCTTTGATCCCTACCGATATCTTTCTTCTGTCTTGAAGTATTCATTGCATATACTGTTCGGATGTGACAGTGTTGAAAATATACTGATAATTCCTGGGCGTCCCCCCCAATGGGTGTAGGCAAGGGACGGCTTGGTACGCTGAGCGTTTAGCAAATTGCTTCTGAGTAGTAACTTGATGTGACCGCGAGCATAATCATATCACCTGCGCAGTTGACTGGAGTCCCAATGGGTGTCGTGTTACGTGAAACGGCGTCAGCCGCCTGACGTGTCTTCAGACGGTTTGAATTGCATATTGAATTTTTGCGACTATTCAGTGGCCGTGGTAGGAGGTGAGCGGTTGCATTCTTATTCTATAAATAGTACTCTTGCTTCTCCAGCGTTTTCACGCTTCTTGCTACTGCTTGTTGTTTCATCTTCTCTCCTTCCTTCCACTTCCGCCATGGGCAAGAGCAAGAAAGGTGGCAGCTCTTCGCATCACTCAGGCGACAAGCGCAAGCGCGAGCCGACTCCTCCTTCGGAGGACTTCGGCGACTCGAAATACTCGAAGGAGTTCTCCTCCGAGTCTGAGGGCTCTCCGGCTCCTGCTTCTCCCCCGGCGTCGTCTGATGATTCAGACGACTCCCAGGGGATCGCCGCGGAGGTATGGACCTACATCCGGGCCGTCGAGCGTGTCGGGCTCGAGGGCTCGGATGAGTCGGAGTACTCCTCGGACGAGAAGAATCCCTCCGACTCGTCCGAGGAGGGCAGCTGCGGCGACGACGACGACGACGGAGGCGACGGTGACGGCGGCGGCAACAGCGGCAAGGGCGGAGGCGACAGCGGCGATGGCGGCAACGGCGGCGGCGGCGGCAGCAAGGGCAACAACAAGGCCAGTAGCTAGACGCCACTAGTTTTAGATGTTAGTGTAGATTAGTAGTAGAAATAGTATTAGCGAAATAATGTAGTAGTAGCTAGTAGTATAGTTAGTTAAATGTAATGTAGTAGAAGGGGAAGCATCAGCTCATAATGAGTTGATTTGCAAGTTTGGTAGTACTTCCCGTATAATGAAGAATGATTTCGATTCCTCTTGTGCGTATCATTCCGCCTTCTTGCTGATTGTCGTTTGTGTTGATGCCTACTGCAGAGGCTGTTTCTGAACGTAATGCTTGAGTAGCAACTTAGAATCGTTGAGCCGTGCTTCAGATCGCCTTCTTCACAATGCCAACGCTTTAGTAGTGGTGGCCGAGTGATTATCAGCGATGTTGGGGCTTTTTAGAGGTGATAGCCGAGCGATAACGGGTCGCGTCGGTGTTTTAGAAATAACGACCGAGCGGTTACTGGCGACGTCGGCGTTTTAGAGGTAACAGCCGAATCTTGTGGAGTCACGTCTCTGTTTTAGGAATAACAGCCGAGTGATTACTGGCGACTGAGAGCACCTAGAGGGGGGGTGAATAGGTGATCCTGTAAAACTTCAAAAACTTAAGCCACAAAAACTTGTTAAGAGTTAGCACAGGTATGGCCAAGTGGCTAGAGAGGAGTCAAAACACAATAACCACAAGAAAGCAATCACAGAGTTGACACGGTGGTTATCCCGTGGTTCGGCCAAGTACAAAACTTGCCTACTCCACGTTGTGGCGTCCCAACGGACGAGAGTTGCACTCAACTCCTCTCAAGTGATCCAATGATCAACTTGAATACCACGGTGTTTTTCTTTCCTTTGATCTTTTCCCGTTTGCGAGGAATCTCCACAACTTGGAGTCTCTCGCCCTTACAATTGAGTTCACAAAGAAATACGGAGTAAGGTGGGAATGAGCAACGCACACAAGACTCGAAAATCAGAGCAACAACACGCACACAAGTCGCAACAAGAGCTCGCAACGCAACACAAAGAGTTCACAACTCCACAAGAGCTCTATATGCTATCACAATGAAACGAATGCGTGAGATTGATGTCTTGGTGCTTAGAAGAGTTGTAGGAATGCTTGGTGTGCTCCTCCATGCGCCAAAGGGTCCCTTTTATAGCCCCAAGGCAGCTAGGAGCCGTTGGGAACAAATCTGGAAGGCCATCTTTGCCTTCTGTCTCGTGGCGCACCGGACAGTCCGGTGCACACCGGACACTGTCCGGTGCCCGATTTGTTTCCTTAAACAGCGCATCCGACCGTTGCTGTCTGAGTCAGATCTGCGCACCGTTGGCGCACCGGACATGTCCGGTGCACACCGGACAGTCCGGTGCTTCCTTCCGACCGTTGGCTCGGCCACGTGTCGCGCGCCGATCGCGCGGCCGACCGTTGGCCCGGCCGACCGTTGGCTCACCGGACAGTCCGGTGCACACCGGACAGTCCGGTGAATTTTAGCCGAAGTCGCCGGAGAAAAACCCGAGAGCGGCCTGTTCGGCCGAGGCAGCCTGGTGCACCGGACACTGTCCGGTGCACCACCGGACACTGTCCGGTGCACCACCGGACAGTCCGGTGCCCCAGACCGAAGCAGTCCCTTGGCTGTACACAGCCAAGTCTTCTCTTATCTTCTTTTATCTGTTTCTAACACTTAGACAAATATATTAGTACACAAAACCAATGTACTAAGACTTAGAAACATACCTTTACTCGTGATTTGCCCTTTGTTCATCCATGGGCATATTTTCACATTTAAGCACTTGTGTTTGCACTCAATCACCAAAATACTTAGAAATGGCCCAAAGGCACATTTCCCTTTCAATCTCCCCCTTTTTGGTGATTTATGCCAACACAACATAAAGCAACTAGAACAAGTGCAAAATCACTTCAAATAAAAACACAAATCTATTTTGATTCATTTTTGGCATATATGGATCATCCTTTGCCACCACTTGGTTTGTTTTTGCAAATCAAATTCAAATCTCTATCTCTAAGTCAAACACACATGTTGAAGTATAAAGAGAGTCATTCCAAAAGAGATTGATCAAAGATTTCAAAAACTCCCCCTATTTCCCATAATCAACACTTCTTCCCACAAGAAGCCAACTTTTGACAAGAGACACAATAAAAGAGTTTTGCTAAAACAAAAAGCTCTATTCTACTGTTTTCAAAATCTCTCAAGTGGTAGCTGATCCATTTATTGCTTTGGCCTTTATTTTCTCCCCCTTTGGCATCAAGCACCAAAACGGGATCAATCTTGGCCCTTTAACCCCATTGCCTCACCAAAGTCTTTAATTAAGAGCAAATGGCAATAAGATTTCATGAGATGAACTTGGAATTAGTTACCCTCTCATCGGAGTGCAGTGGAAGTCTTTCATGGTCCAAGTCCACCTTTTCCCTTTCAATCCTCCTTCGAGACTAAATTATCAAACTCAAGCACAGGGTTAGTCTCAAAGGGTCAAGTTGTAACACATCTCCCCCTAAACATGGGCATCACTTTGCAACGGACTTGTGAGGTCCAGGGAGTGTTTGTACAACTTGAGCACCACAATAAGCAACAAAATGCAAAAAGGAACATGATCAAAAGCATAAGTACATGTATGCTATAATTCAATCCAAGTTCCGCGAATCTAAGACATTTAGCTCACTACGCAACCTGCAAAAGGTCTTCTCATCTAGAGGCTTGGTAAAGATATCGGCTAGCTGGTTCTCGGTGCTAACATGAAACACTTCGATATCCCCCTTTTGCTGGTGGTCTCTCAAAAAGTGATGCCGGATGTCTATGTGCTTTGTGCGGCTGTGTTCAACAGGATTTTCCGCCATGCGGATAGCACTCTCATTATCACATAGGAGTGGGACTTTGCTCAGATTGTAGCCAAAGTCCCGGAGGGTTTGCCTCATCCAAAGTAGTTGCGCGCAACACTGACCTGCGGCAACGTACTCGGCCTCAGCGGTGGATAGGGCAACGGATGTTTGTTTCTTAGAATTCCATGACACCAGGGACCTTCCTAAGAATTGGCACGTCCCCGATGTACTCTTCCTATCGACCTTACATCCAGCATAGTCGGAGTCTGAGTATCCAACTAAGTCAAAGGTAGACCCCTTTGGATACCAGAGCCCGAAGCAAGGCGTAGCAACCAAATATCTAAGAATTCGCTTCACCGCCACTAAGTGACACTCCTTAGGATCGGATTGAAATCTAGCACACATGCATACGCTAAGCATAATATCCGGTCTACTAGCACATAAGTAAAGCAAAGAGCCTATCATTGACCGGTATGCTTTTTGATCAACGGACTTACCTCCTTTGTTGAGGTCGGTGTGTCCGTCGGTCCCCATTGGAGTTTTTGCGGGCTTGGCGTCCTTCATCCCAAACCGCTTTAGCAGATCCTGCGTGTACTTTGTTTGGGAGATGAAAGTGCCGTCCTTGAGTTGCTTCACTTGGAACCCAAGGAAGTAGTTCAACTCGCCCATCATCGACATCTCGAATTTCTGCGTCATCACCCTGCTAAACTCTTCACAAGACTTTTGGTTAGTAGAACCAAATATTATGTCATCAACATAAATTTGGCACACAAACAAATCACCATCACATGTCTTAGTGAAAAGAGTTGGATCGGCCTTCCCAACCTTGAAAGCATTAGCAAGTAAAAAGTCTCTAAGGCATTCATACCATGCTCTTGGGGCTTGCTTAAGTCCATAGAGCGCCTTAGAGAGCTTACACACATGGTCGGGGTACCGTTCATCCTCGAAGCCAGGGGGTTGCTCCACGTACACCTCCTCCTTGATTGGCCCGTTGAGGAAAGCGCTCTTCACATCCATTTGGAACAACCTGAAAGAATGGTGAGCGGCATATGCTAGCAAGATTCGAATTGACTCTAGCCTAGCCACAGGAGCAAAAGTCTCCTCAAAATCCAAACCTGCGACTTGGGCATAACCTTTTGCCACAAGTTGAGCCTTGTTTCTCGTCACCACCCCGTGCTCGTCCTGTTTGTTGCGGAACACCCACTTGGTTCCCACAACATTTTGCTTCGGACGAGGCACCAGTGTCCAAACTTCATTGCGCTTGAAGTTGTTTAACTCCTCTTGCATGGCCAACACCCAGTCCGGATCTAGCAAGGCCTCTTCTACCCTGAAAGGCTCAATAGAAGAGACAAAGGAGTAATGCTCACAAAAATTAACTAATCGAGATCGAGTAGTTACTCCCTTGCTAATGTCACCCAGAATTTGGTCGACGGGATGATCCCTTTGAATCATCGCTCGAACTTGGGTTGGAGGTGCCGGTTGCACTTCTTCCTCCATCACTTGATTATCTTGTGCTCCCCCTTGATCAAGCGCCTCCACTTGAGGTACCTGTTCGTCATCTTTGGTTGGGGGATGCACCATAGTTGAGGAAGAAGGTTGATCTCGTTCATCTTGTTCCTGTGGCCGTACTTCTCCAATCGCCATGGTCCGTATAGCGGCCGTCGGAACATCTTCTTCATCTACATCATCACAATCAACAACTTGCTCTCTTGGAGAGCCATTAGTCTCATCAAATACAACGTCGCTAGAGACTTCAACCAAACCCGATGATTTGTTGAAGACTCTATACGCCTTTGTATTTGAGTCGTAACCTAACAAAAACCCTTCTACAGCTTTGGGAGCAAACTTAGAATTTCTACCTTTCTTCACTAGAATGTAGCACTTGCTCCCAAATACACGAAAGTAAGATACATTGGGTTTGTTACCGGTTAGAAGCTCATACGACGTCTTCTTGAGGAGGCGATGAAGGTAGACCCTGTTGATGGCGTGGCAAGCAGTGTTCACGGCTTCCGTCCAAAAGCACTCGGGGGTCTTGAACTCTCCTAGCATCGTCCTCGCCATGTCAATGAGCGTCCTGTTCTTCCTCTCTACCACACCATTTTGCTGTGGTGTGTAGGGAGCGGAGAACTCGTGCTTGATCCCTTCTTCTTCAAGGAACTCCTCCACTTGAAGGTTCTTGAATTCGGACCCGTTGTCGCTCCTTATCTTTTTCACTTTGAGCTCAAACTCATTTTGAGCCCTCCTGAGGAAGCGCTTGAGGGTCCCTTGGGTTTCAGACTTATCCTGCAAGAAGAACACCCAAGTGTAGCGGGAAAAGTCATCAACAATAACTAGACCATACTTACTTCCCCCTATGCTTAGATAGGCGACGGGTCCGAAGAGGTCCATATGCAGCAGCTCCAGGGGTCTTGAAGTGGTCATCACATTCTTGCTGTGATGCGCTCCTCCCACCTGTTTCCCTGCTTGACAAGCTGCACAAGGTCTATCTTTTTCGAATTGAACATTGGTTAGACCTATCACGTGTTCTCCCTTTAGAAGCTTGTGAAGGTTCTTCATCCCCACATGTGCTAAGCGGCGATGCCACAGCCAGCCCATGCAAGTCTTAGCCATTAAGCATGCATCTAGACCGGCCTCTTCTTTTGCAAAATCAACTAAATAAAGTTTGCCGTCTAATACACCCTTAAAAGCTAGTGAACCATCACTTCTTCTAAAGACAGACACATCTATATTTGTAAACAGACAGTTATATCCCATATTGCACAATTGACTAACAGATAGTAAATTATATCCTAGTGACTCTACTAAAAACACATTAGAGATAGAGTGCTCATTAGAAATTGCAATTTTACCTAACCCTTTTACCTTGCCTTGATTCCCATCACCGAATATGATTGAATCTTGGGAATCCTTATTCTTGACGTAGGAGGTGAACATCTTCTTCTCCCCCGTCATATGGTTTGTGCATCCGCTATCAATAATCCAGCTTGAACCCCCGGATGCATAAACCTGCAAGGCAAATTTAGGCTTGGGACTTAGGTACCCAACTCTTGTTGGGTCCTACAAGGTTAGTCACAATTTCCTTAGGGACCCAAATGCAAGTTTTATCACCTTTGCATTTTGCCCCTAACTTCCTAGCAATTACTTTTCTATCCTTTCTACAAATTGCAAATGAAGCATTCAAAGCACAATAAATTGTAGAAGGTTCATTTGCTATTTTCCTAGGAGCATGAATAACATTCCTTCTAGGCACATGATGAATAGCATTTCTTTTAGGAACAACATTTTTCCTAGTAACATTTCTATCATTCACATAAGAGGAACTAGGAGCAAACATGGCATGAGAATCATAAACATATGAATCAAAAGCATCATAACTTCTATTTCTAGTTTGTCGTTTATCATGATACAAAAAGGCATGGTTCCTTTTAGCACTAGTAGCCATAGGGGCCTTCCCTTTCTCCTTGGCGGGAATGGGAGCCTTATGGCTTGTTAAGTTCTTGGCTTCCCTCTTGAAGCCAAGTCCATCCTTAATTGAGGGGTGTCTACCAACCGTGTAGGCATCCCTAGCAAATTTTAGTTTTTCAAAATCACTTTTGCTAGTCTTAAGTTGAGCCTTAAGACTAGCCACTTCATCACTCAATTTTGAAATGGAAACTAAGTGTTCACTACAGGCATTAATATCAACATCCTTACACCTAGTGCAAATTTCAACATGTTCAACACAAGAGTTGGATTTATTTGCTTCTACTAGTTTAGCATTTAAATCATCGTTTATGCTCTTTAAGTTAGAAATAGAATCATGGCATGTTGACACTTCACAAGCAAGCATTTCATTCCTCTTAATTTCTAATGCAAGAGATTTTTGAGCCTCTACAAACTTATCATGTTCTTCATACAACAAATCCTCTTGCTTTTCTAAAAGTATATTCTTTTCATTCAAGGCATCAATTAATTCATTAATTTTGTCTATCTTAGATCTATCTAAGCCCTTGAACAAACATGAATAATCTACTTCATCCTCATCACTAGATTCGTCCTCACTTGAAGAAGCATAGGTAGAGTTGCGAGTACATACCTTCTTCTCCCTTGCCATAAGGCATGTGTGACGCTCGTTGGGGAAGAGGGTTGATTTGTTGAAGGCGGTGGCGGCGAGTCCTTCATTGTCGGAGTCGGACGAGGAGCAATCCGAGTCCCACTCCTTGCCTAGATGCGCCTCGCCCTTTGCCTTCTTATAATGCTTCTTCTTTTCCCTCTTGTTTCCCTTTTCCTGGTCACTTTCATTATCAGGACAGTTAGCAATAAAATGACCAAGCTTACCGCATTTGAAGCATGATCGCTTTCCCTTGGTCTTAGTCTTGCTCGGCTGTCCATTGCGGCCCTTTAGCACCGTCTTGAATCGCTTAATGATGAGAGCCATTTCTTCATCATTAAGCCCGGCCGCCTCAATTTGCGCCACCTTGCTTGGTAGTGCCTCCTTGCTCCTCGATGCCTTGAGAGCAATGGGTTGAGGCTCGTGGATTGGACCGTTCAACGCGTCATCGACGTACCTTGCCTCCTTGATCATCATCCGCCCGCTTACAAATTTTCCAAGAATTTCTTCGGGCGACATTTTGGTGTACCTGGGATTCTCACGAATATTATTCACCAAATGAGGATCAAGGACAGTAAAGGACCTTAGCATTAGGCGGACGACGTCGTGGTCCGTCCATCGCGTGCTTCCATAGCTCCTTATCTTGTTGACAAGGGTCTTGAGCCGGTTGTATGTTTGAGTTGGCTCCTCGCCCCTTATCATCGCGAACCGTCCAAGCTCGCCCTCCACCAACTCCATTTTGGTGAGCAAGGTAGCGTCATTTCCCTCATGAGAGATCTTGAGGGTATCCCAGATTTGCTTGGCGTTATCCAAGCCACTCACTTTATTATATTCATCCCTGCACAATGAGGCTAGAAGAACAGTAGTAGCTTGTGCATTCTTATGGATTTGCTCATTAATGAATATAGGACTATCCGAACTATTAAAGTGCATTCCACTATCTACAATCTCCCATATGCTAGGATGGAGAGAGAATAGGTGACTACGCATTTTGTGGCTCCAAAATCCGTAGTCCTCCCCATCAAAGTGTGGGGGCTTGCCGAGTGGAATAGAAAGCAAATGTGAATTTGAACTTTGCGGAATACGAGAGTAGTCAAAAGAAAAGTTAGAATTAACCGGTTTCCTTTGTTTGTCGTAGTCATCGTCCTTTTGGGAAGAAGAGGACTCATCGCTGTCGTAGTAGACGATCTCCTTGATGCGTCTTGTCTTCTTCTTCTTCCCATCTCTTCGCTTGTGGCCCGAGCCCGAGTTATTGGACTTGTCATCCCTTGGCTCGTTGACGAAGGACTCCTTCTCCTTGTCGTTGATCACAATTCCCTTCCCCTTAGGATCCATCTCTTCGGGCGGTTAGTCCCTTTCTTGAAGAGAACGGCTCTGATACCAATTGAGAGCACCTAGAGGGGGGGTGAATAGGTGATCCTGTAAAACTTCAAAAACTTAAGCCACAAAAACTTGTTAAGAGTTAGCACAGGTATGGCCAAGTGGCTAGAGAGGAGTCAAAACACAATAACCACAAGAAAGCAATCACAGAGTTGACACGGTGGTTATCCCGTGGTTCGGCCAAGTACAAAACTTGCCTACTCCACGTTGTGGCGTCCCAACGGACGAGAGTTGCACTCAACTCCTCTCAAGTGATCCAATGATCAACTTGAATACCACGGTGTTTTTCTTTCCTTTGATCTTTTCCCGTTTGCGAGGAATCTCCACAACTTGGAGTCTCTCGCCCTTACAATTGAGTTCACAAAGAAATACGGAGTAAGGTGGGAATGAGCAACGCACACAAGACTCGAAAATCAGAGCAACAACACGCACACAAGTCGCAACAAGAGCTCGCAACGCAACACAAAGAGTTCACAACTCCACAAGAGCTCTATATGCTATCACAATGAAACGAATGCGTGAGATTGATGTCTTGGTGCTTAGAAGAGTTGTAGGAATGCTTGGTGTGCTCCTCCATGCGCCAAAGGGTCCCTTTTATAGCCCCAAGGCAGCTAGGAGCCGTTGGGAACAAATCTGGAAGGCCATCTTTGCCTTCTGTCTCGTGGCGCACCGGACAGTCCGGTGCCCGATTTGTTTCCTTAAACAGCGCATCCGACCGTTGCTGTCTGAGTCAGATCTGCGCACCGTTGGCGCACCGGACATGTCCGGTGCACACCGGACAGTCCGGTGCTTCCTTCCGACCGTTGGCTCGGCCACGTGTCGCGCGCCGATCGCGCGGCCGACCGTTGGCCCGGCCGACCGTTGGCTCACCGGACAGTCCGGTGCACACCGGACAGTCCGGTGAATTTTAGCCGAAGTCGCCGGAGAAAAACCCGAGAGCGGCCTGTTCGGCCGAGGCAGCCTGGTGCACCGGACACTGTCCGGTGCACCACCGGACAGTCCGGTGCCCCAGACCGAAGCAGTCCCTTGGCTGTACACAGCCAAGTCTTCTCTTATCTTCTTTTATCTGTTTCTAACACTTAGACAAATATATTAGTACACAAAACCAATGTACTAAGACTTAGAAACATACCTTTACTCGTGATTTGCACTTTGTTCATCCATGGGCATATTTTCACATTTAAGCACTTGTGTTTGCACTCAATCACCAAAATACTTAGAAATGGCCCAAAGGCACATTTCCCTTTCAGCGACGTCGGTGTTTTAGAAGTAACGGCCAAGTGATAATGGACCACGTCGGCTGCTTTGAAAGTAGTGGCCGAGTGAAGTCAAATAACGTCAGCGTTTTTAGAAACGACAGCTGAGTCAATTTGGGCCGCGTCGGCCGTTTTGGAGATAACGGCTGAGTGATGACATGGCACGCCAGCGTTTTAGAAATAATGGCTGGGCGATGACATGGCACGCCAGCATTTTAGAAATAACGGCTGGGTGATGACTGGGCACTTTTTAGAAATGACATCTGGCCCGGGGAAATCCCATATGTACTGCACTGTCGCACGCCTCCACGCTCCGTGCCCTAGTTTCTGCTTTTTTGCATCCAGGCTTTCTCTGCTTTCCTGCAATATCGCTTCCGCTCCGTTCGCTAGCAAGGTTGAGATGGCGCTCAAGCGGAAAGCTTCGAGTTCGTCCATCGCAATCATTCATCCCATTGATCCCAACAGTCAGTTGCCTTTCGCATGTAACCATATGTCTGTTGTCTCCGAATCCGACCTTCTTCATCTCGTTTCCATCGGGGTTCTTCCTCCGAAGGAGCTCTGTTCGTGGCGGATCTACCGTGGGGTCACTGTTCCGACAGAAGACACCCACGAATCCGTCATTTACGTTCCTTTCCTTATCCGCGGACTTGGTCTACCCATTTCTCCTTTCTTCCGCGGTCTCCTTGATTTCTATCGCTTGAATCTGACCCATCTGAATCCCAATTCTATTCTACAAGTTTCTGTTTTTGTTCATTTATGTGAAGCCTTTCTTGGTGTTTTGCCCCACTTTGGCCTTTGGAAGTATCTGTACCACTGTCGGCCTGGGATGGCCGGGGGGCAGCACCAGCTGGTGGGGGGCACGAGCTTGGAGATGCGCCGCGGAAGGAAGGCTGATTGCCTCGACATCCCACTCAAGGACAGCATCAAGGGATGGCGCCTGGAATGGTTCATCGTGGAGAATCATGGGAATTCCCTCCCCCCACGGTCAGGGAGACAGCCGGATGTTCGCACTCCGAGCTAGACCGAATCCCCCACAGACCAGGAGGTGGCTGAGGCAGGGGCTCTGTTAGCAGAAGTTGGATTGTTGAAAGAAAGGGGTCTGACTGCAGAAGTTGTGGTCGTTGACTTTGTTTTCAAGATTATTCAGCCACTGAAAGGCAGAGCATATCCGGCCTATCTGTACCGAGGCTTGGCTGATTCAACCCAGGTGACCAACAGAAGAATTCCTGCCGTGGACTTGGTGAACCGGCTCGAGATGATACTCAGAGGCAAGGTGTCGAACATCGGCGCTCCTATTGCATACTCGGCCTAGAATTTGCCTCCCTCCCAGGCCTTTATCAGTTTCGTGTCAAATCCTCCTGCTGATGATAGCGGTTTGGGCCTTAGAGTGCAACCCTCTCCCGAAGAAGTTAGTGCTTTGGTTGCCTCACTCGGAGAGATTCCTAACGACGAGAGGCATGTTCATTTTGAGGTGCCTTTGAATCCAAGTGACGCGGAGATAAGTGCCATGCTGGATATGTTAGCTGAAGATTCTTCTGATGCAGTCCCTACTGAAACACTGGCGGTAGCGCCCATCCCAAAGGATAGCGAAGCTTTAGATATTCAGAAGTCTGACAACGTTCGCCCGAAGCGTTCTCACCGAGCCAATCAGCCTGCTTCTCCTACTGACGAGAAGAAACAGAAGAAGAGACGTCTTCGTCGAGTGTCTAGTTTTGATCAAGATGCTAGTCCTTCCGTTCCTGCTGCTGAAGAAGTGCCGGTGCCTGCATTTGCTGAAACTAATCCCGATGGGTGTAGCCTGCCTGCTATTAACCCCAATGGGTGTGACCTGGATGACGTTGACCCCAATGGGTGTACTGTCCGTGTTGTTGATGATGGTGAGGAGGAGGAGGATGAAATCCCTCTAACTCGGAAGAACAGTCGACGCTACATTGCCAGTGGCGAAAGCAGTGGTGTTCCTTCTCCAGCCCTGTCTACTCTTGTTGGTCTACAAGAATTGTCTCTGGCCAACTTTGATCAGGCTCTTGAGGATATGGTTCCAGAAGATCTGTTGTCAGAGCCGGTAGATGGTGGCGCGATGGATGTTTGTGTTGATGTGCTTGATGCCGGGTTGGGGTCATCCCGGGCAGTGTCCCACACCTCATCGACCTTGGAGCGTGGTCTTGAGGGTCAGGAAGCTGGTCTAGATTGCACTGCTCCCGTGGAAGTGACTGAGGGACCTTCAGCCTTAGAGGTGGCTGCTGCAGAGAACTCGGCCCTCAAGGATGGTGCTGGCGCTTACCCAGCCCCCGAGGGTGTTGTCGGGAATGATCCGGCTCGGATGGGTAGCGCGAGCGATAACCCAGTCCCCGAGGGTGTTCGAGTTGGTTCTCTCTCTAACACTTCCATGGATGTTCATGTGGGGGTCTTCTCCTCCGCACTCTGATTGTATGGCAGTAGTACAGGTTTCGTGTCAAGACGTCGTTTTAGAGGTCAACGTTCCTGATGACAGAGTTCTGACTTCTGCTAGTGACACTGACTTAGTTCCCAATGATGCATTGCGGGTTGTTCCAGTTGGTGGCCCTTCAGCAAGCCATCGGTTGATTTCCCACGACTTGGGGTTCCCTCATTCTTCTCTAACCTCCAGGTATCTTGGTTTCTTCTGCCCTGACTTTTACTTCAAGTAGACTGTCGTTATTATGCTCATCTGTTTTTATCGTCAGGCATTGGTGGATGAAATGGCTAGCCGGTTGAAATCACAGGGGACCTCTGTCCCAGAAGGGGCTTTGTCCCTAATGCATTGGAATCCAGTGTTACTTCAGCTGCGAGTATCTGACTTGGAGATGGCAAATGCTGGTTAGTGCCCTTTTTGCCTTCATTGGCTATTTGAGTAATCTGCTTTACAGCTGAACACCCTTGCTTGACTGTTTCCTGACAGACATGGCCCGACAGTACTCTGATCTTGAAGAAAAATATTCTCAAGGTCAGACTGAACTGGCCCGGGGGTGCTCTGATCTTGAAGAAAAGTATTCTCAAGGTCAGGCTGAACTGGCACGGGTCTCTGCTTCTCTGAATGATGCTAACACGCTGAACTCTACTCTCCATGCTCAGCTCGACTCTGAAAAGGTGACCTGTGAATCTTGGCTTTGTTTGTTGTGTTCTTATTGCTTGCTCGACGTTTGGAGAAACTGATTCTTGTTTGCAGGAGGAAAACGTGCCCTTGCTACTTCTCGTGACAATTTGGAAAAGCTACACCGTGATGCCAGCAACTCGTTGACTATCTTGGAAAGGAGTCATCGTTTTACCATGGAGGATTTGGATAACCATCGCTACAAGCTGCAAGAGTCTCTGGATGATATGATTCGCCTCAGGCAATTGGTGTCGAACAAGGATACTGTCATCAGGGATCTGCGTGCTTCCAAAAAGTCGGTAGTCCGGGAGCTAGAGGCTGCTCGGTTGGCTGTCAAGGCCGCTGAAGATACTTCTGCTACTCTAAAGGCCCAGCGTGACAAGGCCATGGACAAAGCTGTTCGCGCGGGGCGAATTCTGATGAGGAGACCTGGTGTGGTTGTTCCCGACGACATAGTGGCGGATGTGAACGTCGCTCCCGATTCTTCGAGTCGTCCTTCCTTGTCGGTCGCTCCTGAGAAAAACATTTCCAGATAGAAAAGACTGAATGCCTTGAGTATATGGTTAGTGTGCTTGGATGTTTCGTTAGAAAACACTTTTCGGTACCGAATACTGTTATTGTTTTCCTGTTGTTAGAGTTCAACGGTATCTACAATCGTAAAAGTAAGTGCATCATGATGGTTTTGAATTTTTTTCGTGGGGCATAGAAATCGCCCTGGGATGAATAGTTGCGAACGTGTCGAATGTGCCGCGCCAATTTAAGTCGTTGTCAGCTTAAATCGATCGTTCCGCTGTCAGGGGTATAGTGATCACCGGCCTAAACCGATTGCTCCGTTGGCAGGGTATTGTGGTCACCCTTAGTTAAGTAAGCGTGAGCATGTTGCACCGTCTTAAGTCATCACCGACTTAAGCCGATTGCTCTATTAGTAGGGTATAGTGGTCACCCCGAGTTAAGTAAGCGTGAGCATGTTGCACCGTCTTAAGTCATCGCCGACTTAAGTCGATTGCTCCGTTAGTAGGGTATAGTGGTCACCCTGAGTTAAGTAAGCGTGAGCATGTTGCACCGTCTTAAGTCATCGCCGACTTAAGCCGATTGCTCCATTAGTAGGGTACAGTGGTCACCCTGAGTTAAGTAAGCGTGAGCATGTTGCACCGTCTTAAGTCACCACCGACTTAAGCTGGTTGCTCCGTTAATAGGGTATAGTGGTCACCCCGAGTTAAGTAAGTGTGAGCATGTTGCACCGTCTTAAGTCATCGCCGACTTAAGCCGATTGCTCCGTTAGTAGGGTATAGTGGTCACCCTGATTTGAGCAAGAACGCAAAACGAAGAATTCTCGAAGCCTCTTTATTGATGATGTGTTTCCCGGTTTACAGAATACATTGTCGCCCCAATAGCTTTTGAAATGTAGCTAAGGATAAAACTTCCTGAGATGTTCTATGTTCCATGAGTTCCCGACTTCTGTGCCATCCATCTGTGTGAGTCGATATGATCTAGGCCGAGTGACTTCAGCTACTATGAATGGTCCTTCCCATAGAGGTGACAATTTGTGCCGCCCTCCCCCGTTAGAATTCGGCGGAGGATGAGATCTCCCACTGCGAAGGATCGATGCCGTATGGCCTTATCGTGATAGCGCCTCAGAGTTTGCTGATACTGTGCTGATTGAATCACCGTGTTTAGTCGTTCTTCTACGAGTACATCAACATCCTCCAGCCTAGTAGCCTCAGCTTCTACTATGTTTTTAAAGATCAACCTTGGTGCCCCAAACTTGAGATCAGCAGGTAGCACTGCCTCCGAACCATAGACCATAAAGAAAGGAGTGTTTCCATGCAGGGCTCGACTAGGTTGAGTTCTCAGGCTCCAAACGATGTATGGCAATTCCCTGATCCACTTTCCTGCGAACTTTTCATTTTTGTCGAAAACTTTCTTTTTGAGCGCCTCCAATATCATCCCGTTGGCTCTTTCTACCTGCCCGTTGGCTCTCGGGTGTGCCACGGAGGCATATTTGATCTGAATGCCCTTTTGCTCGCAGAAGTCGAAGAACCCTGAGCTTGTGAAGTTGGATCCCAGGTCGGTTATGATGTTGTTCGGTATTCCAAACCTGAATATTATGTCTTGTATGAATTCCACTGTCTTAGCTGAAGTTAAGGAAGCAATGGGTTTGAATTCTATCCACTTAGTGAACTTGTCAATAGCAACTAGTACATGAGTGTATCCTCCTTGAGCTTTTTTGAAGGGTCCAATCATATCCAATCCCCAGCATGCAAATGACCAAGTTACGGGTATGGTTTGTAGTTGTTGTGCCGGTAGATGATGCTGTTTCGACAAGTATTGGCAGGCTTCGCACCTCTGAACTAACTTGGCTGCGTCAATTTTTGCTGTTGGCCAGTAGAAACCCGACCTGAAGACCTTCCCAACCATGGTCCTGGATGCTGCATGCACTCCACATTGCCCAGCATGGACCTCATCTAGAAGTTGCTTTCCAGTATCTGAAAGAATACACTTCATGAGGACTCCTGACGCGCCCCTTCTGTATAGCGTGTCCCCAATGAGCGTATAGTGAGCTAACTGCCTTGCGATATGCCCGGCTGTATTTTTGTCATCTGGCTCCTCTTCATTCCTTATATATCTGATGATCGGCTCTCTCCAGTCATCAGGATTTGATTCTGGTTGGCTCAGAGTATTGCATTCTCCTACCCGATCTGCTGAAATGCTCGGGTGCGGCACTTCTTGGACAAAAACTCTAGACGAGACCTGAGTCCGACTGGACCCTAGCTTAGACAATGCATCTGCCGCTGTGTTGCGGTCTCTCTCCACATGATGAAACTCCAATCCTACAAATTTATCTTCTAGTTTCCGGACAGCGGTGCAATATTTTCCCATGGAATCATTCGAGCAACCCATTCTTTGTTTATCTGACTTATGACCACCAGGGAGTCTCCATACACCATCAGTCTCTTGATGCCCAGAGATACGGCAATGTTCAGCCCGTGAATCAGAGCTTCGTACTCGGCTGCGTTGTTAGAGGCTGGAAATAGCAACTGAAGGGCATATCTGAGGTGTTCGCCTCCAGGTGCAGTAAAGAGGATCCCTGCGCCTGCTCCCTGTAGCTTTAACGAGCCATCAAAATACATTCGCCATACTTCTAAAGTTTCTGGGTTATCTGGTACTTGTTGTTCGGTCCACTCTGATACGAAATCAACCAGTGCTTGAGTTTTTATGGCAGTGCGAGGTCGAAATTCAATGTCATGAGATCCCAGCTCACAGGCCCACTTGGCTATTCTCCCGATGGCTTCTTTGTTGTGAAGAATATCTCCTATTGGAAATCCGGTGACTACTATGACTTTGTGGTCGTCGAAGTAGTGACGAAGCTTGCGTGTAGTTAGAAGTACTGCATATAATAGCTTCTGAACTTGAGGGTATTTCTTCTTTGAGGGACCCAGAACTTCACTGATGAAATAAACAGGATGCTGTACTGGGTACGCATGTCCTTCTTCTGCTAGCTCGACTACCAACACGGTGCTCACCACGTGAGTCGTGCAAGAGATATATAATAGCAGATCTTCTGCTGGTTGAGTCGGCGTGGCTCGGCGCGGCGGTTTCAGCACTGGCGGTGTTGTCAAGAACTTTTTCAATGCATCTAGGGCTTCCTGTGCTTCTGAGGTCCACTAAAATTTGTCCACCTTCTTGAGTAACTTATAAAATGGTAAGCCTTTTTCTCCCAGTCTGGATATAAATCTGCTTAGGGCTTCCATACATCCGGTAAGTCTTTGAACTTTCTTCTGTGATCGCGGTGCCTCCATCCTCATGATAGCTTCAATCTTTTCTGGATTAGCTTCAATTCCCCGGTGGCTGACAATAAACCCGAGTAACTTTCCTGCTGGTACCCCGAAAACACATTTTTCGGGATTAAGCTTCCATCGATATCGTCGTAGACTATTGAAAACCAGCTGTAAATCTTCAATGAAATTTTCTGAATTTTCTGTTTTGATCACCACATCGTCCACATAAGCTTCCACATGCTTGCCCCAGTGATCGGCTAAGCATGTTTGAATAGCTCTCTGATAAGTTGCTCCAGCATTTTTTAGGCCGGACGACATGGAGGTATAGCAGAACGCTCCAAACGGGGTGATAAATGCCGTTTTTTCCTCGTCTTCTTTTGCCAGACTAATCTGATGATATCCAAAGTAGCAATCCAAGAAAGACAGCATAGAGCATCCGGCAGTTGAGTCCACCACCTGGTCGATCCTAGGAAGCCCGAAGGGATCCTTCGGACAGTGTTTGTTGAGATCCGTATAATCAACGCACATGCGCCAATCCACTTTATTCTTTTTGAGTACAAGAACAGGGTTGGCCAACCATTCAGGATGTAACACTTCTCTAATGAATCCGGCCGCGACCAAGCGAGCCAGCTCAGCACGGATGGCTTCTCCCTTGTCGGGCGTAAAGCGACGTAATTTTTGGCGTATTAGCCTCGCCTGGGGGTAGACCTTCAATTTGTGCTCGGCCAGCTCTCTTGGGACTCCCGGCATATCTGCAGGTTGCCATGCGAATACGTCTCGGTTATCTTGCAGAAACTGGACGAACGCGCTTTCCTATTTGTCGTCCAGGCTGGAGCTGATGATGGCGGTTCTGTGCTCATTAGCGAACCCGAGGTTGATCCTTTTGGTTTCTTCAGTCGGCCGCATAGAGGTCACGGCTTGTGCTTCGTTCGCGGGGACCGCGAGGTCTTCCTCAGGCTTTGAGTTTCCCGTGCAGAGGAAATCGTCGATGGTTTGGTGGAGAGGGCCGCCTGAATAGCCACTCGGAAACATTCTGCGGCGCCTTGGAAGTCAGCGCGCACAGTTATGATCCCTTGCGGTCCAGGCATCTTCAATATCATGTATGTATAATGTGGAATAGCCATGAACTTCGCTAATCCGGGCCTCCCGATGATGGCGTTGTATCCACAGTCGAAGTTTGCCACCTCGAACCTCAGGAACTCGGTTCTGTAGTTTTTCAGAGTTCCGAAGGTGACTGGCATGTAGATGTGGCCCAGCGGGTACTCTCCTTCAGTCGGCACGATGCCGAAGAAAGGAGTGTCTGACTCGTGGAGTTCTTTGAGGTGAACTCCCAAGCCTTGGAGTGTCCAGGGGAAGGTGACGTTGATGCTGCTCCCCCCGTCCACTAATACCTTCTTCACCCTGCTCTCTCGGATCACCGGATCAACGAGGAACGGGTATTTGCCTGGGTGGTCGAAGTTGAGCCACTGATCCGCCCGAGTGAAAGTGATCGGGTGCTCCGACCATCGGTATGGGGCGGGAGGACCGGTAGTTGCCACCAGTATCTGGCATCGTTGAGCTTTTGTTGTCTCTTGTTCTCCTGCGATCTGTGTCCGCCGAAGATGACATTGACCTCTCTGTCGACACGCGGGAAGGCTCCACCTCCTCCCTCCTCCTGCTGCTAGGGTTGTCGCGGTTCTCCTGGTCCTCCTCGCGGTGGAGGAGGAGGTAGAGGTTGGAAGGGTCGGCCGTGCCCGACGGAATGCTTGAAGTCTCTGCAGTTCCGAAGGGTGTGGCGCATGTCCTTGTGGTACGGGCACTGGGCGTCGAGGATGTCGTCCAGCGTGCGTTCGCCTCCTCGAGGTCCTCCTCGAGCGCGAGAGGCAGGTGGTCCGGCAGCGTGGACTTCTTCGCGAGGTCTCTTCTCCCAACGCTTGTCGGGCTGCTGATTCGTGTCGCGTCGCGGTGCCGCTGGTGCTGGCTTCACTCCTCTGATGAGGTCCTGAGCTTGCTCGTCGGCGGTGATGTAGAGGTTGGCTTCTCGGAACAGTTGTTCGGAGGTAGTCGGCGCCTTCTGTAATATGGTTCGGACGAAGGCCGAGTCATTGGATCCTCTGTAGAAGTCCTCGATCACCGCTGCCTCAGCGACCTCGGGGATACGATTTCTCATGGTCTAGAACCTTTTGAGGTATGACCGGAGAGTTTCGTACCCTCGGCGCTTGATGGATTTGAGGTCCCATGGTTGCGCCGGCTTATCAGAGAGAGACTGAAAGTTGGCAGTGAAGCGCTGACTGAAGTCGCTCCAGTCGTCGATGCAGTGTCGGGGTAGGTGTCGCAGCCATTGCAGCGTGTCTTGCTCGAGGACAATAGGCAAGTACGCGGTCATCACGTCCTCGGTTGCCCCAGCTGCCCGGGCAGCGGTGGTGTAGACGGCCAGCCAGCCTCCTGGATCTTGCTTAGGTTCATATTTGTCGACGTTGGATACCTTGAAGTTAGGGGCCATTGAATGGCCCTGAGGCGCGGAGTAAGTGCCGATACTCCACATGTGTCCTCCTGTCGTCGATGATGTTGCCTGTCCCAGGGAGGGGAGTGATCGTCGTGGTGCCTCGACCGTCCCCGGGCGGTGCCTCCAGTTGAAGTCGTGGCCGACTCGGTCCTGGTAGCCTGACTCCGTGCTGGGATGCCATGGTCCCGGTCGTACTCTTCCCGGCGATGGATCTCGTTCTCGTGTCATCGTTCACACGAGGCGTTGATGGAGCTCCGCGCGTCCCGGCGACTGTTGATGGCGTGTCGCAGATCGTTCGGCGGGTGAGCGAGGGGTAGAAGGTGATTTGCTCCTTGAATGAACAGCCTCCGATAGCCCTCGGCGTCGGGAGTCCGAGGGAGGCCATCGGCTATCCGAGCCAACACCCCTACGACTTCACTCGGCGTGTTCATGGCTCGGGCGAAGTCGGGGTTCAAGTTGCGCCCGAAGAGTGGATTTTCCCGACGTTGCTTTATCTCCTGCTCGGCCTGTTCTTGAGCCCGTCGACGATCGTGTCGTCGGGAATTCCTTCATTCCCTGAAGACACATTCCTCCGGAGTTTCTCCCACCTCCGAGACCTCGTCTCGCGATACGGGTTGTGCCGGGTCCCGCTCTCCGGCCTCGTGATGTCGCCGGATATTTCGACGTCGGTTTCTCCGTCTGCGGGATTCCCGTTGAGGAGGTTCTTCTCCGGGCGCGGTCGGCTCATCGTCGGAGATGGGGGGCGACTCCACTCTCCCGATGAAGAGGATGTCGGGGTAGAATGGAGTAGCTGTTACGGCGATCCTCTTTCTGTTCTCCTTTGAGGGCGGAGGCGCAGAAAGATCAGCTTGATGATCCTTTGCTTCCTTTCTCCTCGTGATTCGTGTCCATTCTCTCGTCGGAGAGGTGGACAGCGGAGTTCTCCGGGCTGAGGGACTCTCAGCTCCTATCTTGCTGGAGGTGATCTTTTTTAGGAGCACTGGAGGTTGCGCTTTTTCCTGCCTCGCCCCGATTTTCTCGGAGATTCCTAAGGAAGGTTTTTTCTCTGGCGGATCCACGAGGCGATGCAGAGTTCCCTCCTCATCCGCTATAGATGAGATAGTACCGAAGCAGAATATGGATCCGGGCCGGAGGATGATCTTGCGCTGGAAGGTGACGGCCATTCAGCTAGCTTGGATCGATGACACACCCCCTACCTGGCGCGCGAGCTGTCAGTGTTTTGGGTCCGACCGCGCACCCAGGGTTATCCCCCAAGGTGCTTTTAGGAGTAGGACGGTGTTACCGACTGTAGCTCGATGGTTCGTGCTGGGCGCACGAGAAATGGTAGATAGTGATGTATAGGTTCGAGTCGCTTTGAGATGCGTAACACCCTACGTCCTGGCTGGAATGCTTTATGCGATGAGTTACAAGGGAGCTCTCTAGTGCTGGAAAACGTAAAGAACGGGATGGAAGGCTAAGTGATGAATAATGTCGATCTATCTTCTTGAAGGGGTGCCCCCTAGGCCTTATATACTCGATCGTGGGGCATTACATGTGGATATGATAACAACGTGAGCCAGAATAATAGTGAACTAACCGAGTCTGTCTCCCTATAATTCAGCTGACTCATCCTCACCCAGTTCCGATGTACGGGGCTCCTGCGCGGGAAGGTCGAGTCACTGCTGTGATTACTGTTCGGATGTTGTTGGGCCGTCTGGGCTTGCACCGACCCGACCTTGTGTTGATCTGTCTCACTGGTCGTTCCTCCCAGGCCCACGAGGGGGATGACCTTACGAATTATGGGGCCTTTGGGCCTTTCGTGAGGTCTTTTATCCTTCTAGTGGACCCGGGGGATATCTGTCCCCCACAGGTGCCTGGTGGTGGTCATGCCTGTGGAGGCGCCCGCGTGGCTGGCCCACTGTGGTGACAGTGCTCGTGTGCATGCAACTGGTTTGTGCCGGCGGGGGTGGCATGGGCCTAGGCCGACGGTTGCCCTGTTGCTACCAGTGGGAGGTGAGGCTGGAGGTTTGTGTGGTGGGGGCTGCCATAGGAGTGGTGGTCGGGCCCCCACGGTGATGGCAGCGTGGTCCTCTTGTGGCGGCGTCCTCGATAGCTCCCGATGTTGCGGTTTTGGTCGGCCCCCTCGATCGACTAAAGGATGGATCTTGAGCCTCTCTAGCTAGATCAATCTCTCCTCCTGTTCGGCCGGTGGATGACTGGATCTATGCGTTGGACGTACGGTAGGAGGTCCCATGGCAAAAGCCATGCCCGCCTGCGGGCGCAGCTCCTACCTTATTGAGGGTGTCATTCACGGAATCTCCCGCCCTTTCTGTGGATGTCCTCACCTAGGCCGTCTAGGGTTTCGCCGTGTGGATTTCCTACTGGGGTGGTGCGTCGGTGGTCGATAGAAGGTGGCAATGCGCGGTGTCATCGGTGATGGCTATCCATGCAGCCCTCTCATGGCACTAGCAATCACAACTGCTTTGCTAGGTCTTTGGAGGGAACTTTGCCTAGATTCTTCTAGGTGGGCGGAGGCAGCGGCATGGTTTCGGCGTCTCTTCTCCTTCTTGAAGGCGCTGTCCAGAAGACCTTCAGTTTGCGTGGTTGTCTACATAGTGGTGGCCTTTCGTCATTCTGCTTGGCTCGGTGGTGCTTGGGCATTTGTCGCTTCAGGCGTCTGCTTGCTCCCGGGGCTCAGCGCTAAGGCTTCAAGCTCGTTGATGAAGAATCGGAGCTGCCTCACGCGGGGTGTTTCGGGGCTAGGTAACGATGGCGTACATGGGGGGGCTTTATTCTTGTGTGCCGATGTTTGGGTGTAGGCATCATTGAGTTCCTTTGGCGTTGTTCTGTTCGTCTTGGGAAGTCGAAGTTGCTCTTCCATTGTGTTGAGCTCGACAATGATGACTTTAGATGGGCTTTGTGTTAATAGCACTGGTTTAAGACCACGTTCAGAAAATGGCATCTATTTTCAAACAATTTGTAGAACAGCACATGTTTCACCAAATGAATTTAGAAAACAACAATCTATCTATATATGCCATTCTTTCATTGCTTGCACCACATACAAATGGGCCAAATTACCCCTATTCATTTCATAACCCTCTTTTTTTATCTCTTTTATCCATAAGAAAAACATAAGAAGGTAAAAATAAACACTGTGTGGAGGTTTTGAACCCGATTTTTTAAAAAAACTGGATTAATTCCACTATTCTTAATTGAGAGGCAGAGCTTGTATCATTACGTTCAGAAAAAAGGGTTACAACTTATGGTAAGAAAATGCAGTATCAGGCAACAACCAAGGTAGAATGAAGTCCAAGCTTTTAACTTCACAAAATGTTGTTGAATATAGGGTGCTCGGTTTAAGTAATAAGCTAGTCCATAATCTTCTCACTCCTTACTTTTTTGTTTTATTTGTGAAATAGAATAAGTTGATCCATCACCACCCTATTCCTCATAATTAGTTAATTAATACTAACGCAAGGAATACGGTCATTACACCAAATTCAGGGAATAGACTCGTGATATACCATCTCATCTTAAATAAAGTGATTACTCGAACCAAACATCCTATAAGCCTCTGGTACTTAGGCGTCGATAATCATCGTCTCAAGCTGAGGCAGTCTTCTGGTGGAATATGACTGCGTGCACGGACGGCACGGGGACTCTAACACCGATACCGACTGCGCCAAGCATGGAGTCACTTTCAACCCCTGACGCTTCATCCTGTGCAAGTTATACGTACATGTGCTTGGCGTGGAGGTAGTATGGCTCTCCTCATGGCCGTGTCTTCCCATTCTCATGAAACCCACGGGAAGCTGATGCAGGCACAAGAAGAAAGATCAGATATTCATGGGGATGAGTTGACATACACGGAGAACGGAACAGAAGAGAGCACAAAACTTCCTTTTGATGATAAGGAAAGAGTAGGAAATGGTACTGTGAACGGACAGATGCATACACACATGACATGGCAGAAAAATTCATTTGGCGGAAAAGTTCACGGTTTCATTTGCCAGAAGCGAATTGAACCAGCAGAGAAAAGTTCACGGTTTCATTTGGCGGCAGTTTCAGAAAAATTCTCATCGGCTTTCGCTGATTCCTGTGCTTGGAGCAATTCTCATCAAGGGTGGTCGTTCAACCGTTCACTGCCCATCGGCTTTCGCTGATTCCTGTGCTATCAGAGACGCACGCTGCAAACTCAGCAATTCTCGAGCGCTTCTCCTGACTCCCTGAATTTAGACATTTCATCACTGCAACCATTTCATCACGAGATCGAAGGATTTGTTCGTTTTGCTCTCAATTCAAATTCATATATATTGAGTGGGATTAGATAGGTTTAAATCCTAAAAAATTAAAATATTTTATATTTTTTTAAAAAAATTTATTGATGCACATGGGATAGAAATAACTGAATAAGCCCTAATGTGGAAGCTGGAAGAAAGCTAGAGGCTTGCCTTCACGCTGTAAATATTATGTAACGTTACCGTAGCATTTCTTGATTGGGGAAATATAGAAAATCGCACTTTGCACACATGATAGACACCACCCATGTCCCCGGAGCACACCATATCTCTAAGAGCTAGTGTGTTTTTTTTTTTTACCAAAACCAGGTGAAGACGGGGACGGCCGGGCTAGCTCGCGGGGGTGCTTTTGTATACGCGGCACCAGCCATGCAAGGCAGGGCAGACAGCGGGGTGCTTTTGTATACGCGGTTAGCAGTAATGCTTGATTGGTGTCTTGTTCATATATATACTTGAGAAATACGCTATGGTTTACCAAATCGGAGTATTGCACGGTTTGTGCCTGTACTTTTTGTGTCAGCCACTTGCTAGCTCATTCGCCTGCGTCCTGAAACATTACTGTTTGCACCTGTTCGCCCAACTACTCTTTTATTAAAGATCAGGTGATAGGCAAGGACGACTAACCATATTATGCTATCCTATATATGCTTCATCGTGTGAAAGTCTCCAGCACTGAATCTGTCTCTATGCTGATCATTCAAGGTCGACCCAACCAAGGTCATATAACTCATAAACAATAGTGTTTCTACGTTAGCCGAATTCATAATGCAAGCCGCCCATGAGATTATTGAGAGGCTGCTGCTTCCGCAAAAGATGCTGGACAAGCTCCATAATTTCATGTACTTGGTACTCAGCACTAATGGGCGGTCTTGTCTGCTAGTTTCTCTCGTACCTACGTACATGACCTTCCATACCGACCCTCTATTTAATTTCTTCCACACGCATAACACAATATACAAAAGGCTTGTACAAAATATAGCTCTATAATAATACAGTATATGGGTGCTAATGTTCTGTCAGCTACTCTGTCATTGAGTACATATGAATCAAAGCCGACGACAATAATCACCAATAGCCGTTCAAAGATCGACAATCGCCAAGTCATTGAGACGACAACAATCACAAGAGTACCAAGAGTATGGCTAGCTCAACTCACCCAACTAGTGCCACAAGATGCATATAAACTCTACGCAACACACTAGGAGTGCTCCAATCTCGCCCGAGTGATGTTCTATATACATGTTTGGATTGAGTGTAGTGTGTTTTTGAAGCTTCTCTACTCCCTCCAATGTCGACATCATATTATCTGTCGTTCGAGACAACGACACGGTTTCCAAAATATATATCTTTGATCAATATTTATTTATGTTAAAATACAAATAAAACTCTTAATACACATATCTATACTTTTATAAAAACTACTTTTACAGACAAATACATGCAGATAAATATTATGTTTCAAAACTAAATGTAATATCCAATTTGTAAGTGATATTATAAAAGGAGAGAGAAATATATATATATATATATATATATATTCCTTTATTTATATGTGTATTGCATCTATTTACCATCACATGTGAACACTATATTAAAAAAACCAATAAATAATAAAAGATAAGTCACTAAATTGTGCATCATGCTCGACTTTATTTTGTGTGCATTTTGTGGCAATACAAAAATAAAATAAAGAGAAATATATTAATACCTAAATGGGAATTTAAGATTTAAAGGGAATTCTAGAAAGGGGAGAAACGAAAAAGATAAAGGATATGAATAAATAAATAATATATGTAAATAAATATCTCCAGGATTAGTACCTCTAATTTCACAAATATAAATTGTAATGATGGGGCATAAAAGTTTGAATTAAATTTTAATTTAATTTAAATTTGAATCAAGAAAGGAAATAAAGAAAATAAAAAAAGAGAAAAGAAAACCTCATTTTGGGTCGAAGTCCCCACGTGCAGCTCACTTCTTCCCTTGCTCCCGCTTGGCCCAGTTGGGAAACCAGAATAGCCCATTTGCGCTCCTACTCGTTGACACGCGGGACCTACTGATCAGTCTCGTTCGCCACCTGGTGTGCGTGCTTGGCCGACCGACATGTGGGGCCCTAATACCAGCTTCTCCATCGTGTCGTGCTCTGAAGTTGGGTACTACCGACGGGTGGGACCTCCTCAGATTCTTCCCCAACCATCGGCCGTGATGATTTCTGCCGCAACATCTTATCCAACATCTTATCAAAAGGCTAGGGTTGCGCTGGGATAGAAAAGAACGGCGGCTGCTGGTTGCTGGTAAAGAGGAGACAGAGAGAAGGGAAACGAGACGTAGACGCCGTGAGATTCACTGCTTTAATCAGAGAAGTTACCAAGTAATGAAGTGTTCTTGTTCGTTTTGGCGAGTGGTCTATTCCCTGCTTTTCCATATCAGCTAATCCTTCGTCTATGCCTCCAAATCGTCGAAGCCGCATATAAGGACATCCATAATAGCAAATTTCTCCCCGCAACCACGGCGTCAGTATCCCGCACCTTCTCTTTCGTCAGTTTTCGAAGCGGCGCTCCCCTTCACCGACTCCTTCGCGCACTCACTGCCACGCCTTGCCCCGCTGCTGCTTGCCAATCACGAACCAGTGCATCGTGCGGACGAGGATGCTGGGCATAGAGTAGAATGGCGGGACCGCACGCCTTGTCGCGGTCGCGTCTCGCTGTCCATGGAGCGACTCTCTACGCCCTGCCTGCTTCGCTCGCTGGCTCACCGCAGCTGGAACGGCGCCACATTCCTTTGTTAGAGCCGCCGTTTTGCATACGCCGAGGGAGAGAACCGAGGGGAGAGAGAGTTTGGTCGTCGAGTCACATGGAGGGTTCGCTGGTGGCCTAGGATCTCCGTGTGTCGCATCGCCTAGGCGGTGGATTCCCCGTGCGTGGAGCCACCAGCAGCTGCGGAGTCCGCGCCGCCGCCATGGGTCCAAATCTCTGTTGCTGTTCGGAGCACGAGCTCGACCCGGTGAGCTTCACCACGACACCAAGTTTCTTCTCCGGTTCTCCGCGGACAAAACGGTGCAGGGGCGCGCGACGAACTGCTCGTCGGATCTTCAAGGCCGCGTCTCACCATGGGCAGGGAATCCCACTGCTCCGATCTCGGTGAGAATTACTTCTTTAGATTCGCTAAGTCCCCCGATTCGATTTGCGCTAGTCGGTCGGCAAGTGGGGATCTCGGGTCGCGGGAACGCTATGGCCGGTAATGGCCTCCGCCGTGGGGTCTGGCAGTGAGGCCGTCGGGTTGGCTAGAGAATGGGGGCAAGGTCGTTCGGCCGTCTGATCTTAGCGGACGGATGCGATTGGAGGGGAGGATATCCATTCGCGGCATTGAATCCTGACCGCAGATCTTCGATCAGATGGACGGCTGGGATTGAAGACCGTGTGACCCGTTCGCGGTGACGTTCGGGCCCGTTAGATCTATGGCGTGTGGGTGAGATTCGATCCATTCGCGGGTGATCTGGGCCCTTGATCTAGAATTGTGTGGCTCTGGTCTCACATATTAGGTTGTCGTGACAAGTTCAAAATAGACCCCGTGTTTTCTAGGGATTTAACCCATAGTCCATATCAGTTATGAAATCAAAGCAAATGGGTCCTGAAATTTATAGATTCAACACCATACTCCTAAACAACGTAACATGTCATCCCACACAGAAAATAAATCCATAAAGTCATTTTTATTAAAATACCTAGAAACTTGTTTAATGCATATCTCATCCATTTTAACTCTATTTTGATTCGTTCAAGTTTTGTTAGATTCGTACTAAAATTGTCTACATATTTTAAAAAATAGTATTTTTATCATTTAACATACTTTTATAATTGGATATTTATTTAACTTAGGTTAGCTGATTAATCGTTCTAGTCAAAATCAATCCGGCTGTAATTACAATTTGATTAAGTTATGACTTCTACTCCAGTTATAACTTAGATTATAATTGTATCGTGTATTTATTTAGAATATTCTTCTCATATGATTTATGTTAATTAACATAGAATATACTTTTAAACTGTTTGGTTATCTAAAAGTTCGAAAAGTCATAACTTTATAACCGTAACTCCGAATTTAGTGATTCTTGAACTCATGATCTCGTAGCAACGCGTAGATCATTATTATGAAGTTTGTTCTTATGTTTAGTGTGATGTTAATTTTGTCTATACCATGTTTGTTTGTATTGCTACGACTAGCAGTGAGGTCACGAGGATCTGAAGAATCACCCTGATAACTGGAAATCTTAAGTGCCAGGCAAGTTGTGCCCTTGATTCACTTTTGTTACCCAATAATGTTCTTTATAATCATTTACCATGCATAGGTTTAATTTTGATGGGACCCGATAGGTCACCCTAGATTGTTTATCTCATTACCTTGTTTACCCCTGAATCACATGGGTAGTGTTTGCTATTGCTTTATATGGTTTTGGGATAATCATTTCTTATATCCATGTTCTAGTTATTTTGTTATTCTATTTATGTTCATGTCAAGATCATTATATTATTGTTAATTGGAACATGGAGCTTAACTTGAGAAACACGTGCCACCACAAGGGAGGAATGGGACCCCTTGGCTAACTAATTAGGAAAGCTAGTGGAAGACTACCTTACCCGAAAGGGGCAAGGGCAGTAGGGGAGTTGCATGCAAGGAGGTTCTCGGGTTGATTTGCTGCGATGGCGGTCAGACGGGGGATTCTTGCAAGTGCTTTTCCCATAACTGTAGCGGGTTTTCGGAAGCTAGTGGAACTTTGTAAAGGCCTCGTAGTGGATCCCTAGTCATTCACCTTGGTAGTGTCTAAGGGCCTAGCTAACCCTGGCGACATGGGAAACACGACTTGTGGGTAAAGGGTACAACCTCTGCAGAGTGTAAAACTGATATACTAGCCGAGCTCGCGGTCATGAGCAGCTCAGGACTCTCCGATGATTAAATTATGGAACATAACTCAATTTGTCATTTGCATACGCATAGGATTATTTATTAATTTTGTTCTATTACTTTATTTAAGGTTTGGTATTTACTTACACTTAGTAATTGCTAATAAAATTTTGACCAACTTATTAAAAGCAATGCTCAGCTTTAACCCCTGTCATTGATTAGCCTTACACATCATATGAACTCTCACCTTTGGTAAGTTCATGCCACATTATTCCCCACAACTTGTTGAGCGATGAACATGTGTGAGCTCACCCTTACTGTCTCACACCCCCCACAGGAGAAGAACAGGTGGTTCAGGAGGAGCCACGTATCGAGGAGTTCAATTCAATCTAGGTGGTGTTTCTCAGTTGACATTGGTGCCGACGATCCTTAGTTCGTGTTATATTTATCTTTTATTTTTGTAAGTCTTCCGCTATGTAATAAATACTCTGATTATTGTGACATTTATCTCTATACACTCAGTTATTATATATGTTGTCTTCTTGGCGCATGTATGAGATGCACCTGGCTTTGTTCCTTAAAGCCGGGTGTGACACTAAATAACAAAACAGTTATTTGTGGTCGGAACTTTATAAGTTTGGCTCGAACATTATCCAAATTGATAAATAATAGGACACCGCAGTGAGTATGCGTACGTATACAAGTGTTATAAGTCATGAGATGGCAGCCAAGGCTGACCAAGGAGTGTTTACAGTCCCTCAAAAAGAAAACTAACTGTTACAATAATAAAGGATCTAAAAATTGAGAGCGCTGGATAGTCCCGTGCGCTTCAAATAGGCCTGGGCAAAAAGAACCGGAACCGAGGAACCGAACCGAAATAACCGAGAACCGGAACCGAACTAACCGAACCGAAGGAACCGTTATGAATTTCGGTTCTGGTTTTTTGAGAACCGAAATAAATAAGATATTTTCGGTTCTGCACTCCAAAGAACCGAAAGAACCGAAAAACCCAAAAGTATTAGATTCAATTTGTTACATGTGTTTGTAACTTCGGATGTTGTGTTATCGACTTATGTTGAACCTCTAATCATCCATGTATTATCTATGAAATTATAGTCATTTTGCACTTGTCGTTGTTTGTGGGGAGATGTTGCTGAAATTTCTCACAAAAGTTGTCGTTATTCATAATTTTAGAGTGGCTGTTACAGTTCGGTTAGAACCGAGGAACCGAACCGAAGAACCGAGAACCGAACTAGTCGGTTCTGATTTCTTTATCTTGCTATTTCGGTTCTAGTTTTTGAAGAACCGAATTTCTACAAGAACCGAGAAACCGAACCGAACCGAACCGAAGAACCGAATGCCCAGGCCTAGCTTCAAATGGCTAGCTATATATAAGCCGGTTAACCATGTTAGACGTGCGGTGTAAGCAGTAGACAAATTAAAGCTAGTCATCAGACACATATACAGTGCATTATGTACTTCAAACTGTATAAGTTTACATGCTCTTTAATTAATAGAATATTATCCCGTGCTGTACCAAACATGTCCGGTGAACTATAGAACAAATCTATATAGATAGTTCACATGCTATCTCGTAAATGTGCGTGAATTTATGAAATTCGACACACACAAAAAAAAGATATATGGCGCATTATTTAGAATAATTTGACGATTTATGGTGGAGCCACAGCACTTGCGTTGCATTATAATCTACTCCTATTCCAGCGACGTCGGCTTTGTTGGTGGAGCTACAACTTTTTGTTTTCTTTTTTTGGAGTCTCGGCGTCAATCGTGCCGCAGAGGCGCAACCAGTACGAGTCCACCACGCCTTGGTGACTCCGCACTCGACAGCGCCCGTACTATACGTGCGCGCGCGCGCGTATTGTGCCATATCATCAGGTGGGCCGGCCAAGCAGCAGTACGTAGCTAGTGTTGAAATATACTCAGTGGAGAGAGACAGAGAGAATACAAATGAAGTCACGGTTATCTTTATTGCAGAGAGTACACTGTTTATATATAAGTACAAAACAGTGTCTCCCAAGGGGTGTGTCCCTTGGGAAAGAACTGACAAGGGTTGATCACATCATGGTAACATATTTTGTAACACTCCCCCTTGATCAATCCAAGTCCATTTGATCATCTGCAATTTATCTTTCAATATATCATCTCCTCAAAAACCCTGTGGGAAAAATAAGGAGTACACAATGTCTTTTGGATCATGAGTAGAACTCATACTGACCTCCAAAAGAAAAATATGCCTGTAATCATCATTCATAAAAACCCCAGTGGGGAAAAGTTAATGATGAAGCATATAGCTTAGTTGATATTACCTCGTTAAAAACTTTGGATGAGAAAACCTTAACAAGGCAAAACTCATACAAAGAAAAGAGTGTAATATGATGGTATAAAACAGGTCGAATATCACGGAGTATTACTCCCCTGATCTTGCAAACACTTAAGTCTTCTCATACCAATCACCTCAACACATTTCTGAAAACGTTGAGTATGGTAGAGATTTTGTGAATAGATCAGTAAGATTATCACAAGACTTTGTTTGCAAGATGTTAATATGTCCATTTTCCTGTTTCCATCTGAACAACAGAAGCTCTATTATCCTTATGGATAATGGTCAGTGGTTCAATTGAACCACAATACGACATTGTTCTCCAATGGACCTCTAGCCCAAAGAACAATAATATGTCTATAGCCATCATCTCAAAAACCCCAATGGGGAAAATAAATGATGAGACATATAACTCAGGCTAATATTTCTCCAAGATAATCGTGTCAGAAAATCTGGGAAATCAACATATGAACCGAGTCTCCTTAAAACCCCAATGGGAAAAATAAGGAGAATAATCACGATCTATTGTTGATCATTTAAACTCTTATGAGATAAACTCATAACCTAGTTCAAATACAACAATAGCTATGTCATAATGTATCATCCTCGAAAAACCTCTATGGGAAAAATAGATGATACGACATAGGCCTTGTGTTGATGTTGCCTCGTTAAAAACTTTGAATGAGAAACCCAAAATAGGGGAAAAACTCATGCAAAGAAAAGAGTACAACATGATGTAGAAACAAGTTCTTCCGATCAAGAGAAAACTCCCCCTGATCTTTGCAAAACACTAAGTCATCCCATACATACTCTCAAACACACTTAAAATGTGGAGTAAGGTAGAGACTTAGTTCGTAACTTGTTTTTCATCTAAACAACACAAAGTAATATTATCTCCATAGATAATAAGGTCAATGATATAAAATCATGACCACCACATACCCTCAGTATGTAGTATATCATTATGTACAATCCCACGAAGTGTGCTACAGAATGATTAGTGTAAGTGACCATTAATCTCTGTTGATTGACATTTATCAAACAGTAGGTCCAACTTACTAGAAGTATGTCATTGATCTTGTACGTGGGGATCTTCTATAGATATCCAAGATCAATATATCCAAACATAAGGAGAGCATGAGTACACCTGGAGATCATAACTCGATCTCATGTGCTGTTAGCTAGCAAATCTTTGCAAAGCAATATCCGGCCGGATGCTCTTGCAAGATACAATAGCACATCTCATGATCTGAAAGAATCAAATAACTATGATTCCATTATATTGAATTTCTTCAATGTACGTTGGATATAGACAACTTAGTATCCAAGATACTCAAGATAGTTTACTTTGAATTGAAAATCTCTTTCAATTCATATCCTCTATCTCAAACTCCGTCGATAAATAATGTATGTTTAAAATATGTTGCACATATTTACACTGAACATACCATACTTTATGTATCCTTTCATAAAGAAGGATTCACTAGGTCGAATGTACCATATTTGACCAAGATGCTCTAAGTCACAAAGACTTTCCAAGCATTGAAAATTTGTGATTGGTGATTATGTATTTGGAATCCTTCAAGACTCCACATATACCATAATCTAGTGACCACATATGCATATGTTGTCACTACATCTACCAACTGCAAAGATAGATGATTTACTGCCAATACGATTGTATCGGAATTTTACTACTCACGGTAGAAGAGAATTTATAGCATTAAAACAATGCTTGGGTTTGCGTATAAACCCAGTTGCTACTAGCCATGCTTTCTCACCACCTCATTGTTTCCAAGTCCATGAAAACAAACTTGTATCCACAGTAAGATACCTTGAAGTGAAAATAAGTTAACACTTCTTTCCGGTGAGCAAGGCTATCTCTGCAACATTGTATCACTCAACAAGATCCAACTTGAGCATACTCGTGCTCTGCTATGGCCATAGTCTTTTGGATCACTTAGAGCGCATATACAATTGCTGAGATGTATGTGTCGACACTTGTAGCTTTTAAATAACACAATTCTCCAGTTGACATAAAGTCATTTTTTATGTACCCTTATGATTCCTCGTGAAATCCCAAAACGAGAATCAAGGGCTTCCGATAACCTAGCCTCATCAGTGCGCACTGAGCTAGGTTGTGAATGTCTTCCATTCACAGGATAATCCATATCCTCTAGGTGTCTACCAACACTAGGTTGGTTACCAACGAATAGTTGGTCTACATTTACTATCTTAGAAGGCCTAGCCTTCAGCTGCTTGCAAGCATCTTAATCCCAATTTGTGACCATACTTCTCCCCCTCTTATTTACAACAACGTTGCAATATGGAGTTTAGTGGTGTTCTATTTAACCACTCTTTCTGGCACTTCCACATAGGATTAATTTGAGTAACACCTCATAGTAAATGCACATGGCAGTTAATTTGCAACTTCTTGCAAATCATTCGAACCCAAAGGTTCAGTTTTAGTACGTGATCCTGAGCCTGAATGCTTACTGCATTCATTATAATTTCCTGGCATTCATTTTTGGTACTTGAAATCTCCCCATAATGCCTGGAAAAGCTCATGTTTCAAGCAAGCGTACGGGCCATAAATAGATTCTCATGAAGAGATTCTAAAACTTAATGATCGACGGAGAATGAATTCTCACATAGATCCCCAGTTTTCTGTGTGCCCATATATGTACGCTGCGGTGGTGAGATTGGGAACATACCCAATGTACGCATGGGAAATCTTTCACGGATTTCCACGTACTAAAAACCATAGGGGAACTTGTACATGCAGTACGTGCAGTTAATCACAAGCCAGGAGCATGCAAAACTTCCTGACTCCAACCATAACCAGTTGGAAATGACAATTCATTACTGATGGTCATTAATGATCTGAAATTTTCGAATCTATAACAGATTCATCATATCCTTTATGGATATCATTCTGAATACCAAGACAAACAATCATCATTGTAAGCACATTTGGTAAATTCAGTAGTGTGGAGGCTAATGTGCTCAAGCTTGAGACATTATTACTTAATGGTCATGTGTTGTCCGAAGGACACTTGAGGTCATCATATAGATGCACCAAAGAACCATATAAAGCCTTCAATGTCCATACAATCTCTGTAATGGACCACACTCGTTCCTTTGAAACAATTCAAAGAACTTAACCAATTCAGATCAGATTTTAAGATAAGAGGGACTTAAAATCTCATTCCCAATGATACTCATCAAGTATCCATCTTATGGGAAAAATATGACCAATAGAATTGTCCATAACTTTTCATTTCATCCCAATAATGGAATTACCAATTCAGTCTTACCCAGCCTGGTAAGTGTCATCACATGAAAAGTTATTACATATGCAACACTTTGTATGGGAGGATGTATGTAGAATACAGTCCATAAGAAATGTTTCTGAGAAACATATGCAATATCCATCACTATCACCTTGTGTTTCCACATGATAGTAATTTTATGGATATCTCTATAATATGGTAAGGTAAAACTAGGATAGATCAACACATCCTTCATACTTCCATTACCAAAGGGGACTTGATATTAACATATCATGATATCGCATGAAGCGATTGTCAAAATGTTCTTTCCTCTTTCCAAAGGAAAATCATAATATTTTGTTTCCCCAGTTATAGAGTTTGTGGCTCAATTCTCCACATTGCATGTTTCTTCCTCAATTGGAAGAATCCCTGTACAAGTTTGCACAACTCAAATCAATGAGTCTTCAACTCAATAGCAAATCATCTAACAAAGTGGTCTTCTCTTAGAAAAAGAAGTGTTGTTACATGATTAGTCCAAATCATGATTTACACAACTAACCACTGTTATCATGTCAGATGGAAGATTGAAGTACACTTCATATCTTAGCTTTCATGAGTAGTATGCATCTATTGGGATTCCATATACATGATTAGATGCTTAGGCATACAACACTATATCACATATAGTGTAATGACAAAAGAGTTTGTCATACTCATTTCTCTTCCCTTTTTAATGTGCTTATATATTTGCTTTCAAGCAAAATATATGAATACAAAGTGTTAGTCTACAACATAATGTAGACACATACTCATAAGTCCACAAGACTTATGATTTTCTTTGCTATTCATTTTGCGCTTGCACATCAAGCCACAAAAACACATTAGTTCTTTTCATAAGAACCACAAGAGAAAGGGAGCATCTCATTTCCTCCAAATTGAAGAGGTGAATTCCCATATCATGCAAAAATGATCTTGATATCTAATGAACATTGAGGATAATTAAGCCCAGTAGGCGAGTTCATCAAACTCTATTAAATAATTATCCTCCAAATGGATTAACCATTTTCTGATGTTGTAATATGCCGCAAAATATATCATATCTTTATATGCTGGAGAACTCTAGGTATCACATAAAGTGTACCCAAAGATTTTTGAAAATCGGTGTACACAACGTAGATAATCTCCATGTAATGAAACAATGGAGTAGATCTCTCGGTAGTGGGCAAAACTTTTGCTGCCTGAAAGCATGGTCTCTGGGCTGATATATTCAAAGAACATACCGCAGCCAATGCTTAGGACTCCACTACCCTGTGCTTGACCAATATTTCAAAAATAAAATGGAAATCACCATAAAAGTGAATAACCAACATCACATCTCCAACATATCTACTTGAGAGAACACATAGGTAATCATCATAACCATATGATGTAGACCTCTTACTGATGGGCAAATAACATTTTGCTGTCTAAAAGCTTGGTCTCAGGGCAAATAAATTCCAAGAATTTATTGCAGCCAAAGCCTAGATCTCCATCATATGTTGAAATATCCCAAGTTCAAAATATGTGTCATATTTTGCAAGAATTCATCGTTTAATTAAGTAGAACTTAATTAAAAGAATTCTTTTAGCAGTCAGCATGACTGCAGCGTCCAGCCTGGCTCCATAGCCCGCGACGCCTGCTTGGTCCGTGATCTTTTTGGGTAGCACGTATAGGTAATCATCTCGAAAGATGTAGACCTCATAGTGATAGGCATTTCAAATGCGGCCTAAAGCACGGTCTCTGGGCTACTAAATTCTATAAAGAATTTAGCGGAGCCAGTGCTTAGGACTCTATCACCCTATGCTTTTCTAAAAATGCAATATCATTTTGCATGAGGACCATTAGTTTCGACTTATTTATGTGCTATGTTATCCATGCAATCATAAAAGAATGCAAAAACAAAGCAAGTCGAAAATATGTGAATTATAAATGTAAAAACAAAGATAATTCACAAATTAAAGTCTGCCAGATTTATAATAAAACAGACAAGTATGTACAATATATATAGTACAATTTGCAGTCGAAATGTCAAATTTATACACACTAACACAAGTTAGAACTGAATTGATATATAAAACAGAGTCTTATACTTAAAATTCAGAATTTAAAATAATAAAATGGGCCATTCTGGGCCCTTGAAAACAGCCAAGGCGGCCTACCAGGCGGGCCAGGCAGCGGCCTGGTGGCCAGCACGCCGGCCCAGCCTGGCTGGCCAGCCTAAACGGCCCAACTGAGGCCACGAAGCCCATTAGAAATAGGGGCGATTAGGTTTTCCAAACCCTAACCGCTCCAGCCGTCGTCTTCCAGGGAGCGCCCCAGCCGCCGCCAGGGTGTTCGGCCGCCGCCGGACCTGCGCCTTCACCGCACCGCCGCCGAGCGCGCTCGCGTCGAGGAGCGCTCACGCCCAATCCACGTCGGCTGGGCCGTGGCCGAGCCGCCAGGAGCGCTCCAGCCGAGGAGTCGCGCCCGAGGAGGACCGCCGTGGTCCGCCGGGGCTTGCCGAGGCCGGCCGACCGGGCACGCGCCGCGCTGGGATGCATGGGTGCTGGTGCTGGGGTCGGACCGCGCCCGCCCCTGCGCTAGGTCCGAGGCCGAGGCCGAGGCCGGCTGTGCCCTTGCCCGGAGGCAGAGCATCTCGCTGCTCGTGCCCACGTGGAGGCCGAGCAGGCCTGCTTGCGCGTGTGGGGGCCGTGGGGGCCCGCCTGCCCTCTGCCAGAGTCGATGCCGCGCCGCCCGGGTAGCGTTCGTCCGCCGTCTCCCGAGGGCTAGCTGCACCCGCGCCGGGGCCAACCGCTGCCGCGCCCGAGCGTCTTCGGGGGCCGGACGCGCCTGCGTCGCGCCAGGAGCCAGCAGCACCCGGCGAGAGGCCCTCCGCGCCTGGGGCCGACCGTGGCCTCATCGGCGACGGGCCATCCATGCCAGGGCCCGACCAGCCGCGCCCAAACCGTGCCGCGCCGAGGGCCAGCCTGCGCAGGGAGCCGCGTCCGCGGTTGCCTGGTCGGGCGCGCGGCCGCCAGGGAAACGCCGCCGGTCCTCCGTGCGCGCTCATGCCGAGGCACAGGACGCTGCGCCAAACAGCCGCACCAGGACGTCCCCGCCGGGACCCTGCCAAGCCCGCTCTAGCCGCGCGCCGGTGACCAGCCGCGCCCGTGTCGGGGCTAGCTTCACACACGCCGACTGACGCGCCTAAAACCGACACCCAGGCTGGGAGGCGCCCTGCCCGCGTTCGCAGTCAGAGCCGCGCGCCTGCGCAATGAGGCTGGGTCGCCCCATGCAGTGCAGCGAGCGCAGGAGTTCTCACTGGAGTGGCAGATTTGTTCATTAATTATGAACTTGGTAAGTTTGTTGTTCGTACCTTGTAAAATCAGGCTTCTCTGATTACATGAAGGAGCGCTGCTTGTGCGTGCTGCAATCGGACAAGGACTTCATCATGATGATTCTGGCATAGCGTGTACCCATAATCCTTGTTATTTCTCTCTGTTTTGGCGAGCAAAGTGCTGATAACGTGTTGAAGTATACTCAGTGGAGAGAGACAGAGAGAATACAAATGAAGTCACGGTTGTCTTTATTGCAGAGAGTACACTGTTTATATATAAGTACAAAATAGTGTCTCCCAAGGGGTGTGTCCCTTGGGAAAGAACTGACAAGGGTTGATCACATCATGGTAACATATTTTGTAACAGCTAGATTCCTGCAGCGGAGCAACAGGCTCTGTCCCGTCGAGAAAGAACAGGACGGCCGCGCGCATGTCGGTCCACGCCACGCATGTGTTGTTTCCTCACTGGTCAAAATACATGCATGCTTGTTTTTTTTTTCTTGCCCCCGGACGCGACAAGCGCTGCTTCCTCGCCCTGCCGATGCCCTTCTTGGCGTCCATCCAGCGTGTAACGCTACTGTTGCCTAGCTAGAATCCAGCAAAAGTGTCACCGCGCGCGCGCAAAAAAAAAAGCAGCTTTGCGCACTACTATAGCTAGCACTCGTAACGATCATTACTGGTGTCCAACAAGACACCTGCTGAACGGAACGCCGACGTGCAGGTGCAGTGCGCCCGGGAGAGGTCAGAGGACGGAGCATGACCTCCCGTCGCCGTCCAGCCCTCCTCCGGGTTGGTTTGGGGAATAATCATCATAGCGCGGCGACGGCGACAGGGGGGGCAGGCGCCGCACCACCGACGCCTTTCTCCTCGCGAAGCTAACTAGACGACGACGGCGGATCCGCGGAGCCGGCGCCGGCCGAAGCAGCCAACCGCCGGCGGAGAATGATGATGAGTTGATGACACGAACCGTCTCGACGCCGACGCACGCCATGCATCCATCCAGCGTCCAGCCAGCCAGCGTTCCAGCTTCCAGCGATGGGCTCCCCTTCCGGCGGGGCCAGCCAGGGTCCCCTCCCTGAGACCCTGACGAGGAATGGGCGGCGGATGCGTGAACGGAGTGACTGCCTGACGGGGTGAGGGCGAGCGCGGCCGTCACCAACAGGCAACAGTACTTGACGCCCGAGTGCCTGGCGGGCGGGTCGGTCGACGACGCCGCACCTACTAGCCTACCACTACTGCTACTACTACTCGAGTACTGCTGGTGGCTCGTAGCGGTAGTGCGGCGACACCGCTTTCGAGTCGGCCATTGCTTCCCCCTTCTGCTGTTTTTTGCTGTACAACGAGAGAGATGGGTAACAGCCGGAGGATGGAGGAGTCATTGGCGTGTCTTGACGTTCCAGCCGCTCTCATCTCATCTCATTTCCCTCTGCAAAGTCGGCTGAAGCAAAAAAAAAAAGGTTTATATAAAAAAATATATAGTTAGATAAATATATACAAGTTTATGTTGTAAATTTAGAGAAATAAGTGACATGCTTTCTACATATTTAAATAGATTAAATATTCTAATTCCGAATAAAACAAGCATATAACTCAGACAAATGCCATATGTAATTATAGCAGCAATGAACAGTAGCAATTCTAAGACATGTAAACATGTAAAATAGCTACACAGATCCATTTAGAAATTAAACATGGCTTGCAGATGAAGAAGGCAGATTAAACAAATAAACATAATTGTTTATCTTAAAATATTGCTCTCAAAATAGCGGGTTGCTGTAATAAACAGCCCTCCAACGCTAATAGGTGATCAGAGATCCTCGACTAACGTGACAGTCCTATCTTACCAAATAAGTGTTTTAGATCAGATGTAATAAGCCTAATAATCAAATATAAATACTGATAGAAAGGAGCTGTGTACTTAATAAATTAACAAAATTTAACACAGGTAAACAGCCTTAACAAAGAGAGATTTAATTAGGCACAAATAATATCAATGCTGAAAATGATAATACACTAAAACCCAGACTGTCACGTTGTCTCACTACACCGCTATCATCATCGAGCACACAAATCCGCCCACAACAGTGCAATCACACCCAAGTATTTAATACTAGCAGATTGCACAAAATTAAACAGTAAATAAAGTGAGGCAACGAATAACTCACAGCACGTAGATTGTCTACGTGGGAAGATCAGCTCAGCGAACACGAAGTTCTGTCCCAGAAAACCAATTCCGCCGCCCACGTCCGGGCCTGCACGGCGGGAGGTTGACGGAGATACTAGAGCCGCTGCCGGAGCCGAGGGAGACGTCCACGGCACCAGCCCGAGAAGATGAACACCGCGCAGCAGAGAGCCCAAGCACCAGGCCACGGTGGACAACAATCAGAACAGACAGAGTACCAACAGGCACACTGATAATGCAACGGAGCACAGGAAGTCCACGCCGAACAAGCGCAGCACCACCTCCACACTCGTCCAGATGCTACCAGCGAGAATCACCACAAGAACACCAGAGATCGAAGAAATCAATCGAGTTCGTGACCAGTGGAACGAGCAGGGAGAGAGAGCAGAGAACTTCCGTCGCTTGTGGAGCCGAAGCCAGAGGATTTTTGCCTCCATTATATGGAGCCGAGCACCCACCAGGCGGTTGCAAGGGAGCAGCGGCCCGCCGAGCGAGCAGCCGTAGAAGTCGGCTGGGCGTTGAACGCCTCCGCCTCCCACGTCCTCCCGGCGGCTGATCTTTTTGCTCGCCCAAAAGCAAGAGCCGGCATCAGCAGCCCTAGGGACTAGCTGGCTGGTGGGCTGCTCGGCCACCAGGCCTTGAGCGGCCCACTCGGCTGGCCTCCCTTTTTTTTAATTTCATTTCTCATATTTTCAATAAAGAAAATAAAGGGAAAATCCCTTCAAATGAACAGCAATCCCCACCATTTTCACTGTTATTTTCTGATCAATGTCATTGAGCTCCCGTACTGTTTATATACTACTTTTTGGCAGAGGTACTTGTTAGGTTTGAACCAAAGCCTATCCCAGTGTACTCCAACCCTGCACGAGTAAGCGGAGGACTACGCCTTGATCCACAAACCCTAGTGTGAGAATCTTCGCACAAAAGGCACATAGTACTAGGCAGATTATCTGCTTCTCTTACGGGGCAGGGCGTTACGGTCATGCCCTTTAATATCTATTCATGAGCTCACTAGAGAGAAAACCCCATTCTCTCCTGGACTGCGACCCCACAGTCAGCTCATATAGGTGAAATCGTTAAGGAAATTCTGTAGGACAATTCCCTGCTTATAGCATTGACTTCATTAAGAGCATATCGCTCAACCTGCCATACAGACAGAGCACAGCAGCTCATGAGACTCTTTATCTTTTGTGCTCTTGGTTTCACAGTGCTTCGTTTCCTGGAGCCTGGATCTCGGGACCTCCGGTCACACAGGACAGTTATCCGCAGTTGAAACCGCTAACAGGGTACGAGTCCCATTCCCATACACGCTGCTTGGATTGGCTTTTGAGCCAGCCCTTTGGTGAAAGGATCAGCAAGGTTCCTTTCAGACTTGATGTAATCTACGGTTATTACACCCGTCTCTCTAGCATGCCGACATGAATCAAGTCGTCTTCTGATATGCCTCGAGGATTTTTGGTTGTCCTTTCTACTGTTCACTTTCAGCAACACAGAAGTGTTGTCACAGCATACTAGGACAGCCGGTATCGGCTTTGCTAGCATTGGAAGGTCTGACAATAGGTCTCTCAACCATTCAGCCTCCAATGCTGCTGAATCAAGTGCAACTAATTCAGCCTCCTTGGTGGAACGTGTCGACACTGATTGTTTAGACGATCTCCATGACACGACCCCACCAGCTAAAGTGAACACATAGCCACTTGTAGACTTCATTTGATCCGAGTCAGAGATCCAGTTTGCATCACTGAATCCTTCAAGTACTGACGGAAATCCGGTATATTTAATACCAAGATTCATCGCTCCCTTCAAATACCGAAGCACTCTGTACAAGGCTACCCAGTGTCTATCTCCTGGACTGGCCGAATAACGAGCCAGTCTGCATACTGCATATGAGATATCTGGTCTAGTTGCACTGCTCAGGTACATGAGAGATCCGATGATCTGCGAATATAGTAGCTGGTTCACAGGCTCGCCTTCATATTTACTGAGCGTGTAGGATGGATCGTAGGGCGTGGTGACTGGTTTACAGTCCATATGTCCAAAGCGAGTCAGGACCTTTTCCACATAATGGGATTGTGACAAAGTAATCCCATCTTCGCCCTTTATCAGCTTGATGTTCAGTATAACATCAGCTTCACCCAAGTCCTTCATATCAAAGTTCTTGGAGAGGAATAATTTTGTCTCCATGATAGCCTCCAAATCGGTCCCAAATATCAATATGTCATCAACGTATAAACACATGATGACACCTTTGCCCCCAGAGAAGCGATAATACACACACTTGTCGGCTTCGTTTACACAAAACCCGGCAGTGGTCAGAGTATTATTAAACTTCTCATGCCATTGTCTGGGAGCTTGCTTAAGACCGTATAAGGATTTAATCAAGCGACACACTTTGCTCTCTTGTCCTTTAACCACAAATCCTTCTGGTTGCTGCATATAAATTTCCTCTTCCAGCTCTCCATTTAGGAATGCTGTCTTTACATCCATTTGATGGACAAGAAGTTTATAAGCAGCTGCCAGTGCTAAAAGCACACGGATTGTGGGCAATCGAGCCACCGGAGAATAAGTATCAAAATAATCCTCCTCTTTCTTTTGAGTAAAACCCTTAGCCACAAGACGGGCCTTGTACTTTTCAATAGTACCATCGGGTCTCCTCTTCCTCCTAAAGATCCATTTACAGCCCACAGGCTTGCAACCAGCTGGGAGATCAGTTATCTCCCAAGTTCCGTTCGAGATGATTGAATCCATCTCGCTACGGACAGCCTCCCTCCAGTACTCTGCATCCGGAGATGTATATGCCTCTGTGAGGGAGCGTGGTTCTTCATCCACTAGATAGATAATATAATCATCACCCAGAGACTTTTCAGTCCTTTGTCTCTTACTCCTCCTTAACTCCAAATCTGGAGTCTGGTCATGGACACTCGAGGGCAGAGAATATGTCCGAGATGGACCATCTGGGGCTACTACTTCCTTATCCCGCATAGGGAAGATGCTCTCAAAGAATGTCACATCCCGAGACTCCATTATTACATTTACAGCGATTTCGCTTGTCTCGGAATGGACCACTAGAAATCTATAAGCTGCACTGTTATGTGCATAACCCAGGAAGACACAGTCTACGGTCTTAGGGCCTAACTTTCTCTTCTTCGGCAACGGGACATTCACCTTTGCAAGGCAACCCCACGTCCGAAGATGCGAAAGATCTGGCTTCCTTCCTTTAAATCCTTCATAGGGTGTGGCCTCACGGTTGCGAGGCGGCACCCTGTTCAGGACATAGCATACTGTGAGTACTGCCTCGCCCCACCATATGTCAGGCATCCCCGAACTTTGCAACAAAGCATTAGCTAAGTCACACACCGTTCAGTTCTTCCTTTCAGCTACCCCATTTGACTGAGGTGAATATGGAGCAGTGGTTTCATGAATGATTCCACACTCTTTGCAGTACTCATCAAAAAGGTTGGAAAGGTATTCACCTCCTCTATCAGACCGTAACCTTTTAATTTTCTTGTCTAGCTGATTTTCAACTTCAGTCTTATAGATCTTAAAGTGTTCTAGTGCCTCATCTTTAGTTCTGAGTAAGTAAATATAACAGAACCTGGTAGCATCATCTATCAAGGTAAGAAAGTATCTTTTACCGCCTTTTGTGATTATACCATTCATCTCACAGATATCTGAGTGAATTAGTTCTAAAGGAGTGGTACTTCTGCCTTCAACCGTATGAAACGGTTTTCTAGGCTGCTTGGCTTGCACACAAATACCACATTTTACACCTTTAACATGTTTATATTCAGGAATTAAAGACATGTCACTTAATCTCTTAATGGCCTCAAAATTCACATGACACAAACGGGAATGCCATATATTATTAATGGAATCGTTATTACAGACCACATTAACATGGTAAGAAGAATGATTGTTCAAAACAGAAAGACGGAACAAACCGCCTGACTCATATGACTTTCCAACAAAAGTACCAAACTTAGACAGGACCACTTTATTAGACTCAAACACTAATTTGAGACCCTGTCGACATAACAGCGACACTGAAATGAGGTTCCGGCTCATCGAGGGCACATAGAGTACGTCCTTCAGCACGAGCGTCTTTCCTGAAGTTAACTTCAGGTAGACCTGTCCAGTACCTCGAACTGCTGCCGGAACACCATTTCCCATCAAGACTGGTGCGCTGTTGAATCCCTGGAATGAAGAGAACATGGATCGATCAGCACAAATATGAACAGTAGCACCGGAATCCATCCACCAGTCATCTGATGGACTTGCCATAAAGGCCTGAAGTGCATACCCTGGGGTGGAGTTAACCACCACGTTCCCTTCTTTGCGCTGAGGTGGAGGACCTTTTCCCTTCCTAAGTTTGCACCTCCGAGCTGTATGCCCGGAGACACCACAAACGTAGCAGATAAAGTCCTCCTTTTTCTTCTTCATCTTTTTGGACTTAGGTTGGTTCATATTCTTCTGTGGAGAGTTCTTCTTCTTCTTCTGGAATTTTCTATCTCCACCCTTCTCAACAACGTGAGCCTGGAGTTGCTGGGATGGCTTGTTACTGGACCTTGCACGCTCTTCCACATTAATCGCAGCTGACAACTCAGTGAGAGTCATTTGCTTCTTCATGTGGCGGCGTGAAGTCACAAAGTCTCGCCAAGAAGGCGGGAGCTTTGCCAGTATTGCATTCACCTGAAAACTGTCTGGTAGGACGCAGCCATATTGGACCAAGTCCCTAACAAGGAGTTGAATCTCCTGTAGCTGCTCCATAACAGACCTTCCCTCAACCATTTTATAGTTGAGGTAGTTTTCCGTTGTGAATGACTCATTGCCATTGTCAACTTCAGAGAACTCGTTCTCAAGATCAGTCCATAGACCCTTAGCGGAGGTAAAAGCAGAGTATACGTCAAATAAGCGGTTCGACAAAACGTTCAGCAGACGAGACAAGCATGCCTCATTGGCTTCGTCCCACTTGGCCTTCTCCGCTAGTGCGGTGGCCTTCGCTGCATCATCAGAATCATCTGATGTAGCCTGGGGAACAGCCGACGTCACTACCCAAAATAATTTTAGGTCAGTGAGCCACATGCGAGTCTTAATCTGCCAGCGCTTAAAGCTAGCGCCGTCGAACGCTTCAGGCTTAATGACATCAGAACTGGAGGCCATAATACGGATTGGTTTTCTGGATTGTTGTAAATTTAGAGAAATAAGTGACATGCTTTCTACATATTTAAATAGATTAAATATTCTAATTCCGAATAAAACAAGTATATAACTCAGACAAATGCCATATGTAATTATAGCAGCAATGAACAGTAGCAATTCTAAGACATGTAAACATGTAAAATAGCTACACAGGTCCATTTGGAAATTAAACATGGCTTGCAGATGAAGAAGGCAGATTAAACAAATAAACATAATTGTTTATCTTAAAATATTGCTCTCAAAATAGCGGGTTGCTGTAATAAATAGCCCTCCAACGCTAATAGGTGATCAGAGATCCTCGACTAACGTGACAGTCCTATCTTACCAAATAAGGGTTTTAGATCAGATGTAATAAGCCTAATAATCAAATATAAATACTGATAGAAAGGAGTTGTGTACTTAATAAATTAACAAAATTTAACACAGGTAAACAGCCTTAACAAAGAGAGATTTAATTAGGCACAAATAATATCAATGCTGAAAATGATAATACACTAAAACCCAGACTGTCACGTTGTACTACACCGCTATCATCATCGAGCACACAAATCCGCCCACAACAGTGCAATCACACCCAAGTATTTAATACTAGCAGATTGCACAAAATTAAACAGTAAATAAAGTGAGGCAACGAATAACTCACAGCACGTAGATTGTCTACGTGGGAAGATCAGCTCAGCGAACACGAAGTTCTGTCCCAGAAAACCAATTCCGCCGCCCACGTCCGGGCCTGCACGGCGGGAGGTTGACGGAGATACTAGAGCCGCTGCCGGAGCCGAGGGAGACGTCCACGGCACCAGCCCGAGAAGATGAACACCGCGCAGCAGAGAGCCCAAGCACCAGGCCACGGTGGACAACAATCAGAACAGACAGAGTACCAACAGGCACACTGATAATGCAACGGAGCACAGGAAGTCCACGCCGAACAAGCGCAGCACCACCTCCACACTCGTCCAGATGCTACCAGCGAGAATCACCACAAGAACACCAGAGATCGAAGAAATCAATCGAGTTCGTGACCAGTGGAACGAGCAGGGAGAGAGAGCAGAGAACTTCCGTCGCTTGTGGAGCCGAAGCCAGAGGATTTTTGCCTCCATTATATGGAGCCGAGCACCCACCAGGCGGTTGCAAGGGAGCAGCGGCCCGCCGAGCGAGCAGCCGTAGAAGTCGGCTGGGCGTTGAACGCCTCCGCCTCCCACGTCCTCCCGGCGGCTGAGCTTTTTGCTCGCCCAAAAGCAAGAGCCGGCATCAGCAGCCCTAGGGACTAGCTGGCTGGTGGGCTGCTCGGCCACCAGGCCTTAAGCGGCCCACTCGGCTGGCCTCCTTTTTTTTTTAATTTCATTTCTCATATTTTCAATAAAGAAAATAAAGGGAAAATCCCTTCAAATGAACAGCAGTTTATTATAGTCTGTAAATTTTCATCTGAAATATTTTAGATCGTCAAAGCTTTTCTTTTAAAAAACATCCACAATACTAAACTTTTTTTTGGAACTACGTACACAGTTGTTTAACTCGTTGGACGCTACGACTTTGACACAAAGTTTGTATTGGTCTGGCTTCATATTAGACGACGTTACGAATTTTTTTAAACGGCTCTAAAAAATCGAGCTATAATTGCCATTGCCAGAAGTATTTGTCACTTTTAACTCTCTCTTTTTTCCCCATATGCATTGCTTAGAAATGATGTCCGAGAATTTGGCCTAAGAAACACCGTTCGTATTGCTTCACTCATCTATCTGGAGCCTAGTAGTATGTACAATCTCCACAACAGCGAGAGAGCCACACTGATTCAGCGGATTCAGGGGTACTTTAGCTGGGTGACGGCGCTGGCCCGCACGGCACAGCAACGTATAATGGAAACCGTGATTAAGAGGGGCTGCTAGCTGGTTGTTAGAGTAGCTAATGAGGATGATTAGATGCGGCAATAAGCATGTTGTGCCCGGCTAATCACGCGACCGAGCGCGGGACGGCAAAGCTTTTGCTGCGACCTTGGTACGTTTCCTAACCGACGGTGGCGCAGCGCAGGGATCGGGGTTATAGTAGCAGTCATTTGTCCTGCGTAACGTACGTGTCAGAATTGGCGACAAAGGCCCTGTGCGCCTAACGTTTCCTTGTATTTCCTCAGTGCGGTTGCTTGATTTACTGCATGGTAATTCCATCTCGGTCTCGAGTGATTAGAGTGTTTAGTTTCTAGTGACTAATTTATAATCTTTTTATTTTATTTTATTTTATTTTAATCTATAAATTACTAAATATAAAAAATAAAATAGAGTTTTAGTTTTAGTATTTAGCAATGTAGAGATTACAGTAAAATAAATAACTAAAAATTAATCAGTAGAAACCAAACATCACTTAACCTACTCTTCACTACTTTCACTTTCACTGAGTCCTACCTTTAAGCTAGTAAGCTCAACAGTGGTAGGTGGATTACTGTTACCGCCTTGATCCGATGCCTCGGCCTCGGATACAGAAAATTACTACCAAGATGGAAACCGAGGGTGCACATCCGGATCACGTCACCGCGGCGTGACACAACCCAACCCAACGATAAAAAGCCCAGCGCTGCTCCGTTCCAGCTCCCGCGCCTACTCCACTGACTCCAGCGCTCTGTCCGACGGCCGCAGCGATGCCCAACCCCGCCGCATCCCCGGTACCGGTGCCCGGCGCCGCCACTCGCCGCCGGCGGAGGAATATCCTCCCGTCGTCGTCGTCGTCGTCTTCTTCGTCGTCCTCCTCCTCCTCCTTCTCTGCCACGGCGATCCGCACGTCCGCCTCCGGCGCCTCCTCCTCGTCCTCCTCCGCCCCGCCCTTCTCGCCGGCGCCCTCGCCGTTCCACCACCGCTTCCTCTCCCCGCTGCGCGCCTCCGCGGTGCCCTTCTCCTGGGAGCACCGCCCGGGCATCCCCAAGACGCCCGCGCGGCGCGCCAGCGGCAGCAAGGCCAAGACGCCGGCGGCGCTGCCCCTCCCGCCCTCCCTCCTCTCCAGCAAGGTCAGCGCCGTCGACGGGACCTTCTCCTCCGCCGACGGCTACCTCGTCGTCCCGCCCGACGCCAAGGCGAGGCGGCGGCGCAGGCGGCCGCCGGCGCTGGCCGCCTCTCTCACCGACTGGCTCGCCGTGCTCAGCCTCTACCGGTCGTGCACGCGGTCCCGCGACTGCCTCGCCCGCACGCCGCCGCTGCGCCCCCGCGCTCCGGCGCCGGCGAAGGCCCGTCTCGTCGATCGGCTCACCACTCACCAGTGAGCCAGGTCCGCGCGTGTCCGGTGCTCCCGGTCCTTCGCCGGGTGTTGCGGTTGCGGATTGAGAATGTGAGTAGGATTAATCACGCCTGGCTAGCTTTGACACTGTAATTAAGGTGGTTTCCCCCGCCCCATGTTTGTTCCAGCCAATAATAATTGGTTCATCCGGACTTGATGCCGCTGATGATAGCCTGCTAGTGATGCGTTTGCATGCCGGTGAGGTGAGTAAGCTTGTCTCACCGTTAATTAGGTTGTAAGCTTGTTCGCTGATTGGTGAGTAAGACACAGTTAGTGTCAATTATGAAAAAGACCACTTGCGACAAGATGGATATGCATATGCTGTACTATAGTTATGTTTGGTTGAGCTTTTTCCGAAAAGTTGGTTACGGAGAGAATCTGACTATCTTCGAGTGGAGGAAGATAAACTAGTTAATGCCTCTGTTTGTTTCAGCTTTTTGGAGCTTCTGGCCACCAAAAGCTGCTGCGGACTGCCAAACGCTCAGCTTTTCAGTCAGTTTCTATAAAATTCGTTTGGGTAAAAACCATTCAAAATAAACATAAACACATAATCAGTTGAGTCGTTGCAATAGTAGGATTCCGTCACTTTCTAGATCCTGTGTCCTATGGACACCTTTATCTTCCTCCGCATGTAATCCTAATGATACTCAGATTCTCTACACAGCCAGATTCTCCCCACAGCCAGATTCTCAGAAAAGCTGGTCAGAAAAAAGCTGAACCAAACAGGCCCAATATGGTTTAGGAGGTAGAAACTGGCGGTTTCCTGCTGTCGCAATGACTCAGGCGATTATATGTTCATGTTGATTTTAGACGGTTTTGACTAAAGTGATTCTCGTAGAAGCAGTCTGAAAAACTAAGTGTTTGATAGCCAGAAGCTGAAAAAGATTAAACAAATAGGGTCTATATATGACCCCTATACAGTAAAGCAGTTGGGGGCATAATGCGCTGTTTCGGTGACCACTACTGGCCACTAAGCGTTGTTTGCTACGTGAATTATTTGAGCCTGCTACCATGCTTTCGACTCTATATCAATTTGGCTGGCATACTCTACTTCCATCTCTGTTAAACTTTCTCCTATTTCAGTTTTTTTTGGGTGTGTTTTTTCAACTACTATATATATACAGAGAGAGTCTGAGTGAGTCTGAAAGGTAGACAGTTAGGATTTATACAGCCGATCCCGTAGGCTATATTATAACGTAGCTTTGCTCTTCTTAATGGCTCGTCCCGGACAAGAGGTGACGGTGGCGTAGAAGAGCGAGCACCATCGCAAGCAACCGGTGCGTGTCATGCGCGCGGTGAGCGAGTGTTGGTTGTTGGGTCACGGCGCGCACGTCGGTCGTCTTGAGCACGGAAGCTCCTTCAATTTGCTGCCTGCAGCTGCAGGTACGAGTGCTGTGTGCACAGGGTGTGTGTGTGACCGTCGGCTCCTTTTATATTTCTTGATTAGAACAGTTTGTTTCGACAGTACGAATTATTATAATTCACGTCAGGGCTGGTGTGTGTCAAAATCACTCCCAGATCTGGGTGGATGTTTGATGGCTAGCTTGTCTGTTGAGCCTTGGCAGCTGACGTAACTCTTTTTTTTCTGTCGTCCCTGTATTTTACTTTTAGGGTATCTACGGCCTTCTGATGTTTGGTTTTAATTCGTATTGTCTTTTACCACTTCTATAATATTTTGTTTTTTTTATAGATTGTAGCTGTAGTAGTCTGAACAGCTGGCTTTAAATCTAACTTCACTTAGACGTTCAGCAAACAAAAATGTCCTCCTCACTACATTGATTCACTTCACACAGCGCCTTATAGTTACATTGTGCTACGAGAATCAAACTTGGTCAAATATATCTAAACGAGGTATCGGTTGGGTGTCTCTAACACATCGTGCATATGATCATATAAAATATTGTTTTGTATCATAAACTGTATTATTAACAAAGTGAAGTTTAAAATAGTAAATGCAATAGAGAATGTATAATAGAAGATAGAATGTGTAATAAGTATATTTTGTATATAGTCGTGCAAAACACTTGTATCATAGACTGTATTGCTCACAGAGTGAAGTTTGAAATATAGAATGTAATAGAAGATAAAACGTGTAATAAGCTGCTGAAGACATCGGACCATCGCTTTCATAGCTTCGCTTCAACTTACAAGCAGCGGCTGAAAGCGTCCTCACAGTATACTGTAACATCAGTTTAGGGAGCTGCAGCAGCAGCCGTGGATAAAAGTGTCAACATAGGGCATTAGCACTGTTATGCACCATCCAATCCAAACTAAAAGGTTAAGCTAATAGGAGAAATGGATAATTCACTTATATTATATTTTAACCTTCTTCCTCACGTTGAACCTCTCTCGGTCTTAAACATGAAATACGAGCGAAAAATAATTATTTAATTTAATTGCACTAACTAGGATTCTAACTCGAGAACTTTGACTTTAATACTATATTAAGGTACTTGCACCGGCCAATCTAACCTAAAAGTTTAAGGTGACGGAAGAAGTATACAATTGACTTATATTATTATATTCCAACACTGTCAAGGTCGTTGGCAGGAGCATTTACCCTCTCGTCGACGTGAAACGGTGAAAGCAGTAAAAAAATTCTTTATCTTGTTTGACGGCCCAAGTTACCTTGGAGTACACGGGATTGCCGAATTCACTGATCCAGATGGGTCGTCCTTGGAAGAAAATCCTCCCGATCCAGCTGACACTGGTTTCTAAAAGTCAATGAGAGCGTCGTCCTGCCGCTTCCTCTCGTATGCATGGACACGTGTGCAAAAAGATCGACTGCCTAGCTTCATTCAGCTCGCTTTCGCCTGTGTGCGATGGCTGCGTGCATGCTTGTCGCTAGTCCTGCAAGTTGGGCCGGGCTGGACCGATCCGACATGGGCCATCGTGCTTCGGGCTTAAATATTTTAGATCGTGCTAGCACGAATTTCTTTCAGGCCGGATCAAATCGTGCTCACCTCTTAAAACATAGGTCCAGCACGGTCCTAAAGTATGACTGGCTTGCATCGGATCGTGCTGGCCCAGACCCGGCCCACAATTAATCATCATATGACTAGGTCAGATACAGAAACAAGTCCAAACCTCTTAGACAACATAAACAACAGTCCCGTTAAAAACAGTTAAAATACAGAAACAAGTCATTTATTTAAATAAACAGTTACAATAAATTAGACAACACAAACAAATTTTAGAGGGAAAATGTTTTTTATTCCTCGATTTGCCTCGTTAAAAACCTTACACCCCAGTGTGAAGCTCCCTCTGTAAGGAAAAGAGTACAGATCAGAAAAAGTTTTAATGTCCACAGTCCATATTACAATAATAGTCCACGTGAACTAGATAAAAGTAACACTAATCATGGCTGAAATCAGCAAAAGCTTGTTCAACCTCAGGATCTTCAAGTTGATGTTGCTTTCTATCATCTGCTCTTTTCCAATCCTTAAGGCAGGTGATGGCCTCCACTGTCTCAGGTGAAAGAGAGGACCTCCTTTCTTCAATAATTTTACCCACTGTGCTAAATGTTGCTTCAGAGGAAACCGTCGAAACAGGAACAAGAAGAATATCTCTAGCAAAATAAGATAATACTGGAAAACTGTACTTGTGTTCCCTCCACCATTCAAGTAATTTTACCTTATCACCCTTCAAGGTGCGATCAGTCACTGCAAAGTTAGTAGACAGATAATGATCCAATTCAGCATTAGGATTCCACCTTTGATTTGTTGTAGAGTTAGCACATTCTTTCCCCTTAGATCTCTTCCATAAGTGAGCTGTCAAAGAACTATCTGAATGTTCTATGTCATGTTCAGTCATTGTTCCCGCAACATCACTTTCACCATATTTGTTATAATAAAAGCCAAAAACACGAAATAATTCATCTTTCACATGATTGAAAGCATCTGAATAGTCCATATCTAGCAAGTCGCCAATTCCTTCTAAAGCAGTTTGTAACCCATCAAGTTTTTTTTCTAGGATCCAAAATAGTTGCAAAGCAATATATATGGGATATTGTCGGGGACCATAATTAGGGGTACCCTCAAGACGCCTAATTCTCAGCTGGTAACCCCCATCAGCATAAAGCTGCAAAGGCCTGATGGGCATGATTAAGTCAGGGATCAGTCCACACGAGTGACTCGATCACGCTTCACCCGAGCCTAGCCTCGGCCGAAGGCAGCCGACCTCGGGAGACTTCCGTCTCGCCCGAGGCCCCCTTTTTATGGCGGACACATCACCGGCTCGCCCAAGGCCTTGGCTTCGCTCAGAAGCAACCTTGACTAAATCACCACACCGACTGACCAAATTGCAGGAGCATTTAACGCACAGGAGGCCTGACACCTCTATCCTGACACGCGCCTCCGGCAGAGCCGAGGTGACCGCCGTCACTCCACCGCTCCATTGGCCAGTCTGACAGAAGGACAGCGCCGCCTGCGCCACTCCGACTGCAGCGCCACTCGACAGAGTAAGTCTGACAGGCAGTCAGGCCTCGCCAAAGGCGCCACGGCGAACTCCGCTCCGCCCGACCCCAGGGCTCGGACTCGGGCTAAGACCCGGAAGACGGCGAACTCCGCTCCGCCCGACCCCAGGGCTCGGACTCGGGCTAAGACCCGGAAGACGGCGAACTCCGCTCCGCCCGACCCCAGGGCTCGGACTCGGGCTAAGACCCGGAAGACGGCGAACTCCGCTCCGCCCGACCCCAGGGCTCGGACTCGGGCTAAGACCCGGAAGACGGCGAACTCCGCTCCGCCCGACCCCAGGGCTCGGACTCGGGCTAAGACCCGGAAGACGGCGAACTCCGCTCTGCCCGACCCCAGGGCTCGGACTCGGGCTAAGACCCGGAAGACGACGAAACTCCGCCTCGCCCGACCCCAGGGCTCGGACTCCGCCCTGGCCTCGGCCGAACGACTTCCGCCTCGACCGACCCCTTGGCTCGGGCTCGGCCACGGCAGCAGAAGGCAGACTCAACCTTGGCTTCGGAGGAAACCCCACGTCGCCCTGCCTAGGGCACAGACCGCCACGTCAACAGGAGGCGCCATCATCATCCCACCCCGAATCGACTCGGGTCACGGAGAACAAGACCGGCGTCTCATCCGGCCAGCTCCGCCAGAGGGGCAATGATGGCGCTCCACAAGCTCTATGACGACGGCGGCCCCTAGCTCTCTTACGGAAGCAGGACAACGTCAGCAGGGACTCGACCGCTCCAACAGCTGTCCCTCCATCAGGCTCCGCCGCACCTCCAACAGCCACGACATCACGCTAGCAGGGTGCCCAGATCTCTCCGGCTGCCACATTGGCATGTACCTAGGGCGCTAGCTCTCCCTCCGCTAGACACGTAGCACTCTGCTACATCCCCATTGTACACCTGGATCCTCTCCTTACGACTATAAAAGGAAGGACCAGGGCCTTCTCAGAGGAGGTTGGCCGCGCGGGACCGAGGACGGGACATGCGCTCTCTTGGGGCCGCTCGCTTCCCTCACCCGCGTGGACGCTTGTAACCCCCCTACTGCAAGCGCACCTGACCTGGGCGCGGGACGAACACGAAGGCCGCGGGACTTCCACCTCTCTCACGCTCGGCTCCGGCCGCCTCGCCTCTCCCCCCTTCGCGCTCGCCCACGCGCTCGACCCATCTGGGCTGGGGCACGCAGCACACTCACTCGTCGGCTTAGGGACCCCCCTGTCTCGAAACGCCGACAGTTGGCGCGCCAGGTAGGGGCCTGCTGCGTGCTGACGAACAGCTCCCCGTCAAGCTCCAGATGGGCAGTCTCCAGCAACCTCTCCGGCCCGGGACGGTGCTTCGTTTCGGGACTCTTGAGTTCATGTCCTTCGACGGCAGCTACGACATGACACTTCTTCCACCGCCGCACGACTACGACAATGGCGGCCGACAACCCGCCCGCCGGCGGCGGAATCGACGACGTCTACCCCGCGTGGTGGAAGAGCAACATTCGGGCTCGCTCCGTTCTCTCCCCCGCCAACGGAGGAAGAGGCGGGGCCGTCAAGGCCAGACGGGAGGCCACGCTTCGCCGGCCGTCGAGCGAATCGACGCCCCCGACGCCCCGACGGAAGGCACGCCGGACGTCGACCTCGCGTTCGAGACGAAGGCAAGCGCTGTCCCCCCGCGGCACGCTGACCCCGAGCAAGAAGACGACGCCGGCGCGCTCGCGGAAAGCCTGCAGGACGTCGCCCTCGAACCAGAGACGACGGCGCAACCAGTCCCCGATGTGACTACGTCGCTCCTCGTCGACCAAAAGGTAACAACTAACTCCCATCTTGCGTCATTTCGACTCGGCCTCAACCCGCCAAACGACCTCGTTTTGGCGGGCGCTCTCATTGAGGCGAGTGCAACCCCACTGAGGTTCTGTATGCGGTCGCCTTGGGACCGACTGACGGACGTCTCGACCTACGGGCCCTCCGGGTCCGAGGAAGATGACGATCCCAGCATCGGTTGGGATTTCTCCGGACATGGCAACCCCAGTGCCATGCGGGGCTTCATGACCGCATGCGACTACTGTCTATCCGACCGTTCCGACGGAAGCCGCAGCCTCGGTGACGAGAGCTGCGGCCCAAGCCGCGAATGTTTCCACATCGAGCTAGGGGATCCCACCGAAGGCAACCATCTTGGCATGCCGGAGGATGGTGATCTCCCTAGGCCGGTGCCTCGCGCCGACATCCCACGGGAGCTAGCTGTGGTCCCCGCTCCGGCGGGGGGTTACGACCCACAACTCGAGCAAGTCCGCGAGGCGCAGGCCAGGCTCAACGAGGGAACAGGGGCGCTTGAGCCGATCCGTCGGGACGCCGGACAGGCATGGGTGGGCCAACCCCTGGCCGGAGAAATACGTCATCTGCCCCAAGGTCTCCAGCACCGCGTCGCCAACGACGTCAGGATCAGGCCACCGCCCGCATCCAGCGGAGTCGGTCAGAACCTGGCGACCGCAGCGATGCTCATCCGCGCGATGCCGGAGCCGTCAACCACCGAGGGGCGGCGAATACAGGGAGAACTCAAGAATCTCCTGGAAGGCGCTGCGGCCCGGCGGGCCGAGAGCACTGCATCCCGAAGGCAAGGATATCCCTCGGAACCTCATGCCGCGACTTCCCGATTCATGCGGGAGGCCTCGGTCTACACCGGGCGCACGCGCAACACCGCGCCTGCGGCCCCGGGCCACCTCGGCAACGAGCACCATCGACGCGACCGTCGGGCTCACCTCGACGAAAGGGTGCGCCGAGGCTACCGCCCCAGGCGTGGGGGGCGCTACGACAGCGGGGAGGATCGGAGTCCTTCGCCCGAACCACCCGGTCCGCAGGCCTTCAGTCGGGCCATCCGACGGGCGCCATTCCCGACCCGGTTCCGACCCCCGACTACTATCACAAAGTACTCGGGGGAAACGAGACCGGAACTGTGGCTCGCGGACTACCGCCTTGCCTGCCAACTGGGCGGAACGGACGACGACAACCTCGTCATCCGCAACCTCCCCCTGTTCCTCTCCGACACTGCTCGCGCCTGGTTGGAGCACCTGCCTCCGGGGCAGATTTCCAACTGGGACGACTTGGTCCAAGCCTTCGCTGGCAATTTCCAGGGCACATACGTGCGCCCCGGGAACTCCTGGGACCTTCGAAGCTGCCGGCAACAGTCGGGGGAGTCGCTCCGGGACTACATCCGGCGATTCTCGAAGCAGCGCACCGAGCTGCCCAACATCACCGACTCGGATGTCATCGGCGCGTTCCTCGCCGGCACCACTTGCCGCGACCTGGTGAGCAAGCTGGGTCGCAAAACCCCCACCAGGGCGAGCGAGCTGATGGACATCGCCACCAAGTTCGCCTCCGGCCAGGAGGCGGTCGAGGCTATCTTCCGAAAGGACAAGCAGCCCCAGGGCCGCCCGTTGGAAGAAGCTCCCGAGGCGTCTGCTTCGCGCGGCGCCAAGAAGAAAGGCAAGAAGAAGTCGCAATCGAAACGCGACGCCGCAGACGCGGACCTTGTCGCCGTCGCCGAGTATAAGAACCCTCGGAAGCCCCCCGGAGGTGCAAACCTCTTCGACAAGATGCTCAAGGAGCCGTGCCCCTGCCATCAGGGGCCCGTCAAGCACACCCTCGAGGAGTGCGTTATGCTTCAGCGTCATTTCCACAGGGCCGGGCCACCCGCCGAGGGTGGCAGGGCCCACGATGACGACGAGAACGAAGAACACCCAGCAGGGGGGTTCCCCGAGGTCCGCGACTGCTTCATGATCTATGGAGGGCATGCGGCGAATACCTCGGCTCGGCACCGAAGCAAGAGCGCCGGGAGGTCTGCTCGGTGAAGGTGGCAGCGCCAGTCTACCTAGACTGGTCCGACAAGCCCATCACTTTCGACCGGGCCGACCACCCCGACCATGTGCCGAGCCCGGGGAAATACCCGCTCGTCGTCGACCCCGTTGTCGGCGATGTCAGGCTCACCAAGGTCCTGATGGACGGGGGCAGCTGCCTCAACATCATCTACGCCGAGACCCTCAAGCTTCTGCACGTCGATCCGTCCTCCGTCCGAGCAGGTGCTGCGCCCTTCCATGGGATCATCCCTGGGAAGCGCGTCCAGCCCCTCGGGCGACTCGACCTCCCAGTCTGCTTCGGGACACCCTCCAACTTCCGAAGGGAGACCCTGACGTTCGAAGTGGTCGGGTTCCGAGGAACCTACCACGCCGTGTTAGGGAGGCCATGCTACGCGAAGTTCATGGCCATCCCCAACTACACCTACCTGAAGCTCAAGATGCCGGGCCCCAACGGGGTCATCACCATCGGCCCCACGTACAAACACGCGTTCGAATGCGACGTGGAGTGCGTGGAGTACGCCGAGGCCCTCGCCGAGTCCGAGGCCCTCATCGCCGACCTGGAGAACCTCTCCAAGGAGGTCCCAGACGTGAAGCACCATACCGGCAACTTCGAGCCAGCGGAGACGGTCAAGGCCGTCCCCCTCGACCCCAGCGGCGACACCACCAAGCAGATCCGGATCGGTTCCGGGCTCGACCCCAAATAGGAAGCAGTGCTCGTCGACTTTCTCCGCGCAAACGCCGACGTCTTTGCGTGGAGTCCCTCGGACATGCCCGACATACCGAGGGATGTCGCCGAGCACTCGCTGGACATTCGGGCCGGAGCCCGACCCGTCAGGCAGCCTCTGCGCCGATTCGACGAGGAGAAGCGCAGAGCGATTGGCGAAGAGATCCACAAGCTAATGGCGGCAGGGTTCATCAAAGAGGTATTCCATCCCGAATGGCTTGCCAACCCTGTGCTTGTGAGGAAGAAAGGGGGGAAATGGCGGATGTGTGTAGACTACACTGGTCTCAATAAAGCATGTCCGAAGGTTCCCTACCCTCTGCCTCGCATCGACCAAATCGTGGATTCCACTGCTGGGTGCGAAACCCTGTCCTTCCTCGATGCCTACTCGGGGTATCACCAGATCCGGATGAAAGAGTCCGACCAGCTCGCGACTTCTTTCATCACGCCGTTCGGCATGTACTGCTACGTCACCATGCCGTTCGGCCTGAGGAATGCAGGCGCGACGTACCAGCGGTGCATGAACCATGTGTTCGGCGAACACATCGGTCGCACAGTCGAGGCCTACGTCGATGACATCGTGGTCAAGACACGGAAGGCTCCCAACCTCCTCTCCGACCTTGAAGTGACATTCCGGTGTCTCAAGGCGAAAGGAGTCAAGCTTAATCCTGAGAAGTGTGTCTTCGGGGTGCCCCGAGGCATGCTCCTAGGGTTCATCGTCTCTGAGCGAGGCATCGAGGCCAACCCGGAGAAGATTGCGGCCATCACCAGCATGGGGCCCATCAAGGACTTAAAAGGGGTACAGAGGGTCATGGGATGCCTCGCGGCCCTGAGCCGCTTCATCTCACGCCTCGGCGAAAGAGGTCTGCCTCTGTACCGCCTCTTAAGGAAGGCCGAGTGTTTCGTTTGGACCCCTGAGGCCGAGGAAGCCCTCGGCAACCTAAAGGCGCTCCTTACAAAGGCGCCAGTCTTGGTGCCGCCGGCGGACGGAGAAACCCTCTTGGTCTACGTCGCCGCGACCACTCAGGTGGTTAGCGCCGCGATTGTGGTCGAAAGGCAGGAGGAAGGGCATACATTGCCCGTTCAGAGGCCGGTCTACTTCATCAGCGAAGTGCTGTCCGAGACTAAGATCCGCTACCCACAAGTTCAAAAGCTGCTATATGCTGTGATCCTGACGAGGCGGAAGCTACGACACTACTTCGAGTCCCATCCGGTAACTGTGGTGTCATCCTTCCCCCTGGGGGAGATCATCCAGTGCCGAGAGGCCTCGGGCAGGATCGCAAAGTGGGCAGTGGAGATCATGGGCGAAACGATCTCGTTCGCCCCTCGGAAGGCCATCAAGTCCCAAGTGTTGGCGGATTTCGTGGCTGAATGGGTCGACACCCAACTACCAACGACTCCGATCCAACCGGAGCTCTGGACCATGTTTTTCGACGGGTTGCTGATGAAGACGGGGGCCGGTGCGGGCCTTCTCTTCATCTCGCCCCTCGGAAAGCACTTGCGCTACGTGCTGCGCCTCCACTTCCCGGCGTCCAACAATGTGGCCGAGTACGAAGCTCTGGTCAACGGATTGCGGATCGCCATCGAGCTAGGGGTCAGACGCCTCGACGCCCGCGGTGACTCGCGGCTCATCATCGACCAAGTCATGAAGAACTCCCACTGCCGCGACCCGAAGATGGAGGCCTACTGCGACGAGGTTCGGCGCCTGGAAGACAAGTTCTTCGGGCTCGAGCTCAACCACATCGCTCGGCGCTACAACGAAACCGCAGACGAGCTGGCCAAGATAGCCTCGGGGCGAACGACAGTCCCCCCGGACGTCTTCTCCCGGGATCTACATCAACCCTCCGTGAAGCTCGACGACGCGCCCGAGCCTAAGGTACCCTCGGCTCAGCCCGAGGTACCCTCGGCTCAGCCCGAGGTATCCTCGGCTCAGCCCAAGGTATCCTCGGCTCAGCCCGAGGTACCCTCGGCCCCCGAGGTCGGGGCGTTGAACGTCGAGGAAGGGCAGAGCGGGGCCACGCCAGACCAAGATTGGCAGGCCCCATACCTGCAATATCTCCGTCGAGGAGAGCTACCCCTCGACCAAGTCGAGGCTCGGCGGGTAGCGCGACGCGCCAAGTCATTCGTCTTGCTGGGCGACGAAGAGGAACTCTACCATCGCAGCCCCTCGGGCATCCTCCAGCGATGCATCCCCATCGCCGAAGGTCGGGAACTGCTGCAAGAAGTACACTCGGGGGCTTGCGGCCACCACGCAGCACCCCGAGCCCTTGTTGGAAATGCCTTCCGACAAGGCTTCTACTGGCCAACGGCGGTGGCTGACGCCACTAGAATTGTCCGCACCTGCGAAGGGTGCCAATTCTATGCGAAGCGGACACACCTGCCCGCTCAGGCTCTGCAGACAATACCCATCACCTGGCCCTTCGCTGTATGGGGTCTGGACCTCGTCGGTCCCTTGCAGAAGGCGCCCGGAGGCTACACGCACCTGCTGGTCGCCATCGACAAATTCTCCAAGTGGATCGAGGTCCGACCCCTGAACAGCATCAGGTCCGAGCAGGCGGTGGCGTTCTTCACCAACATCATCCATCGCTTCGGGGTCCCGAACTCCATCATCACCGACAACGGCACCCAGTTCACCGGCAAAAAATTCTTGGATTTTTGCGAAGATCACCATATCCGGGTGGACTGGGCCGCCGTGGCTCATCCCATGTCGAATGGGCAGGTAGAGCGTGCCAACGGCATGATTCTACAAGGGCTCAAGCCTCGGATCTACAACGACCTCAACAAGTTCGGCAGGCGATGGATGAAGGAACTCCCCTCGGTGGTCTGGAGCCTAAGGACGACGTCGAGTCGTGCCACGGGCTTCACGCCGTTTTTCCTGGTCTACGGGGCTGAAGCTATCTTGCCCACTGACCTGGAATACGGCTCCCCAAGGGCGAGGGCCTACACCGAACAAAGCAACCAAGCCAGCCGAGAGGAATCGCTGGACCAGTTGGAGGAAGCTCGGGACAGGGCCCTACTACACTCGGCGCGGTACCAACAGTCCCTGCGACGCTACCATGCCCGAGGGGTCCGGTCCCGAGAACTCCAGGTGGGCGACCTGGTGCTTCGGCTGCGACAAGACGCCCGAGGGAGGCACAAGCTCACGCCCCCCTGGGAAGGGCCATTCGTCATCGCCAAAGTTCTGAAGCCCGGAACATACAAGCTGGCCAGCAATCAAGGCGAGATCTACGGCAACGCTTGGAACATCAAACAGCTACGTCGCTTCTATCCTTAAGATGTTTTCAAGTTGTTCATATACCTCGCACACACGCAAAGTTTGGTTGTCAAGGAAGGGTCGGCCTAGCCTCGGCAAAACCCGACCCTCCCTCGGGGGCTAAAAGGGGGGAGACCCCCTCTGCGTCGAATTTTTCCTCGAAAAAGGATCTCTTTTTAGCAGGATTTCTTTCGTGCTTCTTGACTACTTCGGAAAGCGGATCCTGGAAACGACGAGGTACACGTAAGCAGCCAAGGCTGACCGAGCCGAGGGACTCCTACGCCTCCGGGATACGGATACCTCACTCGTCCCCTTCTGCGATAAGTAACTTGCGCTCGGATAAAGCGACTCCGTGGACCGAACGAGTCATCACGTTCGGAAGCTCTCCTGCCGAAGCAGTCCTTCAAGCTTTCTCGACTAAGTCGGGGACAGGGCCTCATGGACGGGTGAAAGTACGCGTAAGCGGCAAGGCCGACCGAGCCGAGGGATTCCCACGCCTCTGGGATACGGATACCTCACTCGTCCCTTCCGCGAAAAGCAGCTCTTGCTCACACAAACATCCCTGTTACCGACGAAGTCCAGATGCTCGAAACAGGAGGAAAAAAGGCGCAGCTTCGCAAGTGCAGCGAGGGTGTTTTCTTCTGGCCTCGGCGGCCGCAGGAAGCACACGCTACAAGATGATCGGATCCTGCAGGCTCGGGTCTTCACGCCGAAGGGAGCTATAGCACCCTCGGCATCGACGACGTCTTCAGCAAAGCCCGACCCAGCCTCGGGCGGCGCCGCGGTCCAGGGGCTCCTCCGGGAATCCGGCCCGAGCAGGCGGCTCAACCGGTTACCCCTGGGGCCTCGGTCAACCGGCTCCCAAGGGCGCCAGCCCGATCCGAGGCCTCGACTGATCGACTTTGGCGTCGGCCCCGCTGGCGGACAACACGGCTAGGCTCCGGCCAACCAGGTCCCCATTCTCGAGCCAACTCCGCCTCTGTTCATACTGATATCGCTACCCCCAGCCTCGATCCACCGAAGGGCGACCGAGGGGTCTCTTCAACTAAGCTAGAGGAGCCTCACATAACAAGGCCGAACGGGCCGAGGGATTCCTACGCCTCCGGGATACGGATACCTCACCCGTCACCTTGACACGGGGCAACTCATGCTTGGTAAAGCGGTTCAGATAATCAAACAGGCGAGACCTAGTGCTCGAAAATGAGGAAAAAACACGGCTCCGTGCCAAAATTACATACACGTTCAGGCCTCGACAGCCACAATGAACGAACTCACTGGCATTCGAAGTGCCATTACAAACGGAAGGCTCTTGTTCGCAGTCCCACTCAAGGGATGCGAACAAGCCATCAAAGCCAAAGAGCGGGCCGCCCCCAAGCGCTCTGGTAGATCCTCGCTGCCGTCCTCGCCCCGAATGCGAGGGGGAAGACGGAATGTTGCATCCTAGCTGGACAGCAACAGTTCGCCTTCCCCGGCATGACTGGAGGACAACTCCGTCGCAGCGCGGGAGGACGATTGCCACCACCAGAAGCTGGAAGAGGAGGTGGTTCGCCGACCCGCATGCGAGGTAGAGCCCCGGCTCGCCTCGGCCCCCGCCCCAGCGAGGATGACGAACGCACCCGACGCTGAGGGCGGGACCGCAGCCTGGTCTGTCTCCCCCCATCCAGGAGCTGGAGGCCACCGTCTTGGGTGGCCACCGGCGGGAGGGAACAACCAGGCTGCCTGATGAAAATCCTTGAAGCCGAACGATGGCTGAGAGGTACCAACTCCCATAGAGTTGCGTTCCTCCAACGAGGAGGCGGAGAGGCGGCGGATACCCCCCATCCGGGGGCTTGGAAGACGGGAAGACCCGACGCTTAAGGGAGGAAGAAGACATGGTTGCCTTACGAAGGGAGCCTCCCTCCTTTTAAAACCAACTCCCCCTACGTGCACCCCCAAGCGTCGCGGGCCGAGTCTTCTCCAACACGCTCCAAGGCCCTCCCCTGCGACTCGGGGGCTGGGTCCCGCACGTCATGCAAGCCGGCTCAGGGCAGAAGAAGCCAAACCGCCGCGCATGGTGCGCACGACCGTCCAGCGGTTACAGGCGACCCCCCATTTTCGCCCAGACCAACGGGCGGAAGGGGCGGGCAGCCATGCAGGCGGCATGCAACCGCGCCAGATGGACGCGCTTCTCCGACTTCTGACACGCCAGCCTGGAACCCAGGCCCACGCGTCGAGCAACCGGCACGCCAGTTGCTGCATGCAAGCAACCGCATCGCCACTTGTGCCACCATCGCGCCTCTTCGGTTGCGAAGCCTGTGCCACGACTCGAGGCGACCCAACAGCGCCAGTCTGGCGCGCCGGTCAAAGCGACCGAAAGTGGGCCAGCAGTAATAGCGGTGGCAGGCGGGCGGGCACAGCAGTCACGTCGTCAGCCAGGCTCACGTCCCATCCTGAGACAGCAAGGGAGCCTCCTCTCACGGCGTGAAGACGGTGCACCCGTGACCCATTCCTCGAACGGATCGCACGCGCGCAACGGCCGCCCCGCCAACCACTCACCCCGTCGCATTAACTCCGCGGCAAGACACGCGGCGCTTCTGGCAGGAGGAGCGCGCGACGCTTCACCTTCGCCGTAATAACCGCGTCAGAAAAGGTACGCCACGTCGTCCGATTTCGTATCCTTTTCCGTTTTTCTCTTTCTCTATCTCTTGCAACAGGGACCGGGAAAGGGGGATACCCCGAAAGGGATCCTTCTCCGCGAAGGAACCAGGCTCCGAGCCCCCCATTACTGATCAGGGGTTCGAAGGCTGGCCCCCCGAGGGTTCAACAGTCGCCTCAGATCGCGTGGGCCCGACACCCACTACTGGTCAGGGGTTCGAAGGCCAACCCCCCGAAGGGCTTCATGGCCGCCTCAGGCTACTCGGGCTCCGCGCCCATTACTGATCAGGGGTTCGAAGGCTGGCCCCCGAAGGGTTCACAGTCGCCTCAGACACCGAGCGAGGGATGACCAGGGGTACGTTCGATACATAACCGAGGCTCGGGCTGCGCTCCCGAGGTACCCTAGGACATTTCCGAGACCAGTGGGAACGATCTTGTAACGGAATCCCATCGGAGGGAGGCATCGAGCCCTCGGACCCCGTCGCCAGGGGACCGGGTCCGGCAAATCACCCGCAGGTACTTTTGGGCGTGCCTCTGGGCCCCTAGCCGACCCCCAACGAACGGGGCACGGACGTCCACTCGGATTACCCGCTTGCAGCTCACCGGAGACACCATGTTCGGTGCCCATCGAGGGTAACATGGCGCACTCCCCCCCTCCTCCTTGCGGAAAGGCGACGTAGGGGCGTATGTAAAAAGCCGAGTCTGTCCCTGATCGTCCTCTCGCCCTGTGCAGAGGCTCGGGGGCTGCTCTCGCAAAAACCGGCTCTGGCCAAATCGTTGACAGCGTCAACATACCAGCCCGAGAGCTTGGGCCCCGACCGTGCACCCGGGCTACGACCAGTTCGCATGAGGGAACAACCAGACCAGCCAAAGTATTAAGACCTCGAAGGAGTGTAACCACTCCTCCGAGGCCTCGGGGGCTACACCCGGCGGGTGCGCTCGCGCGCACCCACCGGAACAAAATGCAACCGAGAAAGGCTGGTCCCCTTGCAAAAAAGTGCGACAAAAGCCTCCAAGCGAGTGCTAACACTCCCTTCGAGGCTCGGGGGCTACTGTCGGGGACCATAATTAGGGGTACCCTCAAGACGCCTAATTCTCAGCTGGTAACCCCCATCAGCATAAAGCTGCAAAGGCCTGATGGGCATGATTAAGTCAGGGATCAGTCCACACGAGTGACTCGATCACGCTTCACCCGAGCCTAGCCTCGGCCGAAGGCAGCCGACCTCGGGAGACTTCCGTCTCGCCCGAGGCCCCCTTTTTATGGCGGACACATCACCGGCTCGCCCAAGGCCTTGGCTTCGCTCAGAAGCAACCTTGACTAAATCACCACACCGACTGACCAAATTGCAGGGACATTTAATGCACAGGAGGCCTGACACCTCTATCCTGACACGCGCCTCCGGCAGAGCCGAGGTGACCGCCGTCACTCCACCGCTCCACTGGCCAGTCTGACAGAAGGACAGCGCCGCCTGCGCCACTCCGACTGCAGCGCCACTCGACAGAGTAAGTCTGACAGGCAGTCAGGCCTCGCCAAAGGCGCCACGGCGAACTCCGCTCCGCCCGACCCCAGGGCTCGGACTCGGGCTAAGACCCGGAAGACGGCGAACTCCGCTCCGCCCGACCCCAGGGCTCGGACTCGGGCTAAGACCCGGAAGACGGCGAACTCCGCTCCGCCCGACCCCAGGGCTCGGACTCGGGCTAAGACCCGGAAGACGGCGAACTCCGCTCCGCCCGACCCCAGGGCTCGGACTCGGGCTAAGACCCGGAAGACGGCGAACTCCGCTCCGCCCGACCCCAGGGCTCGGACTCGGGCTAAGACCCGGAAGACGGCGAACTCCGCTCCGCCCGACCCCAGGGCTCGGACTCGGGCTAAGACCCGGAAGACGACGAAACTCCGCCTCGCCCGACCCCAGGGCTCGGACTCCGCCCTGGCCTCGGCCGAACGACTTCCGCCTCGACCGACCCCTTGGCTCGGGCTCGGCCACGGCAGCAGAAGGCAGACTCAACCTCGGCTTCGGAGGAAACCCCACGTCGCCCTGCCTAGGGCACAGACCGCCACGTCAACAGGAGGCGCCATCATCATCCCACCCCGAATCGATTCGGGTCACGGAGAACAAGACCGGCGTCTCATCCGGCCAGCTCCGCCAGAGGGGCAATGATGGCGCTCCACAAGCTCTATGACGACGGCGGCCCCTAGCTCTCTTACGGAAGCAGGACAACGTCAGCAGGGACTCGACCGCTCCAACAGCTGTCCCTCCATCAGGCTCCGCCGCACCTCCAACAGCCACGACATCACGCCAGCAGGGTGCCCAGATCTCTCCGGCTGCCACATTGGCATGTACCTAGGGCGCTAGCTCTCCCTCCGCTAGACACGTAGCACTCTGCTACATCCCCATTGTACACCTGGATCCTCTCCTTACGACTATAAAAGGAAGGACCAGGGCCTTCTCAGAGGAGGTTGGCCGCGCGGGACCGAGGACGGGACAGGCGCTCTCTTGGGGCCGCTCGCTTCCGTCACCCGTGTGGACGCTTGTAACCCCCCTACTGCAAGCGCACCTGACCTGGGCGCGGGACGAACACGAAGGCCGCGGGACTTCCACCTCTCTCACGCTCGGCTCCGGCCGCCTCGCCTCTCCCCCCTTCGCGCTCGCCCACGCGCTCGACCCATCTGGGCTGGGGCACGCAGCACACTCACTCGTCGGCTTAGGGACCCCCTGTCTCGAAACGCCGACAGATATGCTATCGAAGTATTTTAGAAATTTTAACTCCATTGGAGCAACAACAGTGCAAAGAAGAGAATCAGATCTGTGCTTAGCAAATGACTCGGCAATTAACCAAATGTAATCAATGACTAAGTGGGATGTAGGATAGTAAACACCTGATAGAACATTTGTGGCTACATAAAAGGGCATCAAAAACTCTCTAAAATGTTTAACCATATACCAATCAACTTCAGTTAGCACCAAATCAATATCAAGAGCATTAGCATTCACAAAGACAGTTATAATTTTCTCATAACCTTCTAGTTTCTTAAGCATAAGGTAAGTCGAATTCCATCTTATCTTCATATCAAGGCCAAATTTCCTTTGTTTCATATTATTTGCCTTGCAATACTCACCAAATTTTGTAATCATTTGAGGGGTACTTGTTATGAAACGAACAGCAGCATGAACATTATCCAAATATTTGCTAACAACTGTTATGCCATCCTGAACAACCAAATTAATAATGTGGCACACACACCTTTGGTGGACAACATAACCATCTATGTATGAATGCAGATGAGGGGATAGGGATTCAATTGCATTTGTATTTGAGGAAGCAGTATCAAGAGTAATAGACATAATCTTATTCCTTATATCAAAATCATTAACTACCCCAAGAATATGCTTAGCAATTGCAGAACCAGTATGTGAATCATTCATCACTCTAAAACCTATAACACGCTTATGAAGACAATATAAATTATCCAAATAGTGTGCAACAACAGAAATGTAGCTAGTTTTTTTACGTGATGAAGTCCAAATATCTGAAGTTAAAGCAAATGAAAACTGATCTTTTTTAAAATTTCTTTAAGAGCAGCAAGATGTTTGCGGTACTACGACATCAAATCAGATTTTATAGTAGTTCTACTGATAGGTTGGTATTGTGGACAGAAAGCACGTTGAATCAGATTCTTAAAATTAGGGCTTTCACCCATCATAATAGGTAAATCTTCAGAAACAATGTATTTAATAATTTCTTCACGTGCTACTTGTGGATTGTAAACCCATGTTGAAAGGGAATTAGGCTGACACCTAGTTCCTAAATAATTTTGGTGGTTGAATTGACCAACACAAATAATTGGACTAACTAGTTTGCCCAAGTGTATAGATTATACAAGTGTAAAAGGTTCACACTCAGCCAATAAAAAGACCAAGTTTTTGGATTCAACAAAGGAGCAAAGGGGCAACCGAAGGCACCCCTGGTCTGGAGCACCGGACTGTCCGGTGCGCCACCGGACATGTCCGGTGCACCAGGGGGACTCAGACTCAAACTCTCCACCTTCGGGAATTTCAGAGGCACTCGCGCTATAATTCACCGGACTGTCCGGTGTACACCGGACAGTGTCCGGTGCGCCATGGAGAAGCGGCCTCAGGAACTCGCCAGCTTCGGGAAACTCCAACGGCTAGTCCACTATAATTCACCGGACTGTCCGGTGTGCACCGGACTGTCCGGTGCGTCCCCGGAGCAACGGCTATCTCCGCGCCAACGGCTCTCTGCGGAGCAATAAATGCGCGCGCAGCGCGCGCAGGAGTCAGAATCGCCCATGCTGGCACACCGGACAGCAAACAGTACATGTCCGGTGTGCACCGGACATCCAGGCGGGCCCACAAGTTAGAAGCTCCAACGGTCAGAATCCAACGGCAGTGATGACGTGGCAGGGGGCACCAGACTGTCCGGTGCGCCATCGAACAGACAGCCTCCCAACGGCCACTTTTGGTGGTTGGGGCTATAAATACCCCAACCACCCCACCATTCATTGCATCCATGTTTTCCACTTCTCAACCACTTACAAGAGCTAGGCATTCAATTCTAGACACACCCAAAGTGATCAAATCCTCTCCAATTCAACACAAAGCCCTAGTGACTAGTGAGAGAGATTTGCCGTGTTCATTTGAGCTCTTGCGCTTGGATTGCTTTCTCTCTTTCATTCTTTCTTGTGTTCAATACTCACTTGTAACCAAGGCAAGAGACACCAATTGTGTGGTGGTCCTTGCGGGGAGGTTTTGCTTCCGGTTGATTTGAGAAGAGAAAGCTCACTCGGTCGGAGGGACCGTTTGAGAGAGGGAAAGGGTTGAAAAAGACCCGGCCTTTGTGGCCTCCTCAATGGGGAGTAGGTTTGAGAGAACCGAACCTCGGTAAAACAAATCCTCGTGTCTCACTTCATTATTTGCTTGCGATTTGTTTTCACGCCCTCTCTCGGACTCGATTACATTTCTAACGCTAACCCGGCTTGTAGTTGTGTTTATATTTATAAATTTCAGTTTCGCCCTATTCACCCCCCCTCTAGGCGACTTTCAATTGGTATCAGAGCCCGGTGCTTCATTAGAGCCTAACCGCTCGAAGTGATGTCGGGAGATCACGCCAAGAAGGAGATGGAGACCGGCGAAAAGCCCACTACAAGCCACGGGAGCACTTCATCGGAAGAGTCCCGCACCAAGAGGAAGGAGAAGAAGAAGGACTCCTCCAAACGAAAGGAGAAAAAGTCTTCCTCTTCTCACCACAAAGAGAAGAAGGAAAAATCTTCTTCCCACAAGCCGCATCGGAAAGGCGACAAGCACAAGAGGATGAGGAAAGTGGTCTACTACGAGACCGACACTTCATCAACATCGACCTCCGACTCCGATGCGCCCTCCGTCACTTCTAAGCGCCAAGAGCGCAAGAAGTATAGTAAGATCCCCCTACGCTACCCTCGCATTTCCAAACATACACCTTTACTTTCCGTCCCATTAGGCAAACCACCAACTTTTGATGGTGAAGATTACGCTAGGTGGAGCGATTTAATGCGATTTCATCTAACCTCGCTCCACAAAAGTATATGGGATGTTGTTGAGTTTGGTGCACAGGTACCGTCGGTAGGGGATGAGAACTATGATGAGGATGAGGTGGCCCAAATCGAGCACTTCAACTCTCAAGCAACAACAATACTCCTCGCCTCTCTAAGTAGAGAGGAGTATAACAAAGTACAAGGGTTGAAGAGCGCCAAGGAGATTTGGGATGTGCTCAAAACCGCACACGAGGGAGACGAGCTCACCAAGATCACCAAGCGGGAAACGATCGAGGGGGAGCTCGGTCGGTTCCGGCTTCGCAAAGGGGAGGAGCCACAACACATGTACAATCGGCTCAAGACCTTGGTGAACAAAGTGCGCAACCTTGGGAGCGTAAAGTGGGATGACCACGAAGTGGTTAAGGTTATTCTAAGATCTCTTATTTTCCTTAACCCTACTCAAGTTCAATTAATTCGTGGTAATCCTAGATATACTAAAATGACCCCCGAGGAAGTTATCGGGAATTTTGTAAGTTTTGAGTGCATGATCGAAGGCTCGAGGAAGATCAACGAGCTTGATGATGCCACCACATCCGAAGCTCAACCCGTTGCATTCAAGGCAACGGAGGAGAAGAAGGAGGAGTCTACACCAAGTCGACAACCAATAGACGCCTCCAAGCTCGACAATGAGGAAATGGCGCTCGTCATCAAGAGCTTCCGCCAAATCCTCAAGCAAAGGAGGGGGAAGGATTACAAGTCCCGCTCCAAGAAGGTTTGCTACAAGTGTGGTAAGCCCGGTCATTTTATTGCTAAATGTCCTATATCTAGTGACAGTGACTGAGGTGACGACAAGAAGGGGAGAAGAAAGGAGAAAAAGAAGTACTACAAGAAGAAAGGCGGCGATGCCCATGTTTGTCGGGAATGGGATTCCGACGAAAGCTCAAGCGACTCCTCCGACGACGAGGACGCCGCCAACATCGCCGTCACCAAGGGACTTCTCTTCCCCAACGTCGGCCACAAGTGTCTCATGGCAAAGGACGGCAAACGAAAGAAGGTTAAATCTAACTCCTCCACTAAATATGAGTCTTCTAGTGATGATAATAATAGTGATGAGGAGGATAACTTGCGTGTTCTCTTTGCCAATCTTAACATGGAGCAAAAAGAAAAATTAAATGAATTGATTAGTGCTATTCATGAAAAGGATGACCTTTTGGACTCCCAAGAGGATTATCTAATTAAAGAAAACAAGAAACATGTTAAGGTTAAAAATGCTTACGCTCTACAAGTTGAAAAATGTGAGAAATTGTCTAGTGAGCTAAGCACTTGCCGTGAGATGATTGACAACCTTAGAAATGAAAATGCTAGTTTAAATGCTAAGGTTGATTCTCATGTTTGTAATGTTTCAATTCCCAATCCTAAAGATAATAATGATGATTTGCTTGCCAGGATTGAAGAATTAAACACTTCTCTTGCTAGCCTTAGAGTAGAAAATAATAATTTGATTGCTAAGGCTAAAGATTTTGATGTTTGCAATGTCACTATTTCCGATCTTAGAGATAAAAATAATATACTACATGCTAAGATCGTTGAACTTAATTCTTGCAAACCCTCTACATCTACCATTGAGCATGTTACTATTTGTACTAGATGTAGAGATATTGATATTGATGCTATTCATGATCATATGGCTTTAATTAAACAACAAAATGATCATATAGCAAAACTAGATGCTAAAATTGCCGAGCATAACTTGGAAAATGAAAAGTTTAAATTTGCTAGAAGTATGCTCTATAATGGGAGACGCCCGGGCATCAAGGATGGCATTGGCTTCCAAAGGGGAGACAATGTCAAACTTAATGCCCCTCCTAAAAATTTGTCTAACTTTGTTAAGGGTAAGGCTCCCATGCCTCAGGATAACGAGGGTTACATTTTGTACCCTGCTGGTTATCCCGAGAGCAAAATTAGGAGAATTCACTCTAGGAAGTCTCACTCTGGTCCTAATCATGCTTTTATGTATAAGGGTGAGACATCTAGCTCTAGGCAACCAACCCGTGCTAAGTTGCCTAAGAAGAAAACTCCTAATGCATCAAATGATCATGCTATTTCATTTAGAACTTTTGATGCTTCGTATGTGCTTACTAACAAATCCGGCAAGGTAGTTGCCAAGTTTGTTGGGGGCAAACACAAGGGCTCTAAGACTTGTGTTTGGGTACCCAAAGTTCTTGTGTCTAATGCCAAAGGACCCAAAACCGTTTGGGTACCTAAAGTCAAGAACTAAAATTGTTTTGTAGGTTTATGCATCCGGGGGCTCAAGTTGGATACTCGACAGCGGGTGCACAAACCACATGACAGGGGAGAAGAAGATGTTCTCCTCATATGAGAAAAACCAAGATCCCCAAAGAGCGATTACATTCGGGGATGGAAATCAAGGTTTGGTCAAAGGTTTGGGTAAAATTGCTATTTCACCTGACCATTCCATTTCCAATGTTTTTCTTGTTGATTCTTTAGATTACAATTTGCTTTCCGTATCTCAATTATGCCAAATGGGCTACAACTGTCTATTTACTGATGTAGGTGTCACTGTCTTTAGAAGAAGTGATGATTCAATAGCATTCAAGGGAGTGTTAGAGGGTCAGCTATACTTGGTGGATTTTGATAGAGCTGAACTCGACACTTGCTTGATTGCTAAGACTAACATGGGTTGGCTCTGGCACCGCCGACTAGCCCATGTTGGGATGAAGAATCTTCATAAGCTTCTAAAGGGAGAGCACATTTTAGGATTAACAAATGTTCATTTTGAGAAAGACAGGATTTGTAGCGCATGCCAAGCAGGGAAGCAAGTTGGTACCCATCATCCACACAAAAACATCATGACGACCGACAGGCCACTGGAGCTCCTACACATGGACCTATTCGGCCCGATTGCTTACATAAGCATCGGCGGGAGTAAGTACTGTCTAGTTATTGTGGATGATTATTCTCGCTTCACTTGGGTGTTCTTTTTACAGGAAAAATCTCAAACCCAAGAGACCTTAAAAGGATTCTTGAGACGGGCTCAAAATGAGTTTGGCTTAAGGATCAAGAAAATAAGAAGCGACAACGGGACGGAGTTCAAGAACTCTCAAATCGAAGGCTTCCTTGAGGAGGGCATCAAGCATGAGTTCTCTTCTCCCTACACGCCACAACAAAATGGTGTAGTGGAGAGGAAGAATCGAACTCTTTTGGACATGGCAAGGACCATGCTTGATGAGTACAAGACTCCGGACCGGTTTTGGGCCGAAGCGGTCAACACCGCCTGCTACGCCATCAACCGGTTATATCTTCACCGAATCCTCAAGAAGACATCATATGAACTCCTAACCGGTAAAAAGCCCAACATTTCATACTTTAAAGTTTTTGGTAGCAAATGCTTTATTCTTGTTAAAAGAGGTAGAAAATCTAAATTTGCTCCTAAAACTGTAGAAGGCTTTTTGCTTGGTTATGACTCAAACACAAGGGCATATAAAGTCTTTAACAAATCCTCAGGACTTGTTGAAGTTTCTTGTGACGTTGTGTTTGACGAAACTAACGGCTCTCAAGTAGAGCAAGTTGATCTTGATGAGATAGGTGAAGAACAGGCTCCATGCATAGCGCTAAGGAACATGTCCATTGGGGATGTGTGTCCTAAGGAATCCGAAGAGCCTCCAAGTGCACAAGATCAACCATCCTCCACCACGCAAGCATCTCCACCAACTCAAAATGAGGATGAGACTCAAGTTGATGAAAGGCAAAATCAAGAAGATGAGCCACCTCAAGATGATGGCAATGATCAAGGGGGAGATGCAAATAATCAAGAAAAGGAGGATGAGGAAGAACCAAGGCCGCCACACCCAAGAGTCCACCAAGCAATCCAACGAGATCACCCCGTCGACACCATCCTCGGCGACATTCATAAGGGGGTAACTACTAGATCTCGGGTTGCTCATTTTTGTGAACATTACTCGTTTGTTTCCTCTATTGAGCCACACAGGGTAGAGGAAGCACTCCAAGATTCGGATTGGGTGGTGGCGATGCAAGAGGAGCTCAACAACTTCACTAGAAATGAGGTATGGCATTTGGTTCCACGTCCTAACCAAAATGTTGTAGGAACCAAATGGGTCTTCCGCAACAAACAAGATGAGCATGGTGTGGTGACAAGGAACAAAGCACGACTTGTGGCCAAGGGATACTCCCAAGTCGAAGGTTTGGATTTCGGTGAAACCTATGCACCCGTAGCTAGGCTTGAGTCAATTCGCATATTATTGGCCTATGCTACTTACCATGGCTTTAAGCTTTATCAAATGGACGTGAAAAGTGCTTTCCTCAATGGACCAATCAAGGAAGAAGTCTATGTTGAGCAACCTCCCGGCTTTGAAGACAGTAAGTATCCTAACCATGTCTATAAGCTCTCTAAGGCGCTTTATGGGCTCAAGCAAGCCCCAAGAGCATGGTATGAATGCCTTAGAGATTTCCTTATCGCTAATGGCTTCAAAGTAGGCAAGGCCGATCCTACACTCTTCACTAAAACTCTTGACAATGATTTGTTTGTATGCCAAATTTATGTGGATGATATCATATTTGGGTCTACTAACGAATCTACTTGTGAGAAATTTAGTAGGATCATGACACAAAAATTCGAGATGTCTATGATGGGGGAGTTGAAGTATTTCTTAGGATTCCAAGTAAAGCAACTCCAAGAGGGCACCTTCATTAGCCAAACGAAGTACACACAAGACATCCTAAACAAGTTTGGGATGAAGGATGCCAAGCCCATCAAGACACCCATGGGAACCAATGGGCATCTCGACCTTGACACGGGAGGTAAGTCCGTGGATCAAAAGGTATACCGGTCGATGATTGGTTCATTGCTTTATTTATGTGCATCTCGACCGGACATTATGCTTTCCGTTTGCATGTGTGCAAGATTCCAATCCGACCCTAAGGAATCACACCTTACGGCCGTAAAACGAATCTTGAGATATTTGGCTTATACTCCTAAGTTTGGACTTTGGTACCCTCGGGGATCCACTTTTGATTTAATTGGTTATTCTGATGCTGATTGGGCAGGGTGTAAGATTAATAGGAAGAGCACATCGAGGACTTGCCAGTTCTTGGGAAGATCCTTGGTGTCTTGGGCTTCAAAGAAGCAAAATTCGGTTGCTCTTTCCACCGCCGAAGCCGAGTACATTGCCGCAGGTCATTGTTGCGCGCAATTGCTTTGGATGAGGCAAACCCTGCGGGACTATGGTTACAAATTAACCAAAGTCCCTTTGCTATGTGATAATGAGAGTGCAATCAAAATGGCCGACAATCCCGTCGAGCATAGCCGCACTAAGCACATAGCCATTCGGTATCATTTTCTTAGGGATCACCAACAAAAGGGAGATATCGAGATTTCTTATATTAACACTAAAGATCAATTAGCCGATATCTTTACCAAGCCTCTTGATGAACAAACTTTTACCAAACTTAGGCATGAGCTCAATATGCTTGATTCGCGCAATTTCTTTTGCTAGATTGCACACGTAGCTCATTTATATACCTTTGATCATATCTCTTTCATATACTATGACTAATGTGTTTTTCAAGTCCATTTCACACCAAGTCATAGATATATTGAAAGGGAATTGGAGTCTTCGGCGAAGACAAAGGCTTCCACTCCGTAACTCATCCTTCGCCATCGCTCCAAGAAAAGGACCTTGTCTTTGGGGGAAAGCCCAAAGCAAAAGGACCGGACTTCGTCTTTGGTATAACCTAAACTCATTTACTTATGACCAAAGGGGAAGATAGTACTTCGATGGGCTCTAATGACTCCGTTTTTGGCGATTCATGCCAAAGGGGGAGAAAGTATGAGCCCAAAGCAAAAGGACCGCACCACCACCAATTTCAAAAATTCCAAGAGTATTTATCAATTGGTATCCTATTGTGTTCAAAAGGAGGAGAAAATTAGTTTTTCAAAAATGTATATCAAAACCCTCTTGAACACTAAGAGGTGGATCTCCTTTAGGGGGAGTTTTTGTTAAGTCAAAGGAAAAGCATTTGAAACAGGGGGAGAAAATTTCAAATCTTGAAAATGCTTTGCAAACTCTTATTCATTTACCTTTGACTATTTGCAAAAGATCCTTAAAATGAATTTACAAAAAGAATTTGCAAAAACAAAACATGTGGTGCAAACGTGGTCCAAAATGTTATATAAGAAAGAAACATTCCATGCATATCTAGTAAGTAGTTATATTGGCTCAATTCCAAGCAACCTTTACACTTACATTATGCAAACTAGTTCAATTATGCACTTCTATATTTGCTTTGGTTTGTGTTGGCATCAATCACCAAAAAGGGGGAGATTGAAAGGGAATTAGGCTGACACCTAGTTCCTAAATAATTTTGGTGGTTGAATTGACCAACACAAATAATTGGACTAACTAGTTTGCCCAAGTGTATAGATTATACAGGTGTAAAAGGTTCACACTCAGCCAATAAAAAGACCAAGTTTTTGGATTCAACAAAGGAGCAAAGGGGCAACCGAAGGCACCCCTGGTCTGGAGCACCGGACTGTCTGGTGCGCCACCGGACATGTCCGGTGCACCAGGGGGACTCAGACTCAAACTCTCCACCTTCGGGAATTTCCAGAGGCACTCGCGCTATAATTCACCGGACTGTCCGGTGTACACCGGACAGTGTCCGGTGCGCCATGGAGAAGCGGCCTCAGGAACTCGCCAGCTTCGGGAAACTCCAACGGCTAGTCCACTATAATTCACCGGACTGTCCGGTGTGCACCGGACTGTCCGGTGCGTCTCCGGAGCAACGGCTATCTCCGCGCCAACGGCTCTCTGCGGAGCAATAAATGCGCGCGCAGGAGTCAGAATCGCCCATGCTGGCACACCGGACAGCAAACAGTACATGTCCGGTGTGCACCGGACATCCAGGCGGGCCCACAAGTCAGAAGCTCCAACGGTCAGAATCCAACGGCAGTGATGACGTGGCAGGGGGCACCGGACTGTCCGGTGCGCCATCGAACAGACAGCCTCCCAACGGCCACTTTTGGTGGTTGGGGCTATAAATACCCCAACCACCCCACCATTCATTGCATCCATGTTTTCCCCTTCTCAACCACTTACAAGAGCTAGGCATTCAATTCTAGACACACCCAAAGTGATCAAATCCTCTCCAATTCAACACAAAGCCCTAGTGACTAGTGAGAGAGATTTGCTGTGTTCATTTGAGCTCTTGCGCTTGGATTGCTTTCTCTCTTTCATTCTTTCTTGTGTTCAATACTCACTTGTAACCAAGGCAAGAGACACCAATTGTGTGGTGGTCCTTGCGGGGAGGTTTTGCCTCCGGTTGATTTGAGAAGAGAAAGCTCACTCGGTCGGAGGGACCGTTTGAGAGAGGGAAATGGTTGAAAAAGACCCGGCCTTTGTGGCCTCCTCAACGGGGAGTAGGTTTGAGAGAACCGAACCTCGGTAAAACAAATCCTCGTGTCTCACTTCATTATTTGCTTGCGATTTGTTTTCACGCCCTCTCTCGGACTCGATTACATTTCTAACGCTAACCCGGCTTGTAGTTGTGTTTATATTTGTAAATTTTAGTTTCGCCCTATTCACCCCCCTCTAGGCGACTTTCACATGTACTTATAGTGCCATCCGCAGCGAAGTTAAGTTGAGTTTGCACACCTGCACCAAGAGTCTGCCCTACCTTCTTCAAACAAGCTTTGAAATGTCGATTCAGATGTTCAGTGCCACCAGCAGAATCTGCACTCAACTCAGTTTTACAATAATTACATACATCAATATAACTTTTTATACCATTGTCGACAATCTCCCGCTTATCCATATGTTTCCAGCACTCTGCCCTGGAAATAGATGGTTTAGGAGCACTTTGCACTAGCACATCAGCTCGTAAGGAGGAACTACCACTACAAACAGGTACACCTTCACCCCCGTCTGCTGGTAAGGAAGAACTACCACCATCTACTGGTAAGGAGGCATTAGCACCAGCACTACACACATGTACACCTACTCCACAATCAGATCTACCTTCCACGGTTGGGGCGAGTTCGCAAGGACTGGTGGAACCATCTAACCTCCTACTAGCATAAGGTTTTCGAGTAGCTGTCCTCTTACTCCCCATTGTAAGTTCAGACGCTCATGTGCTAATCAATGGGGAACAAATCTAGGTGAGACCGTGAGAGTCCAAAACAGGGGTATATAAATAACGAGCTCGACCACAGATCTAGGTGAGACCGTGAGAGTCCACGGAAGAAGAAGGGGACTGTTTGCATACCTTGCTGGAGTCGTGAAGCCGGCTGAACCATTGAACTCGCGGACTCGCGGTGGTGGCGGGCTGACGGTGTGGCGCATTGGTTCCTGGGAGAGGCCGAGAAGGCTAGGAATTCCTGCAAAAAAGCATGATTAGGGTTTCGATTTTCGAAACAAATAAGAGATCCGGGCATCCGGCCATGGAGGTGGAGGGCTGGAGGCGAGGATCCGAGGAGTCACGGAGGAACCGATGAGACGCAGATCCATAACCGAGGAGCCTCCTCTAATGACTCCTTCCGAGGAGCCGCAGAACCGAGGAGTGCACGGAGTCACGGAGAACCGAGGAGCCACAGCCCACAGATCCATCGCCGGCGGAGGACCGGAGGGAGGAGGACGGCAGACGGAGGAACTGAGGAGTGGACGGACTAACGAAGGAACCGAGGAGCCACAGCGAGAGCGAGACCGCAAGAGCCGCAATGAGGCGAATAAAATGAGCGAGCGACGACGCAGCCGTGTAGACGCGTGAGGGTGTGACCGCGTGACTGCGTGAGGCGTCCAAAAAATAACCCTAACCCTAAATCGTGTCAGGCTGGCCCGAGCACGGCCCACTATGGCGTGTGAAAGGGAATTAGGCTTACACCTATTCCTAAATAATTTTGGTGGTTGAATTGCCCAACACAAACAATTGGACTAACTAGTTTGCCCTAGTGTATAAGTTATACAGGTGTCAAGGTTCACACTTAGCCAATAATAAGACCAAGAAATGGGTTCAACAAAGAGAGCAAGGGATAACCGAAGGCAGCCCTGGTCTGGCGCACCGGACTGTCCGGTGTGCCACCGGACAGTGTCCGGTGCACCAGGGGACTTCACCCTGAACTTCTCACCTTCGGGAAAATCCAGAGGCGCTCCGCTATAATTCACCGGACTATCCGGTGTACACCGGACAGTGTCCGGTGCTCCAAGGAAGAGCGTCTCTGGAACTCGCCAGCTTCGGGAATTCGCTCCGCTATAATTCACCGGACATGTCCGGTGTGCACCGGACTGTCCGGTGAGCCAGCGGAGCAACGACTACTTCGCGCCAACGGTCACCTGCAGAGTCATTTAATGCGCGCCAGAGCGCGCAGAAGTCAGGCACGCGCGAAGTGGTGCACCGGATACTCTACAGCTAGTACATGTCCGGTGTGCCACCGGACATCCAGGCGGGCCCAGCAGTCAGAGCTCCAACGGTCGGAACCCAACGGCCTGGTGACGTGGCTGGCGCACCGGACAGTGTCCGGTGGCGCACCGGACTGTCCGGTGCATCATGCGACAGCAGCCTCCACCAAACGACTAGTTTGGTGGTTGGGTTATAAATACCCCAACCACCCCACATTCAAGTCATCCAAGTTTTCAACCTTCCAACCACTTACAAGAGCTAGGCATTCAATACAAGACACACCCAAGTGATCAAATCCTCTCCCAATTCCACAAAAGTATTAGTGACTAGTGAGAGTGATTTGTCGTGTTCTTTTGAGCTCTTGCGCTTGGATTGCTTTCTTCTTTCTCATTCTTTCTTGTGATCAATACTCGCTTGCGATTTGTTTTGCACCCTCTCTCGCGGACTTAATTATATTTCTAACGCTAACCCGGCTTGTAGTTGTGATTAACTTTGTAAATTTCAGTTTCACCCTATTCACCCTCCCTCTAGACGACTTTCAGCGTGCCAGGCTACTTGGGCCGTCGGGCCGAAAACCGAAGCACGGCCCAGCAATCAGATTTTCAAACAAAACTTGAAGAAATTTGATGAAGTCAGATTTTCAAAACTACTGCTCAATTTCAGATCAGAGAGGAAACCCAAATAATCTCAAAACTTGAAGAAATTTGATGAAGTCCACAAGATTTATGAAATACCGTGATGAAGACATATTGATCGATCGGTGCCACAAGCTGTCGCACTGTCCGTGCGCAACGTCACTTCTCCGTCCGCGCACAATCAACAAAGGAGACTATTTGGCGAGTGGAGAGCAAGAGAGAAGGAACAAGTAACACAAATGACAAGTCTGCGGTCTCTGCCTGTTTTTACTGCCTATCGCGGACGGTCCGCGCCCTGAAGAGTTCAGACGGTCTACATTGCTGATCGGACTGTCTAGTTCCTGATGCTGCAGACGGTCCGCGGTCCATGGGCGGATGGTCCGCAGCCTGATACTTAGTTTTCCAATGTCTGTCTACTTTCTGATTTTGAATTTCAAATCCGAATTGGTGCTCATAAATGGACATTTCGATCAATCCAAGAGTTAGTATGCATGCATATTCATATTATGTAATTGAGTTATGCAAATTTTTGCATTAAACTATCTAGAGCAATTTAGAATGAAAAATGCATCAATAATATCAAATAAAAAGCATAAAGAGCATATGAAGAACCGAGATGCAACACGACACATGCGTGATCAACTTCAAGCCACATTTGAGAGATCGATCACATTCATTTCACTTCTTAGAGAACAAAATCTTGTTTCATCCAAAGGCTTTGTAAAAATGTCTGCTAATTGATCATCCGTGCCAATGGAATAAATAGAGATATCTCCCTTGCCAACATGATCTCTTAAGAAGTGATGCCTTATATCAATATGCTTAGTTCTTGAGTGTTGGACCGGATTGGTAGCCAATTTTACCGCACTCTCATTATCACACATGAGAGGCACATTCTTGAAGATAATTCCATAATCCAATAAGGTTTGTTTCATCCATAATAGTTGAGCACAACAATTTCCAGCCGATATGTACTCCGCTTCGGCGGTAGAGAGAGCAACCGAATTTTGTTTTTTAGAAGACCATGAAACAAGAGATCTACCAAGAAATTGACAACAACTGGAGGTGCTCTTTCTATCAACTTTGCACCCCGCATAGTCCGAATCCGAATATCCAATTAATTCAAATTGAGCACCTTTGGGATACCATAGACCAATATTGGGAGTGTACTTCAAATATCTTAGAATTCTTTTAGCGGCTTTCAAGTGAATCTCTCTAGGTGAAGCTTGAAATCGAGCACACATGCATACACTAAACATAACATCGGGCCTAGATGCGGTAATATAAAGCAAACTACCAATTATTGAACGATAAAATTTTTGATCAACCATAGTACCTCCTTCTTGAGCATTTTATCTTATTGAACGATAAAGTCTAGATGACCATTTGTTGCCATTGGAGTCTTGATAGGCTTTGCGTTTTCTAATCCAAACTTCTTGAGCATGTCCTTCAAATATTTTGATTGACTTATAAAAATTCCATCTTTCAATTGTTTGATTTGAAGGCCAAGAAAGAAGCTCAATTCTCCTATCATAGACATTTCAAATTCTTTTGACATCATTTTTCCGAATTCCTCACAAAATAATTCATTAGTAGATCCAAAAATAATATCATCAACATAGATTTGACAAACAAATAAGTCTTTGCCAATTCTTTTAGTGAATAGAGTAGTGTCAACCTTCCCAATTTTGAAGTCTTTGGAAAGCAAGAAATCCCTAAGCCTTTCATACCACGCGCGTGGAGCTTGCTTAAGCCCATAAAGAGCTTTAGAAAGCTTGAACACATGGTTAGGTCTTTTGGGGTCCTCAAAACCGGGAGGTTGTTCAACATACACTAGTTCACTAATCTTACCATTTAGAAAAGCACTCTTTACATCCATTTGGTAGAGCTTGATATTATGTGCACAAGCATAAGCAAGAAGAATCCGGATTGCTTCTAATCTTGCCACGGGAGCAAATGTCTCCCCAAAATCCAATCCCTCAATTCGAGTATATCCTTGTGCAACTAATCTTGCCTTGTTTCTTACTACCACACCATCTTCATTGTGCTTGTTGCGAAACACCCATTTTGTACCAATAACATTGTGGTTCTTTGGTCTCTCAACAAGCTCCCAAACTTCATTTCGAGCGAAGTTATTTAATTCTTCATGCATTGCATTCACCCAATCAACATCAAGTAGAGCTTCATCTACACGGTTAGGTTCCATACAAGATACAAAAGAGAAATGTTCACAAAAAGAAGCTATGCGAGAGCGAGTTTGAACACCCTTACTAATATCACCCACAATTTGATCAACCGGGTGATCCTTCACAATGGAATGATGAATTCTTGATACCGTTTGATAATTGCTAGTTGAAGCATTAGGAGGAACCGAAAGTCTTGAAGTACCTTGATCATGAGTATCCATGGTTTCATCATGTTGTTGGCTTTGGTGATTGTCGGCGTTCCGAGACCGGGGGGTCCCTGGGCCGACGAGTGAATGTCGCCGCGTGCCCCAGCCCAGATGGGTCGAGCGCGAGGGCGAGCGCGAAGGGGGGAGAGCGAGGCGGCCGGAGACCGGCGTGAGAGAGGTGGGAATCCCGCGGCCTTCGTGTTCGTCCCGCGCCTAGGTCGGGTGCGCTTGTAGTAGGGGGTTACAAGCGTCCACGCGGGAGAGGGAGCGAGCGGCTTCAAGCGAGCGCCTGTCTCGTCCTCGTCCCCGCGCGACCAACCCTCTCTAAGAGGGCCCTGGTCCTTCCTTTTATAGGCGTAAGGAGAGGATCCAGGTGTACAACGGGGGGTATAGCAGAGTGCTACGTGTCTAGCGGAGGAGAGCTAGCGCCCTAAGTACATGCCGTCGTGGCAGCCGGAGAGATTTTGGCACCCTGCTGGTGTGATGTCGTGGCCGTCGGAGGAGTGCTAGAGCCTGACGGAGGGACAGCTGTCGGAGCGGTTGAGTCCTTGCTGACGTCCTCTTGCTTCCGTAAGGGTGCTGAGAGCCGCCGTCGTCACAGAGTATGTGGGGCGCCATCATTGCCTATCTGGCGGAGCGAGCCAGATGGGACGCCGGTCTTGTTCCCTGCGGCCCGAGTCAGCTCGGGGCAGGGTGACGATGGTGCCTCCTGTTGACGTGGCTGGTCTGCGCCCTAGGTTGGGCGATGTGGAAGCTCCTCCGAAGCCGAGGTCGAGTCTGTCTTCCGTGGCCGAGGTCGAGTCCGAGCCCCTGGGTCGGGCGAGGCGGAGACCGTCGGCTGAGGTCGAGGCGTAGTCCGAGCCCTGGGGTCGGGCGGAGCGGAGTTCGTCGTCTTCTGGGGCTGAGCCCAAGTCCGAGCCCTGGGTCGGGCGGCGCGGAGTTCATCGTCTTCTGGGGCTGAGCCCGAGTCCGAGCCCTGGGTCGGGCGGAGCGGAGTTCGTCGTCTTCTGGGGCTGAGCCCAAGTCTGAGCCCTGGGTCGGGCGGCGCGGAGTTCGTCGTCTTCTGGGGCTGAGCCCGAGTCCGAGCCCTGGGTCGGGCGGAGCGGAGTTCGCCGTCTTCCGGGACTTAGCCCGAGTCCGAGCCCTGGGTCGGGCGGAGCGGAGTTCGCCGTCTTCCGGGACTTAGCCCGAGTCCGAGCCCTGGGTCGGGCGGAGCGGAGTTCGCCGTCTTTCGGGACTTAGCCCGAGTCCGAGCCCTGGGTCGGGCGGAGCGTAGTTCGCCGTCTTCTGGGACTTAGCCCGAGTCCAAGCCCTGGGTCGGGCGGAGCGGAGTTCGCCGTCTTCCGGGACTTAGCCCGAGTCCGAGCCCTGGGTCGGGCGGAGCGGAGTTCGCCGTCTTCCGGGACTTAGCCCGAGTCCAAGCCCTGGGTCGGGTGAAGCGGAGTTTCCTATGGTGCCTTCGACCGGGCCTGACTGCCTGTCAGCCTCACTCTGTCGAGTGGCACCGCAGTCGGAGCGGCGCGGGCGGTGCTGTCTTTCTGTCAGGCCGGTCAGTGGAGCGGCGAAGTGACGGCAGTCACTTCGGCTCTGTCGGCTGGGGGGCGCGCGTCAGGATAAATGTGTCAGGCCACCTTTGCATTAAATGCTCCTGCAGCTTGGTCGGTCGGCGCGGTGATTTGGTCAGGGTTGCTTCTTGGCGAAGACAGGGCCTCGGGCGAGACGGAGATCCTCTAGGGTCGGCTGCCCTTGTCCGAGGCTAGGCTCGGGCGAGGCGTGATCGAGTCCCTCGTATGGACTGATCCCTGACTTAATCGCACCCATCAGGCCTTTGTAGCTTTATGCTGATGGGGGTTACCAGCTGAGAATTAGGAGCCTTGAGGGTACCCCTAATTATGGTCCCCGACAGTAGCCCCCGAGCCTCGAAGGGAGTGTGAGCACTCACTTGGAGGCTTTCGTCGCACTTTTTTGCAAGGGGACCAGCCTTTCTCGGTTGTGTTTTGTTCCGGTGGGTGCGCACGAGCGCACCCGCCGGGTGTAGCCCCCGAGGCCTCGGAGGAGTGGTTTCACTCCTCCGAGGTCTTAATGCCTCGCGTAATGCTTCGGCTGGTCTGGTCGTTCCCTCATGCGAGCTGGCCGTAGCCCGGGTGTACGGTCGGGTCCCAAGTTCTCGGGCTGGTATGTTGACGCTGTCAACGGTTCGGCCGGAGCCGGGTTTGCGAGAGCAGCCCCCGAGCCTCTGCACAGGGCGAGAGGGCGATCAGGGACAGACTCGGCTTTTTTACATACGCCCCTGCGTCGCCTTTCCGCAAGGAGGAGGGGGGGGGGAAAGCGCCATGTTGCCCTCGATGGGTGCCGAACATGGTGTCTCCGGTGAGCTGCAAGCGGGTAATCCGAGTGGACGTCCGTGCCCCATTCGTTAGGGGTCGGCTAGGGGCCCAGAGGCACGCCCAAAAGTACCTGCAGGTGATCTGCCGGACCCGGTCCCCTGGCGACGGGGTCCGAGGGCTCGATGCCTCCCTCTGATGGGATTCCGTTACAAGATCGTTCCCGCTGGTCTCGGAAATGTCCTAGGGTACCTCGGGAGCGCAGCCCGAGCCTTGGTTATGTATCGAACGTACCCATGGTCATCCCTCGCTCGGCGTCTGAGGCAGCTGTGAACCCTTCGGGGGCCAGCCTTCGAACCCCTGATCAGTAATGGGCGCGGAGCCCGAGTAGCCTGAGGCGGCCGTGGAACCCTTCCGAGGGGCCGGCCTTCGAACCTCTGACCAGTAGTGGGTGTAGGGCCCACGCGATCTGAGGTGGCTGTCGAACCCTTCCGGGGGGCCAGCCTTCGAACCTCTGATCAGTAGGGGGGCTCGGAGCCTGGTTCCTTCTCGAGGAAGGATCCTTTTCGGGGTATCCCCCTTTCCCGGTCCCTGTTGCAAGAGAGAGAAGGAGGAAAAAAGGAAAAGGATACGAAATCGAACGACGCTGCGTACCTTTTTTGACGCGGTCATTATGGCGAAGGCGAAGCGTCGCCCGCTTCTCCTGCCAGAGGCGCCACCTGTTCCGCCGCGGAGTTAATGCGACGGGGCGAGTGGTTGGCAGGGCGGCCGTTGCGCGTGCGCGAGCCGTTCGAGGAACGGAGCACGGGCGCGTTGTCTTCACACCGTGAGAGAGGGTTCTCTTGCTGTCCCCGGATGGGACGTGAGCTTGGCTGACGACGGGGCCGCTGCTCCTGCCCGCCTGCCACCGCCATTACTGCCGACCCACTTTTGACCGCATTGACCGTCACGCCAGGCTGGCGCTGCTGGGTCACGCGCTGGGTCGCCTAGAACTCGTCGCCTCGCAGGCTCCCCGGTGTGGAGGTTGTTCATACCCGCGGGGACGGAACCGGAGTTCCGTTTGTAATGGCACCTTGAATGCTAGTGTTTTTGTTCATTGTGGCTGTCGAGGCCTGAACATGTATGTATTTTTGGCACGGAGCCGTGTTTTTTCCTCATTTTCGAGCACTAAGACTCGCCTGTTGGTTGTCTGAACCGCTTCACCAAGCGTGAGTCGCCCCGTGCAAAGGTGACGAGTGAGGTATCCGTATCCTGGAGGCATAGGAGTCCCTCGGCTCGGTCGACCTTGCTGTCCGAGGCTTCTCTTGCTTAGTTAAAGGAACCCCTCGGCCGCTCTTCGATGAGTCGAAGCCAGGGGTAGCGGTGTCAGCACGGACAAAGGAAGAGTTGGCTCGAAAAGAAGACTTGGTCGGCCGGAGCCTGGCCGGGTCGTCCGTTAGCGGGACCGACGCCGGAGTTGATCTGCCGAGGCCTCGGGCCGGGCTGATGTCTTCGGGGGACAGCTGGCCGAGGCCTCGGGGTGACCAGCCGAGCCACCTGCTCGAGCCGGATTCTTGGAGGAGACCCGGGCGTGATGATGAAGTCGTCCTTCAGAGTGGAGACCCTCGGACCGTGTCGCCGTCGGAGGCTAGGTCGAACCTCGCCGAAGGTGTAGTTGACGCCGAGGGTGCTGCTGCTCCCTTCAACCGTCAAGATCCGAGCCTGCAGGATCGGATTATCTTGTAGCGTGTGTTTTCTGTGGCCGCTGAGGCCCAAACACACCCTCGTCGTGTTGTAAAGCTGCGTTTCTTTTCCTCTTGTTTCGAGTATCTGGACTTTTTCGTCGGTAACAGAATTGTCTGTGCGAGCGAGAGTTGCTTCTCACGGAAGGTGATGAGTGAGGTATCCGTATCCCGGAGGCGTAGGAATCCCTCGGCTCGGTCGGCCTTGCCGCTTACGCGCACTCTTACCCGTCCATAGGGTTCTGTCACCGACGCAGTCGAGAAGGCTCGAAGAATCGCTTCGGTAGAGGAGCTTTCGAACGTGAAGACTTGTTCGGTCCGCGGAATCACTTATCCGAACGTGAGTTACTTATCGCAGAAGGTGATGAGTGAGGTATCCGTATCCCGGAGGCGTAGGAGTCCCTCGGCTCGGTCAGCCTTGTCTGCTTACGCGTACTCCGTCGTTTTCAGGATCCACTTTCGAAGTAGTCGAAAAGCACGAAAGACATTCTGGCAGAAAGGATCTTTTTTCGAGGAAAATTTCGACGCAGAGGGGGTACCCCCCTTTTAGCCCCCGAGGGAGGGTCGGGCTTTGCCGAGGCAAGGCTGACCCTTCCTTGATGACTAAACTTTGCGTGGAAGCGAGGTATATGAACAACTTGAAAACATCTTAAGGGTAGAAGCGACGTAGTTGTTGGATGTTCCAAGCGTTGCTGTAGACCTCGCCTTGACTGTTGGCCAGCTTGTACGTTCCGGGCTTCAGAACTTTGGCGATGACGAACGACCCTTCCCAGGGAGGCGTGAGCTTGTGCCGCCCTCGGGCGTCCTGTCATAGCCGAAGCACCAGGTCGCCCACCTGGAGGTCTCGGGACCGGACCCCTCGGGCGTGGTAGCGTCGCAGGGACTGCTGGTACCGCGCCGAGTGTAGTAAGGCCTTGTCCCAAGCCTCCTCCAGCTGGTCCAGCGAGTCTTCTCGGCTAGCTTGGTTGCTTTGGTCGGTGTAGGCCCTCGTCCTCGGGGAACCGTATTCTAAGTCTATGGGCAAGATGGCTTCGGCCCCATAGACTAGAAAGAACAGCGTGAAGCCCGTGGCTCGGCTCGGCGTCGTCCTCAGACTCCAGACCACCGAGGGGAGTTCCTTCATCCACCGCTTGCCGAACTTGTTAAGGTCGTTGTAGATCCGAGGCTTGAGCCCTTGTAGAATCATGCCGTTGGCACGCTCTACCTGCCCATTCGTCATGGGATGAGCCACGGCGGCCCAGTCCACCCGGATGTGGTGATCCTCGCAGAAGTCCAGGAACTTTCTGCCGGTGAACTGGGTGCCGTTGTCGGTGATGATGGAGTTCGGGACCCCGAAGCGATGGATAATGTTGGTGAAGAACGCCACCGCCTGCTCGGACCTGATGCTGTTCAGGGGTCGGACCTCGATCCACTTAGAGAATTTGTCGATGGCGACCAGCAGGTGCGTGTAGCCCCCGGGTGCCTTCTGCAAGGGGCCGACGAGATCCAGACCCCACACAGCGAAAGGCCAAGTGATGGGTATCGTCTGCAGAGCCTGAGCGGGTAGGTGGGTCTGCCTTGCGTAGAACTGACACCCTTCGCAGGTGCGGACAATTCTAGTGGCGTCGGCCACCGCCGTCGGATAGTAGAAGCCTTGTCGGAAAGCATTCCCTACAAGGGCTCGAGGCGCTGCGTGATGGCCGCAAGCCCCCGAGTGTATCTCTCACAGGAGTTCCTGACCTTCGACAATGGAGACGCATCGCTGGAGGATGCCAGAGGGGCTGCGGTGGTAGAGCTCTTTCTCATCACCCAGCAAGACGAACGACTAGGCGCGCCGCGCCACCCGCCGAGCCTCGGCTCGGCCGAGGGGTAGCTCTCCTCGGTGGAGATATTGCAGGTACGGGGTCTGCCAGTTTTGATCAGGCGTGACCCCGCTTTGCTCCCCCTCGACGTGCAGCGTCTCGCCCTCGGGGGCCGAGGGTACCTCGGGCTGAACCGAGGATGCCTCGGGCCGAGCCGAGGGTGCCTCGGACTGAGCCGAGGGTACCTCGGGCTGGGCCAAGGGTGCCTCGGGCTCGGGCGTGTCATCGATCTTGACGGAGGGTTGATGCAGATCCCGGGAGAAGACGTCCGGGGGAACCGTCGTTCGCCCCGAGGCTATTTTAGCCAGCTCGTCCGCAGTCTCGTTGTAGCGCCGAGCGATGTGGTTGAGCTCGAGCCTGTAGAACTTGTCTTCCAGGCGCCGAACCTCATCGCAGTAGGCCTCCATCTTCGGGTCGCGGCAGTGGGAGTTCTTCATGACTTGGTCGATGACGAGCTGCGAGTCACCGCGAGCGTCGAGGCGTCGGACCCCTAGCTCGATGGCGATCCGCAACCCGTTGACCAGAGCTTCGTACTCAGCCACATTGTTGGATGCCGGGAAATGGAGGCGTAGCACATAGCGTATGTGCTTCTCGAGGGGCGAGATGAAGAGTAGGCCTGTGCCGGCTCCTATCTTCATCAGCGACCCGTCGAAGAACATGGTCTAGAGCTCCGGTTGGATCGGAGCTGTTGGGAGCTGGGTGTCGAACCATTCAGCCACGAAGTCCGCCAAGACCTGGGACTTGATGGCCTTCTGAGGGGCGAACGAGATTGCTTCGCCCATAATTTCCACCGTCCACTTTGCAATCCTGCCCGAGGCCTCTCGGCACTGGATGATCTCCCCCAGGGGGAAGGATGACACCACAGTTACCGGATGAGACTCGAAGTAGTGCCGCTGCTTTCGCCGTGTCAGGATCACCGCGTACAGCAGCTTCTGAACTTGTGGGTAGCGGATCTTGGTTTCGGACAGTACCTCGCTGACGAAGTAGACTGGCCTCTGAACGGGCAATGCATGCCCCTCTTCTTGCCTCTCGACCACAATCGCGGCGCTAACCACCTGAGTGGTTGCGGCGATGTAGACCAAGAGGGCTTCTCCGGCAGCTGGGGGCACCAAGATAGGCGCCTTTGTGAGGAGCGCCTTCAGGTTCCCGAGGGCTTCCTTGGCCTCGGGGGTCCAAGTGAAGCACTCGGCCTTCCTCAAGAGGCGGTACAGAGGTAGACCTCTTTCGCCGAGGCGTGAGATGAAGCGGCTCAGAGCCGCGAGGCATCCCATGACCCTCTGTACGCCTTTCAAGTCCTTGATGGGCCCCATGCTGGTAATGGCTGCGATCTTCTCCGGGTTGGCTTCGATGCCCCGCTCGGAGACGATGAAGCCCAAGAGCATGCCTCGGGGCACCCCAAAGACACACTTCTCGGGATTGAGCTTGACGCCTTTCGCCTTGAGACATCGGAATGTCACTTCAAGGTCGGAAAGGAGGTCGGAGGCTTTCCTCGTCTTGACTACGATGTCATCGACGTAGGCCTCGACCGTGCGGCCAATGTGTTTGCCGAACACATGGTTCATGCACCGCTGGTACGTCGCGCCCGCATTCCTCAAGCCGAACGGCATGGTGACATAGCAGTACATGCCGAAGGGTGTGATGAAAGAAGTCGCGAGCTGGTCGGACTCTTTCATCCTGATTTGATGATACCCTGAGTAGGCATCGAGGAAAGACAGGGTTTCGCACCCAGCAGTGGAATCCACGATTTGGTCGATGCGAGGCAGAGGGTAGGGAACCTTCGGACATGCTTTGTTGAGACCAGTGTAGTCTACACACATCCGCCATTTCCCCCTTTCTTTCTCACAAGCACAGGGTTGGCAAGCCATTCGGGATGGAATACCTCTTTGATGAACCCTGCCACCATTAGCTTGTGGATCTCCTCGCCTATGGCTCTGCGCTTCTCCTCGTCGAATCGACGCAGAGGCTGCTTGACGGGTCGGGCTCCGGCTCGGATGTCCAGCGAGTGCTCAGCGACATCCCTCGGTATGCCGGGCATGTCCGAGGGACTCCACGCGAAGACGTCGGCGTTCGCGCGGAGAAAGTCGATGAGCACTGCTTCCTATTTGGGATCGAGCCCGGAGCCGATCCGGATCTGCTTGGAGGCGTCGCCGCTGGGGTCGAGGGGACGGACTTAACCGTCTCCGCTGGCTCAAAGTTGCCGGCATGACGCTTCACGTCTGGTACCTCCTTCGAGAGGCTCTCCAGGTCGGCGATGAGGGTCTCGGACTCGGCGAGGGCCTCGGCGTACTCCACGCACTCCACGTCGCATTCGAACGCGTGTTTGTACGTGGGGCCGACGATGATGACCCCGTTGGGGCCCGGCATCTTGAGCTTCAAGTAGGTGTAGTTGGGGATGGCCATGAACTTCGCGTAGCATGGTCTTCCCAGTACCGCGTGGTAGGTTCCTTGGAAACCGACCACCTCGAACGTCAGGGTCTCCCTTCGGAAGTTGGAGGGTGTTCCGAAGCAGACGGGAAGGTCGAGTTGTCCGAGGGGCTGGACGCGCTTCCCGGGAATGATCCCATGGAAGGGCGCAGCGCCTGCTCGGACGGAGGATAGATTGACACGCAGGAGCCCGAGGGTCTCGGCGTAGATGATGTTGAGGCTGCTGCCTCCGTCCATGAGGACCTTGGTGAGCCTGACGTCGCTGATGACGGGGTCGACGACGAGCGGATATTTCCCTAGGCTCGGCACATGGTCGGGGTGATCGTCTCGGTCGAAGGTGATGGGCTTGTCGGACCAGTCCAGATAGACTGGCGCCGCCACCTTCATCGAGCAGACCTCCCGGCGCTCCTGCTTGCGGTGCCGAGCCGAGGCGTTCGTCGCTTGCCCACCATAGATCATGAAGCAGTCGCGGACCTCGGGGAACTCTCCTGCCTGGTGATCTTCCTTCTTGTCGTCGTCGCGGGCCTTGCCACCCTCCGCGGGTGGCCCGGCCCTGTGGAAGTGGCGCCAAAGCATGACGCACTCCTCAAGGGTGTGCTTGACGGGCCCCTGGTGATAAGGGCACGGCTCCTTGAGCATCTTGTCGAAGAGGTTGGCACCTCCAGGGGGCTTCCGAGGGTTCTTGTACTCGGCGGCGGCGACAAGGTCCGCGTCGGCGGTGTCGCGTTTTGCTTGCGACTTCTTCTTACCCTTCTTCTTGGCGCCGCGCTGAGTTGACGCCTCGAGAGCATCTTCCGAAGGGCGGCCCTGGGGCTGCTTGTCCTTCCGGAAGATAGCCTCGACCGCCTCCTGGCCGGAGGCGAACTTGGTGGCGATGTCCATCAGCTCGCTCGCCCTGGTGGGGGTCTTGCGACCCAGCTTGCTCACCAGGTCGCGGCAGGTGGTGCCAGCGAGGAACGCGCCGATGACATCCGAGTCGGTGATGTTGGGCAGCTCGGTGCGCTGCTTCGAGAATCACCAGATGTAGTCCCGGAGAGACTATCCCGGCTGCTGTCGGCAGCTTCGGAGGTCCCAGGAATTCCCGGGGCGCACGTACGTGCCCTGGAAATTGCCGGCGAAAGCTTGGACTAGGTCGTACCAGTTGGAGATCTGCCCCGGAGGCATGTGCTCCAACCAGGCGCGAGCGGTGTCAGAGAGGAACAGGGAGAGGTTGCGGATGATGAGGTTGTCATCGTCCGTTCCACCCAGTTGGCAGGCCAGACGGTAGTCCGCGAGCCACAGTTCCGGTCTCGTCTCCCCCGAGTACTTTGTGATAGTAGTCGGGGGTCGGAACCGGGTCGGGAACGGCGCCCGTCGTATGGCTCGGCTGAAGGCCTGCGGACCGGGTGGCTCGGGCGAGGGACTCCAATCCTCCCCGCTGTCGTAGCGTCCCCCACGCCTGGGGTGGTAGCCTCGGCGCACCCTCTCGTCAAGGTGGGCCCGACGGTCGCGGTGATGGTGCTCGTTGCCGAGGCGACCCGGGGCCGCAGGCGCGGTGTTGCGCGTGCGCCCGGTGCAGACCGAGGCTTCCCGCATGAATCGGGAAGTCGCGGCATGAGTTTCCGAGGGGTACCCCTGCCTTCGGGAGGTAGAGCTCTCGGCCCGTCGGACCGCGGCGCCTTCCAAGAGATTCTTGAGCTCTCTCTGGATTCGTCGCCCCTCGGTGGTTGATGGCTCCGGCATCGCGCGGAGAAGCATCGCTGCTGCGGCCAGGTTCTGGCCTACCCCACTAGATGCGGGTGGTGGCCTGACCCTGACGTCGTCGGCGATGCGGTGCTGGAAGCCCTGGGGTAGATGACATATTTCTCCAGCCGGAGGTTGGCCCGCCCATGCCTGCCCGACGTCCCGGCGGATCGGCTCAAGCGCTCCTGCTCCCTCGTCGAGCCTGGCCTGCACCCCGCGAATTTGCTCGAGCTGTGGGTCATGGCCCCCCGCCTGAACGGGGACCACAGCTAGCTCCCGTGGGATGTCAACGCGAGGCACCGGCCTAGGGAGATCACCGTCCTCCGGCATGCCGAGATGGTTGCCTTCGGAGGGACCCCCCAGATCGACGTGGAAGCCTTCGCGACTTGGGCCGCAGTCCTCGTCGCCGAGGCTACGACTACCGTCGGAACAGTCGGAGAGGCAGTAGTCACATGCGGTCATGAAGTCCCGCATGGCACTGGGGTTGCCAAGTCCAGAGAAATCCCAACAGAAGCTGGGCTCGTCGTCTTCCTCGGACCCGGAGGGCCCGTAGGTCGAGACGTCCGTCAGCCGGTCCCAAGGTGACAGTATACGAAACCCCAGTGGGTTTGGACTCGCCTCTACGAGAGCGCCCGCCAAAGCGGGGTCGCTAGGCGGGTTGAGGCTGAATCCAAATGACGTGGGATGGGAATCGATCGGTACCTCTTGGTCGACGAGCGGCGATAAAGTCACGTCGGGGGCTGACTGCACCGCCGTCTCAGGTGCGAGGGCGACGTCCAGCAAGCTTTTCGCGGGCGTGCTGGCGTCATCCGTGTGCTCGGGACTGGCGTGTCGCGGGGAGACGGCGCTCGCCTTCGTCTCAGGCGCGAAGTCGATACCCGATGCGCCCCCCGTTGGGGCGCTGGGGCCGTCGACTCGCTCGACAGTCGACGAGGCGCTGCCTTCCGCTTGGCCTTGGTTGCCCCGTGAAAGGGAATAAGGCTTACACCTAGTCCCTAATTAATTTTGGTGGTTGAATTGCCCAACACAAATAATTGGACTAACTAGTTTGCTCAAGTGTATAGATTATACAGGTGTAAAAGGTTCACACTCAGCCAATAAAAAGATCAAGTTTTGGATTCAACAAAGGAGCAAAGAGGCAACCGAAGGCACCTCTGGTCTGGGGGCACCGGACTGTCCGGTGCACCACCGGACAGTGTCCGGTGCACCAGAGGACTCCAACTCGAACTCGCTACCTTCGGGAATTTCTCAGACCGGCGCGCTATAATTCACCGGACTGTCCGGTGTACACCGGACAGTGTCCGGTGCTCCAAGGAAGCGCGGCCTCCGGAACTCGCCAGCCTCGGGAACGCGCAGCAGCCGCTCCGCTATAATTCACCGGACATGTCCGGTGTGCACCGGACTGTCCGGTGCATCCTCGGAGCAACGACTATTTTGGCGCCAACGGCTACCTGCGATGCATTTAATGCGCGCGCAGCGCGCGCAGAAGGCAGGTGCGCCCATACTGGCGCACCGGACATGGAACAGTACATGTCCGGTGTGCACCGGACATCCAGGCGGGCCCACAAGTCAGGAGCTCCAACGGTCAGAATCCAACGGCATTGGTGACGTGGCTGGGGCACCGGACATGTCCGGTGTGCACCGGACTGTCCGGTGCGCCATCGAACAGACAGCCTCCACCAACGGTCATGTTTGGTGGTTGGGGCTATAAATACCCCAACCACCCCCACATTCATTGCATCCAAGTTTTCCACTTCTCAACCACTTACAAGAGCTAGGCATTCAATTCTAGACACACCAAAGAGATCAAATCCTCTCCAATTCCACAAAAGGCTTTAGTGATTAGCGAGAGAGATTTGCCGTGTTCTTTTGAGCTCTTGTGCTTGGATTGTTTCTTTTCTTTCTCACTTGCTCTTGTGATCAACACTCAATTATAATCAAGGCAAGAGGCACCAATTGTGTGGTGGCCCTTGCGGGGAAGTTTTATTCCCGGCTTTGATTTGAGAAGAGAAGCTCACTCGGTCCGAGGGACCGTTTGAGAGAGGGAAGGGTTGAAAGAGACCCGGCCTTTGTGGCCTCCTCAACGGGGAGTAGGTTTGCGAGAACCGAACCTCGGTAAAACAAATCCGCGTGTCACACTCTTCATTTGCTTGCGATTTGTTTTGCGCCCTCTCTCGCGGACTCGTTTACATTTCTAACGCTAACCCGGCTTGTAGTTGTGTTTATATTTGTAAATTTCAGTTTCGCCCTATTCACCCCCCCTCTAGGCGACTATCAATTGGTATCAGAGCCCGGTGCTTCATTAGAGCCTAACCGCTCGAAGTGATGTCGGGAGATCACGCCAAGAAGGAGATGGAGACCGGCGAAAAGCCCACTACAAGCCACGGGAGCACTTCATCGGAAGAGTCCCGCACCAAGAGGAAGGAGAAGAAGAAGAGCTCCTCCAACAAAGGGAAGGAGAAGAAATCTTCTTCTCACCACAAAGAGAAGAAGGAGAGATCTTCCTCTCACAAGCCACATCGGAGTGGGGACAAGCACAAGAGGATGAGGAAAGTGGTCTACTACGAGACCGACACTTCATCAACATCGACCTCCGGCTCCGATGCGCCCTCCGTAACTTCTAAACGCCAAGAGCGTAAGAAGTTTAGTAAGATCCCCTTACACTATCCTCGTACATCTAGACATACTCCATTACTTTCCGTTCCATTAGGCAAACCGCCAACCTTTGACGGTGAAGATTATGCTAGGTGGAGTGATTTAATGAAATTTCATCTAACCTCACTCCACAAAAGTATATGGAATGTTGTTGAGTTTGGAGCACAGGTACCATCCGTAGGGGATGAGGATTATGATGAGGACGAGGTGGCCCAAATCGAGCACTTCAACTCCCAAGCCACAACCATACTCTTGGCCTCTCTAAATAGAGAGGAATACAACAAGGTGCAAGGGTTGAAGAATGCAAAGGAAATTTGAGACCTCCTCAAGACCGCGCACGAGGGTGATGAACTAACAAAGATCACCAAGCGGGAAACGATCGAGGGGGAGCTCGGTCGCTTTCGACTTCGCCAAGGGGAAGAGCCACAAGACATGTATAACCGGCTCAAAACCTTGGTGAACCAAGTGCGCAACCTCGGGAGCAAGAAATGGGATGACCACGAGGTGGTTAAGGTTATTCTTAGATCACTCATTTTCCTTAACCCCACTGAAGTTCAATTAATTCGTGGTAATCCTAGATATACTAAAATGACCCCCGAGGAAGTTATCGGCAATTTTGTGAGCTTTGAATGCATGATTAAAGGCTCAAAGAAGATCAACGAGCTTGAGGAGCCCTCCACGTCCGAAGCACAACCGGTAGCATTTAAGGCGACGGAGGAGAAGAAGGAGGAGTCTACACCGAATAGACAACCAATTGACGCCTCCAAGCTCGATAATGAGGAGATGGCTTTAATCATCAAAATCTTTCGCCAAATCCTCAAGCAACGGAAGGGGAAGGATTACAAATCCCGTTCCAAGAAGGTTTGCTACAAGTGTGGTAAGCCCGGTCACTTTATCGCTAAATGTCCATTATCAAGTGACAGTGACAGGGATAACGACAAGAAGGGAAAGAGGAAAGAAAAGAAAAGGTACCACAAGAAGAGGGGCGGCGATGCCCACGTGTGCCGCGAGTGGGACTCCGACGAGAGCTCCACCGACTCCTCCTCCGATGAGGACGCCGCCAACATCGCCGTCACCAAGGGACTCCTCTTCCCAAACGTCGGCCACAAGTGCCTCATGGCAAAGGACGGCAAAAGGAAGAAGGTAAAATCAAGATCCTCCACTAAATATGAAACCTCTAGTGATGAGGATGATGCTAGCAATGAGGAGGATAACTTGCGCGTTCTTTTTGCCAACCTTAACATGGAACAAAAGGAAAAACTAAATGAGCTAATTAGTGCCATCCATGAAAAGGATGACCTCTTGGACTCCCAAGAGGACTTCCTAATCAAGGAAAATAAAAAGCATGTTAAGGTTAAAAATGCTTATGCTCTAGAGGTAGAAAAATGTGAGAAATTATCTAGTGAGCTAAGTACTTGCCATGATACTATTACCAACCTTAGAAATGAAAATGCTAGTTTAAATGCTAAGGTTGACTCACGCGTTTGTAATGTTTCAATTCCCAATCTTAGAAATGATAATGATGATTTGCTTGCTAAGATTGAAGAATTAAACATTTCTCTTGCTAGCCTTAGAGTAGAAAATGAAAATTTAATTGCTAAGGCTAAAGAACTAGATGTTTGCAATATTACAATTTCCGATCTTAGAGATAATAATGATATCTTGCGTGCTAAGATCGTTGAACTTAATTCATGCAAACCCTCTACATCTAGTGTTGAGCATGTTTCCATTTGTACTAGATGTAGAGATGTTGATATTAATGCTATTCATGATCACATGACTTTGATTAAACAACAAAATGATCATATAGCAATATTAGATGCAAAAATTGCCGAGCATAACTTAGAAAATGAAAAGTTTAAATTTGCCAGAAGTATGCTCTATAATGGGAGACACCCTGGCATTAAGGATGGCATTGGCTACCAAAGGGGAGACAATGTCAAACTTAGTGCCCCTCCTAAAAAATTGTCAAATTTTGTTAAGGGCAAGACTCCCATGCCTCAGGATAACGAGGGTTACATTTTATACCCTGCCGGTTATCCTGAGAGCAAAATTAGGAGAGTTAATTCTAGGAAGTCTCACTCTGGCCCTAACCATGCTTTTATGTATAAGGGTGAGACATCTAGCTCTAGGCAACCAACCCGTGCTAAGTTGCCTAAGAAGAAAACTCCTAGCGCATCAAATGATCATAGCATTTCATTTAAAACTTTTGATGCATCTTATGTTTTGACTAACAAATCCGACAAAGTAGTTGCCAAGTTTGTAGGGGGCAAACACAAGGGCTCCAAGACTTGTGTTTGGGTACCCAAAGTTCTTGTTTCTAATGCCAAAGGACCCAAGACCGTTTGGGTACCTAAAATCAAGAACTAAAATTGTTTTGTAGGTTTATGCATCCGGGGGCTCAAGTTGGATACTCGACATCGGGTGCACAAACCACATGACAGGGGAGAAGAAAATGTTCTCCTCCTACGAGAAAAACCAAGATCCCCAACGAGCTATCACATTCGGGGATGGAAATCAAGGTTTGGTCAAAGGTCTTGGTAAAATAGCTATATCTCCTGACCACTCTATTTCCAATGTTTTTCTTGTAGATTCATTAGATTACAATTTGCTTTCTGTATCCCAATTATGTCAAATGGGCTACAACTGTCTATTCACTGATGTAGGTGTCACTGTCTTTAGAAGAAGTGATGATTCAATAGCATTTAAGGGTGTGTTAGAGGGTCAGCTATACTTGGTAGATTTTGATAGAGCTGAACTCGGCACATGCTTAATTGCTAAGACTAACTTGGGTTGGCTCTGGCACCGCCGACTAGCCCATGTTGGAATGAAGAATCTTCATAAGCTTCTAAAGGGAGAACACATTTTGGGACTAACAAATGTTCATTTTGAGAAAGACAGGATTTGTAGCGCATGCCAAGCCGGAAAGCAAGTTGGGACTCATCATCCACACAAGAACATTATGACAAGTGACAGGCCACTGGAGCTCCTTCACATGGATCTATTCGGCCCGATCGCTTACATAAGCATCGGCGGGAGTAAGTACTGTCTAGTTATTGTGGATGATTATTCTCGCTTCACTTGGGTGTTCTTTTTGCAGGACAAATCTCATACCCAAGAGACCTTAAAGGGATTCTTGAGACGGGCTCAAAATGAGTTCGGCTTAAGGATCAAGAAAATTAGAAGCGACAATGGGACGGAGTTCAAGAACTCTCAAATCGAAGGCTTTCTTGAGGAGGAGGGCATCAAGCATGAGTTCTCTTCTCCCTACACGCCACAACAAAATGGTGTAGTGGAGAGGAAGAATCGAACTCTATTGGATATGGCTAGGACCATGCTTGATGAGTACAAGACTTCGGATCGGTTTTGGGCCGAGGCGGTCAACACCGCTTGCTATGCCATCAACCGGTTATATCTTCACCGAATCCTCAAGAAGACATCCTATGAACTCCTAACTGGTAAAAAGCCAAATATTTCATATTTTAGAGTTTTTGGTAGCAAATGTTTTATTCTTGTTAAAAGAGGTAGAAAATCTAAATTTGCTCCTAAAACTGTAGAAGGCTTTTTACTAGGATATGACTCAAACACAAGGGCATATAGAGTCTTTAACAAGTCCTCAGGACTTGTTGAAGTTTCTTGTGACATTGTGTTTGATGAGACTAACGGCTCTCAAGTAGAGCAAGTTGATCTTGATGAGATAGGTGAAGAACAGGCTCCATGCATAGCGCTAAGGAACATGTCCATTGGGGATGTGTGTCCTAAGGAATCCGAAGAGCCTCCACATGCACAAGATCAACCATCCTCCTCCACGCAAGCATCTCCACCAACTCAAACTGAGGATAAGGCTCAAGTTGATGAAGGGCAAGATCAAGAAGATGAGCCACCTCAAGATGATGGCAATAATCAAGGGGGAGATGCAGATGATCAAGAAAATGAGGATGAGCAAGAACCAAGGCCGCCACACCCAAGAGTCCACCAAGCAATCCAACGAGATCACCCCGTCGACACCATCCTCGACGACATTCATAAGGGGGTAACCACTAGATCTTGTGTTGCACATTTTTGTGAACATTACTCTTTTGTTTCCTCTATTGAGCCACACAGGGTAGAGGAAGCACTTCAAGATTCGGATTGGGTGGTGGCGATGCAAGAGGAGCTCAACAACTTCACTAGAAATGAGGTATGGCATTTAGTTCCACGTCCTAACCAAAATGTTGTAGGAACCAAATGGGTCTTCCGCAACAAGCAAGATGAGCATGGTGTGGTGACAAGGAACAAAGCTCGACTTGTGTCCAAGGGATACTCCCAAGTCGAAGGTTTGGATTTCGGTGAAACCTATGCACCCGTAGCTAGGCTTGAGTCAATTTGCATATTATTGGCCTATGCTACTTACCATGGCTTTAAGCTTTATCAAATGGACGTGAAAAGTGCATTCCTCAATGGACCAATCAAGGAAGAGGTCTACGTTGAGCAACCTCCCGGCTTTGAAGACAGTGAGTACCCTAACCATGTCTATAAGCTCTCTAAGGCGCTTTATGGGCTCAAGCAAGCCCCAAGAGCATGGTATGAATGCCTTAGAGATTTCCTTATTGCTAATGGTTTCAAAGTCGGAAAGGCCGATCCTACACTCTTTACTAAAACTCTTGAAAATGACTTGTTTGTATGCCAAATTTATGTTGATGATATTATATTTGGGTCTACTAACGAGTCTACATGTGAAGAGTTTAGTAGGATTATGACACAGAAATTCGAGATGTCTATGATGGGGGAGTTGAAGTATTTCTTAGGATTCCAAGTGAAACAACTCCAAGAGGGCACCTTCATTAGCCAAACGAAGTACACTCAAGACATTCTAAACAAGTTTGGGATGAAAGATGCCAAGCCCATCAAGACACCCATGGGAACCAATGGGCATCTCGACCTCGACACGGGAGGTAAGTCCGTGGATCAAAAGGTATACCGGTCGATGATATGTTCTTTACTCTATTTATGTGCATCTCGACCGGATATTATGCTTTCTGTATGCATGTGTGCAAGATTCCAAGCCGACCCTAAGGAAGCTCACCTTACGGCCGTAAAACGAATCTTGAGATATTTGGCTTATACTCCTAAGTTTGGGCTTTGGTATCCTAGGGGATCCACATTTGATTTGATTGGTTTTTCAGATGCCGATTGGGCGGGGTGCAAAATCAATAGGAAGAGCACATCAGGGACTTGCCAGTTCTTGGGAAGATCCTTGGTGTCTTGGGCTTCAAAGAAGCAAAATTCGGTCGCTCTTTCCACCGCCGAAGCCGAGTATATTGCCGCAGGCCATTGTTGCGCGCAATTGCTTTGGATGAGGCAAACCCTGCGGGACTACGGTTACAAATTAACCAAAGTCCCTTTGCTATGTGATAATGAGAGTGCAATCAAGATGGCGGATAATCCCGTCGAGCATAGTCGCACTAAACACATAGCCATTCGGTATCATTTTCTTAGGGATCACCAACAAAAGGGAGATATCGAGATTTCATACATTAATACTAAAGATCAATTAGCCGATATCTTTACCAAGCCTCTTGATGAACAATCTTTTAACAAACTTAGGCATGAGCTCAATATTCTTGATTCTAGGAACTTCTTTTGTTAAATTGCACACATTGCTCTTCTATATACCTTTGATCATGTCTCTTTCATATGCTATGACTAATGTGTTTTTCAAGTCTATTTCAAAACAAGTCATAGGTGTATTGAAAGGGAATTGGAGTCTTCGGCGAAGACAAAGGCTTCCACTCCGTAACTCATCCTTCGCCGTCGCTCCAAGAGACTCTCCATCTTTGGGGGAGAGAGCAAAAGGACTTCGTCTTTGGTATAATCTTAACTCATTTATTTATGACCAAAGGGGAAGATAGCACTTCGTGGGCTCTAATGATTCCACTTTTGGCGATTCATGCCAAAGGGGGAGAAAGTAAGGGCCCAAAGCAAAAGGACCGCACCACCACCAATTTCAAAAACTTCGTGTTTTCCAAAAAAAAATTATCAATTGGTTTCCTATTGTGTTCAAAAGGAGGAGAAAGTAGTATTTCAAAAATGATATATCAAAACCCTCTTGAACACTAAGAGGAGGATCTCATTTAGGGGAGTTTTATTTAGTCAAAGGAAAAGCATTTGAAACAGGGGGAGAAAATTTCAAATCTTGAAAATGCTTCTCAAAATCTTATTCATTTGCCTTTGACTATTTGCAAAAGAACTTTGAAAAGGATTTACAAAAGAGTTTGCAAAAACAAAACATGTGGTGCAAGCGTGGTCCAAAATGTTAAATAAGAAAGAAACGATCCATGCATATCTTGTAAGTATTTAGATTGGCTCAATTCCAAGCAACATTTACACTTACATTATGCAAACTAGTTCAGTTATGCACTTCTATATTTGCTTTGGTTTGTGTTGGCATCAATCACCAAAAAGGGGGAGATTGAAAGGGAATTAGGCTTACACCTAGTCCCTAATTAATTTTGGTGGTTGAATTGCCCAACACAAATAATTGGACTAACTAGTTTGCTCAAGTGTATAGATTATACAGGTGTAAAAGGTTCACACTCAGCCAATAAAAAGATCAAGTTTTGGATTCAACAAAGGAGCAAAGAGGCAACCGAAGGCACCTCTGGTCTGGGGGCACCGGACTGTCCGGTGTACACCGAAAAGTGTCCGGTGCACCACCGGACAGTGTCCGGTGCACCAGAGGACTCCAACTCGAACTCGCTACCTTCGGGAATTTCTCAGGCCGGCGCGCTATAATTCACCGGACTGTCCGGTGTACACCGGACAGTGTCCGGTGCTGCAAGGAAGCGCGGCCTCCGGAACTCGCCAGCCTCGGGAACGCGCAGCAGCCGCTCCGCTATAATTCACCGGACATGTCCGGTGTGCACCGGACTGTCCGGTGCATCCTCGGAGCAACGGCTATTTCGGCGCCAACGGCTACCTGCGATGCATTTAATGCGCGCGCAGCGCGCGCAGAAGGCAGGTGCGCCCATACTGGCGCACCGGACATGGAACAGTACATGTCCGGTGTGCACCGGACATCCAGGCGGGCCCACAAGTCAGGAGCTCCAACGGTCAGAATCCAAGGGCATTGGTGACGTGGCTGGGGCACCGGACATGTCCGGTGTGCACCGGACTGTCCGGTGCGCCATCGAACAGGCAGCCTCCACCAACGGTCATGTTTGGTGGTTGGGGCTATAAATACCCCAACCACCCCCACATTCATTGCATCCAAGTTTTCCACTTCTCAACCACTTACAAGAGCTAGGCATTCAATTCTAGACACACCAAAGAGATCAAATCCTCTCCAATTCCACAAAAGGCTTTAGTGATTAGCGAGAGAGATTTGCCGTGTTCTTTTGAGCTCTTGCGCTTGGATTGCTTCTTTTCTTTCTCACTTGCTCTTGTGATCAACACTCAATTGTAATCAAGGCAAGAGGCACCAATTGTGTGGTGGCCCTTGCGGGGAAGTTTTATTCCCGGCTTTGATTTGAGAAGAGAAGCTCACTCGGTCCGAGGGACCGTTTGAGAGAGGGAAGGGTTGAAAGAGACCCGGCCTTTGTGGCCTCCTCAACGGGGAGTAGGTTTGCGAGAACCGAACCTCGGTAAAACAAATCCGTGTGTCACACTCTTCATTTGCTTGCGATTTGTTTTGCGCCCCCTCTCGCGGACTCGTTTACATTTCTAACGCTAACCCGGCTTGTAGTTGCGTTTATATTTGTAAATTTCAGTTTCGCCCTATTCAGCCCCCCTCTAGGCGACTATCACCCCGCCTTCCCCTCCGTCGGCGGGGAAGAGGGCGGGATGAGCTCGGAGGTTGTTCTTCCACCATGCGGGGAAGACGTCGTCGATTCCGCCGCCGGCGGGCGGGTTGTCGGCCGCCAGTGTCGTTGTCGCGCGGCGGTGGAAGGAGTATCATGTCGTAGCTGCCGTCGAGGGACATGAACTCAAGACTCCCGAAACGGAGCACCGTCCCGGGTTGGAGAGGTTGCTGGAGACTGCCCATCTGGAGCTTGACGGGAAGCTGTTCGTCAACACGCAGCAAGCCCCTACCTGGCGCGCCAACTGTCGGCGTTCCGAGACCGGGGGGTCCCTGGGCCGACGAGTGAATGTCGTCGCGTGCCCCAGCCCAGATGGGTCGAGCGCGAGGGCGAGCGCGAAGGGGGGAGAGCGAGGCGGCCGGAGACCGGCGTGAGAGAGGTGGGAATCCCGCGGCCTTCGTGTTCGTCCCGCGCCTAGGTCGGGTGCGCTTGCAGTAGGGGGTTACAAGCGTCCACGCGGGAGAGGGAGCGAGCGGCTTCAAGCGAGCGCCTGTCTCGTCCTCGTCCCCGCGCGGCCAACCCTCTCTAAGAGGGCCCTGGTCCTTCCTTTTATAGGCGTAAGGAGAGGATCCAGGTGTACAATGGGGGGTATAGTAGAGTGCTACGTGTCTAGCGGAGGAGAGCTAGCGCCCTAAGTACATGCCGTCGTGGCAGCCGGAGAGATTTTGGCACCCTGCTGGTGTGATGTCGTGGCCGTCGGAGGAGTGCTGGAGCCTAACGGAGGGACAGCTGTCGGAGCGGTTGAGTCCTTGCTGACGTCCTCTTGCTTCCGTAAGGGTGCTAAGAGCCGTCGTCGTCACAGAGTATGCGGGGCACCATCATTGCCTATCTAGCGGAGCGAGCCAGATGGGACGCCGGTCTTGTTCCCTGCGGCCCGAGTCAGCTCGGGGCAGGGTGATGATGGCGCCTCCTGTTGACGTGGCTGGTCTGCGCCCTAGGTTGGGCGATGTGGAAGCTCCTCCGAAGCCGAGGTCGAGTCTGTCTTCCGTGGCCGAGGTCGAGTCCGAGCCCCTGGGTCGGGCGAGGCGGAGACCGTCGTCTGAGGTCGGGGCGTAGTCCGAGCCCTAGGGTCGGGCGGAGCGGAGTTCGTCGTCTTCTGGGGCTGAGCCCAAGTCCGAGCCCTGGGTCGGGTGGAGCGGAGTTCGTCGTCTTCTGGGGCTGAGCCCAAGTCCGAGCCCTGGGTCGGGCGGCGCGGAGTTCGTCGTCTTCTAGGCTGAGCCCGAGTCCGAGCCCTGGATCGGGCGGAGCGGAGTTCGCCGTCTTCCGGGACTTAGCCCGAGTCCGAGCCCTGGGTCGGGCGGAGCGGAGTCCGCCGTCTTCTGGGACTTAGCCCGAGTCCGAGCCCTGGGTCGGGCGGAGCGGAGTTCGCCGTCTTCCGGGACTTAGCCCGAGTCCGAGCCCTAGGTCGGGCGGAGCGGAGTTCGCCGTCTTCCGGGACTTAGCCCGAGTCCGAGCCTGGGTCGGGCGGAGCAGAGTTCGCCGTCTTTCGGGACTTAGCCCGAGTCCGAGCCCTAGGTCGGGCGAAGCGGAGCTTCCTATGGTGCCTTCGACCGGGCCTGACTGCCTGTCAGCCTCACTCTGTCGAGTGGCACCGCAGTCAGAGCGGCGCGGGCGGCGCTGTCTTTCTGTCAGGCCGGTCAGTGGAGCGGCGAAGTGACGGCAGTCACTTCGGCTCTGTCGGCTGGGGGGCGCGCGTCAGGATAAAGGTGTCAGGCCACCTTTGCATTAAATGCTCCTGCGGCTTGGTCGGTCGGTGTGGTGATTTGGTCAGGGTTGCTTCTTGGCGAAGACAGGGCCTCGGGCGAGCCGGGAACACGTTCGCCGCTGGAGGGGGGCCTCGGGCGAGACGAAGATCCTCCGGGGTCGGCTGCCCTTGTCCGAGGCTAGGCTCGGGCGAGGCGTGATCGAGTCCCTCGTATGGACTGATCCCTGACTTAATCGCACCCATCAGGCCTTTGCAGCTTTATGCTGATGGGGGTTACCAGCTGAGAATTAGGAGCCTTGAGGGTACCCCTAATTATGGTCCCCGACAGTGATCTTCCTCATTTTGAGTTGAGGATGAAGGAATGACAACCACACTATTTTCATCATCATTTTCCTTTGGTTTTATTTCACCAATGGCCATTGTTTTCATTGCATTTATTAATTGAGTTCCCCCAACATCATCGAGATTATCACTCTCATCTTGAGACCCATTTGTTTCATCGAATTCAACATCATATGCTTCTTCAATAATACCATGAGTTTTGTTGAAGACTCTATAGGCTTTACTATTTGATGAATATCCAAGAAGAAAACCCTCATCACATTTCTTCTCAAATTTAGAAAGCCGGGTTCCCTTTCTCAAAATATAACATTTGCAACCGAATACCCTAAAATATGAGATATTTGGCTTTCTACCAATGAGCAATTCATATGGAGTTTTCTTCAAAAGCTTGTGACAATATAGTCTATTTGATGAATGACAAGCGGTATTTATTGCCTCGGCCCAATAAGAATTCGATATACTATATTCCGCTAACATAGACCTAGCCATATCAATGCGAGTTCTATTCTTTCTTTCAACAATACCGTTTTGTTTCGGGGTATATTTGGAAGAGAATTCATGTTTAATACCCTTGTCCTCACAATATTCATCAATTCTTGCATTTTTGAATTCCGACCCATTATCACTTCTAACCTTTTTGATGTCAAAATCAAATTGATTTTGAGCCAATATAGCAAATGACTTGAATGTTTCAAACACATTGGATTTGTCTCGAAGAAAATAAACCCAAGTAAATCTTGAATAGTCATCCACAATCACAAGACAATAATAATTACCACCAATACTTACAAAAGATGTGGGCCCAAATAAATCCATGTGAAGTAATTCCAAAGGTCGATGAGTGGACATTTGACTTTTATTTGGATGAGTGTTTGCCACTTGCTTCCTGGCTTGACAAGAGCTACACAATTTGTTCTTCTCAAACTTCACATCTTTTAAGCCACGAACTAAGTCATGCTTGGTTAACCGATTGAGTTGCTTCATTCCAACATGACCAAGTCTTCTATGCCATAACCAACCTAGTGAAGCTTTTGAGAATAGGCAAGTTGTGAGCTTTGCCTCATTAGATGAGAAATCAACAAGATAAAGATTTTCATGTCTAAAACCTTTAAACTTAAGATTGCTACCATCAACACTAGAGATAATAACATCTTCAACCATGAAATTGCAACAAAATCCTAAATCACATAATTGAGCTACGGAAAGTAAATTAAAATTCAAAGACTCAACCAAGAGCACATTTGATATAGAATGATCATTTGAGATAGCAATTTTACCCAAGCCTTTAACCTTTCCTTTGCGATTATCTCCAAATGTGATACTATCATAATTTGAGCAATCTTCCTCACTCATTTGGGTAAACATTTTCATATCTCCGGTCATGTGTTGAGTGCATCCACTATCTAACACCCAATGATTCCCTCCCGCCTTGTAGTTTACCTACAAAAGGAAATCAATCTCTTTTAGGTACCCAAACTTGCTTGGGTCCTTGGATGTTAGTGACCAAGGTCTTTGGCACCCAAATAGCTTTCTTTTTGTTTCCAACAATTGAAGTACCAACAAATTTAGCATGAACACCTTTTGCATTATGAGAAAGGACATAACAATGCTCAAAACAAGTGGAGGATACATTTTTGAACTTGGGGCAATTTTTCTTAACATGTCCCTTTTTGTGACACTTGTGACACACTTTGTCACATTCTCTCACAAACAATGTCTTTTGCTTTACAAAAGCATTCTTTCCTTTCTTGGGAACATATCCAAGACCTTCACGGTTAAGAGAGCATCGTTGACTTCCCAATATGAAATTCAATTTGGCCTTACCACCATATGCCTTTTCTAGGTCATGAGTTAGAGTGTTTGCTCTATCTACTAACACTTCATTCTCAACAATAATTTTTGATTCATCAAGAGCAATGTTATCATTGAGAGAAATTTTGCATTTATCACAAATAGGGTTAGTAGATAGTGGTTCACTTGTAAGACTATCAAGTAAGTCACAAGTGACTCCAATATCCTTAGTGACCACCTTAACTTCATGCACAATAGATGATTTTTGAGCATCCGCAAGCTTCTCACAATTTTCTTTTAGGTCATTGTGAGAGGTCTTGAGCTCCTCAAAAGACACTTGGAGGTTTTTATACAATTCCTTCAAGGTCTTAAATTTTTCTTTTTCTTTGTGCATGTAGTCATCGGCCTCACCTAACATTCTAATAAGATCATCATATGAATAGCCATCATCATCAACATCATCGATATCATCATCATCTTTTATATCATTTAAATCGGTGATGATTTTTACCTTAGCATCTCCCTTTGCCATGAGACAATGGGGGATGAGAAGAGTGAGGGAGCTTCCTTTATGGAAATTCCGGCATTAAGCTTGGATGAGGTATCATCATCATCATCATCCGAGCTATCATCCGAGTCCCATTCAACTAAGTAGGCTTTGCCAACTTTCTTCTTGTTAAAGTATTTCTTTTTCTTCTTGTCACTTTCATCTTTGCCCTTCTTCTTCTTGCTTGGGCAATTCATGGCAATGTGACCGGGTTCCCCACACTCAAAACACTTTCTATCATTGAAAGCATTTCTTCTAGATGTTTGACCTCTTCTAGGTTGACCTCTCTTCATCTTCATGAATTTATTGAATTTCCTTACAAATAGAGCCATGTCACCATCACTCTCACTTTCATTTTCTTCATCATTACTATCTTCCTTTTCAATTGCCTTTGAGGCCTTAGCTTTGAGAGCAATTGATTCATTTTTCACCTTCTTTGCCAAACTTAAAGCATCGGCTTGCGACTTCTTAAAAAAATCTTGAGTGAGAATTTCTCCCAATACTTCGGTTGGAGAAGTTGTAGATAGATCACTCCTTACTAACATTGTCACAATGGTCTCATATTTCTCCGGAAGTGATCTAAGGAACTTGTGAGTGAAATCCACATCCGGTACATTAAAACCAAGTCCCTTGAGTTCATTTACTATCTCATTTAACCGATTGAACATATCGGACACACTCTCATCTTCTTTCATAATAAATTGCTCAAACTTCCCTTTGCACACATATAGTTTGGCACTCTTCACAATTGTAGTTCCTTCATGAATTTCCATTAGCTTAATCCAAATCTCATGAGCGGTTGTGAGATTCTTGATACGATTGAACTCATTTATATCAAGAGCATCATAAAAGACATTCATGGCTTGATCATTTGTGAGGATATTCTCATTATCACTAACGGATGGTTCATCTTCTTTCAACACAACAAATCCATCCCTGACAATTGGCCAAATTTTTCCACCCATTGCTCTAAGATGCATTGACATTCTTATTTTCCAATAGTCATAATTATTCCCATCAAAATGCGGTGGCTTCCCAATGTGCACATTGTTGTTACTAGCCATCTTGTTCCACTCCGGGATGATTAGATCCACAAACAATGGAGTCCTCGGCTCTGATACCACTTGTAGGATCTAGGACACCGGCTAGAGGGGGGTGAATAGGCGGTTTTGACTAAAATCAAAAACACTAGGTAAATTTAATCAATATAACAAGAGGAATAAATTCTCTAGAGACAATAAGTAAATAATGTATGAGAAACAACTACAGTGATTGAATACTTGAGGAACAATATGCAAAACACTAATTACTTGCAAGGCAATAAGTAATGCAAGAAGGTAGAGACACCGAAATTTATCCCGTGGTATCGGTGATTTGCCGATCACCCCTAATCCACGTTGAGGTGGACTTCAAGCTCTCACTTGCTCCTCTATCAAGTCACGGCTTGATCTTTGAGCCAAGTGGACAAGAAATCTCTCAATACCTCGATTCCACTAATGTCACCTTTGCCGCTCCGGCGAGGTAGGCGCGAACCCCTCACAATCAACACCGCGGCTTCTCCACAATCTTCTTGGAGAGCTCGACGGAGACAATCACCCGAGCCGTCTAGGAGGCGGCAACCTCCAAGAGTAACAAGCCAATGACGCTTGCTCGGTGTACCACCTAGTGCCTCAAGAATCACCAAATGATGCAAATGCACTAGGAACCCTCAATCTCTCACTAGAAAGCAATCTCAAGCAAAGAGTGTGAGAGAGTGAGTTGGAGGATCACAAATGAGCTCAATGTGTGCAAGGAATGGCCAAGAGAGCTCTCTCACACGAGCTACCCTTCTATTTATACCCCTCCATCAAAATCCAACCGTTATGTGCAAAAAGCACATGTTCTGCGCACACGCGGACGGTCCGCGCCCTAGGGCCGGACGGTCCGCCGTACATATAACGGCTATAATTCCCGTTTGAAAACTGTCAGAACTGTCAGAAAAGGTGGGTCCGGACAGTCCGCCCTCCAAGGCCGAACCGTCCGCGACCTGGCAGCAAGAAGCATCTGAGTCTCGGACCAAGAACAGTTAACACGCGCGGACCGTCTGCCTATAAATCCGGACGGTCCGAGACCTGAGATAGTACTGTCCGGACTGGTCCCCCGGACAGTCCGAAGTACAAATCTACAAAAACACACAGTCCCTGTCCAAAACATGTTTGACACTTGCGGACGGTCCACGCTATAATTCAGGGACTGGCTCGAAACCAGCTTTCTCTGGTTATGATTGCGGACGGTCCGGCCCAAAGGCTCGGACGGTTCGCAGTGCAAAAGAACAAAGTGGCTGCCTAAGTGGTTAGACTTCTGACCCCTCTGGTGGATCGCGGACGGTCCGCCCTCATGGCCCGGACGGTCCGCGCATCCAACACATTGCAATCTTCAAACTTGCTTTTGAAAGAACTTTTAACTCACGAAATTTGAAGCGTTGTTAGTCCTCATGCAAATGCAACTACTTGATGCTCTATGAGGCACTAAGCTTTACACAGATCAAAGACATTGACCCCTCTTAATAGTACGGCTATCTAGCCTACTAATTCGGTCAGGTATCTTCTCTAAACTCCTCAAGACCGGCAAAAAACACAACCTATATTATACCTTTGCCTTCATCTGATCCACAACCAATGGTTATGATTCTCCAACATTTGCTGTTCTATGTGGTCCAACCCTGCATTCTTATTTCTCCAAGAACCGTTAGTCCACAAGCAGTTATCATTAATTACCAAAACATCACCAAAGGGGCCTAGATGATTCACAATGAGGAAGATAATTTGCGTACTCTTTTTGCCAACTTAAACATGCAACAAAAAGAGAAATTAAATGAATTGATTAGTGCTATCCATGAGAAGGATGATCTCTTGGACTCCCAAGAGGACTTCCTTATTAAAGAAAACAAGAAGCATGTTAAGGTTAAAAATGCTTATGCTCTACAAGTTGAAAAGTGCAAAAAAATATCTAGTGAGCTAAGCACTTGCCATGAAACCATTGACAACCTTAGAAATGAAAATGTTAACTTGTTAGCCAAGGTTGATTCAAATGTCTGTAATGTTTCAATTCCAAATGATAATATTGTGTTACTTGCTAAAATAGAAGAATTGAACATTTCTCTTGCTAGCCTTAGGATTGAAAATGAGAAATTGATTGCTAAGGCTAAAGATTTTGATGTTTGCAATGATACTATTTCCGACCTTAGAAGTAGAAATGATATATTACATGCTAAGGTTGTAGAATTAAAATCTTGCAAACCCTCTACATCTACCGTTGAACACACTATTATTTGCACTAGATGTAGAGATGTTGATATTAATGCTATTCATGATCACATGGCTTTAATTAAACAACAAAATGATCATATAGCAAAATTAGATGCTAAAATTACCGAGCATGAACTTGAAAATGAAAAATTTAAATTTGCTCGTAGTATGCTTTATAGTGGGAGACGCCCTAGCATTAAGGATGGCATTGGCTTCCAAAAGGGGGACAATGTCAAACTTAATGCCCCTCCTAAGAAATTGTCTAATTTTGTTAAGGGCAAGGCTCCCATGCCTCAGGATAACGAGGGTTACATTTTGTACCCTGCCGGTTATCCTGAGAGCAAAATTAGGAGAATTCATTCTAGGAAGTCTCACTCTGGCCCTAACCATGCTTTTATGTATAAGGGTGAGACATCTAGTTCTAGGCAATCAACCCGTGCTAAGTTGCCTAAGAAGAAAACTCCTAATGCATCAAATGATCATGACATTTCATTTAAAACTTTTGATGCATCTTATGTGTTAACTAACAAATCTGGCAAAGTAGTTGCCAAATATGTTGGGGGCAAGCACAAGGGGTCAAAGACTTGTGTTTGGGTACCCAAAGTTCTTGTGTCTAATGCCAAAGGACCCAAAACCATTTGGGTACCTAAAGTCAAGAACTAAACATGTTTTGTAGGTTTATGCATCCGGGGGCTCAAGTTGGATCATTGATAGCGGGTGCACAAACCACATGACCGGGGAGAAGAAAATGTTCTCCTCCTACGAGAAAAAACAAGATCCCCAACGAGCTATCACATTCGGGGATGGAAACCAAGGTTTGGTCAAAGGATTGGGTAAAATTGCTATATCTCCTGACCATTCTATTTCAAATGTCTTTCTTGTAGATTCATTAGATTACAATTTGCTTTCCGTATCTCAATTATGTCAAATGGGCTACAACTGTCTTTTTACTGATGTAGGTGTCACTGTCTTTAGAATAAGTGATGATTCAATAGAATTTAAGGGTGTGTTAGAGGGTCAGCTATACTTGGTAGATTTTGATAGAGCTGAACTCGACACATGCTTAATTGCTAAGACTAACATGGGTTGGCTCTGGCACCGCCGACTAGCCCATGTTGGGATGAAGAATCTTCATAAGCTTCTAAAGGGAGAGCACATTTTAGGATTAACAAATGTTCATTTTGAGAAAGACAGGATTTGTAGCGCATGCCAAGGAGGGAAGCAAGTTGGTGCTCACTATCCACATAAGAACATCATGATGACTGACAGGCCACTGGAGCTCCTACACATGGATCTATTCGGCCCGATTGCTTACATAAGCATCGGCGGGAGTAAGTACTATCTAGTTATTGTGGATGATTATTCTCGCTTCACTTGGGTGTTCTTTTTGCAGGAAAAATCTCACACCCAAGAGACCTTAAAGGGATTCTTGAGATGGGCTCAAAATGAGTTCGGCTTAAGGATCAAGAAAATTAGAAGCGACAACGGGACGGAGTTCAAGAACTCTCAAATTGAAGGCTTTCTTGAGGAGGAGGGCATCAAGCATGAGTTCTCTTCTCCCTACACGCCACAACAAAATGGTGTAGTGGAGAGGAAGAATAGAACTCTATTGGACATGGCAAGAACCATGCTTGATGAGTACAAGACTTCGGATCGGTTTTGGGCCGAGGCGGTCAACACCGCTTGCTACGCCATCAACCGATTATATCTACACCGAATCCTCAAGAAGACATCATATGAACTCCTAACCGGTAAAAAGCCCAACATTTCATATTTTAGAGTCTTTGGTAGCAAATGCTTTATACTTGTTAAAAGAGGTAGAAAATCTAAATTTGCTCATAAGACTGTAGAAGGCTTTTTACTAGGATATGATTCAAACACAAGGGCATATAGAGTCTTTAACAAGTCCTCCAGACAAGTTGAAGTTTCTTGTGACGTTGTGTTTGATGAGACTAACGACTCTCAAGTAGAGCAAGTTGATCTTGATGAGATAGGTGATGAAGAGGCTCCGTGCATCGCGCTAAGGAACATGTCCATTGGGGATGTGTGTCCTAAGGAATTTGAAGAGCCTTCAAATGCACAAGATCAACCATCCTCCTCCACGCAAGCATCTCCACCAACTCAAAATGAGGATGAGGCTCAAGTTGATGAAGGGGAAGATCAAGCAAATGCGCCACCTCAAGATGACGACAATGATCAAGGGGGAGATGCAAATGATCAAGAGAAGGAGGATGAAGAACCAAGACCGCCACACCCAAGAGTCCACCAAGCAATCCAACGAGATCACCCCGTCGACACCATCCTCGGCGACATTCATAAGGGGGTAACCACTAGATCTCGTGTTGCACATTTTTGTGAGCATTACTCTTTCGTTTCCTCTATTGAGCCACACAAGGTAGAGGAAGCACTTCAAGATTCGGATTGGGTAGTGGCGATGCAAGAGGAGCTCAACAACTTCACTAGGAACGAGGTATGGCATTTGGTTCCACGTCCTAATCAAAATGTTGTAGGAACCAAGTGGGTCTTCCACAACAAGCAAGATGAGCATGGTGTGGTGACAAGGAACAAAGCCCGACTTGTGGCCAAAGGATACTCCCAAGTCGAAGGTTTGGATTTCGGTGAAACCTATGCACCCGTAGCTAGGCTTGAGTCAATTCGTATATTATTGGCCTATGCTTCTTACCATGGCTTCAAGCTTTATCAAATGGACGTGAAGAGTGCCTTCCTCAATGGACCAATCAAGGAAGAGGTCTATGTTGAGCAACCTCCCGGCTTTGAAGATAGTGAGTACCCTAACCACGTTTACAAACTCTCTAAGGCGCTTTATGGGCTCAAGCAAGCCCCAAGAGCATGGTATGAATGCCTTAGAGATTTTCTTATCACTAACGGATTCAAAGTCGGAAAGGCCGATCCTACACTCTTCACTAAAACTCTTGAAAATGACTTGTTTGTATGCCAAATTTATGTTGATGATATTATATTTGGGTCTACTAACGAGTCTACATGTGAAGAATTTAGTAGGATCATGACACAAAAATTCGAGATGTCTATGATGGGGGAGTTGAAGTACTTCTTAGGATTTCAAGTAAAGCAACTCCAAGAGGGCACCTTCCTAAGCCAAACGAAGTATACTCAAGATATTCTAAACAAGTTTGGAATGAAGGATGCCAAACCCATCAAGACACCCATGGGAACCAATGGGCATCTCGACCTCAACACGGAAGGTAAGTCCATGGATCAAAAGGTATATCGATCGATGATAGGTTCCTTACTCTATTTATGTGCATCTCGACCGGATATCATGCTTTTCGTATGCATGTGTGCAAGATTCCAAGCCGACCCTAAGGAAGCTCACCTTACGGCCGTAAAACGAATCTTGAGATATTTAGTTTATATTCCTAAGTTTGGGCTATGGTATCCTAGTGGATCCACTTTTGATTTAATTGGTTATTCGGATGCCGATTGGGCAGGGTGTAAGATTAATAGAAAGAGCACATCGGGGACTTGCCAGTTCTTGGGAAGATCCTTGGTGTCTTGGGCTTCAAAGAAGCAAAATTCCGTAGCTCTTTCTACCGCCGAAGCCGAGTATATTGCCGCAGGCCATTGTTGCGCGCAATTGCTTTGGATGAGGCAAACCCTTAGGGACTACGGTTACAAACTAACCAAAGTTCCTCTTCTATGTGATAATGAGAGTGCAATCCGCATGGCGGATAATCCCGTTGAGCATAGCCGCACTAAACACATAGCCATTCGGTATCACTTTCTAAGGGATCACCAACAAAAGGGAGATATCGAAATTTCATACATTAATACTAAAGATCAATTAGCCGATATCTTTACCAAGCCACTTGATGAACAAACCTTTAACAAACTTAGGCATGAGCTAAATATTCTTGATTCTAGGAACTTCTTTTGTTAATTTGCACACATAGCTCATTCATATACCTTTGATCATGTCTCTTTTCATATGCTATGACTAATGTGTTTTCAAGTCTATTTCAAACAAGTCATAGGTGTATTGAAAGGGAATTGGAGTCTTCGGCGAAGACAAAGGCTTCCACTCCGTAACTCATCCTTCGCCGTCGCTCCAGGCCACTCTCCATCTTTGGGGGAGAGAGCATAAGTCCCAAGCAAAAGGACTTCGTATTTGGTATAATCTTCACTCATATGTTTTATTTGCCAAAGGAGAAAGAATGTTTCAAAAGGGCTCTAATAATTCCGTTTTTGGCGATTTATGCCAAAGGGGGAGAGAGAGCATGAGCCCAAAGCAAAAGGACCACACCACCATCATTTTCAAAATTTTGGTTTTCAATTAGTACTAATTTTAGAAAGAGTTTTTTAAATGGTATGATTTTCAAATTAGTATCTCATTATGTTCAAAAGGGGGAGATAGTAGTATTTTCAAAATCGACATCTTAAAACCCTCTTGAACACTAAGAGGAGGATTTCATTTAGGGGGAGTTTTGTTTAAGTCAAAGGAAAAGCATTTGAAACAGGGGGAGAAAATTTCAAATCTTGAAAATGCTTCGCAAAATCTTATTCATTTACCTTTGACTATTTGCAAAAGGACTTTGAAAAGGATTTACACAAAGAATTTGCAAAAACAAAACAAGTGGTGCAAGCATGGTCCAAAATGTCAAAAATTGAAGAAACAATCCACGCATATCTTATAAGTATTTATATTGGCTCAAATCCAAGCAACCTTTGCACTTACATTATGTAAACTAGTTCAATTATGCACCTCTATACTTGCTTTGGTTTGTGTTGGCATCAATCACCAAAAAGGGGGAGATTGAAAGGGAATTAGGCTTACACCTATTCCTAAATAATTTTGGTGGTTGAATTGCCCAACACAAACAATTGGACTAACTAGTTTGCCCTAGTGTATAAGTTATACAGGTGTCAAGGTTCACACTTAGCCAATAATAAGACCAAGAAATGAGTTCAACAAAGAGAGCAAGGGATAACCGAAGGCAGCCCTGGTCTGGCGCACCGGACTGTCCGGTGTGCCACCGGACAGTGTCCGGTGCACCAGGGGACTTCACGCTGAACTTCTCACCTTCGGGAAAATCCAGAGGCGCTCCGCTATAATTCACCGGACTGTCCGGTGTACACCGGACTGTCCGGTGTACACCGGACAGTGTCCGGTGCTCCAAGGAAGAGCGTCTCTGGAACTCGCCAGCTTCGGGAATTCGCTTCGCTATAATTCACCGGACATGTCTGGTGTGCACCGGACTGTCCGGTGAGCCAGCGGAGCAACGGCTACTTCGCGCCAACGGTCACCTGCAGAGTCATTTAATGCGCGCCAGAGCGCGCAGAAGTCAGTCACGCGCGAAGTGGCGCACCGGACACTCTACAGTACATGTCCGGTGTGCCACCGGACATCCAGGCGGGCCCAGCAGTCAGAGCTCCAACGGTCGAAACCCAACAGCCTGGTGACGTGGCTGGCGCACCGGACAGTGTCCGGTGGCGCACCGGACTGTCCGGTGCGCCATGCGACAGCAGCCTCCACCAAACGGCTAGTTTGGTGGTTGGGGTTATAAATACCCCCAACCACCCCACATTCAAGTCATCCAAGTTTTCAACCTTCCAACCATTTACAAGCGCTAGGCATTCAATACAAGACACACCCAAGTGATCAAATCCTCTCCCAATTCCACAAAAGTATTAGTGACTAGTGAGAGTGATTTATCGTGTTTTTTTGAGCTCTTGCGCTTGGATCGCTTTCTTCTTTCTCATTCTTTCTTGTGATCAATACTCACTTGTAACCTAGGCAAGAGACACCATTTGTGTGGTGGTCCTTGCGGGGAAGTTTTGTTCCCGGTTGATTTGAGAAGAGAAAGCTCACTCGGTCCGAGGGACCGTTTGAGAGAGGGAAGGGGTTGAAAAAGACCCGGCCTTTGTGGCCTCCTCAACAGGGAGTAGGTTTGTGAGAACCGGACCTCGGTAAAACAAATCCGCGTGTCACACTCTTTATTCGCTTGCGATTTGTTTTGCACCCTCTCTCGCGGACTTAATTATATTTCTAACGCTAACCCGGCTTGTAGTTGTGATTAACTTTGTAAATTTCAGTTTCGCCCTATTCACCCTCCCTCTAGACGACTTTCAGCGTGCCAGGCTACTTGGGCCGTCGGGCCGAAAACCGAAGCACGGCCCAGCCCGCGTAACGTGTCGTGCTGGCCCGAGTATGTTTTGGTCGTGCTGGGTCAGGCTTCGTGTCATTAATTTCGTGCCGGGCTCGTGCTGACCCAGCAGACACGGTCCAAACTTACAGGACTACTTGTCGCTTTTCGTCTCGCCTGGCTATCTCCTTGCCTTTGCCTTTGCCTTTGCCTTCGCCTGCGCCTGCCAGGGTCAGCGTGTATGGTCATAGATGAATCATCATTGATGGACTGTGCAGCCAAATGATTGCTAATAGTTGCACGAGTTTTATCTTTTCATACAGGGTGACAATGTGCATGTGCTCAGCAGCTGCTCCAGTAGCCTTTTATCAAAGTCCCACGATGTGACGACGCCACACCAAAATTCAGAGGGGCCATCAATTGGCCGCAACGGAAAGTTTGCAACATGTACCAGTAGTGTCGGTGCTAGCATTATTATTTTACAGATTGTTCACTTCGAATTAAAGCTAACTGTTTAGACGCGATATATATATAGATAAAAAAACTGTAAAAGAAGTAGAAGCCAGTGTAAATTAAAGTCAAACGAATATACACGTTTGGTATTTTAGAGACTAATAACTACAATATAAAGTTTAGGAGGCCAGAACTAAACATCCCTTAGGCCTTGTTCGTTTACGTCGGATTACACCCGGAATCGTTCCATCTAATCAAAGTTTATATAAATTAGAGAAACAATCCGGCTAGGAATCGTTCCGACCCACCAATCCGATAGAAACGAACAAGGCCTTAACTTGTTGGTGTGTCCAATCGCGTGTTTAGGTTTTGGATGGTTAGTGAGCAAGGTGAGCTATGTGAAATGGACGATGCTACATGCTTTGTCTTCACCCACTGATTAGCTTTAAGTATATAGAGGGTCAAATGATTATGCGGTTAATTCGAGTCGCTAACAGGGATTTTATTTTTGTTTAAAAAAAAGAGACTTAATAGACATTATAAATCAAGAAAGCGCTCACTTAACCGAACTTTTTTTTTATCATCAGGCCGAGTTGAAGATTCTTTGATTAAATTAGACTTGGTAACTAGTGTCGTACTAAGTAGTCAGAGAGAATTTCAAATGTCCGCAATAGTTACTAGTAAGTAGGAGTGAATTTAATATAACAGGCTGTTTGGTAGCCGGCCACAAGTTTACCACACACACTGACACACCTAAGGTTAGATGCTTGCCACGTTTTGCAGTAAAATTAGACTGTTTAGTTCATTGTTAAGATGATGTCAGATTTAATGTAGAAAGAAATAGACTACGTAGGCCTAAATAGATATGACCCGGCCGCCGCTCGTGCTTCCACCACTCGGTCGCCTTCTCCGCCGCGTGCTACATAGCCTCCACCACGTCCACGCAGGCAAGGGCGACCTCGTGATAGGCTCCGTGTCCTCGCGGCTAATAAGGCGCGTCCCGTAGCCGGGCACGTCTCATGGTGGGAGGGGGGCATTGACACATGATGTGCGTTTTTCTTTGCATTGTATAACGTGGTATTCACAAGTACACTTACAAACAACAAGCAGAACAAAGTAGTAACTAAAACCTACTCAGCTGATGTTACAAAGCACGCATATACAAGCATCTCCCCGACTGTACCCGGACGTCCTCCTCTCCATGGCAAGAACAGCTCCAGCTTCTTCCACCATTCCTGGCATCTATCTGGTCAGTGGCCTTTTTGCAACGCCGGCCGGCTACTCTGGCTGACGAGGTGGTGAAGCCAGACGACCAGCTCCAGAATGCGATCCTCGGTCCTTGCCTTGTCCGCATGGTACAGCGTCTCGACCCGATCCGCTTGGCCCAGTCGTCTGCCAACGCTCTCGGTCCTGAACGGTAGACACAAACACAAACACAAAGGCGTCAGATCTCAGCAAGGAAGATCCTTTCCCTGGAAAAAAAAAGGGCATGGAATCAAAGCGTTGGGGCAAAAAAAAAAGGTCATTGTTTGTCACCCTGATTTCGCCCACTCGCTAAACCTCAGGAAGAAGCCTCGGGCGCTGAAGCAAGAGCACGAAAGACAGCTCGTCACAACACAGCAGCAACAGCCGAATCAGCCTTGAACCGTATATGTTTTGGTGTGAATCAGCTAGCGAAGGGGGTACGGTACCAGGTGGTGTTGATGGCCATGGGCGCGAGCCATTTCAGGGTCTTCTCCATCCTAGCCCTTATCTGGTCGACGGTGAGCTGCATCAGAATCCATGGATCAGATTACAACGTGTGGAGATTATTATTATTATTATTTTGCCGATTATTAAATTCTCTACTTGTATTTACCACCTGAGGCGCCGAGGTCGTCCTCAGCTCATTTGGTAGCGCCGACTTGATCCTCGGTGGCAGTCCCTGGTAGAGGGCGTCTCTTGAATTTGCTGGCACATACCCGGATCGAGAAACCTATAGAGGGCAAGTTCAGGGGAAAGGAAAAAAAATGCCCAAAATTAAGAGGAAGGCAGGCAATGCTAACAGAATAGTAGCTTCCTTCTTTAAGACGATACGTGGTTTACTTTACCATGGTGAAAGTGAAACTAAGTAAATAGCTCAGATTTCGATCTGGCTTGGCTTTGGAATAAACAAGGAGAAACTTACGATGCTATATATCTGGATGATAATGTTTGCATAATGTAATGCGAGCCCGGCAGGACCTAGCCTTTGACAGCTCACGGTTGGTTCCGCATTCACCACCACACCTCCTCCATCTACAAACGCACCGAGAGAGAGGGTCAGCAGGAAATAAAGCTTGACTGGCTCCTCGGCATGAGAAATTTGGGCTGTGTGGAAGTAACCAGAAGGTCCGAAAGCATTGTCGATCTCGACATGCAAGTAGTGCACAACTTCTACAAGCTTCTCGACCACCTGTCATCAGAAACGCGTACTGTTTTACATCCAAAGAAGAGGCAGGCAGGCTGATGTTAGCATACAAAAGGAATTTATTTACAGCAAAAGTTACCCACTTCTTCCAACGTCTTGGACCAGAGAGATCTTTTTTTCAAGCTCTTCACATAACTACTTTGGGTCTTCAACTCTAGTCTCACAATTTGAATATTGTCTCCTGCAAAAAAAAAAGTAGACAAATGAGTGGGTCCTTGGGAAAAAATATATCGAGGCAAAGTAAACTGAATATAGTGTTAAAAATTCAAAATAATACAGCTTCATTGCCATATGAGGTGAATTTTGGACTTCTAAACAGTGCCAAGCCCCGTCGTGTGTGTGGTCGCATTTGCTCTCTTCCTCTTAATGAAATGTGTGTTTACGGATCGCAAAACAAAAAAAAAATAATGAGGTGAATTTTAGATTTTTTTAGTGATAGGAGAAATTTTCTTTGCTTAAGCTTCCACAATCCTTTTTAGTTCAGATAATATGCACAGTCCACAATGCCATTCTGTTTAAGTAATGAACACGTAACAAATGACAAAAGGCATCCACAATTTCCCTCCAAAAATGAAATACAATGTTACAGATGGGAGGCACACCTTTTTCAAATCTATCTGTATTACCCTTTCCGTTTAGCCTAGAGCGGTACTCTTGCTCGAATCTGTCTAGTGCATGCAACTCATGATACAAATCCTGAAAAAAGAAAGGAAAATATAAATGAAATGAAATGGTGGACATTTGTCGCTTAGAAGATATCTTTGGAGAACAACAGTGCTCACAGTTGTACGTTGAACGAGGTTCATCAACTTTTGCATCTCTGCTATTGCTGTTTCTTTCAGCTGCTTCTGGGGTGCACTCTCTGATTCTAACCTAGATATACATCAAATTAACAAGAGCTATAAAAAGCTAAAACATATTAGTATAACTCTGTGCTGCAGTGCCAAATCAAGAAATCTGCTTACTTCACAAAGTAGCGATCCAGGTTATGCCACTGGGGATCTTTACAGCGGTTCCCGAACCTAACAATCTCCTGGGAAAATATTTTCAGCTCTTCTCTGCATTTATTAACCAGAGTTCACAAAAAGGTCACTGGCCAAAGACGATAAGAAAGCCACCATGGTAACTGAGAATAATCTTCCAGGGTACCTTTTGTCGTTAGCTGCAATTCGCATCAGTTCACTCATCTCACTGGAAACCAAATTCTGCACACCTTCGGAAGGAAGCACAACCTGTTTGAAGTATGTGACAGTGTCTTCCGAGAGAGATTGCATAATACTAGCACCTTTAAGTATTGTGTTGGCAACCTCAAAAGCAAGAATTGATATCTTGCATCCTTTGGTCTTGGTCCTGGAAACAAAGCCACCATCTGAGCTCAAGGTCGTCATCAAGCAGCCTAACGTGTCTAGAATCTCCACTGCCTTGCCAAATCCAGCCATGCTGGCTGTCCCAAGCATGGAACCCAGTCTAGGGACCTGCTATGAAAGGTAAGGATTTCAGGACACCACACATTTGCTTTCAGTCACGTGGCTAAGCTAAAATTAAGCAATATAGGTTAAGTAATTGGCATGTATTCGCTCACAGATGTAACGTGAATTAAAGCTGAAAATCTTAAAAATGTTCGCTTGTCACTAATTTAGCTAAACATTATATGCGAAATGAAAATCAATTGACTTTCTGTCCACCACTTGCCTTGCTTGTCCCATTGCTTCCAGACCTTTCTATCCTGGGGTCCATTTTGCCAGACGGAGCTGTGTCTCCTGATGTTGATGCGTATTCCTCCTTGCTACTCTCAGGAAGAACGAAGGCATCATCATCCTTGTAGGGGAGCAGGTTAGATTTCCAAACAAACTCCTGCTCCTCCTCCATCTCCACTGTTTCCTTGACAACCTTCTGCTTGCGTGCAAGACTCATCGTGTCACCAAGATCGCTGGCGCCTTCTGCAGCATCTTCAAACCCCGCACCAGCGATCGCTACAGATCTTCTTGATTTCAGCGCTGCGGAACAACAGAAATCGACATGAGCCAAATTCTCCAATAAATTCAATCCAGCCTAGTTTACCAACAAAAAAAAAAGGAGAGGCACCTAGGAGTCCAGGACAGCGAAAGCATCACATACCGTACCAGCTGTGGCATTCCATCCGCTAGAATCCTGCGCCTGACACAACAGCGGCATCAAGGAACGTCCCCGAGAAACCAGGAACCGTCGCTCCCCACACCGCACGGAAGGTGCTCGACGGAATGCCCGCCCGAGTCAACGGGTAGCAGGAAAGATGGCGCTCTCGAGCAAGAACCAAAGAGAAGGTGCGGGAAAATGACCAACCAACCGCACCAACCGAAAATTTCCCGTACAAAGGAAACCGCGCCAGGAAAAAAGGATGCGAAGCAAAAAAAAAAAGAAGAAGAAGAAGAAGAAGAAGAAGAAACGAAAAAAAAATGCAAGCTTTCTCCAGAGCAAGCGACGATTCACGATCGGGCGCGCTGTCCAGGTGGACAGGAGGGAGGGAGCTTAGTGCTGGCCTGCTGGACCGCGCGAGCTGGGATCTGCAGCTAGAGGTGTACCGGACCACTCGCCCGCCTGCGCCTGCCTCCAAAGAGAGAAGCGAGGAGAGGAGGAGGCAGTTTCTTCCGGTAGTAGTATTTCTTTTGCTTTTCGCTGGGGCACCAACCGGACCCGACAGTGTCGACAGGCGGGCAGGGTGCCGGGTGGCCGCCGATTCGATTTCGATCACTCCTAATCCTTCCCTAGGGCCGAGTCCACGCGCTGACCCTGATTTTTCTTTTTCTTTTTTTTTACGGGCGCGCGTGTGCGGTCGCACGCTTGGAAACGCCAACCGCGCGCGCGCTGGGTCGCCGCCGGCCGGCATGAGGAGGATGGATCTGGCTGGCCGGCCCGGGCCTGCAGGTTGCTGACGAATCTAGCTCGCTTTTCAGCTCTCACCCGCTGGCCGCTTGCTGCCGACAGTGACAGCTACGGAGTGGGGGGCACGTTCCTGTTCCTGCACCGGTTGGTTTAATTTTTTTGGTTGAAAAAAACTCGTGGGCATTGTTTGGATGGTGGCTTGACTCTTGAGCCAGACGAAAGCCTGGATTGGCTGCCTCGACGACCAGGCAGCTTTTCAAACAGATATAAAGTTATTAGTATCACATTATTGGCCTAAAATGGCCGTTTTAATTTTCTTCTTGGCATATCGTTTCAGAAGTAGTATAGTTGTACTCACTACGTAAAAAAATGTAATTCTTATTTTTTTTAAATCCCACAATTTAAATTTTCACTAAAGCTATATAGAAATACTAAATAAATATTATTAGACTAATTATAAAATATGTATTTATACTAAAAAGTTATTGGAGATATAAATGTCAATACTTTTTTATTATAAATTTAGTTAAACTTAAATCAATTTGATTGATACGAATATCATTATTATATTTTTTTTGTAGATGAATGGAGTGCTTGCTACTATAATCACCATACCGGATCAAACAATGTTATATCCGTTGACGTGTTAGAGATACAATTAATTAGATATCAATGACGTGATTAGGGGTTAGGTGACGCATTTGTCTTTTCGGACCGGTGTGAAACACAATCTCCTCGTCATTATATAATTTTGTAATCGTACCACCTACTATATTTCATCATTATTAATATAATCGCCGGTCTGTTTACAATCCATCCACATAGCTCTATTTTTTTTTAAAAAAAACGAATTACATATAGAGCTGTTAATTATATTGATAAAGAAAAGGTTGCCCAAACTAGGTATAATAGAAAAACAACAACAATAATCGTAACAACTACAAACGACTATGACTACACTACCGGCAACAACAATATTGATAAAAACGCATGTTTTAGTTCAAAAATTAATTAGTCAGCGATAAATATTCGAGTACTAACTAAAACAACTGTGTCAACAATAACCCACTTATATAACATGAGCAAATAAATATTGGGCACGAGAGAACTAGGACAAGGAGAACAAATACAGACAACACAAGTCACCATCGACGGTAAGCAACAAGACGAGTCTTGTCATTAGGGGGTGTAATCGGATCGAATATGGACGGATATCAATAAAATCATATTTGTTTTCATATTTTTAGTCGGATTCGAATTCGAATACGAATACAAATACGGATGTTCTCGAATACGAATACGGATAGTCGTGGATCGAATACGGAGCTAATCGGACACGGATAGCGTCGGTAACGAATATTTTTGTCGGATATCGTGTAAGACATCATTCCACACATATCATGTTATAATCATTTAGCCCCTCCTTTAGTCCAAACATTTTATAGGATTATATGTGCACATATGCTACACCTCCATAAAAATCCATGAATTTCTAAGGATATTTTGAGTATTATTAATTTGTTTATGTAGAAAATCATTAAAATGCAATTAAATTCATAAAATATTGAGAACTATGATATGTGGTTTCACGTGTTATTATGATATGTGGTTTCACTTATTATTATGGTGGTTGTAATCATTACGGGTTTCACAAATAAGTGAAAATGCAATAATTGATGACATCTTGTGGTTTTTATGGTTCAAACATTTTTGAGGATGCTATATGGACATATGCTACTCATACGCCAAATTTCGTGAATTCCTGAGACTATTTGCATATTATTAATTTCTTTTTTGCAGAAAATCATCAAAATGCATTTAAATCCATGAAATATTATAGTATCGACAAAAAATTGTAAATAAGTTATCAAAACTAATAAACATTCCATAAGAAGATAACCTCAAGTCCCTACATGAAAATGAGAAAGTGAAGTAAAGATTATGTTGAAACTTGGATACTTAAGCTCATTTCACGTGTAACTCACACAACAAGTGTAAGAAAATGAAAAGAATCACTGGCATCTTATGGACTTTATGGCCCAAACATTTTTTTAGAATTTTATGTAGACAAATGTTAACCCTCCGTCAAATTTTATGAATTTCTAAGGCTATTTGTGTATTATTAATTTCTTTCTACAAAAAATCATCAAAATGTAATTAAAATCATAAAATAATCTAGTGTCTACCAAAAAATTGCAAATAAGTTACCAGGACCAATAAACATTCTATTAAAGATAATATGAAGTCCCTATGTGAAAATGATAAAATGAAGTATTGATTATGTTAAAATTTGGATAGTTAAGGTGATATCACATGTAACTCACGTAACAAGTGAAAGTGAATTGAAAGAAATGTTGGCAATGTTTAGATTTTATGGCCTAAACATTTTTGTGGATGCTATATGGACATATATTGCTCCTCCGTCAAATTTCATGATTTTTTGAGACTATTTGTGTATTATTATAATTTTTTCTATAGAAAATTATCAAAATGCATTTAAATTCATAAAATATTCCACTATCGACCAAAAATTGCAAATATGTTACCAGGAACAATAAACATTATATAAGAACATAACCTCAAATCCCCATATGAAAATGATAAAGTGAAGTATTGATTATGTTGAAACTTGGATATTTAGGGCGATTCCACATGTAACTATCCGAATATCTGAAATCTGGTAAGATATCTGGGTAGATGTCCAGATATCCGAAATATGAAATCTGGACAGTTATCCGAGAAGATATCCGGATATCCGAAATCCGACGGATATCAGTCATATCATATTTGTATCCGATATCCGAACTGTACTATCCGAATTCGAATCCGAAATCCGAAAATTTTGCGGATATCCAAAAAAAACTATCCAACCGAATAATTAGCCTCTTCGGACGGTCGGATAGTCGGATAATATCCGTACCGTTTACACCCCTACTTGTCATCTTTCTCTAGTTCACTTTCCTTCTTCCTGCCCTACGCTACATCAGTCATGTTCATCAATGCCACCATGTTGATGGTCTCCATCGACATCTAATCTTCTTTCAGGAACAACAGTATGTATTGCACCATTATCATCACACCTAATTAGGGCTTGTTCGGTTATTCCCAAAACACATGGATTGGATAGGATTGGAAAAAAATGAGAAGAGTTTTGACTTGTTTGGGTTTCAAACCCATCCAATCCCACTCAATCCACATGGATTGAGAGCTAACCGAACAAGCCCTTAAGGGTGCGGTTACCATACCTGTAACCAATGGTAGATCTAGCAGCGACATGAGATTGAGATAGCCAACTAGATATAACACCACATCGAATTCCAGACCGGCGGTACTTACTCCTGACAACTCTCTATTATCATATATTGTCCTCACAGATCAACATGAGTTTTTTTGTGCGCACTTTGTTCTCATCCTAAATTGCTTCAAGCTAATCATGCTTAACTTGGAGATCTTTCGAGATATTCTTTCTAAAAAGAAGATACACCTTGTTGCTATGAGTACACTATTAATTCTATTAAGCCTTGAATCAAGATATCACCATCCGACGGGACCAGGATATCACACTAGAGGGACGGTGAATAGTAGTTTCTAAAAACTCAACATAAAAACAAGCTAATTTAAATGTAGAATTAGAGCATGTCGTTTGTTTTCCACCACTAAATTGTATCTATGTCACATCAGATGTTTAAATGCTAATTAGAATTATTGAATATAGTTTAATTATAAAACCACTTACACACATAAGAATGAACAACAAGATAAATCTATTACGTCCAATTAGTCCATGATTCTCCCATGAAATGCTACCGTTTACATTTTGTAATTATGAATTGATTAGGCTTAAGAAAAGTTGTCTCGTTATTTATGAAAATCAAACATTTGATGTGGTGCACACTACACTTTAGTCTCTGGACCAAACGCCGGTCTAGCCTTAACTACACACCTAATAAAAGATACGATGTGACAGGGTTTGCAGACGGAGGGTTTGCAACCGCACAGGATGAAGTGATCTTCAGACCTCATACTAGAGCAACTAGGCTTCCCGCCACGCAAACCCGTGCAGAAACTTCAGACGACCCGTCCTGGTGCTCGGCCTCGGACCCTTCTCCAGCAACCAGAGACGCCCGGTGACGATCAGCTGCTGTACTGCCACCTCGAGAGATTTCAGCATCTGTCACAGAACACAATTGTCCAGGCGTAAGTTCTAGAGTACCAATGTCACTCCTACGTCATGCACATTGAAGAGAAACGCGAGAATTTGTACTCCGTTTGTCTACCACAAATAAAGCATGTTTTGTTTTGAAAAGAAAAGTCAATCGTTACAGACTGTAACCAATAAACAGTTATTAGTTAAATTACACGCATGCTCAGTGTACATCAGTAGATTAATATTCAAAATGTTTTAAATATGATGTTGATTTTGTAGCGTTTTGTCGATATAGTGTAAGGGAATACAGAGGCCAATGGGTCAAAATCCACTTTTGAAGATCTTCTTGATCTAAACCACACCTTACATTGATGGATGGAGGAGGTAGATGATAGACGCGTGAACATATAGGCAAGCACCTGGGTAACCGAGAAGTACACATATTGGAATTATGCCGATTTGATATGATAGTTTTTGCATACCAATTATAAAGGCATTCCACTTATTTTTGACAAAAGGTGTACTTATGCAGGGTTGTCCTTGAGGGTGTGCGGATGTGAAGGCACGGCGGCACTTGACAGAAGAGCCTATTGTCATCTGAAACCCAGTGTCTGGTTTCATGGGCCGGATTGGACCCAATTAGGGTTTGTAATTTTCCTTTTTCTGTGAGCGTTGGCGTGAGTACTTAGCCCCTGTTTGTTTCAGCTTTTTGGAGCTTCTGGCCAGCAAAAGCTGTTGCGGACTGCCAAACGCTCAGCTTTTCAGTCAGTTTCTATAAAATTCGTTTGGTTAAAAATCATTCAAAATCAACATAAACACATAATCGGTTGAGTCGTTGCAATAATAGTAATCTGTCACTTTCTACATCCCCTGCTGGCGATTATCTGTTGCAGTTGCTACTAGAGGCATCTCTGCTAAAATTGCATCATGCAACCTGCGGCGACATCTATGTTAACCCCAGCTGTTCGTTCACTTCCTGTAGTGTATTGTTTGAACTGTGTACTCATGAGTCATGACCAAGTCAGAAAAAAGGCCAAGACTTCTTTCTTCTTGTTTCACATGGTACCTTATGGAGACCGAGCAGCACCTACTGAATCACAAATTAATAGGCAAGTGAGATTTTCAGTCTTGACGGCGGGGCGGGGATGTACATCTGTACGTGGGCTGTTGGCATCGCATATATAATATTATGTTCAAGCTGTTTAACGTAGATCGGAGTGGCGCAGCGGAAGCGTGGTGGGCCCATAACCCACAGGTCCCAGGATCGAAACCTGGCTCCGATAAAGAATTTTTTTATTCTTCCGATTTTTTGTGCTTCAGTCTGTTTGCTGCTGTTGTCTGGTTCCCTCCTGCTCAATCGTTTCTCCGACCTGTTCGTTTGGCAGCACCTGCTCCCCTTTTCGGCTATTTTTAGCACGGTGGCAAACACACATAATGTACTTCACCTTCATGGAACCCTGATCATTGATGCAGCCAGCACCCGAAAGCAACGAGAAAACTTGTTTGCAACCACGTGTTTTTGTATACAGTGGCACAGTTTTTTGCAACGACATACAGGCGGATCAAGTAAAGAAAGAGACCGCCAAAATCGATCCAGCGACACGCTCAAGAACCAAACCACAAGTTACAAAGCTTCGCCTTATTAGCCCTAGTGTGATGTCGTCGACAAAATCTTGCTGGTGAGGAGTGCAAGCAGGGCTACCGTCACAGCGAAGCTCGCGGCCAAACCGCACCACAGAACCGTGTCGATATCTACCCCACGCCTAGTCACTACTTCCACCCGCTGTTCCTTCCCTGCTGAATGCGCCGCAGTACTGTCGCTTCCTTTCGTGGTTCCATCTACGCTTCTCCTCACGAGCGTAGGCTGGAGTGCCTCCTGGCGAGTTGTAACAACGTCACCACCACAGGTCTGCGGGGCACGAAGTGCATCTCCACATCGGTCTGGGCCACACGGTTGCGCCTCATTGGAGCACGCGCAGGCGCCACAGGAGTCGGTGGCACAGCAACCAGCTTCCTCCACCTGATTCTGTACGTGTTCCTCCTGCAGTTCGGCACTAGTTTGTATTGGTGCTTCTATGACTGCAACAGATCCTTCTACCACTACACCGAAGACGGACCATCGTCCGACAGACGTGATCTTCGCGTCCGCGGACGTTCCCAACATGCTATCAGGAGCAGTTACCAGCACCTGGATGTATCCCTTGGTATGTCCGACCTGTGCAGGAAAAAAGATCGTTTCAGGGTAAGCTTTTGCACCGGCACGAACATAGTCAGCAATTAATGGCAAGAAAGAATTGGTATGCACTTGCCAGGTGAACACCATCAGACGCAATCTCGGTGATCCAGATCTTCTCTACTTTGCCTTCCATTCCTTGGTATGGCGAAAACGATTCGAAGACTGAAGTCAATTCACGGCTCCGCTTCTTCACTTCGTTGCTTGGTACTTTCTTCATCCTAGCAGCAGGCGTCCCTACAAAGATCACGTTGTAGATGTATGTGTACGAAAAGGATATCGACAACCACGACTTGTAGTTTTACAGAACATTGCGGCTTGGGGAAGAACAATTTACCTGGTCTGGGGTAGAACTGCGAAATGTGGACTTGAGGGAATTGATATTCCTTTACGAGGTTAACAGTCTCAGAGAAATCTTCGTCGGTCTCACCTGAAAATGGGATGTCGGTTCAGTGCAAACTATTAGCAGCAACATCTTTTGTGGCATTCAATTAATCAAATATTATTCAGATGTACTCATAAAAAAATAACTCAGAGCGAATCGCTAAACTGAGAACTTGCTTGGCATACCAGGAAAGCCACAGATAATATCTGTAGCAATTTGCATTCCAGGGACAAGCTCACACAGAGTGTCGACTACCTTTCTGAACTCGCCAACAGTATATTCACGATTCATTGCCTTATATGTGCAATCATAGACTGAGTTAGATCGAGGTGAAGGCACAGGATATAAGTTAGAGACAAAGATTATTCATGTTGTGCGTTTGCTGCTAAAAAGCTTATGAGAACAAGAGTTCGAGTTAAACTATACCTTTAAAACAGAATCGCTTCCAGATTGCACAGGGACATGGAGGAAAGAGTAAACACAGGGATGACACAAAACGGCAGCTATCTCCTTCAAATGCTCTAGTATGAAAGGAGGATTTGTCATGCCTATGCGGAGCATTGTGCTTTGGTCAACAGGAAGCTCCGCAACGATCGCATTTAACAAATTTGGAAGATTTGTACCGATATCCCGTCCTGAAAATTTTGCAAGCCAGAAGTAGGAAATTACCATGTAGTTACCATGCATCTATCATTAGAAGACCCAGAAAGAACTGGACATTGAGATTACCATAAGCACCAGTATCTTCGCTGCTCAACCAGATCTCCCGGACACCTTCGGAGACGACAGTTTTCACACGATCCACCTGCAATAAATTGAAGATCGAATGATTTACTTGGAGTTTGAAGCAGCAGCAGCATTGCTCGACAATAGACACATTCTGAATATACTTACCAAGCTGTCAATAGTATAGCTTCCCAAATGGCCACGAGCATGCTTTGTCTTACAGTATGTGCAGGCGCCTAAACATCCCACATTAATAGGAAGAATCTCAATAAACTTGTTCTTTCTTACCTGTAAGTCCAGTTTTACAGAGTCAGAAATAAGGTTACAGGATCTGATAACTGCACTAGCACACAAAGTTGCTTAATAAACAAGAAAATTGTACACACATGTGCTCATAATACTGGAAAGACACAAGTATTTTGCTTTAAAAAAATACAGAGAGGTACGACTTATACCTTAGGTAAATCAAGTGACGGCAATGTTTTCCGACTCAACAAGCGAACCTCGTGTCCCTTTAAAGTTTCCTCAACCACTTCAACAACCCGGTCTATCTGTTGAACTCCAATTATACTAATACCTTCAAGCTCCTTGAGGCCCTGGCTTCCTTGGGGTACACATCCAGCCACTACAAGTGGCTTGTTCGCATTCTTGCATTTAGATATGAGGGTTGTCATTGCAGATTGACTTGGATTTTTCACTGTGCATCTGGAATAGAACAAGTCAATGTTAAGCTACATCCACATATTAATCTTTCTTTCTCTGAGTTGGGTTTTGCCATAAAATTATCCCTTGTCTCTAAATATCACTGCCCTAGCCATCGTAAATGGAAAATTGGAAATCGACTATGGTATAGCTTCTTGTGGTTCCGGCTCCCTCAGCAACAGCACTGTAGCCGCACTATTTACACTAAAGGTTTTTCTCTCTCCTCACGAAATAAACTGGGAACCCGAAGAAGCCATGTTTTGTGACTCCTATGGTACTGTAGCACAGAGCCGGAGCCACAGGAAGCCCCGCCAAACATGGCAGATTATCTCCAGCAGCTTAATCATGCTCATCTCCTATTTCAAACTCTACTCTATAAACAGTGTAGTCTACAGTGTAAACCAGTGCGCACGCACGATCTGCTAGCCATAGCCTACGTACCTAGCCACTTAGACAGTACAGTCCACTGAATGGTGAAGTACAAGAAAATAGATGATATTCAGTGCTGTGAATCCAAGCCATAACAGTTTGAGATTCCTGGTCAAGTTAAATTGATTTACTGTTATACCTCTAGCCTTCTATGAGCAATCAGCAAACAAAGAAATGGACCATACGTGTTAATTAGCCACAAATCGGCTCCTTCAGGATCTTCAGTGATCGCATATCCAAATGCAGAGAGCTGACCTGACATGTATTCACTGTCACTCTGCGGAGCAGGAAAAGGAAGATATGTTACAATATGTCAAATCACATAGCACACCAAAACCATTGGCCTCTCAGCATTTGTCCTAGACGCTCGATAAGACACCAACACAGAAACTATGCTGTCTTTCATACCAGCACAATGACTATTTCGGAAGCTCGTATAAAAAAGTATACGCTGAAACTAAACTAGTGAGGAGGGAAGCTTGCCTGGTTATGTGAGCACCCGAATGTCTTGACGTAAATCGTCTGCAACACAGAACGCACGAGAGGCGGCGCAAACATCAGATCACACTAGCAGATGGAGCATCTCTAAGAATCCCGCTAGCGACGGCGTTACCTGCGTGCCGGGGATCCCGGCCTCGGGCTGAGGCGGCGCCTGTGCGACCCTGGACGACCGGCGCTTGGGCTTCACCGCGACGGCGGCTAGCGGGAGGCGGAGCCCCGGAGGCGCTCCGCCGCCAGAAAGGCCGGCCGCGCCCAGCACGTCCTCGATGTCCTCCATCTCGGCTGCGGCGGTGGCGGGGAGCCGAGCGGTGCGCTGGGCCGAGTAGGGTTTTCGGACACCGTTCCCCGCGAACAGCCGCAGCACGACTGCGCGAGGCCGGGAAGTAACTGGGCCTCTGAGCCGAATGGTGGACCTTTTCTGTTTATCATCGGGCCGAGCAACCCGGGCTGATGAAACCGGCCTATATTGCTAAAAAAGCCAACACGCGCGTGGTCTCGGGCCGGTTTTCCCTGGGCTGCCCGTGCGGTGACCATACCACGCAGCCGCTTTTCAACAGCGCGATCCCGAGAGGTCCCCGCCGGCAACCGCTTTTCAACAGCCGACCGCGAGAGGTTCCCAAGCGCGAGAACCGAAACCATACCAGGCGCCGCCGCGTGCTCGCACGCGTGTCGTTCCTGTGCTCGTGGACATGCTATACGTGCCCCATCGCACGCCTCGCCGTTGTTCCACGTGTAAAAAGCACACACCACGGCTACACCTTCGGTAGCTTCTACAACTATCGGCGGCCGCGAATTTAAGCTGCTTGCCACGGCGGAGCAAGCTACAGCGAAGAGAGTGCTCGCAATTCGCAACCGCAAGATAGCTCACTTCTTGTTACAGCTGATGCCTGCTCACCAAATGCGACACCGACACGCCGCCGCCATGATGAACGTCGTGGCCATCGGGCTCATCCTCTCCACGCTGGCAGCCGCGGGGGTCTGGTCCCCAGCGCCGCAGCCGACCGCGGCCCCACATCATGGCGACCGCATCGTCCGGGAGGGCCGACGCGTGGTAATCGTGGAGTACGAGCGCGAGCTCCCGCTGTCGACCGATGGCGGCGGCAGCGTCAAGGTCAAGGAGACGCGCGTCCTGCCCCCGGACGCACTGGACGGCGTCGAGGGCGACGGCGGAACCTTTGATGAGGCCAGGGGCGTGGTCTCAGACGCGGCCGGCAAGGTGGCCGGTGCGGCAGAGGAAGGCAAGGAGAGATTGTCCGACGCCAAGGAGAGCGCCAAGGGCGGTGTCCTCGGTACCGTCAAGCGGTGCAAGGATAGACTCTGCGGCGCCGGCAGGAAAGTGGAAGAGGGAGCCAAGGACGCGGTGTCCCGCGTCGAACACGGCGCGGAGGACGCGGCGAGGGGCGCCATGGAGGCGGTCTCGGATGCCAAGGACAGCGCCGAGAACACGGCGTTCGACGCCGTGCAGAAGGGTAAGGAGACGATGAAAAGCGCCAAGGACAAGGCGTCGGACGCCGAGCAGCGAGGGAAGGATGCCGTAAGGAGCGCGAAGGACAAGGCGTCCGACGCTGCGCATCAGGGGAAGGAGACAGTGAAGAGCGCCAAGGACAAGGTCTGCGAAACTGCCAGCAAAGCGAAGGAGAGGGCGTCAGGCATCCAGCACGGAGCAGCCGAAGCGGCGAAGGCTGCAAAGGAGAGGGTGTCTGCGGCAGCCAAGAGCGCCAAGGACACCGTCCAGAGCGCCAGGGACAGCGTCTCCGACATCGCCCAGAGAGCCGAGGAGTGCGCGGAGGACACCGCCGAGCGCGCGGCGGACAGGGCCGCGGAGGCCGAGGAGGAAGCGAAGGCGAGAGCGGCCGAGGTGGGCAAGAACCTGACCGACATCGCGCGGCGGGCGCGCGGCGTGGCGTCCGACGCGGCCGCGTACCTCCTGGGCGCGCCCCGGGAGGCCGCGCGCACCGCGACGGCCGTGATGCACCTCCTCGGCTTCGCCACCGCCTACGGCGCCTGCGTGTGGGTGACGTTCGTGTCCAGCCACGTCCTGGCCGCGGCGCTGCCGCGGCAGCAGCTCGGCGTGGTGCAGAGCAAGCTGTTCCCGGTGTACTTCCGCGCCCTGGCGTACGGCGTCGGGCTGGCGCTCGCCGCGCACCTGCTGGGGCGCGAGCGCGGGTCCCTGGCGTCGCGCGCGCAGAGCCTCAACCTGCTCGCCGCGCTCGGCCTGGTCCTCGCCAACATGCTGCTGCTCGAGCCGAAAGCCACCAGAGTAAGTTGAGCTCGCCTGCTTCTGTCGCGTGCGTATGTTCTGTCGCAATTCTCACAGGGTATCTCTAATGTGCACTTGCAGGTGATGTTTGAGAGGATGAAAGTGGAGAAGGAAGAAGGCCGGGGACGTGACATGGCGGACATCGTCGACCCGCCCGTGGTCACCGTGGCCACGCCGACCGCTGGCACCACCACCGTCCCGACGGCGGCGGCCGCAGCACGCACAGCTCCCGGGGACGGCGCGGGGACGGGGATTGGCAAGCAATCGAAGCCGGCGACGGCAACAGCCGACGCGGAGATGTCGAAGAGCCGGGCGGTGAGGCTGAGCAGGCGGCTGAAGCAGCTCAACGGCTACTCGTCCCTGTGCAACGTGCTCTGTCTCATGTCCCTCACCTGGCACCTCGTGCACCTCGCGCGCCGCCTGCACGCGGGCACCGCCTGCTAGGTTGATGATATGGGTGGCTTCGTGGTCTCTTGTAGGAGTTTACTAGTTTCTGATGTAGATGTGTCACGACTCACGTTGGCGACTTCCCCGTAGTTTAGGCTTCAGTTTGTGTTCGGCTGGTTTCTGTTTCACTTGTGTTGGGTAGTAGTAGGGTTAGTGTGTACTTTGGATGTACCAAGTAATACTCATATGTGTAAGTTTAGGCTAGTCTTATCTGATAATGTGAGGTCAGCAGGGCGTGCTTGTCTCGTGGTGGACTGGTTGTGGTGATGGTATGGCTGCTGACCCGGCACGGCTGGTCCTCATAAAATGCCAATAGAATTTGACTACTGGTGTATGGTGTAAGATGGCAATGGTTATCCAAAACCCGTCGGTTTTTCTCTATTAGCAATGGTTTTCTCTATTAGCAATGGGTACCTGAAATTAGGTGGGTTTTTCTCAATTAGGGTATGGGTGTCTAGTAGAATATAAGTTTGGTCAACTTCTCTATCTATGGTATTAATGGTTTAAATGGAAACCCAATGGATATGTCGGTAGGTTTGTTCTTCTACTACATGTTCGTAAACTCATGTTTTTAAAACTCGCTTTAAAATCAACATTTCTTATAAATATGTTTTATAATATTATTCAATATATCTTATAATATTATTAATTATAATATTATTAATTGAATAGGTTTTAAACTTCACTTAAAAAAGTTAAAAAAGTTTAAGCTAAAATTAATTATCATTTGTTCCTTATATCTCGGTTTATTTTATTCTGGTTTATTAATGTGATAAATTATTTTATATTGATGTTAGTGGGTATCCGAAACCCGCATGAGTTTAGCAAAATTATGGATATTTTTTAGTGAGCTTATTTTTTTCTCCATGTATATTGGGTTTGAGTTGGGCAAATAATAGGCAGCGGGTTTTCACCCATAGCCATGTCTGTGCCAGCCTGCGCAACTAGTAGAGTATTATAGGTTTCCGGCCCAATCGGTTCCACATCCTCAGCCCATTGACGAGCAATTACTAGTGGGCCTGCCAGCCAGTGCCAAGGTGCGATAACGAGCGGCGCCGCGGCGGGTCAGGCAGACGCCACAGCGCTAGCGGCATAGCCGGCGACAGAAACAACCGATGCCACTCCTCGCCGTCTGTCCCCGCCGCGTTCCGCCGCTTTCGCTCGCGCGCCGCCACCGCCGCAGCTTGTATCGGGCCCGGTCCCTCGCGCTCAAATGCGAGGTCTCCTCTCCTCCGCTACTTCTGACCCGGAGGATGTCCGCCGCTGGCTCGCTGCTTGTCGCTGTCGTCCCCGTCCCCGCGCCGTCGCCGCAACTCCCCGTCGCCTCCGCGTCGGAGTTGGAGACGGAGACGGCGGAAGGAGAGAGCGGAGCTTCTGAGGGGTTAGCATTGGAGCGTTACACCGACCAGGAGCAGGGCTTCACCCTCCTCAAGCCGGCCTCCTGGCCCAAGGTAAGGGATTAGTTTGGACCTGAACGACGTCGATGCTGCGTTGACCACGTAACGTGGCCGCAGGAGAGTTGTGTGCTTTGGGGTTGTTGATTGCGCATGTGGAATTGCTGTTCTGAAGCCGTGTTGTGGTTGGTGAAGGTGGAGAAGGCGGGCGCGACGGCGCTGTTTCAGCAGGAGGGAAAAGGGAGCAACAATATTGGGGTTGTCGTGAACCCTGTCCGGCTCAATTCGCTGGCGGAGTTCGGGACGCCGCAGTTCGTTGCGGACAGGCTTCTGCAAGCAGAGAAGAAAAAGGTAGAAATGCACGAACAGTATTCTCTTGGCATTGCAACTTTGCAGTGCCTCCGGTCAGGGCGACTTGTGAGCTTGACATTTGAAGTACACTATTTGTATGGACCACTAATGTGTTGATCAGGATTCAGGAGGTTCTCGTTGATGCCTGTTATCTATGTACAGCTGGTTAGATCTTCGGCACTGGTAGCTTCCTGGCAGCTGACTGAATCGTTTCGCTTGTAAAACAGGAAAGTACCAAGTCTGCCGAGGTGATTTCAGTGGGAGAGAGGTCAGGTCATGGTGGCTTGACAGTGTATGAGATCGAGTACACGCTGGACAGCACAAGGGGAGGGATGAAGCGGATCTTCTCGGGTGCGTTTGTCGCTTCAAGGAAGCTCTATCTGCTCAACATAGCCTATTCAGACACCCAGGAGAAGCCCTTGGACAGGGAGACAAGAACCGTTCTGGAAAAAGTTCTCCATTCTTTTGATTCTGTATAGGTGATATTTTTTTATAGCCGAGGTATGGCACCTTTTCTTATTTTCGGAATTTCTTTCACTTGAAAATACAGTCGCAAGTAATTGTTTGTTTGTAAAATGAGTGCTGACCAAAATAGCTGCAGTGTCCATGTGTCCAATACTGTTGCACTTGCACCTTTATCAGTGATTTCAGGTTATAAGTAATTTCAGTTCAGATAATGAGCTTCATCTTCTACAGATTGGTAGTATTTGTGTCACCAGGCAGTAAAATGTTGTGACCTTTGATTCCTAGCCTGGCATTACTGCATCTGTAATATCCTGGACAAAGCGTGGGGTGGTGGCAGTGTTATTCCTTGAAAAATCTGTAACGCCTATTGAACTCCCTAAAGTTTATCTGAATTCCAGGATCACTTCATTTAAATGCTGGTCTGTGCTGACTGCTGACTTGGGCACAATTTTTGAAGCAGCTGTGATATACGGTTAGATGAAAATAAGGAGCAAGCGATAATTTTCCTAATCATAGAAACTGCAGGATCCGTTCCTGTTTTCATGGAATTAGGAGTAAGTTGTTTGTTTTGCTATAACGATATTTTGTAATTCATAAAATTATTATCATACAAACTTTATATGGACATGCTAGAGTGATTAGGCAATGTTATAGCAGACTGCTCTAGAGATGAGGCACATCATCATGTCTTCCTGTTTTTTTTTCTTTTTTTTCTGCATTTCCTGATCAAGGTATCATCACGGCATATTTAGAAGCCAAAATCCTTGGTTCTCACGATATCGGCTGCAAAATGTATGTATATTAACACTTGAATTCTTGTGATTATCATTAAAATGTAAGAAAGAGATTATTACACGATCATGTCATATGTTGCAATCTTGTCATCTAAATCTAATGGTATTGCTGTATAGGAATTATCACATTTGCCATCCTCAAACAGTCAAACTCTGCTGATAAAATCAAAGAACAATGCGCACTTGCAGGACACAGATTGCTTTCTCATATGGATAAAGCATATTCTCAGCCTTGAATGTTTAAGCACCTCATTATTCTCCAAAAAGGACACGTGAGATTTCTCTACTGGAAGAAACATTTTATATCTTTCAAAGGGCTCTTTTGGACATTCTGAAATAGGGTTCTTTTGGACCGTTTCCTTGGCTTTATCCTTCAGATGACATATGAGGGAGAATATTTGCTAAAGTAGACACTTTTGACTCAGGCAACCAAGACTCTATAGCGCCTTGTTGGGATGTGGATAGCATATGAATATATGATGGTAGCACAGGTGCAGTTGTCAGCGGTTTGAGCTATTTTAGTATCCTATATTCTTTATTCGAGTGTTAGAAAAAGGTATAGATAGTCCTACGTAGATAGATGTTGATACTCTGTATCTGTAGAGAGGTGCACAAGATTATTGTGGTTGTGCGAGATGAGCTGTGGTGGTGTTTTTAAGACAGAGAAACGGTACTCCTTAAGGGCTAATTTGGCAATTCCATTTTTTCTAAGGATTCTCATTTTCTCAAAGTAAAATGAACTGATTTGTCTTGAGAAAATAAACTAATTTTTATTGAGAAAATAGGAATCTCTTGGTAAAATAAAATAGCCAAACTAGCCCTAAGAAACGCTTTTTCAAATGCAGCCGAATTGTCAAGGTTGTTAGCGATTCTTCTAAACTACCCTAGTAGTATAGTCAACCGTATGCCATGTATATTGGGCTTTCGCAATACTGTTGTACTTGGGATCTTGATGAACTGTCCAGCGAGATACTCCAATGGGAATATCGTTCCAGCCGCAAAGGTGGGAGCTGGTCAAAGAGCAAGACTTTAGGGGGTGTTTGGTTTTAGAGACTAATTTTTAGTTCCTCTAAATTATTCTACTTTAGTCACTAAATTGTCAAATATGGAAACTAAAATAGAGTTATAGTTTCCATATTTTGCAATTTATAGATTAAAGTGGAATAAAATTGAGGGACTAAAAATTAGTCCCTAGTAACCAAACACTACCTTACTCGTCCCTTTTGTTTTGAGTAAACCTCAGTAGCAGTTGTCAGACTTAAGTTTTTTATTTAGGTTCTGATAATTTTAAATTATGCATTCAGGTTGAACAAGTTCTCATCCACGTCCGATCCCGGTACTTTTAAATTACGGATTTGGCTCTATAAACTCGTCAAGTTTTTATCCAACTCTAGATCACGTAATTTAGCTTCTTAAATTTATCCTAAGTCCTTATTCCCAGTCCTAGTACATTAAAATACATGCCTAACTTTCAGGGCCGTTCCTGATTTTTGAGGGGCCCGGGACAAGATTATAAACATAGGCACCAACACCATAAAAACTATTTTTTACTATTATATATACTCCCTCCGTTTTGTTTTAGTTGTCGCTGGATAGTTCAAACTAAAAAGAAACGGAGGGAGTATCAACTAATTATACTTGATGTACCACATAAAGACTTGAGCAGTAAAAAATATAAGTAAGATTATTACCTTAAATATATTTTAGAGATCAATTTAAAAATGTCTTCTAACATTTCTAGATGCAAAATCATCAATGATGGCTTCAATATTTACATCATCTAATAATTTCTTCTCAATACATAAAGTTGCTAGCCCGTCTAACCTTTCTTGAGACATTGCAAACCTTAAATAATTCTTCAATAACTTAAGCTTTGAGAAGCTCCTTTCAGCTGATGCCATAGTTATTGGTATAGTAAATAATATTCGATAAGCAACAAATATATTGTGATAGCAGTCCATTCTCCTAACAAACTCAAAAATATATCGGTATATTAAATAATATCCGTTTCTATCCTATATTCTTATTGGACTTTGGGTGCGGTGGGGCCCCTGGGAGATGGGGGCCCAGGTCGACCGCCCCTCCTGCCCTACCTCAGGCACGGCCCTGCTAACTTTCTAAAACTATACGTATAAGTTTACCATCTCAGTACATCCCCTAGACCCCCTTCCCACATAATGTCTGTTGCATGCTCGGCCACTTGCCTGCCTTTATCATGCTTGCCCTATCCCTACAACTAGGGCTGGAAATATGAGCACGACCTAAAAACAAGAGCTCAAATCACGGCCCGGCACGAAACAATATGAAACGGGCTAGCACGGACCAAAAGTGGGTCTGTGTAGAGCCTTAAATTCTAGTCTGTCAGGTCCCCAGCACGGCCCACACACATGGGCCGGGCTTGGGCTAGCATGGCCCAATAAAGCCCATATTGTTTATTTTTTTAATTTAGTAAGCTATAAACTTTATATTGTTGTAACAGTTAGACTTTATATGGTGAAATGACGCTGACATTGTTTAATATCTTTATTGTAGTAAGCTATGGACATTATTTGGTTGTAATATTTGGATTTTACGTCGTTCAAATATATGGGTAAGACTTGGGCAGTGCCCAACGAAAGCACAACATGCTTTAGAGTCAGGCTGGAAACTGTTTCTACTACTTGGGCTGGCAGGACATAACCCAAAAAATTTTAGGCCTTCTTGGCCCAAGCCTGTTTGGCCTGAAGCACGATAAGCTCGAGCCGGCTCGGCCTAATTCCCAGCACTACCTACAACACGTTTCAACAATGGCGGACGTAGGACGAGAATTCACGGGGCCAAAAAGACCGTATGACAAAATTAAACAAGCTCGTAAAAAACTAGTATTATATAGAATTTGAAAGCACCTAGAGGGGGTGAATAGATGATCATGTAAAAACTTAAAACTTAATGCCACAAAACTTGATTAGGAGTTAGCACAATAAAGCCAAGTGGCTAGAGATGAGTTCTTGTAAGACACGATAACCACAAGAAGATCAACACAGATAGGCACAGTGGTTTATCCCGTGGTTCGGCCAAGTTCAACACTTGCCTACTCCACGTTGTGGCGTCCCAACGGACGAGGGTTGCAATCAACCCCTCTCAAGCGGTCCAAAGACCCACTTGAATACCACGGTGTTTTGCTTTATTTACTATATCCCGCTTGTGAGGAATCTCCACAACTTGGAGCCTCTCGCCCTTACAATTTGATGTTCACAGAGAAGCACGGAAGTAAGGCTGAGATAAGCAACGCACACAAGACACAAAATCAGAGCACAACACGCACACAAGTCACAACTCGAGCTCACAACACAACCCAAAGAGTTCTCTACTCAAATGGAGCTCTAGTTGCTATCACAAAGAATCGAATACGCGGAATTGGAGTCTTGGTGCTTAGGAATGCTTAGAAAATGCTTGGTGTTCTCCTCCATGCGCCTAGGGGTCCCTTTTATAGCCCCAAGGCAGCTAGGAGCCGTTGAGAGCATTCCAGGAAGGCAATTCTTGCCTTCTGTCGCCTGGCGCACCGGACAGTCCGGTGCGGATTTCTTTCCTTCTTTGGCGAAGCCGACCGTTGGAGATTCAGAGCCGTTGGCGCACCGGATACTGTCCGGTGCACACCGGACAATCCGGTGCACACCGGACAGTCCGGTGCCCCCTTCTGACCGTTGGCTCTGCCACGTGTCGCGCGCGGATTACGCGGCCGACCGTTGGCCCGACCGACTGTTGGCTCACCGGACAGTCCGGTGCACCATCGGACAGTCCGGTGATTTATAGCCGTACGCCGCTGACGAAACCCGAGAGCAGCCAGTTCGCCAGAGCCAGCCTGGCGCACCAGACACTGTCCGGTGCACCACCGGACAGTCCGGTGCACCCAGACCGAGCAGCCTTTTGGCTGTACACAGCCAACTTCTCCATAATTGTTTTTCCTGTTTCTAGCACTTAGACACAATACATTAGTCTTCAAAACAATGTGCTAAGTCTAGAAACATACCTTTAATCTTGATTTGCACTTCTTGAGTCCTTGGCATACTTTAACACTTAAGCACTTGTGTTGGACACTTAATCACCAAAATACTTAGAAATGACCCAAGGGCACATTTCCCTTTCAATCTCCCCCTTTTTGGTGATTTATGCCAACACAACAAAAAAGCAACTAAAAGAAGTGCAATCATCAATGCAACTAAGAACACAAGTTTGTTTTAATTCAAATTTGGCATATATTGATCATTCTTCGCCACCACTTGGTTTGTTTTTGTAAGTCAAACTCAATTTCCTATCTCTAAGTCAAACTCACTTGTTGAGGCATAGAGAAAGATATTCCAAGAGAAATTGATCACTGATTCAAAAACTCCCCCTATTTCCCATAATCAAACCTTCTCCCCACAAGAGACCAACTTTTGACAAAAAGAGACATTTTAGAATTTTGACAAATCAAAAGTCCTAACACTACTATTTTCAAAATTCTCAAGTAGTAGCTGATCCATTTGTTGCTTTGGCCTTATTTTCTTCCCCTTTGGCATCAAACACCAAAACGGGATCAATTTTGGCCCTTAAACCCCATTGCCTCACCAAAATCTTCAATTAAGAGTAAAAAGGCAATAAGAGCATGAAGATGAACTTGGAGTTAGTTACTCTTTCATCGGAGTGCAGTGGAAGTCTTTCATGGTCCAAGTCCAACATTCCCTTTCAATCCACCTTTGAGACTAAATTAAGAACACTCAAGCACATGGTTAGTCTCAAAGGATCAAGTTGTAGCACAACTCCCCCTAAATATGTGCATCACTTGCAAATGGACTTATGAGGTCCGGGGAGTGCTTGTACAACTTGAGCACCATACATAAACAACAAAATGCATAGGGAACATGATCAAGACATAAAACACATGTATGCTATAAATCAATCCAAGTTCCTCGAATCTAAGACATTTAGCTCACTACGCAGCCTGCAAAAGGTCTTCTCATCTAGAGGCTTGGTAAAGATATCGGCTAGCTGGTTCTCGGTGCTAACATAAAACACTTCGATATCTCCCTTTTGCTGGTGGTCTCTCAAAAAGTGATGCCAGATGTCTATGTGCTTTGTGCGGCTGTGTTCAACAGGATTATCCGCCATGCGGATAGCACTCTCATTATCACATAGGAGTGGGACTTTGCTCAGATTGTAGCCAAAGTCCCGGAGGGTTTGCCTCATCCAAAGTAGTTGCGCGCAACACTGTCCTGCGGCAACATACTCGGCCTCAGCGGTGGCACGACACCAGGGACCTTCCTAAGAATTGGCACGTCCCTGATGTACTCTTCCTATCGACCTTACATCCAGCATAATCGGAGTCTGAATATCCAATTAAGTCAAAGGTAGACCCCTTTGGATACCAGATCCCGAAGCAAGGCGTAGCGACTAAATATCTATGGATTTGCTTCACAGCCACTAAGTGACACTCCCTTGGATCAGATTGAAATCTAGCACACATGCATACACTAAGCATAATATCCGGTCTACTAGCACATAAATAAAGTAAAGACCCTATCAAAGACCGGTATGCCTTTTGATCAACGGACTTACCTCCTTTGTTGAGGTCGACATGTCCGTCGGTTCCCATTGGAGTCTTTGCGGGCTTGGCGTCCTTCATCCCAAACCGCTTTAGCAAGTCTTGCGTATACTTCGTTTGTGAGATGAAGGTGCCATCCTTGAGTTGCTTCACTTGGAACCCAAGGAAGTAGTTCAACTCGCCCATCATCGATATCTCGAATTTCTGAGTCATCACCCTGCTAAACTCTTCACAAGGCTTTTGGATAGTAGAACCAAAAATTATGTCATCGACATAAATTTGGCACACAAATAAGTCACAGTCACAAGTCTTAGTGAATAAAGTTGGATTGGCTTTCCCAACCTTGAAAGCATTAGCAATTAAAAAGACTCTAAGGCATTCATACCATGCTCTTGGGGCTTGCTTAAGTCCATAGAGCGCCTTAGTGAGCTTACACACGTGGTCGGGGTACCGTTCATCCTCAAAGCCAGGGGGTTGCTCCACGTACACCTCCTCCTTGATTGGTCCGTTGAGGAAAGCGCTCTTCACATCCATTTGAAACAACATGAAAGAATGGTGAGCAGCATAGGCTAACAATATGCGAATTGACTCTAGCCTAGCCACAGGAGCAAAAGTCTCCTCAAAGTCCAAACCTGCGACTTAGGCATAACCTTTTGCCACAAGTCGTGCCTTGTTCCTTGTCACCACCCCGTGCTCGTCTTGTTTGTTGTGGAACACCCACTTGGTTCCCACAACGTTTTGCTTGGGACGAGGCACCAGTGTCCAAACTTCATTTCTCTTGAAGTTGTTGAGCTCTTCCTGCATGGCCAACACCCAGTCCAGATCTAGCAAGGCCTCTTCTACCCTGAAAGGCTCAATAGAAGAGACAAAAGAGTAATGCTCACAAAAATTAACTAATCTAGAGCGAGTAGTTACTCCCTTGCTAATATCACCCAAAATTTGGTCGACGGGATGATTCATTTGAATCGTCGCTCGAACTTGAGTTGGAGGTGCCGGTTGTGCTTCTTCCTCCATTACATGATCATCTTGTGCTCCCCCTTGATCACACGCCTCCTCTTGATGAACCTGTTCATCGTCTTGAGTTGAGGGATGCACCATTGTTGAGGAAGAAGGTTCCTCTTGCTCCTTTTGTTCCTGTGGCCGCACATCTCCAATCGCCATGGTGCATATTGCGGCCGTTGGAACGTCTTCTTCATCTACATCATCAAGATCAACAACTTGCTCTCTTAGAGAGCCATTAGTCTCATCAAATACAACGTCGCTAGAGACTTCAACCAAACTCGATGATTTGTTGAAGACCCTCTACGCCTTTGTATTTGAGTCATAACCTAACAAAAACCTTTCTACATCTTTGGGAGCAAACTTAGAATTTCTACCTTTCTTTACTAGAATATAACATTTGCTCCCAAATACATGAAAGTACGAAACATTGGGTTTGTTACCGGTTAGAAGCTCATACAAAGTCTTCTTGAGGAGGCGATGAAGGTACACCCGGTTTATGGCGTGGCAAGCCGTGTTCACGGCTTCCGACCAAAACCGCTCGGGCGTCTTGAACTCTCCAAGCATCGTCCTTGCCATGTCAATGAGCGTCCTGTTCTTCCTCTCTACCACACCATTTTGCTGTGGTGTGTAGGGAGCGGAGAACTCGTGCTTGATTCCTTCCTCCTCAAGGTACTCCTCCACTTGAAGGTTCTTGAACTCGGACCCGTTGTCGCTCCTTATCTTCTTCACCTTGAGCTCAAACTCATTTTGAGCTCTCCTTAGGAAGCGCTTGAGGGTCCCTTGGGTTTCAGATTTATCCTGCAAAAAGAATACCCAAGTGAAGCGGGAAAAATCATCAACTATAACAAGACCATACTTACTTCCTCCTATGCTTAGATAGGCGACGGGTCCGAAGAGGTCCATATGAAGCAACTCCAAAGGTCTTGATTTGGTCATCATATTTTTGGTATGATGAGAGCTTCCCACCTGTTTACCTGCTTGACAAGCTGCACAAGGTCTATCTTTTTCGAAGGTTACGTTTGTTAGACCTATCACGTGTTCTCCCTTTAGAAGTTTGTGAAGGTTCTTCATCCCCACATGTGCTAAACGGCGATGCCACAACCAGCCCATGCTAGTCTTAGCAATTAAGCATGCATCTAGACCGGCCTCCTCTTTTGCAAAATCAACTAAATAGAGTTTGCCGTCTAATACACTATTAAAAGCTAATGAACCATCACTCGTTCTAAAGACGGACACATCTACATTTGTGAATAAGCAATTATATCCCATATTACACAGCTGACTCACAGACAATAAGTTATATCCAAGCGACTCAACTAAAAACACATTAGAAATAGAGTGCTCAGATGAAATGGCAATCTTCCCTAGTGCTTTGACCTTGCCTTGATTCCCATCACCGAATATGATTGAGTCTTGGGAATCCTTGTTCTTGACATAGGAGGTGAACATCTTCTTCTCCCCCGTCATGTGGTTTGTGCATCCGCTGTCGATAATCCAGCTTGATCCCCCGGATGCATAAACCTGCAAGGTAATTTAGGCTTGGGTCTTAGGTACCCAACTCTTGTTGGGTCCTACAAGGTTAGTAACAATGGTCTTAGGGACCCAAATGCAAGCTTTATCTCCCTTGCATTTTGCCCCTAATTTCCTAGCAATCACCTTCTTATCCTTTCTACAAATTGCAAAGGAAGCATTGCAAGCATAATAAATTGTAGAAGGTTCATTAGTTTTCCTAGGAACATTAGAAACATTTCTCCTAGGCATATGATGAATGACATTTCTCCTAGGCATATCTCTACCATGCACATAGGAAGAACTTGAAGCAAACATGGCATTTGAATCATTACAACCTATATCACCATAAATGAAAGCATGATTCTTTTGACTACTATTAGTCATAGGAGCCTTCCCTTTCTCCTTGGCGGGAATGGGAGCCTTATGACTTGTTAAGTTCTTGGCTTCCCTCTTGAAGCCAAGCCCATCCTTAATTGAGGGGTGTCTACCAATAGTGTAGGCATCCCTTGCAAATTTTAGTTTGTCAAATTCATCCTTCCTAGTCTTAAGTTGGGCATTAAGACTAGCCACTTCATCATTTAACTTTGTAATAGAGACTAGGTGTTCACTACAAGCATCAACATTAAAATCTTTACACCTATTGCAAATCACAACATGTTCTACACAAGAGTTAGATCTATTTGCTACTTCTAGTTTAGCATTTAAATCATCATTAACACTTTTTAAACTAGAAATGGTCTCATGGCAAGTAGATAGTTCACAAGAAAGCATTTCATTCCTTTTAACTTCTAAAGCAAGTGATTTTTGTGCCTCTACAAATTTATCATGTTCTTCATACAAAAGATCCTCTTGCTTTTCTAACAATCTATTCTTATCATTCAAGGCATCAATTAATTCTTATCAATCTTAGTTCTATCTAAGCCCTTGAACAAACTAGCATAATCTATTTCATCATCGCTAGATTCATCATCACTAGAAGAAGCATAAGTAGTCTTTCGAGTGTTTACCTTCTTCTCCTTTGCCATGAGGCAAGTGTGATGCTCGTTGGGGAAGAGGGACGATTTGTTGAAGGCGGAGGCGGCGAGTCCTTCGTTGTCGGAGTCGGATGACGAACAATCCGAGTCCCACTCCTTGCCAAGGTGTGCCTCGCCCTTAGCCTTCTTGTAAGATTTCTTCTTTTCCCTCTTCTTCTCTTGTTCCTGATCACTATCATTATCGGGACAATTAGCGATAAAATGACCAATCTTACCACATTTGAAGCATGAGCGCTTCCCCTTCGTCTTGTTCTTGTTGGGATGCTCCTTGCGACCCCTTAGCGTCGTCTTGAAACGCTTGATGATGAGGGCCATCTCTTCCTCATTGAGCCCTGCCGCCTCAACTTGTGCCACCTTGCTAGGTAGCACCTCCTTGCTCCTCGTTGCTTTGAGAGCAACAATTTGAGGCTCGTGGATTGGGCCATTCAACGCATCATCAACGTATCTTGCCTCCTTGATCATCATCCGCCCGCTTACGAACTTTCCAAGTATTTCTTCGGGTGACATCTTGGTGTACCTAGGATTTTCATGAATATTGTTTACAAGATGTGGATCAAGGACAGTGAAAGACCTTAGCATTAGGCGGACGACGTCGTGGTCCGTCCATCGTGTGCTTCCATAGCTCCTTATTTTGTTGACGAGGTCTTGAGCCGGTTGTATGTTTGGGTTGGCTCCTCGCCCCTGATCATTGCGAATCTCCCAAGTTCGCCCTCCACCAACTCCATCTTGGTGAGCATGGTGACGTCGTTCCCTTCATGCGAGATCTTGAGGGTGTCCCAGATCTGCTCGGCGTTATCCAAGCCGCTCACCTTATGGTATTCATCCCTGCACAATGATGCTAGAAGAACAGTAGTAGCTTGTGCATTTTTGTGAATTTGCTCATTGATAAATATGGGACTATCAGTACTATCAAATTGCATTCCACTCTCTACTATCTCCCATATGCTTGGATGGAGAGAGAACAAGTGACTACGCATTTTGTGACTCCAAAATCCGTAGTCCTCTCCATCAAAGTGATGAGGTTTACCAAGTGGAATGGAGAGTAAATGAGCATTTGTACTTTGCGGAATACGAGAATAATCAAAAGAAAAGTTTGAATTGACCGTTTTCTTTTTCTCATAGTCGTTGTCGTCCTTTTGGGAAGAAGAGGACTCGTCGCTGTCGTCGTAGTAGACGATCTTCTTGATCCGCCTCTTCTTCTTCCCTTCCTTCTTCTTTTGACTCGAGCCGGAGTCATTTGCTTTGTCGTCCCTCGGCTCGTTGAAGATGGTCTCCTTCTCCTTGTCGTTGACCACCATCCCCTTTCCCTTAGGATCCATCTCTTTGAGCGATTAGTCCCTTTCTTGAAGAGAACGGCTCTGATACCAATTGAGAGCACCTAGAGGGGGGGGGGGGGTGAATAGGTGATCCTATAAAAACTTGAAACTTAATGCCACAAAACTTGATTACGAGTTAGCACAATAAAGCCAAGTGGCTAGAGAGGAGTTCTTGTAAGACACGATAACCACAAGAAGATCAACACAGATAGGCACAGTGGTTTATCCCGTGGTTCGGCCAAGTTCAACACTTGCCTACTCCACGTTGTGGCGTCCCAATGGACGAGGGTTGCAATCAACCCCTCTCAAGCGGTCCAAAGACCCACTTGAATACCACGGTGTTTTGCTTTGTTTACTATATCCCGCTTGCGAGGAATCTCCACAACTTGGAGCCTCTCGCCCTTACAATTTGATGTTCACAGAGAAGCACAGAAGTAAGGCTGAGATAAGCAACACACAAAAGACACAAAATCAGAGCACACCACGCACACAAGTCACAACTCGAGCTCACAACACAACCCAAAGAGTTCTCTAGTCAAATGGAGCTCTAGTTGCTATCACAAAGAATCAAATGCGCGGAATTGGAGTCTTGGTGCTTAGGAATGCTTAGAGAATGCTTGGTGTTCTCCTCCATGCGCCTAGGGGTCCCTTTTATAGCCCCAAGGCAGCTAGGAGCCGTTGAGAGCATTCCAGGAAGGCAATTCTTGCCTTCTGTCGCCTGGCGCACCGGACACTGTCCGGTGCGGATTTCTTTCCTTCTTTGGCGAAGCCGACCGTTGGAGATTCAGAGTCGTTGGCGCACCGGACACTATCCGGTGCACACCGGACAGTCCGGTGCCCCCTTCTGACCATTGGCTCTGCCACGCGTCGCGCGCGGATTACGCGGCCGACCGTTGGCCCGGCCAACTGTTGGCTCACCGGACAGTCCGGTGCACCATCGGACAGTCCGGTGATTTATAGCCGTACGTCGCCGACGAAACCCGAGAGCAGCCAGTTCGCCAGAGCCAGCCTGGTGCACCGGACACTGTCCGGTGCACCCAGACCGAGCAGCCTTTTGGTTGTACACAGCCAACTTCTCCATAATTGTTTTTCCTATTTCTAGCACTTAGACACAATACATTAGTCTTCAAAACAATGTACTAAGTCTAGAAACATACCTTTAATCTTGATTTGCACTTCTTGAGTCCTTGGCATACTTTAACGCTTAAGCACTTGTGTTGGACACTTAATCACCAAAATACTTAGAAATGGCCCAAGGGCACATTTCCCTTTCAGAATTCAAATTTCGTATCAATATATGGTACAAGTTCAAAAAAGGAAAATATATGAACAAAATAAGCAAACATATCGCTTGATTGATCTTAGCATTTATATCTAGATGACATTCAAGCAAGGTTCACAATATTGAAGAAATGATTCTCTCGATGGATGCTCAATATGATGTGACTCAAGAATGACTTGATAGGATGAAGAGAGCAAGGAAAGAGCTTTGAGGGATGAAGGTGAAGGCCAAGCGACAGTTTGTGGACAGAAGTACCATGGCTAAGGTGAAGGGAATACTTGCACTAAGTCGATAAACTAATTAGATATGAAGAGTTATATTATGTTGATGCATCGGTAAGGTGACTTGAAGCCATGAGTTAAGCTCATATATGTTGAAATGGTTCAAGTCATAGGCTCGATTTGTGTTTGCTTCAAAAGGTGAGACAAAGATGTTTGTAATCCTTATGAAGCAACACCATGGAGAAATCACACATGAGACACTAATGACTCAAGGAGTTTTCTTAATTATATTTTATTTAACTTGAGTATAGGAATCGTTGTACTATCAAGGTGGATCCAAAAAAAGTTGGTGTTGGTATTAAAGCTCAAAATCCTTGATCCAAAACTTTTATTTTACCCTTGTTAATCCTTAGTGAAACTACGTAGTACAACCTTTTAAGTTTATCTTGGCCAAAATTGCTCTATGAAAAATACTGGTTCAGCCGGGATTTAGGCTGGTTCAGTCGGGATTGAAATATTGGCTCAGTCGGTTTCAGACTTGGCTCAGCCGGTTTTCCCCTGGTCCACCCCCTCTACTCAGTCGGTGGGTCGATCGGTTTCTGCTCTACTGGATACCGGCTCAACCAGGTTTAATATCGACTCAGCCAGTATTTGAGCAGAAAGGTCAAGCAGTCAGCTACCTTTTGGGGGCCCCTATATATACCCACTCCTACCTCTCTCCACACAAGAGCATGCACCAATCTCCATTTTAACCTAAGAAACACCTCCCACTCTCTCTCACACATCTATTGCCCTTCCCATTTTAAATCTTTGGAGAGAAATATTTGAGTGAGATTGAGAGTTGTGGGTTTTGTGCTTCATCTCCAAATCTTTCTTGTTCTTTTTGATTCGAGCTTTGGTACTACATCGAGTTCTTTGTGGATTCATTACTCTTGGAGCTTCTAGATCCTAGACGACTAGGTGTCGCTTGTGAGTCTCCAAATCTTATAAAAGACCACAAGAAAGTTTGTATTACCTACTCATGTGAGCAAAGATTAGTGTGTGGGCTTGACCTTTGTGGTCGGCAAAGGGAGGATTAGAGTTTAAAGAGACCCGACCTTTTGCGGGCACCTCGACAAGGAAGTAGGGCACCTTGGTGGTGTGACCGAACCTCGGGATAAATCTTGTGTCTCTTGTTGTCGGCGTTTCGGCCCCGGGGGTCCCTGGACCGACGAGTAAATTGTCGCCGCGTGTCCCAGCCTAGATGGGTCGGCACGAGACAGAGCACGAAGAGAAAAAAAGGGAGATAGGCAAAAGGGGAAACCCGCGGCCTTCGTGTTGTCCTGCGCCCAGGTCAGGTGCGCTTGCAGTAGGGGGTTACAAGCGTCCGCGTGGGAGGGAGCGAGAGGCTTATACACGTCGTCCTGTTCTCCCGCACGGCCAACCCTCTCGTACGAGAGCCCTGGACCTTCCTTTTATAGGCGTAAGGAGAGGGCCCAGGTGTACAATAGGAGATGTAGCAGTGTGCTAACGTGTCTAGCAGAGAGGAGCTAGTGCCCTAAGTACATGCCGTCGTGGCAGCCGGAGAGGTTTTGGCACCCTGTTCATGTGATGTTGTGGTTGTCGGAGGAGCGCTGGAGCCTTGCGGAAGGACAGCTGTCGGGGCTGTCGAGTCCTTGCTGACGTCTCCTTGCTTCCGTAAGGGGCTGAGAGCCGCAGTCGTCATGGAGCACGCGGGGCACCATCATTGTTTGTTTACCGGGGCGAGCCAGATGGGACGCCAGTCTTGTTCCCCGTAGCCTGAGCTAGCTAGGGGTAGGGTAATGATGGCCCCCCTGTGACGTGGTCGGTCCGAGCCCTGGGTCAGGCGAGGCGAAGGCTCCTCCAAAGTCGAGGTCGAGTCTGTCTTCCGAGGTCGAGGTCGAGTCCGAGCCCCGGGTCGGGCGAGGCGAAGACCATCGTCTGAGGCCGAGGCTGAGTCCGAGCCCTGGGGTCGGGCGAGGCAGAGTTCGTCGTCTTTCGGAGCCGAGGCCGAGTCCGAGCCCTAGGGTCGGGCGAGGTGGAATTCGTCGTCTTCCGGAGCCGAGGCTGAGTCCGAGCCCTGGGGTCGGGCGAGACGGAGCTTCCTATGGCGCCCGAGGCCGGACTTGGCTGCTGTCAGCCTCACTCTGTCGAGTGGCACAGCAGTCGGAGCGACGCAGGCGGCGCTGTCTTCTTGTCAGGCCGGTCAGTGGAGCGGCGAAGTGACTGCGGTCATTTCAGCTCTGTCGATTGAAGGGCGCGCGTCAGGATAAGGTGTCAGACCATCCTTGCATTAAATGCTCCTGCGATACGATCGGTCGGTGTGGCGATCTGGCCAAGGTTGCTTCTCGGCGAAGACTGGGCCTCGGGCGAGACGTGAATCCTCCGGGGTCGGCTGCCCTTGCCCGAGGCTGGGCTCGGGCGAGGCGAGATTGTGTCCCTTGAGTGGACCGAGCCTTGACTTAATCGCACCCATCAGGCCTTTGCAGCTTTGTGCTGATGGGGGTTACCAGCTGAGATTAGGAGTCTTGGTGGTACCCCTAATTATGGTCCCTGACAGTAGCCCCCGAGCCTCGAAGGGAGTGTTGATACTCGCTTGGAGGCTTTTGTCACACTTTTTTGCAAGGGGGTCGGCCTTTCTCGGTTACGTTTCGATCCGGTGGGTGCGCGCGAGCGCACCCGTCGGGTGTAGCCCCCGAGGCCTCGGAGGAGTGATTTGACTCCTTCGAGGTCTTAGCGCGTTTCGTGATGCTTCGGCCGGTCTGGTTGTTCCCTCATGCGAACTGGCCATAGCCCGGGTGCATAGTCGAGTCCCAAGTTCTCGGGCTGATATGTTGACGTTGTCAACGGTTTGGCCGGAGCCGGGTTTGCGTGAGCAGCCCCCGAGCCTCCGCACAGAGCGAGAGGACGGTCAAGAGCAGACTCGCCTTTTTTACATATGCCCCTATGTCGCCTTTCCGCAAGGAGGAGGGGGGAAAGCGCCATGTTGCCCTCGGAGGGCGCCGAACATGGTGTCTCCAGTGAGTTGCTAACGGGTAATCCGAGTGGACACCCTTGTCCCATTCGTTAGGGGTCGGCTAGTGGCCCGAAGGCGCGCTCCAAAAGTACCTGCGGGTGATTTGCCGGACCCGGTCCCCTTTTGACGGGGTCCGAGGGCTCGATGCCTCCCTCTGGTGGGATTCCGTTACAAGATCGTTCCCTTTGGTCTCGGAAATGTCCTAGGGTACGTCGGGAGCGTAGCCCGAGCCTTGGTTATGTATCGAACGTACCCAGGGTCATCCCTCGCTCTGCGTCTGAGCCGGCTGTCGAACCCTTCGGGGGCCAGCCTACGAACCCCTGATCAGTAGTGGGCGCGGAGCCCGAGTGGCCTGAGGCGGCTGTTGAACCCTTCCGAGGGGCCGGCCTTCGAACCTCTGACCAGTAGTGGGCACGGAGCCCGAGTGCTCTGAGGCGGCTGTTGAACCCTTCCGAGGGGCCAGCCTTCGAACCTCTGATCAGTAGGGGGGCTCGGGGCCCGCTTCCTTCGCGGAGAAGGATCCCCTTTGGAGTATCCCCTTTCCCGATCCTTGAGGTAAGAGAGAGAAAGAGGAAGTGGAAAAGGATACGAAATCGAATGACGTGGCACACCTTTTTTTACGCGGTCATTATGGCGGAGGTGAAGCGTCGCCTGCTTCGCCTGCCAAAGGTGCCGCCTGTCCTGCCGCAGAGTTAATGCGACGGGACGAGTGGCTCGCGGGGCGGCCGTTGTGCGTGCGCGAGCCGTTCGAGGAACAGAACACGGGCGCGTCGTCTTCACGCCGTGGGAGAGGGCTCTCTCGCTGTCCCAGGAGGGGACGTGAGCTTGTTGACGACTTGACCGCTGCTTCCGCCCGCCTGCCACTGCCATTACCGTCGGCCCATTTCTGGCCGTATCGACCGTCGCGCCTTCTCCCGCGGCTGACTGACCCATGACCGATGTGCTCGGCTGGCACTGTTGGGCCGTGCGCAGGGTCACCTCGAGTCGCGGCACTGGTTCCACAGTCGAGGAGGCGCGATACTGGCATAAGTGGCGGTGCAGTTTCTCGCACGTAGTAACCGGCGCGCCGGTTACATGACGTGTGGGCCTGGGCCTCCACGCTGGACGTGTCGAAGTCGAAAGGGTGCGCCCCCTTGTTGCGGTTGCATGCCGCCTGCATGGCGGTCCGCCCTTTCACCCGCTGGTCTGGGCGAAAGTGGAGGAATGCTCGTAACCGCTGGGCAGTTGCGCGCATCGCGCGTGGTGGTTTTGGCTCCTTCTGTCCTGGGCCAGCTTGCACGATGCGTGGGACCCAGCCCCCGTGTCGTAGGGGGAGGACCTTGGAGCGTGTCGGAGAAGACTCAGCCCACGACGGCTGAGGACGCAAGTGGGGAGAGTTGCCTTTAAAAGGAGGGTGACCCCCTTGAAAGGCAACCATGTCTTCGCGCTCCCCTCATGCATCGCGTCTTTCCACCTTCCGAGCCCCCAGGATGGGGGGCGCCCGCGGTTCTTCCGCCTTGTCGTCGTTGGAGGAACGCAACTTCACGGAAGTTGGTACCTTTCAGCCATCGTTCGGCTTCAAGGATTTTCATCAGACAGCCCGGCTGCATCCCCTCGCCGGCGGTCACCCAAGACGGTGACCACCAGTTCGATGGTGGGGAGAAGCGAGCCGGGCCACGGTCTCTGCCCCGCCCTCAGCTTCAAGGATCTTCATCATCCTTGCTGGGGCGGAGAGCAAGGTGAGCCGGGGCTCTACTTCCCACACGGGTCGGCTGGCCACCTCTTCTTCCAGCTTCTGGTGGCGGAAACCATCCTCCAGCTCTGCGGAGAAGGCATCCTCCAGCCATGCCGGGGAAGGCAGACTGTTGCTGCCCAGCTAGGATGCAACATTCTGTCCTCTGTCCTCGCTTTCGTGGTGAGGACGGGAGCGAGGACCTGCCGGTGCGCTTTGGAGCGGCCCGCGCTCGATGGTGCGGCGTTGGTGGACAGACGGACGCCGCCATTGGTGCTGACATGGTGGCAGCTGGAGAAAGCTTCTCCGCCGTCGAGGCCGTCAGCGTCGCCTACGGACCGACCTCCGGCTCTTTGGCTTTAATGTCTGGTTCGCGTCCCCTGAGTGGGGGCGCGAACGAGAGCCTTCCGGTGGCTGCGTCTGTCCTGGGACCATGGCTGCTGCTGCAGAGGTCGCTGGTGAGTCACTCGGAGCTTGTCACCCCGCAGGCTCTCCGGTGTGGAGGTTGTTCATACCCGTGTGGGCGGAACCGGAGTTCCGTTGTAATGACACCTTGAGTGCCGGTGTCTGTTCATTGTGGCTGTCGGGGCCTGAACATGTATGTATTTTTGGCATGAAGCCTTGTTTTTTCCTCATTTCGAGCACTAGGACTCGCCTGTCGGCTAACTGAACCGCTTCACCAAGCGAAGGTGACAAGTGAGGTATCCGTATCCCGGAGGCGTAGGAGTCCCTCGGCTCGGTCGGCCTTGCCGCCCGAGGCTTCTCTTGCTTAGTTAAGGGAACCCTCGGCCGCTCTTCGATGAGCCGAAGCCGGAGGCAGCGGTGTTAGCATGGACAGAGGCAGAGTTGGCTCGAAAAGAAGACTTCGTCGGCTGGAGCCTGGCCGGGCCGTCCACTAGCGGGACCGACGCCGGAGTCGAGTTGCCGAAGCCACGAGTCGGGCTGGTGTCCTCGGAGGACAGCTGGCTGAGGCTTCGGGGCGGCCGGCCGAGCCGTCTGCTCGGGCAGGATTCCTGGAGGAGACCCCGGCGGCGATGGCCCGGGCGTGGTGCTGACGTCGTCCTTCGGAGTGGAGACCCTCCGACCGTGTTGCCGTCCGAGGCTCGGTCGGACTTCGCCGAAGGTGGAGTTGACGCCGAGGGTGCTGCTGCTCCCCCTCCGTCGACGTCTGAGCCTGCAGGATCGGTTTGTAGTGTGCGTATGTTTTCTGCGGCCGCCGAGGCCCAAACATACTGTCGTCACGTTGTAAAGCTGCGTTTCTTTTCCTCTTGTTTCGAGTATCTGGACTTATTTGTCGGTAACAGAATTGTTTGTCCGAGCGAGAGTTACTTTTCACGGAAGGTGATGAGTGAGGTATCTGTATCCCGGAGGCGTAGGAGTCCCTCGGCTCGGTCGGCCTTGCCGCTTACGTGTACTCTTACTCGTCCGTAGGATTATGCTAACGATATAGTCGAGAAGGCACGAAAAATCGTTTCGGCAGAAGAGTTTTCGAGCGTTAAGACTTGTTCGGTCCGCAGAATCGCTTATCCGAGCGTGAGTTACTTATCGCAGAAGGTGATGAGTGAGGTATCCATATCCCGGAGGCGTAGGAGTCCCTCAGCTCGGCCAGCCTTGGATGCTTACGTGTACTCCGTCGTTTTCAGGATCCCACTTTCGAAGTAGTTGAAAAGCACGAAAGACGTTCTGGCAGAAAAGATCTTTTCCGAGGAAAATTTTGACGTGGAGGGGGTTCCCCCCTTCTAGTCCCCGAGGGAGGGTCGGGCTTTGCCGAGGCAAGGCTGACCCTTCCTTGATGGTTAGACTTTGTATGTGAACGAGGTGTACGAACGACTTGAAAGCATCTTAAGGGTAGAAGCGACGTAGCTGTCAGATGTTCTAAGCGTTGCTGTAGACCTCGCCTTGACCGTGGGCCAGCTTGTATGTCCCGGGCTTCAGAACCTTGGCGATGACGAACGGCCCTTCCTAAGGAGGCATGAGCTTGTGCCGCCCTCGGGCGTCTTGTTGTAGCCGAAGCACCAAGTCGCCCACCTGGAGGTCTCGGGACCGAACCCCTCGGGCGTGGTAGCGTCGCAGGGACTGCTGATACCGCGCTGAGTGTAGTAAGGCCATGTCCCGAGCCTCTTCCAGCTGGTCCAGTGAGTCTTCTCGGTTTGTTCGATTGCTTTGGTCGTCGTAGGCCCTCGCCCTCGGGGAACCGTATTCTAAGTCTGTAGGCAAGATGGCCTCGGCCCCATAGACTAGAAAGAACGGTGTGAAGCCCGTGGCTCGGCTCGGCGTCTTCCTCAGACTCTAGACCACCGAGGGGAGCTCCTTCATCCATCGCTTGCCGAACTTGTTGAGGTCATTGTAGATCCGTGGCTTGAGTCCTTGCAGAATCATGCCGTTGGCATGCTCTACTTGCCCATTCGTCATGGGGTGAGCCACGGCGGCCCAGTTCACCCGGATGTGGTGATCCTCGCAGAAGTCCAGGAACTTTCTGCCGGTGAACTGGGTGCCGTTGTCGGTGATGATGGAGTTCAGGACCCTAAAGCGATGGATGATGTTGGTGAAGAACGCCACCGCCTGTTCGGACCTGATGCTGTTTAGGGGTCGGACTTAGATCCACTTGGAGAATTTGTCGATGGCGACCAGCAGGTGCGTGTAGCCCCCGGGTGCCTTCTGCAAGGGACCGACGAGGTCCAGACCCCACACAGCAAACGGCTAGGTGATGGGTATTGTCTGCAGAGCCTGAGCGGGCAGGTGGGTCTGCCTTGCGTAGAATTGACACCCTTGGCAGGTGCGGACAATTCTAGTGGCGTCGGCCACCGTGGTCGGCCAGTAGAAACCTTGTCGGAAGGCGTTTCCAACAAGGGCTCGAGGCGCTGCGTGGTGACCGCAAGCCCCCGAGTGTATTTCTTGTAACAGCTCCTGGCCTTCGGCGATGGATATGCATCGCTGGAGGATGCCTGAGGGGCTGTGGTGGTAGAGCTCCTTCTCGTCCCCCAGCAAGACGAACGACTTGGCGCGCCGCGCCAGTCGCCGAGCTTCGGCTCCATCGAGGGGCAGCTCTCCTCGGTGGAGATATTGCAGGTATGGGGTCTGCCAGTCTCGATTAGGCGGGACCCCATTCCGCTCTTCCTCGACGCGCAGTGCCTCACCTTCGGGGGCCGAGGGTGCCTCGGGCTGGGCCGAGGCCTTCTCGGGCTCGGGCGTGTCGTCGGTCTTGACTGAGGGTTGATGTAGGTCTCAAGAGAAGACGTCCGGGGGAACCGTTGTCCGCCCCGAGGCTATCTTAGCCAGCTCATCCACAGTCTCATTGTATCGTCGGGCGATGTGGTTGAGCTCGAGCCCGTAGAACTTGTCCTCCAGGCGCCGAACCTCATCACAGTAGGCTTCCATCTTCGGGGTCGCGACAGTGGGAGTTCTTCATGACTTGGTCAATGACAAGCTGCGAGTCGCCGCGAGCGTCGAGGCATCGGACCCCTAGCTCGATGGCGATGCGCAACCCGTTGACCAGAGCCTCGTACTCAGCCACGTTGTTGGACGCCGGGAAATGGAGGTGCAACACGTAGCGGAGGTGCTTCCTGAGGGGCGAGATGAAGAGCAGGCCCGCGCCTGCCCCTGTTTTCATCAATGACCCGTTGAAAAACATGGTCTAGAGTTCCGGTTGGATCGGAGCTGCCGGAAGCTGGGTGTCGACCCATTCAGCCACAAAGTCTGCCAAGACTTGGGACTTGATGGCCTTCCGAGGGGCGAACGAGATTGTCTCGCCCATGATTTCCACCGCCCACTTTGCAATCCTACCCGAGGCCTCTCGGCACTGGATGATCTCCCCCAGGGGAAGGATGACACCACAGTCACCGGATGAGACTCGAAGTAGTGTCGCAACTTCCGCCGCGTCAGAATCACCGCGTACAGCAGCTTCTGAATTTGTGGGTAGCAGATCTTGGTCTCGGACAGTACCTCACTGATGAAGTAGACCGGCCTCTGGACGGGCAATGCATGCCCCTCTTCTTGTCTCTCAACCACGATCGCGGCGCTGACCACCTGAGTGGTAGCGGCGACGTAGATCAAGAGGACTTCTCCGGCAGCGAAGGGCACCAAGATGGGCGCGTTCGTGAGGAGCGCCTTCAGGTTCCCGAGGGCTTCCTCGGCCTCAGGGGTCCAAGTGAAGCACTCAGCCTTTCTTAAGAGGCGGTACAAAGGTAGGCCTCTTTCGCCGAGGCGCGAGATGAAGCGGCTCAAAGCCGCAAGGCATCCCATGACCCTCTGTATGCCTTTCAAGTCTTTGATGGGCCCCATGTTGGTGATGGCCGCGATTTTCTCCGGGTTGGCCCCGATGCCCCGCTCGGAGATGATGAACCCCAAGAGCATGCCTCGGGGGACTCCGAAGACGCACTTCTCGGGATTGAGTTTTACGCCTTTCGCCTTGAGACACCGGAATGTCATTTCAAGGTCGGAAAGGAGGTCGGAGGCTTTCCTCGTCTTGACTACGATGTCATCGACGTAAGCCTCGACCGTTCGACCAATGTGTTCGCCGAACACGTGGTTCATGCACCTTTGGTACGTCGCACCCGCATTCCTCAAACCAAATGGCATAGTAACGTAGCAGTACATGCCAAAAGGTGTGATGAAAGAAGTCGCGAGCTGGTCGGACTCTTTCATCCTGATTTGGTGATACCCTGAGTAGGCATCGAGGAAAGACAAGGTTTCACACCCAGCAGTGGAATCCACGATTTGATCTGTTGGGGACTTGTTCTCAAGTGCTAAGAGTTAAGAACAAGGCAACATAGAAAATGTTAATCGTTAACGTCCTTCGTCCTCCGAAGCATTATTTCCCTTAGGATATAATAACTTGTGGACGAAGGTTATGAATGACATACCTTCATAAATTCATCAAACAATGACGAAGGATAAAATATAAAGAATGTAAGAGAAAACATGAACAATCATTTATTATTACTGAACATAAACAAAAATATCATTGAGCTATAAGTGTACCTTCAATCGGAAGGAAATGACAGTACAAGCGTGACGCAAAAAGCAAAATGCCAAGTCAGCGTGAACAGTACGGGGATACTGTTCACCTATTTATAGACACGGGACACAGCCCTTATAAAATTACATTCATGTCCTTTACATTTGATAATAACTCTATAGTAGTCTATCGAGGTCTGAATAGCCTTTTCATCTTTAAGTCGGTTCCACTCTTTGCTGTTACGCCGAAGCTTTCCTGCTCAACACCTTCGGCTCTGTAGCAAGCTTCGTATTATTCCGGTCTACTGCAATGCCGACTTTAGTCCGAGGGTACCTGTTCACACATTGCACTACAGAAATACTGTTAAATCCTGTTTTTGAGGACCTTCGGACGCCGAAGGTCCCCAACAGTAGCCCCTCGCAATATTAATTTGTTTGAAATAATAAATTTAGATTGCGATGTGGACGAAGGCTTTACGCCGAAGGTCCGAAAAAACACCTTCCCTTTGCTAGAATAGCAACATTCAATGACAAGTGGGGTCTTTCAATTTTCAACGCACCGAGCGTATATATACGGCCATACCGCAAACTCATTTTGCACGCTTTCTGGCCAACCACTCCCGCTCACTCAATTTTTAGCTCTTGTGCACTGTGTTTTGCTAAGCTTTTAGCTTTGAAGCTTCGGATTTGAAAACAGTTTTTTAGTGCTTCCGAAGATGTCTGAAGCTGCTAAGAAGGCTGCTGCTGAGATGAAGCTGAGTCTTGATGAAGAGAAGAACTTAGGATTTCTTATAGCGATGTCGAAGACCAACACAGAAAAAATCACCAATGAGATTCTGGAAGGACTGTCTGAAGATACTGGTGACAGTGAAAGTTATGATGTAGACAGCGGTGGCGAAGACTCCGAAGATCGCCCCTGGCGACCAAGCCATTCAGTTTATGGTAAATCAACTATCAAAGAGAATCATCTTGTTAATATGAGAGGAAGGTATTTCCGGGATTTGTCCGTTGTGAGGGCCGACGAAGGGGAGAAGACTTGTCCACACCCTGAAGAGAATGAAGTCGTAGTATTCCGAAGCTTTTTGAAGGCTGGGCTGCGATTGCCCTTGAGCAGCTTCGTCGTGGAAGTGCTGAAGATTTTTGAAGTCTATCTTCACCAACTTACCCCCGAGGCCATCATAAGGCTGAACATCTTCGTGTGGGCCGTGCGAAGCCAAGGTCTGAAGCCTGATGCAAAAAGTTTCTGCAATATGCACGAATTATCATACGAGACAATACCTTGGGGTAAGGAACAGTATCACAATAACTTTGGCTGCTACAGTTTTGTTTCTCGGTCTGGGTCAAGCTGTCCCGTGCCAACTTTTCGGAAGAGGTGGCCTAGCGGCTGGATGACAGAATGGTTTTATGTAAAAAATGATCTGAAAGCACGGGAAGACATCAAAGGTATAATCATGCGACCTATTTGGCAAAGCTTCGGCCTTCGGAGGCCGAAGGTTGAAATGAATGAAGCCGCCGAAGAGTGCCAAAGAGCCTTCGGTGTTGTCTGCTCTTTTATAGGAACAAGGGACTTAGTACAAGAGCATATCGCCTTCAGGGTGTGGCCGCTTGCGGAGAAATGGGAAATGCCACAAGAAACCATTAAAGAGGCCGACGAAGGTGGACTTATCAGATTTAAGTACACTTTTAAATTTGGAGATAAATTTATTGAGCCAGATGATGAGTGGTTGAAAAGCATTGACAATTTAAGTGATGAGCTACTCGGGACCTACTCGAAGGCTGAAGATAATGCAATGTCAGCAGCCTTCGGAGGCCGAAAAAAGAAGAGACTGAATCGGGTATTTGATGCCATCGGGTTTGTCTACCCTGACTATTGCTATCCCATTCGGAGGCAGAAGAGAAAAAACACAACCTCTGCAAAAGAAGAAGCTGCAGCTGCTCCTAGCGAGCCAGAACCGAAAAGGAAAAAGTTAAAGGTTCTTACGCATCGGCCGCGTTATATTGAACCAGCTTCGGTGCCCGAGTTTACCGGAAAAACTTCTTCGGCCACCGAAGCTGAAAAACCAACCGAGCCAGCCTTGTTGCCAGAGATCGCAGAAACGGTCGAAGTGCCACCAAAGATAGAATCAGAACAATCAAACATTTTGTTGTCAGAAACAAAAGAGAAAACCGAAGCGCCGCCCACAGAAAAAATTGAAGAGGTAAAAGAAGCAACTGAGGGCTCCAAAACATCAGAAGTTTTGAGTCCTACAGCAATCATTGGGACAGCAAAAAATGAAAAAGTGCCAGCCGCAACTCCGAAGAGAAAGAGAATGGCTAATGTGCTAGATGTACTGGAAACGATCAAATCTTCAAGCACACCTCCGAAGAAGGCTGCTGTTACTCCTGAAACAACAGCTGAAATTTCTGGTTCTACAGCTCCAGAGCAAGAAATTGAAGCCGAAGATGGGCCCTCAGAGCCCGCAAAAACTTTGGAAAGTGAGGCAGAAAAAATAACAAAGCCAACTTTTGAAGAAACTGGTGTTGTTACCCCCGAAGCATCCCCCAAAATTCGTGATTATATTTTTCGTCATGCTTCGGGGAAAAAATTATCAGAAAAAGAAGAACAAGAGGCCCAACACTATGCCCAAAAGTTGAAATATCCAAAGGGGGCGTTGATATTTAATGGCAGTGGAGAAGAAGATTTCTTGTATTGTCTCCCCGATAGCAAGGAAATTTCTGTCTGTCGGGAGATGAGCAGAAGCTTCGGATTCCCAACTTTAGAAGACGGACTTTCGGTGCTGTCAAAGAACGATCTGGCTGACAGCCTAGCTTACAACAGTTTAAAGGTGCGAAAAATGGAATTCTCGTGTTTTTTGTTGAGTTCAAAAAATTTTCGTTTGTTTAAAACTATTGACACAGACATAGTCCTGTTTGCAGGGCCTGATACTCAGCAATGCCCTCAGGGCACAGAAAGATGCTGAGGACGAAGGATGTACTATAGCCCTGAGCAACCTTCGTTCCGAAGTAATTGAACTGAGGAACGAAGGTCTCGAAAAAGACAAAATATTATACTCATTGATAGATAAAATAAAGGAGGACGAAGCTGCTTTTAAAAGTCAAGCTGAAGCTCAGAAACGCGAAATTGAAGACCTTCGGAAACAACTGGCCAGAGCCAAAGAAGAACGTATACTTCAAGAAACAAAGCGTGAACTCAGCGATCAATGGGCAGATCACCTAGAAGTGACTGTTGAAGAGCTTCGTTCATCCAAAAAGAGATGCTACAACAAATCTATAGATTGTGTTAAAAAATTAAAGGCTAGCTTCGCCAAGGTCGGCGCATTCTCAAGTGAGGAAAACTTTTCGAGAGGCAATCCCGAAGGTGTCATTGAATGGATTGACCACGAAGCTGAAGCCTTCGAAGAAATTTTAAATAGTCGAGGAGATATATGTGCCTTCTCTGGCGCCAGAGGGATTGCCACCATCTTAGAGAAGAAGGGCTGCGAACATGTAAAAATTCTAGCACAGTCCGAAGCTGCCTTGTCCTTTGAAGATACAAGAGATCCTACGGCCGAAGCTAGCATAATTGGTGGAAAGTTTTTTACCGATATCTGGGATAATGGTGGCCGAGAAATGGCCGGAGAAATTATTCGAAGAAGTGAGAAGGGCATTCACGATGCTAGAGCAGTAGCTGAGGCTGCTGACAAGAGCACAGAAGCCGAAGATCAACTAGGTACTAAATAATGGTTTTTATCGTGTTGTAATCTTTAGGCTTTAAGATCTGCTTGCGATTTGTAATAGCAATGTAGCCGTGTCCTGCTTCAGATCCGACTAAAGCGCCTTCGGACCCCCAGCCGAAGGGGGACGACGAAATTAAAAAGATGGCCGAAGATATTATGGATAAAGTCGTGAATCGGCTCCTGAATGAGGCTGCAGAAGTCGTTTTGAGAGAGGTTTAAGCATTTTTGTAAAAAACTTCTGAAATGTAATATAGTGTAACATTTTGTAACCCTGAATGTAATATATCTATTTTTGTTATTCAATTCTTTACGATGCATGAAACTTTACATACATACCGTTTTTGAGTCTTTGGCGAAAAAACACCTTCCCTTCTTTTCATGCTTCGTGAAGAAGAATTACCATTTATCACAACAATATCCGAAGTATCCTGGAAAAGTGCTGAAGCTTCGTAGAAACAATCTTCAAAGCTATACTTCAGAAATCAATATTGTTTCTCCTTGTGACTTGGCATGATTTGCCCCTTTTTCAAAGCGTTTTCCCGAAGATTAATGTCATATCTCTTTCTTATGCCACATGCATTATGATGTATGATGCTTATGTTATGCAAGGATGATGTGATGATGTTATGCTATGTAAGGTGATATTCCGAAGATACACGCATATTTGCGCGATAAAACACAATCTTTTTGTAACTCAGCATTGTCTTTTCGCTATAAGCCTCCCTTAGGAGCTTCTTCGCCTTTTACTTCAGCGGAATCAGCGTTGACTTTTCGCTGTAAGCTCTGCATTCCCTTAGGAACGTCTTTGGAGCTTCTTCGCCTTTTACTTAGGCGGTATAAGCTCTGCATTCCCTTAGGAACGTCTTTGGAGCTTCTTCGCCTTTTACTTAGGCGGTATAAGCTCTGCATTCCCTTAGGAACGTCTTTGGAGCTTCTTCGCCTTTTACTTAGGCGGTATCAGCGTTGACTTTTCGCTGTATGCTCTGCATTCCTTTTGGAACGACTTTGGAGCAGAAAACTTACACTGCGCTCGCTTCGGAACGACTTTTTGTGACTTCGTCAAACTTACTCTGCGTTCCGTAGAACGACTTTTTGTTGCTTCGAAGAATTTTCGACAGTCCGAAGGTCCTTTTTATTATCACAAGCCTGTGAAGAAAACATATTTTTCTTGTAGGAATCAACGAAACTAATTACATGAAACCTAAACAATGTCCTTTATTACAGAAAATAAAACTGAATGAAAAAGATTGCTATTAAGGTAGGATATTTGTCAATAGATGTGCTTTGATTCTGGCACTGTGCTGTTGACCGTGCGAGCTTCGGACTGTTCTCTGAAGTCCCTTTGGTGCAGAGCATATTGGCTCCCTTCTGGCTGCTGGCCTTGTTGCAACGGAGGTGGAGGCGGAGGCTGTTGCCAGGAAGCTTGAGGCTGACTCGCTGAAGCAGCAGAGACTGCAGGATGGTTGCCCACATATTCTGGGATGTAGGGCGAATGATACGAAGCTGTATGCATGACCTGCTTCGGCTGGGCTTGTTGTGCTGCTGCTTCAGCTATTTCCTTTTGCTTCTGTATAGTAACATGGCACATCCTGGTAGTATGGCCTTTGTTCTCACCGCAGAATAAGCAAAAGATTCTTCTCGGTTGATCGCCAAATCTTCCTCCGAAGCCCCTGGCGCCTCTGCCTCTTGGAGCTGGTGGCCGGAAGGAGCTTTGCTGTTGTCCAGAAGCCTGTGAGGAGTATTGTGGCCTTTGCTGTTGGCTTCCTCTGTCATCATTTTGTGTAGAATTGTGAATTGATCTCACATGCCTCGGGTAAAACCTCCCTCCGAAGCCCCTGGTCATTTCAGAAAACCTGAAAGCCTCCTCCCTTCTTTGGCGAAAATCATTGTCGGCCCGAATGTATTCATCCATTTTCTGGAGAAGCTTCTCCAAAGTTTGAGGAGGCTTCCTGGCGAAGTACTGAGCTGACGGACCTGGCCGAAGCCCCTTGATCATGGCCTCGATGACAATTTCATTGGGCACCGTTGGTGCCTGTGCCCTCAGACGCAAGAACCTTCGGACATATGCCTGAAGGTATTCTTCGTGGTCCTGAGTGCACTGGAACAGAGCCTGAGCAGTGACCGGCTTCGTCTGAAATCCTTGAAAGCTGGTTAACAACAAATCCTTCAGCTTCTGCCATGAAGTGATCGTGCCTGGTCGAAGGGAGGAATACCAGGTTTGAGCAACACTTCTGACAGCCATAACGAAAGATTTGGCCATGACTGAAGCATTGCCACCATACGAAGACACTGTTGCTTCGTAGCTCATCAAAAACTGCTTCGGGTCTGAGTGGCCATCGAATACAGGGAGCTGAGGCGGCTTGTAGGACGGGGGCCAAGGTGTAGCCTGCAGCTCAGCGGACAGAGGAGAAGCATCATCAAAAACAAAATTCCCATGATGGAAATTGTCATACCAATCATCTTCGTTGGGAAAACCCTCCTGATGAAGATCTTGATGCTGAGGCCTTCGGTGTTGCTCGTCCTGAGCAAGATGACGAACTTCTTCAGAGGCTTCGTCTATCTGCCTCTGCAGTTCAGCTACCCTGGCCATCTTTTCTTTCTTGCGTTGAACCTGCTGCTGAAGGATTTCCAGATTTTGAATCTCCTGATCTAGATCATCCTCCGGAGGTGTTGGACTGGTAACCTTCCTCTTCTGGCTTCGTGCCTCTCTAAGAGAAAGGACGTCTTGATTGGGGTCCATCGGCTGCAGCGTGCCAGCCCCTGGTGCTGAAGCCTTCTTCGGCGGCATGACGAAGGTGATGCTTGCCGAAGATGTTGAAAAGCTCAAGAAATGGAAGTGGGTTCACCGGAGGTGGGCGCCAATGTTGGGGACTTGTTCTCAAGTGCTAAGAGTTAAGAACAAGGCAACATAGAAAATGTTAATCGTTAACGTCCTTCGTCCTCCGAAGCATTATTTCCCTTAGGATATAATAACTTGTGGACGGAGGTTATGAAGGACATACCTTCATAAATTCATCAAACAATGACGAAGGATAAAATATAAAGAATGTAAGAGAAAACATGAACAATCATTTATTATTACTGAACATAAACAAAAATATCATTGAGCTATAAGTGTACCTTCAATCGGAAGGAAATGACAGTACAAGCGTGACGCAAAAAGCAAAATGCCAAGTCAGCGTGAACAGTACGGGGATACTGTTCACCTATTTATAGACACGGGACACAGCCCTTATAAAATTACATTCATGTCCTTTACATTTGATAATAACTCTATAGTAGTCTATCGAGGTCTGAATAGCCTTTTCATCTTTAAGTCGGTTCCACTCTTTGCTGTTACGCCGAAGCTTTCCTGCTCAACACCTTCGGCTCTGTAGCAAGCTTCGTATTATTCCGGTCTACTGCAATGCCGACTTTAGCCCGAGGGTACCTGTTCACACATTGCACTACAGAAATACTGTTAAATCCTGTTTTTGAGGACCTTCGGACGCCGAAGGTCCCCAACATGATCGATGCGAGACAGAGGATAGGGAACTTTCGGACATGCTTTGTTTAGACCAGTGTAGTCTACACACATCTGCCATTTCCCTCCTTTCTTTCTCACAAGCACAGGGTTGGCAAGCCATTCGGGATGGAATACCTCTTTGATGAACCCCGCAGCCATCAGCTTGTGGATCTCCTCGCCTATGGCTCTGCGCTTTTCTTCGTCGAATCGGCGCAGAGGCTGCTTCACGGGTCGGGCTCCAGCTCGGATGTCTAGCGAGTGCTCGGCGACTTCCCTCGGTATGCCAAGCATGTTCGAGGGACTCCACGCAAATACTTTGGCGTTTGCGCGGAGAAAGTCGACGAGCACTGCTTCCTATTTGGGGTCGAGCTCGGAGCCGATCCGGATCTGCTTGGAGGCGTCGTTGCTGAGGTCGAGAGGGACGGACTTAACTGTCTCTACTGGCTCGAAGTTGCCGACATGGCGCTTCACGTCTGGCGCCTCCTTGGAGAGGCTCTCCAGGTCGGCGATGAGGGCCTCGGATTCGGCGAGGGCCTCAGCGTACTCCACGCACTCCACGTCGCATTCGTACGCGTGTCGGTACGTGGGGCCGACGGTGATGACCCCGTTGGAGCCCGACATCTTGAGCTTGAGGTAGGTGTAGTTGGGGACGGACATGAACTTGGCGTAGCACGACCTCCCCAGCACTGCGTGGTAAGTTCCTCGGAACCCGACCACCTCGAACGTGAGGGTTTCCCTTCTGAAGTTGGAGGGAGTCCCGAAGCAGACGGGTAGATCGAGTTGTCCGAGGGGCTAGACGCGTTTCCCGGGGATGATCCCGTGAAAAGGCGCCGCGCCCGCCCGGACCGAGGACAGATCGATCCGCAGGAGCCCGAGGGTCTCGGCGTAGATGATGTTGAGGCTGTTGCCTCCGTCCATGAGGACCTTGGTGAGCCTGACGTTGCCGACGACGGGGTCGGCAACGAGCAGATATTTCCCCGGGCTCGGCACGCGGTCGGGGTGGTCGCCCTGGTTGAAGGTGATGGGCTTGTCGGACCAGTCTAGGTAGACTGGCACCGCCACCTTTACCGAGCAGACCTCCCGACGCCCTTGCTTGCGGTGCCGAGCTGAGGCGTTTGCCACTTGCCCACCGTAGATCATGAAGCAGTCGTGGACCTCGGGGAACTCCTCTACCTTGTGATCCTCCTTCTTGTTGTTGTGGGCCCTGCCACCTTCCGCAGGTGGCCCGGCCTTGTGAAAGTGGCGCCGAAGCATGACGCAGTCCTCGAGGGTGTGCTGGACGGGCCCCTGATGATAGGGGCACGACTCCTTGAGCATCTTGTCGAAGAGATTGGCACCTCCAGGAGGTTTCCGAGGGTTCTTGTACTCAGCGGCGGCGACAAGGTCCGCGTCGGCGGCGTCGCGTTTCGCTTGCGACTTCTTCTTGCCTTTCTTCTTGGTGTCACGCTGAGTGGACGCCTCGGGGACATCTTCTAGCTGGCGGCCCTGGGGCTGCTTGTCCTTCCGGAAGATGGCCTCCACCGCCTCCTGGCCAGAGGCGAACTTGGTGGCGATGTCCATCAGCTCGCTCGCCCTGGTGGGGGTCTTGCGACCCAGCTTGCTCACCAGGTCGCGGCAGGTGGTGCCGGCGAGGAACGCGCCGATGACATCCGAGTCGGTGACGTTGGGCAGCTCGGTGCGCTGCTTCGAGAATCGCCGGATGTAGTCCCGGATAGACGCTCCCGGCTGCTGGCGGCAGCTTCGGAGATCCCAGGAGTTCCCAGGGCGCACGTATGTGCCCTGGAAGTTGCCGGCGAAGGCTTGGACCAGGTCGTCCTAGTTGGAGATCTGCCCCAGAGGCAGATGCTCCAGCCAGGCTCGAGCGGTGTCGGAGAGGAACAGGGGGAGGTTGCAGATGATGAGGTTGTCATCGTCCGTTCCACCCGGTTGGCAGGCCAGCCGGTAGTCCGCGAGCCACAGTTCCGGCCTCGTCTCCCCCGAGTACTTTGTGATAGTAGTCGAGGTTCGAAACCGGGTTGGGAACGGCGCCCGTCGTATGGCCCGGCTGAAAGCCTACAGACCGGGTGGTTCGGGCGAGGGACTCCGATCCTCCCCGCTGTCGTAGCGCCCCCCACGCCTGGGGTGGTAGCCTCGGCGCACCCTCTCGTCGATGTGGGTTCGACGGTTGCGGTGGTGGTGCTCGTTGCCGAGGCGACCCGGGGCCGCAGGCTCTGTGTTGCGCGTGCGCCCGGTGTGGACCGAGGCTTCCCGCATGAATCGGGAAGTCGCGGCGCGATGCTCCGAGGGGTACCCCTGCCTTCGGGAGGCAGAGCTTTCGACCCGTCGGACCGCGGCATCCTCCAGGAGATTCTTGAGCTCTCCCTGGATACGCCGCCCCTCGGTGGTTGATGGCTCCGGCATCGCGTGGAGAAGTATTGCTGCTGCAACCAGGTTCTGGCCGACCCCACTGGAAGCCGAGGGCGGCCTTGCCCTGACATTGTCGGCAATGCGGTGCTGGATGCCTTGGGGTAGATGACGCACTTCTCCGGCCGGAGCTTGGTCTGCCCATTCCTGCCTGATGTTCCGCCGGAACGACTCAAGTGTTCCTGCTCCCTCGTCGAGCCTAGCCTGCATCTCGTGGATTTGCTCGAGCTGTGCGTCCAGATCCCCCGCAGGGACTGGGACCACAGCTAGCTCCCGAAGGATGTCAACGCGAGGCGCAGGCCTAGGGGGATCACCGTTTTCCGGTATACCAAGATGGTTGCCTTCGCCGGGACCCCTAGATCGACGTGGAAACATTCAAGACTTGGGCCGCAGTCCTCATCGCCGAAGCTGCGGCTACCGTTGGAACAATCGGAAAGGCAGTAGTCGCATGCGGTCATGAAGTCCCGCATGGCACTGGGGTTACCGAGTCCGGAGAAATCCCAACAAAAGTCGGGCTCGTCATCTTCCTCGGAACCCGAGGGTCCGTAGGTCGAGACGGCCGTCAGCCGGTCCCAGGGTGACCGCATACCGTACCCCAGAGGGTTTGGGCATGCCTCTATGAAGGCTTCCACCGAAGCGAAGTCGCTTGGTGGGTCGAGGCTAAATCCAAAAGGCACGAGATGGGAATCGGTCGGTACCTCTTGGTCGATGGGCGGTGACGAAGTCGCGTCAGGGGCAGACTGCACCGTTGTCCCAGGTACGAGGGTGATGCCCAGCAAGTCCCTTGCGAGCGTGCTGGCGTCGTTCGTTTGCTCGGAGTTGGCGTGTTGCGGGGAAACGGCGCTCGTCTTCGTCTCAGACGCAAGGTCGATGCCCGACGTGTCCCCCATTGGGGCTCCGACGCTGTCGACTCGCTCGACAGCCGACGAGGTGCCGCCTCCTGCTTGGCCTTGGTTGCCCCGCCTCCTCCTCCGTCGGCAGGGGAGGCAACGGGACAAACCCGAATGTTGTTCTTCCGCCACGTGGGGAAGACGTCGTTGATTCCGCTGTCGGCGGGCGGGTTGTCGGCCGCCATTGTCGTTGTCGCGCGGCGGAGGAAGGAGTATCATGTCGTAGCTGCAGTCGAGGGACATGAACTCAAGACTCCCGAAACAGAGCACCGTCCCGGGCCGGAAAGGTTGCTGGAGACTACCCATCTGGAGCTTGACAGGAAGCTGTTCGTCAACACGTAGCAGGCCCCTACCTGGCGCGCCAACTGTCGGTGTTTCGACCCCGGGGGGTCCCTAGACCGACGAGTAAATTGTCGCCGCGTGTCCCAGCCCAGATGGGTCGGCGCGAGACGGAGCACGAAGGGGAAAAAAGGGAGACAGGCAAAAGGGGAAACCCGCGGCCTTCGTGTTGTCCTGCGCCTAGGTCGGGTGCGCTTGCAGTAGGGGGTTACAAGCGTCCGCGTGGGAGGGAGCGAGAGGCTTATACGCGCCGTCCCATTCTCCCGCGCAGCCAACCCTCTCGTACGAGAGCCCTGAACCTTCCTTTTATAGGCGTAAGGAGAGGGCCCAGGTGTACAATAGGAGATGTAGCAGTGTGCTAACGTGTCTAGCAGAGAGGAGCTAGTGCCCTAAGTACATGCCGTCGTGGCAACCAGAGAGGTTTTGGCACCCTGTTCATGTGATGTCGTGGCTGTCGGAGGAGCGCTGGAGCCTTGCGGAAGGACATCTGTCGGGGCTGTCGAGTCCTTGCTGACGTCTCCTTGCTTCCGTAAGGGACTGAGAGCCGCAGTCATCATGGAGCACGCGGGGCGCCATCATTATTTGTTTACCGGGGCGAGCCAGATGGGACGCCGGTCTTGTTCCCCGTAGCCTGAGCTAGCTAGGGGTAGGGTAATGATGGCCCCCCCTATGACGTGGTCGGTCTGAGCCCTGGGTCGGGCGAGGCGGAGGCTCCTCCGAGGTCGAGGTTGAGTCTGTCTTCCGAGGTCGAGGTCGAGTCCGAGCCCCGGGTCGGGCGAGGCGGAGACCATCGTCTGAGGCCGAGGCTAAGTCCGAGCCCTGGGGTCGGGCGAGGCGGAGTTCGTCGTCTTCCGGAGCCGAGGCCGAGTCCGAGCCCTGGGGTCGGGCGAGGTGGAATTCATCGTCTTCCGGAGCCGAGGCTGAGTCCGAGCCCTGGGGTCGGGCGAAGCGGAGTTCGTCGTCCGAGGCTGAGATGGGGGCTGAGCCCTAGGGTCGGGCGAGGCGGAGCTTCCTATGGCGCCCGAGGCCGGACTTGGCTGCTGTCAGCCTCACTCTGTCGAGTGGCACAGCAGTCGGAGCGACGCAGGCGGCGCTGTCTTCTTGTCAGGCCGGTTAGTGGAGCGGCAAAGTGACTGCAGTCACTTCAGCTCTGTCGACTGAAGGGCGCGCGTCAGGATAAGGTGTCAGGCCATCCTTGCATTAAATGCTCCTGCGATACGGTCGGTCGGTGTGGCGATCTGGCCAAGGTTGCTTCTCGGCGAAGACTGGGCCTCGGGCGAGACGTGAATCCTCTGGGGTCAGCTGCCCTTGCCCGAGGCTGGGCTCGGGCGAGGCGAGATCGTGTCCCTTGAGTGGACCGAGCCTTGACTTAATCGCACCCATCAGGCCTTTGCAGCTTTGTGCTGATGGGGGTTACCAGCTGAGATTAGGAGTCTTGGGGGTACCCCTAATTATGGTCCCCGACACTTGTGTTCTTGCTCATTGTGTTTATTCGTGTTCTTCGTTCTCTCACTATTCCGTGAAAGAATTGTTTATATATTTTTGGTGTGTGGATTTTGAGAAGTGCCCTTCTCATATCTACTACTTCGAACCCTATGGATCATCTAGGACATCCCGCTTGCAAAGTTAACTTGGTGAATTTCGAGATCAATTTAGTTTTATATCTCATTCTTTAGTTGGACTTGTGCAGACTGGTTGGACCCGTTTTGACACCGGTTGAACCAGTTTTACCCAGTTTGTTTCTAGTTTTTGTTGAAAATGTTTCCGCTTGCCTACTCACCCCTCTCTAGGCAACTTTCAATTGGTATCAAAGCCTAATCCTCGTTCTAACACTTAAACGCGTGAGAAAAAGATCATGTCGGGGGGACTAAGAAACGAAAGCGCTTCTAAGCTTGAAAAAGTTTAGGTTGCCTCACCTTCATCTTTTGGTGCAGATGTTGATCCTAGGGCAATAGACCTTGCCATGAGAATCACCGAAAGGATGTTCCTCAAAATGAAGGAAGATGAGGCGAAGAACAAGATTGAAGAGTACTAGGAGAAAGATTATGGTTCATCAGTCATGAAGAGTACTAGGAGAGAGATTGGTATCAAACCCTCTTGTGTCTTTTAGGAGAAGAGTACTAGGAAAAATATTGGGTCTGAAGTCAAGCATAATGGGTTGTGGTTCATCAGTCATGAGGAGTCAGCATTGAAAGCAACTGTTGAAGGGGATGTGAAGGAGATTCTACTACATCATTATTGGTTAGGACATATATGAAAGGGAAATGTGCCCTTGGGCCATTTCTAAGTATTTTGGTGATTGAGTGCCAACTCAAGTGCTTAAATGTGAATTTATGCCATGGATGAATAAAGTGCAAATCAAGAGCAAAGGTATGTTTCTAAGTCTTAGTACATTGGTTTTGTGTACTAATATACTTGTCTAAGTATTGGAAACAGGAAGAAAAAGAAAAGAAAAGAGTTGGCTGTGTACAGCCAGAAGGCTGCTTCGGTCTGGAGCACCGGACTGTCCGGTGGTGCACCAGACAGTGTCCGGTGCGCCAGGCTGCCTCGGCCGAAGAGGCCGCTCTCGGGAATTTGCTGACGGCGTACGACTAAAATTCACCAGACTGTCTGGTGTGCACCGGACTGTCCGGTGAGCCAACTGTTCGGCCGGGCCAACGGTCGGCCGCGGATTCTGCGCGCGACACGTGGCCAAGCCAACGGTCGGAAGGGGGCACCGGACTGTCCGGTGTGCACCGGACATGTCCGGTGCGCCAACGGCTCCCAGATCTGCAACGGTCGGCTTCGCCATTTAAGGAAAGGAATCGGGCACCGAACACTGTCCGGTGTGCACCGGACTGTCCGGTGCGCCCGATGACAGAAGGCAAGGATGGCCTTCCAGATTTGTTCTCAACAGCTCCTAGCTGCCTTGGGGCTATAAAAGGGACCCCTAGGCGCATGGAGGAGCACACCCAAGCATTCCTATAACATTCCTAAGCACCAAGACATCGATCTCACGCATTCGTTTCATTGTGATAGCATCTAGAGCTCTTGTTGAGTTGCGAACTCTTTGAGTTGTGTTGCGAGCTCTTGTTGCGACTTGTGTGCGTGTTGTTGCTCTGATCTTTTGAAGTCTTGTGTGCGTTGCTCATTCCCCCTTTGCTCTGTGTTCTTTGTGAACTTCAATTGTAAGGGCGAGAGGCTCCAAGTTGTGGAGATTCCTCGCAAACGGGATTGAGAAAAAGCAAGCAAAACACCGTGGTATTCAAGTGGGTCTTTGGACCGCTTGAGAGGGGTTGATTGCAACCCTCGTCCGTTGGGACGCCACAACGTGGAGTAGGCAAGCGTTGGTCTTGGCCGAACCACGGGATAAACCACTGTGTCATCTCTGTGATTAATCTCTTGTGGTATTGTGTTTTGTTGAGACTCCTTTCTAGCCAATTGGCATTTATTGTGCTAACACTTAACAAGTTTTTGTGGCTATAAGCTTAAGTTTTACAGGATCACCTATTCACCCCCCCTCTAGGTGCTCTCAATTGGTATCGGAGCCGTTCTCTTCAAGAAGGGACTAATCGCCCGAAGAGATGGATCCTAAGGGGAAGGGAATCGTGATCAACGAAAAGGAGAAGGAGTCCTTCGTCAACGAGCCGAAGGATGACAAGCCTACTGACTCGGGCTCGGGCCACAAGCGTAAAGATGGGAAGAAGAAGAAGACAAGGCGCATCAAGGAGATCGTCTACTACGACGATAGCGATGAGTCTACTTCTTCCCAAAAGAACGACGACAATGACTACAGGAAGACGGTCAATTCGAACTTTTCATTTGATTATTCTCGTATTCCACATAGTTCGAATTCGCATTTGCTTTCCATTCCTCTTGGCAAACCTCCACACTTCGATGGGGAAGACTACGGATTTTGGAGTCACAAAATGCGTAGTCACTTATTCTCTCTCCATCCAAGCATATGGGAGATTGTAGAGAATGGAATGAAATTTGATAGCTCGGATAGCCCTATGCTTATAAATGAACAAATCCATAGAAATGCACAAGCTACTACTGTTCTATTAGCATCTTTGTGCAGGGAAGAGTACAATAAAGTGAGCGGCTTGGACAACGCCAAGCAGATATGGGACACCCTCAAGATCTCTCACGAGGGGAACGACATCACCATGCTCACTAAAATGGAGTTGGTGGAGGGCGAGCTTGGACGATTCGCAATGATAAGGGGAGAGGAGCCAACCCAAACTTACAACCGGCTCAAGACCCTTATCAACAAAATAAGGAGCTACGGAAGCACGCGATGGACGGACCACGACGTCGTCCGCCTAATGCTAAGGTCCTTTACCGTTCTTGATCCTCATCTCGTAAACAATATTCGTGAGAATCCCAGGTACACGATGATGACGCCCGAGGAGGTACTCGGAAAATTCGTAAGCGGGCGGATGATGATCAAGGAGGCGAGATACGTCGACGACGCTCTAAACGGTCCAATCAATGAGCCTCAACCTCTTGCTCTCAAGGCAACAAGAAGCAAGGAAATGCTACCTAGCAAGGTGGCACAAATTGAGGCGGCCGGACTTAATGATGAAGAGATGGCTCTCATCATCAAAAGATTCAAGACGACACTAAAAGGCCGCAAGGGGCAACCAAGCAAGACCAAGACAAAGGGGAAACGCTCATGCTTCAAGTGTGGTAAGCTTGGTCATTTTATTGCTAACTGTCCCGACAATGATAGTGATCAGGACCAAGGGAACAAGAGGGAGAAGAAGAAGAATTATAAGAAGGCAAAGGGCGAGGCTCATCTTGGCAAGGAGTGGGATTCGGACTGCTCCTCGTCTGACTCCGACAATGAGGGACTCGCCGCCACTGCATTCAACAAGTCATCCCTCTTCCCCAACGAGCGTCACACTTGCCTCATGGCAAGAGAGAAAAAGGTAATCACTCGTAATGATGTCACTTATGATTCGTCTAGTGACGATGAGTCTAGTGATGATGGAATAGATTACTCTAGTTTGTTCAAGGGATTGGATAGAAATAAAATTGATAAAATCAATGAATTGATTGATGCCTTGAATGAAAAGGATAGGCTTTTAGAAAAGCAAGAGGATTTGTTGTATGATGAACATGATAAGTTTGTAGAGGCACAAAAATCCTATGCTTTAGAAGTTAAAAGAAATGAAGTGCTTTCTAGTGAATTATCTTCTTGTCATGAAAACATTGCTACTTTAAAGAGTGTTAATGATGACTTAAATGCTAAACTAGAAGTAGCTAGTAAATCAACATCTTGTGTAGAAATTGTTGAAACTTGCACTAGGTGTAAAGATCTTAATGTTGATGCTTGTAGTAAACATCTAGTTTCAATTTCTAAATTGAATAATGAAGTGGCTAGTCTTAATGCTCAACTTAAGGCTAGCAAAAGCGAGTTTGATAAGCTAAAATTTGCAAGGGATGCCTACACGATTGGTAGACACCCCTCAATTAAGGATGGACTTGGCTTCAAAAGGGAAGCCAAGAACTTAACAAGCCATAAGGCTCCCATTCCCGCTAAGGAGAAAGGGAAGGCCCCTATGGCTACAAGTGCTAAAAAGAACCATGCCTTTTTGTATCATGATAGGAAAAATTCTAGAAATATTTTTAGAAGTTATGATGCTTATGATTCTTATGCTATGACTGCTTCTAGTTCTCATGTTGTGCATGATAGAAAGGTTGGTAGAAGAAATGTTATTCACAATATGCCTAGGAGAAATGTTGTTAATGCTCATAGGAAAGTTCATGGACCTTCTACAATTTATCATGCCCTAAATGCTTCCTTTGCTATTTGTAGAAAGGATAGGAAGATAGTTGCTAGGAAGTTAGGGGCAAAATGCAAGGGAGACAAAACTTGCATTTGGGTCCCTAAGGATATTTGCACTAACCTTGTAGGACCCAACAAGAGTTGGGTACCTAAGTCCCAAGCCTAAATTTGCCTTGCAGGTTTATGCATCCGGGGGTTCAAGCTGGATTATTGATAGCGGATGCACAAACCATATGACGGGGGAGAAGAAGATGTTCACCTCCTACGTCAAGAATAAGGATTCCCAAGATTCAATTATATTCGGTGATGGGAATCAAGGCAAGGTAAAAGGCTTAGGTAAAATTGCAATTTCTAATGAGCACTCCATATCTAATGTGTTTTTAGTAGAGTCTCTTGGATATAATTTGCTATCTGTTAGTCAATTGTGCAACATGGGGTATAACTGTCTATTTACAAATGTAGATGTGTCTGTCTTTAGAAGAAGTGATGGTTCACTAGCATTTAAGGGTGTATTAGACGGCAAACTTTATTTAGTTGATTTTGCAAAAGAGGAGGCCGGTCTAGATGCATGCTTAATAGCTAAGACTAGCATGGGCTGGCTGTGGCATCGCCGCTTAGCACATGTGGGGATGAAGAACCTTCACAAGCTTCTAAAGGGAGAACACGTGATAGGTTTGACTAACGTACAATTCGAAAAAGATAGACCTTGTGCAGCTTGTCAAGCAGGTAAACAAGTGGGAGGATCACATCACAGCAAGAATGTGATGACCACATCAAGACCCCTGGAGCTGCTACACATGGACCTCTTCGGACCCGTCGCCTATCTGAGCATAGGAGGAAGTAAGTATGGTCTAGTTATTGTTGATGACTTTTCCCGCTTCACTTGGGTGTTCTTTTTGCAGGATAAGTCTGAAACCCAAGGGACCCTCAAGCGCTTCCTTAGGAGAGCTCAAAATGAGTTTGAGCTCAAGGTGAAGAAGATAAGGAGCGACAACGGGTCGGAGTTCAAGAACCTTCAAGTGGAGGAGTTTCTTGAGGAGGAAGGGATCAAGCACGAGTTCTCCGCTCCCTACACACCACAGCAAAATGGTGTGGTAGAGAGGAAGAACAGGACGCTAATCGACATGGCGAGGACTATGCTTGGAGAATTCAAGACCCCCGAGCGTTTTTGGTCGGAAGCCGTGAACACGGCTTGCCACGCCATCAACAGGGTCTACCTTCACCGCCTCCTCAAGAAGACGTCATATGAGCTACTAACCGGTAACAAACCCAATGTATCGTACTTTCGTGTATTTGGGAGCAAGTGCTACATTCTAGTGAAGAAAGGTAGAAATTCTAAATTTGCTCCCAAAGCAGTAGAAGGGTTTTTGTTAGGTTATGACTCAAATACAAAGGCGTATAGAGTCTTCAACAAATCATCGGGTTTGGTTGAAGTCTCTAGCGACGTTGTATTTGATGAGACTAATGGCTCTCCAAGAGAGCAAGTTGTTGATTGTGATGATGTAGATGAAGAAGATGTTCCGACGGCCGCTATACGAACCATGGCGATTGGAGAAGTGCGGCCACAGGAAAAAGATGTACGAGATCAACCTTCTTCCTCAACAACGGTGTTTCCCCCACCCCAAGACGATGAACAGGTTCATCAAAAGGAGGCGTGTGATCAAGGGGGAGCACAAGATGATCACGTGATGGAGGAAGAAGCGCAACCAGCACCTCCAACCCAAGTTCGAGCGATGATTCAAAGGGATCATCCCGTCGACCAAATTTTGGGTGACATTAGCAAGGGAGTAACTACTCGATCTCGATTAGTTAATTTTTGTGAGCATTACTCCTTTGTCTCTTCTATTGAGCCTTTCAGGGTAGAGGAGGCCTTGCTAGATC